>NC_135382.1:6038426-6666134 GCF_049243985.1 Paroedura picta
AGCGGGATCACGCCCCTGGCTTTGGAGTGGTAGAAGGCGCGCCGGATCCCGACCCTCCTTCCTTTTTCCCGGAGGGTCGGGCTCCACGAAAGGGCTGCGCAGAAGATTGCGGCTGCGTGCAGGACGCCATCGAATGCCCCCCATCGCAAGACTCATACCGATGTTCGAACAGGCCTTTCCTATGCTTGCATCCGCCCCTGTTATTGTCCCAGCAGACTAGCCCACTGATTTTCTTGGGGGGAGCAGAGAACCCAACCCGAGCCTTCTCCTTCCTCTGGTGGGCCGTGTAGCCCACCTGCACGATCCACGCATCGTGTAACTTCAGATCCCAATGCGTGGAGGCGTTATGCGAAGCGAGTTCCTGGAACTCCCTATCATATTCCATGGCCGCCTCGTCCCCTCCCCTCTCCCACGCCTCCAAGACTGTATATAGGTAGCGGGAGAGGTGTCAACCCCGCTCCGGATAAGCTCCACAGATGAGGCCATGAAATTCCGTGAAACCCTTAAGCCAATTAAATATAGTCCTCTCGCAAGGTTGGGCCATTTGTTGTTCCTTATCAATCCGGTTCCCGGTGTTGGGGCCCTTGTTGCGCCCCCGGACCAGGTCGAACAGATCGACGAAGTACCCGTCGAGGGACCGCTCCCGAAGCTTTGGCGGGAGGTGGACCCCCGGCGGGGCCTCCCCATCCTTGAACCAGCCCGGGGGTTCCCTGCACCGTTCGCTGTTGCCTGCCTCATCCAGCATCCGCTTTGTGTTATGCCTCCGGTTCTTCTTCCAAGGAGGGATTCCTGGGACGAAAGCAGCCTCAATCCAGTACCACCCGTCGTGTACTGTGCTGTCACCCTCCCCCCATGAGGACGACTCACCGGTGGACAGGCTGTGCCGCGAAGACCGCCTCCTCTTGTGGGCCTTGCGCTGGGACAGCCGCCACCGCTTCCCACCGTGCCCGCCGAGGCCTCCCGCCTGTCGGCCCCGGAGGTCCGCTCCGGACTCCTGGAAGAAGAACTCCTGCGGTTGGGCGAACTGCGGAGGCCCAAAGGCCTGTCTGTGAAAAGGGCTAAGGCCTTAGCGTACCCCTCCCAATATTCGGCAGATTTCAGAGAACCGACACTGCCCGATGACGTGGAGTAGGATCAGCGAGCCGAGGCGCCTCCGCGGGACTCCTGCCGGCGTGACCCCTGGGTACTCCCAAAGAGCCACACCCCAGCTCTACCCCCGGCTCCAGACGAAGAACCACTCGACCGGCCCCTTTCCCGCCAGCTGCTTCGGCTCGGCCTGCGCAGCGGCGAGGGCGAACGAGGCCTGGCCCGCCGTCGAATTGTGCGGTCATCACGGTCGCGCCATCCACTGATGCGCGACCCCGACAGCCAGCTGGATCCAGAATCCACGGGCGCCCGCACACTAGGCTGAGGGGAGGGCGGGAGCCCCCCCGCCGGCCCCCGGAACCGGGGGATGGCGATCGCGCCGGTCCGTGCGGCCGTGCATGGGTAGGACGCTCCCGGTCACTTCCCTGCCCGCTGCCCTGAGGCGAGCTGGGCCCCCGCCGCCCCCTGGATCCTGGGATGGCCGCCGCCCAAGCCCTGCTGGCTTTCAAGGCGCTGGCCCTCTTGCCACCCCTCTCCCCCTTGCCTCCTCCAGGCTTAGGGAAGCGGGCTGGAGCCCTCCTGGTAGAGGTCCCCGCCCTCGGCGGTAATAGCAGCTATCTGGGTAGCCACAGCGAGGTTCCCTATATATGGACGGAGGTTCCCTACGTAAATTTCATAACGTTCAATGTATGAAGGGATCTGTAATATAGAACCCTATGAAAGTTAACGTATTTGGCACTATCACGTATCTGATAAATAGTTATAGAGTTCCCTCTAACTCTGTAACTATGAAAGTTACCATTTTTGGTAGCATGAAAGAGTAATCCTATCAGGGTCCTTATTTCAAATGGTTTTAATGTAAGCTGAATTCTTCCTCGGAGGAAGATGTATTTGCATAGCAATGTTGGTAATAGCAGCTATTTGGATAGCCACCGCCAGGTTCCCTATATATGGAGGGAGGTTCCCTACGTACATTTCATAACGTTCAATGTATGAAGGGATCTGTAAAATAGAACCCTATGAAAGTTAACGTTTTTGATAACTAACTAGAGTTCCCTCTCCGTAACAAGTCATGACTTATGTACAATATGTGGGAGTCATGGCTTATTTACAAAATACACGGTTTTAAGCTGAATTCTGCCGGGTAGTAACATGTATTTGAATAGCAATGTTGGTAATACCAGGTATGTGGGGAGCCACAGCCATTTCCGTAGTAACCTGAGTCCGGGTCCTTCTTTCAGATGCCCTTACTGTAAGCTGAATTCTTCCTGATAGTAAAATGTATTTGCATAGCAATGTTAGTAATAGCAAGGATGTGGATAGCCACAGCCATGTTGCCTGTATATGGTTGAATATTCCTTACGTACATTTTGTAGGGTTCTTTGAAAGAACGGATTGGTGATGTAGAACTCTATGAAAGTTTATATTTTTGATAGCATCATTTATCTGCTAACTAAATTTCCCATATATAGGGAACCAGGCTGTGGCTAATCAGATAGCTGCTATTACCAACATTGCTATGCAAATACATGTTCCTCCGAGGAAGAATTCATCTTACATCGAGACCATTTGAAAAAAGGACCCTGACAGTATTACTCTTTCATGCTACCAAAAATGGTAACATTCATAGTTACGGAGTTAGAGGGAACTCTAGTTATTTAGCAGATACGTGATAGTGCCAAATACGTTAACTTTCATAGGGTTCTATATTACAGATCCCTTTACAGAAGCCTGGCAATATTATCTAATGAGGGAGTCATGACATGTACAAAACATACGGTTGTATGTTAGAAATAACCTCCTTAGGTATCTAATTTAAAGAGTAATATAATTCATGTTGCATCTCTGTAGTAAGATGAATTCTGCCTGGTAGTAACATTTGAATAGCAATGTTGGTAATAGCAGGTATGTGGGTAGCCACAGCCATTTCCGTAGTAAACTGAGTCCTTGTCCTTCTTTCAGATGCCCTTATTGTAACCTGACTCAATACAGGGTGGTTTGCCAGTGCCTTCACCAGTCATTACCATTACCTCGGAAGGATGGAAGGCTGGTTCCCTACGTACATTTCATAACGTTCAATGTATGAAGGGATCTGTAATATAGAACCCTATGAACGTTTTTGATTACGAACTAGAGTTCCCTCTCCGTAACAAACACATATTCAGGAATTACAGAATCCTGGCAATGTTACCTAATGAAGGAGTCTTACATACAAAACATGCGGTTGTCTGTTGGAAGTGACTTTAGGTATCAAATAGGTAGAGTGATATATCAAGTGGGATAAAGAGAATTCATGTTGCATAGCCGTAGTAAGCTCAGTCAGGGTCCTTCTTTCATATGGTCTTACTTTAAGCTGAATTCTTTCTCGGAGGAAAATGTATTTGCCTAGCAATGATGGTAAGAGCAGCTATCTGATTAGCCACAGCCAGGTTCCCTATATATGGGAACTTTAGTTAGTTAGCAGATACATGATGCTATCAAAAATATTAACTTTCATAGGGTTCTACATCACCAATCCGTTCTTTCAAAGAACCCTACAAAATGTACGTAAGGAATATTCAACCATATACAGGCAACATGGCTGTATCTATCCACATACTTGCTATTACTAACATAGCTATGCAAATGCATTTTACTATCAGGAAGAATTCAGCTTACAGTAAGGGCATCTGAAAGAAGGACCCGGACTCAGGTTACTACGGAAATGGCTGTGGCTCCCCACATACCTGCTATTTGGCACTATCACGTATCTGGGTCCTTTTTTCAAATGCTCATACTGTAACCTTAATTCTTCCTGATACGAACAAAGATTTTCATAGCAATGTTGGTAATACCATGTACGTGGATAGCCACAGCCATGTTGCCTGTATATGGATGAATATTCCTTAGGTAGATTTCGTTAGGTTCTTTGTACACACATTCAGGATTTACAGAAGCCTGGCAAGGTTACCTAATGAAGGACTCTTATGACATACGGTACATAACACAAGGTTGTATGTTAGTAGTAACATTTATTTAGGTATCTACTAGAATCTGTCATATATCAATTGTGGAAGCGGAATTCATGTTGCATCTCCGTAGTCAGGGTCCTTCTTTCAAATGCTCATACTGTAACCTTAATTCTTCCTGATACGAACAAAGATTTGCATAGCAATGTTGGTAATACCATGTATGTGGATAGCCACAGCCATTTTGCCTATATATGGGTGAATCTTCCTTACATTTTTGGTAGCATCATGTATATGCTAACTAACTAAAGTTACCTCTATTTGTGTAACACCAACATATTCAGTGTTTGCAGAAGCCTGGCAATATTATCTAACGTGGGAGTCATGACTTATGTACAAAATACACGGTTGTATGTTAGAAGTAACCTCCTTTGGAATCTAATTGAAAGAGTAATATAATTCATGTTGCATCTCTGTAGTAAGATGAATTCTGCCTGGTAGTAGGATTTTAATAGCAATGTTGGTCATAGCAGGTATGTGGGTAGCCACAGCCATTTCCGTAGTAAACTGAGTCCGGGTCTTTCTTTCAGATGCCCTTACTGTAAGCTGACTCAATACGGGGTGGTTTGCCAGTGCCTTCACCAGTCATTACCGTTTACCCGCCAGCAAGCTGGGTACTCATATTACCGACCTCGGAAGGATGGAAGGCGGAGTCAACCTTGAGCCGGCTGCAAGAACTCCCAGCCTCATGGGCAGAGCTTTCAGACTGCATGTCTGCTGCCTTACCAGTAGCGCCACAAGAGGCTCTATCAGTGTAAAGGGATCTGTAATATAAAACCCTATGAAAGTTAATGTATTTGGCACTATCACGTATCTGCTAAATAGTTATAGAGTTCCCTCAAACTCTGTAACTATGAAAGTTACCATTTTGGGTAGCATGAAAGATTAATCCTGTCAGGGTCCTTTTTTCAAATGTAAGCTGAATTCTTCCTCGGAGGAAGATGTATTTGCATAGCAATGTTGGTAATAGCAGCTATCTGGATCGCCACAACCAGGTTCCCTGTATATGGACGGAGGTTCCCTACGTCCATATCATAAGGTTCAATGTATGAAGGGATCTGTAATATAGAACCCTATGAAAGCTACAGCCATGCAAGCTGAATTCTTCCTTGTAGTAAAATGTATTTACATAACAATGTTGGTAATAGCAGGTATGTGGATAGCCATGTTGCCTGTATATGGATGAATATTCCTTAGGTAGATTTCGTTAGGTTCTTTGTACACACATTCAGGATTTACAGAAGCCTGGCAAGGTTACCTAACGAAGGACTCTTATGACTTACGGTACATAACACAAGGTTGTATGTTAGTAGTAACATTTATTTAGGTATCTACAAGAATCTGTCATATATCAATTGTGGAAGCGGAATTCATGTTGCATCTCCGTAGTCAGGGTCCTTCTTTCAAATGCTCATACTGTAACCTTAATTCTTCCTGATACGAACAAAGATTTGCATAGCAATGTTGGTAATACCATGTATGTGGATAGCCACAGCCATTTTGCCTATATATGGGTGAATCTTCCTTACATTTTTGGTAGCATCATGTATATGCTAACTAACTAAAGTTACCTCTATTTGTGTAACACCAACTTATTCAGTGTTTACAGAAGCCTGGCAATATTATCTAACGTGGGAGTCATGACTTATGTATAAAATACACGGTTGTATGTTAGAAGTAACCTCCTTTGGTATCTAATTGAAAGAGTAATATAATTCATGTTGCATCTCTGTAGTAAGATGAATTCTGCCTGGTAGTAGGATTTTAATAGCAATGTTGGTCATAGCAGGTATGTGGGTAGCCACAGCCATTTCCGTAGTAAACTGAGTCCGGGTCGTTCTTTCAGATGCCCTTACTGTAAGCTGACTCAATACGGGGTGGTTTGCCAGTGCCTTCACCAGTCATTACCGTTTACCCGCCAGCAAGCTGGGTACTCATATTACCGACCTCGGAAGGATGGAAGGCGGAGTTAACCTTGAGCCGGCTGCAAGAACTCCCAGCCTCATGGGCAGAGCTTTCAGACTGCATGTCTGCTGCCTTACCAGTCTGCGCCACAAGAGGCTCTATCAGTGTAAAGGGATCTGTAATATAGAACCCTATGAAAGTTAATGTATTTGGCACTATCACGTATCTGCTAAATAGTTATAGAGTTCCCTCAAACTCTGTAACTATGAAAGTTACCATTTTGGGTAGCATGAAAGATTAATCCTGTCAGGGTCCTTTTTTCAAATGTAAGCTGAATTCTTCCTCGGAGGAAGATGTATTTGCATAGCAATGTTGGTAATAGCAGCTATCTGGATCGCCACAACCAGGTTCCCTGTATATGGACGGAGGTTCCCTACGTCCATATCATAAGGTTCAATGTATGAAGGGATCTGTAATATAGAACCCTATGAAAGCTACAGCCATGTAAGCTGAATTCTTCCTTTTAGTAAAATGTATTTACATAACAATGTTGGTAATAGCAGGTATGTGGATAGCCATGTTGCCTGTATATGGATGAATATTCCTTAGGTAGATTTCGTTAGGTTCTTTGTACACACATTCAGGATTTACAGAAGCCTGGCAAGGTTACCTAATGAAGGACTCTTATGACCTACGGTACATAACACAAGGTTGTATGTTAGTAGTAACATTTATTTAGGTATCTACTAGAATCTGTCATATATCAATTGTGGAAGCGGAATTCATGTTGCATCTCCGTAGTCAGGGTCCTTCTTTCAAATGCTCATACTGTAACCTTAATTCTTCCTGATACGAACAAAGATTTGCATAGCAATGTTGGTAATACCATGTATGTGGATAGCCACAGCCATTTTGCCTATATATGGGTGAATCTTCCTTACATTTTTGGTAGCATCATGTATATGCTAACTAAAGTTACCTCTATTTGTGTAACACCAACTTATTCAGTGTTTACAGAAGCCTGGCAACATATCCACCTACTTGGTATTACCAACATTGCTATGCAAATACATTTTACTATCAGGAAGAATTCAGCTTACAGTAAGGACATTTACAGTAAGGACATTAGCAGGTATGTGGGTAGCCACAGACATTTCCATAGTAACCTGAGTCCGGGTCCTTCTTTCAGATGCCCTTAGTGTAAGCTTATATCTGCCTGGTAGTAAAATGTATTTGCATAGCAATGTTGGTAATAGCAGGTATGTGGATAGCCATGTTGCCTATACATGTATTAAAAGGTATAAGGTAATGCTATCCCTTGTGCAATCCCTGAGTCATATCTGACCCTTGGGGTGACGCCCTCTACCTTTTTCACGGCAGACTCAATACAACCCGTATTCGCATAACGCCTCTACGCATTCGGATCTGAAGTTACACGATGCGTGGATCGTGCAGGTGGGCTACACGGCCCACCAGAGGAAGGAGAAGGCTCGGGTTGGGTTCTCTGCTTTAGGGAACTTTAGTTATTTAGCATATACATGATGCTACCAAAACTTTCATATCATCAATCCGTTCTTACAAAGAACCTAACGAAATGAACCTAAGGAATATTCATCCATATACAGGCAACATGGCTATCCACATACCTGCTATTACCAACATTGCTATGCAAATACATTTTACTACCAGGCAGAATTCAGTTTACACTAAGGGCATCTGAAAGAAGGACCCGGACTCAGGTTACTATGGAAATGCCTGTGGCTACCGACTTAACTGCTATTACCAACGTTGCTATCCAAATGTTACTTCCAGGGAGAATTCAGCTTACTACAGAGATGCAACATGAATTCTACTCCCCCCAATTGATATTTTACTCTTTCAATTAGATACCTAAGGAGGTTACTTCTAACATACAACCGTGTATTTTGTACATAAGTCATGACTCCCTCATTAGGTAATATTGCCGGGCTTCTGTAAAGGGATCTGTAATATAGAATATGAAAGGTAAGGTATTTGGCACTATCACGTATCTGCTAAATAACTAGAATTCCCTCCGTTACAATGAAAGTTACCATTTTTGGTAGCATGAATGAGTAATCCTGTCAGGGTCCTTTTTTCAAATGGTCTTACTGTAAGCTGAATATTTCCTCGGAGGAACATGTATTTGCATAGCAATGTTGGTAATAGCAGCTATCTGGATAGCCACAGCCAGGTTCCCTATATATGGGAAGTTTAGTTAGTTAGCAGATACATGATGCTATCAAAAATATTAACTTTCATAGGGTTCTACATCACCAATCCATTATTTCAAAGAACCCTACAAAATATACGTAAGGAATATTCAACCATATACAGGCAACATATCCACCTACTTGCTATTACCAACATTGCTATGCAAATACATTTTACTATCAGGAAGAATTCAGCTTACAGTAAGGACATTTGAAAGAAGGACCCGGACTCAGGGTACTACGGAAATACCTGTGGCTACCCACATACCTGCTATTACCAATATTGCTATTCAAATACATGTTACTAACAGGCAGAATTCAGTTTACTACAGAGATGCAACATTAATAATTTAGCATATACATGATGCTACCAAAAATGTAAGGACGATTCACCCATATATAGGCAAAATGGCTGTGGCTATCCACATACATGGTATTACCAACATTGCTATGCAAATCTTTGTTCGTACCAGGAAGAATTAAGGTTACAGTATGAGCATTTGAAAGAAGGACTCTGACTACGGAGATTCAACATGAATTCTGTTTCACCAATTGATGTGATGTATGTTAGAAGTATGTTAGAAGTAACCTCCTTAGGTATCTAATTGATAGAGTAATATATCAATTGGGGGGAGTAGAATTCATGTTGCATCTCTGTAGTAAGCTGAATTCTCCCTGGAAGTAACATTTGAATAGCAACGTTGGTAATAGCAGGTATGTGGGTAGCCACAGACATTTCCATAGTAACCTGAGTCCGGGTCCTTCTTTCAGATGCCCTTAGTGTAAGCTTATATCTGCCTGGTAGTAAAATGTATTTGCATAGCAATGTTGGTAATAGCAGGTATGTCGATAGCCATGTTGCCTATACATGTATTAAAAGGTATAAGGTAATGCTATCCCTTGTGCAATCCCTGAGTCATATCTGACCCTTGGGGTGACGCCCTCTACCTTTTTCACGGCAGACTCAATACGGGTTGGTTTGCCAGTGCCTTCACCAGTCATTACCGTTTACCCCCAAGCAAGCTGGGTACTCATATTACCGTCCGCGGAGGGATGGAAGGAGGAGTCAACCTTGAGCCGGCTGCGAGGACTGAACTCCCAGCCTCATGGGCAGAGCTTTCAGAATGCATGTCTGCTGCCTTACCACTCTGCGCCACAAGAGCCTCTTTCAGTGTAAAGGGATCTGTAATATAGAAGCCTATGAAAGTTAACGTATTTGGCACTATCACGTATCTGCTAAATAACTAGTTCCGTCTAACTCTGTAACTATGTTACCATTTTTGGTAGCATGAAAGAGTAATCCTGTCAGGGTCCTTTTTTCAAATGGTTTTACTGTAAGCTGAATTCTTCCTCGGAGGAAAAGGTATTTACATAGCAATGTTGGTAATACCATGTATGTGGTAGCCATGTTGCCTGTATATGGTTGAATATTCCTTAGGTACATTTCGTTAGGTTATTTGTAAGAACGGATTGATGATATAGAACCCTATGAAAGTTAAAATTTTTAGTAGCATCATGTATCTGCTTTCTAACTAAAGGTTACTTCTAACATACAACCGTGTATTTTGTACATAAGTCATGACTCCCACATTAGATAATATTGCCAGGCTTCTGTAAACACTGAATATGTTGGTGTTACACAAATAGAGGTAACATTAGTTAGCATATACATGATACTACCAAAAATGTAAGGAAGATTCACCCATATATAGGCAAAATGTCTGTGGCTATCCACATACATGGTATGTGGTTTCCCAGTGCCTTCACCAGTCATTACCGTTTACCCCCAAGCAAGCTGGGTACTCATATTACCGAACTCGGAAGGATGGAAGGCAGAGTCAACCTTGAGCCGGCTGCGAGGACTGAACTCCCAGCCTCATGGGTAGAGCTTTCAGACTGCATGTCTGCTGCCTTACCACTCCGCGCCACAAGATGCTCTTTCAGTGTAAAGGGATCTGTAATATAGAACCCTATGAAAGTTAACGTATTTGGCACTATCACGTATCGGCTAAATAGTTATAGAGTTCCCTCTAACTCTGTAACTATGAAAGTTACCATTTTTGGTAGCATGAAAGAGTAATCCTATCAGGGTCCTTTTTTCAAATGTAAGCTGAATTCTTCCTCGGAGTAACATGTATTTGCATAGCAATGTTGGTAATAGCAGCTATCTGGATAGCCACAGCCAGGTTCCCTATATATGGACGGAGGTTCCCTACGTACATTTCATAACGTTCAATGTATGAAGGGATCTGTAATATAGAACCCTATGAAAGTTAAAGTTTTTGATAACTAACTAGAGTTCCCTCTCCGTAACAAACACATATTCAGGAATACAGAATCCTGGAAATGTTACCTAATGAAGGAGTCTTATGACTTACATACAAAACATGCAGTTGTTTAAAAAGTATTAAATAGGTAGAGTGATATATCAAGTGGGATAAAGAGAATTCATGTTGCATAGCCGTAGTAAGCTCAGTCAGGATCCTTCTTCCACACGGTCTTACTTTAAGCTGAATTCTTCCTCGGAGGAAAATGTATTTGCCTAGCAATGATGGTAAGAGCAGCTATCTGGTTAGCCACAGCCATGCAAGCTGAATTCTTCCTGGTAGTACAATGTATTTACATAGCAATGTTGGTCATAGCAGGTATGTGGTAGCCATGTTGCCTGTATATGGTTGAATATTCCTTACGTCTATTTTGTAGGGTTCTTTGAAAGACAGGATTACTCTTTCATGCTACCAAAAATGGTAACTTTCATTGTAACGGAGGGAACTCTAGTTATTTAGCAGATACGTGATAGTGCCAAATACGTTAACTTTCATATTCTATATTACAGATCCCTTTACAATTGGGGGGAGTAGAATTCATGTTGAATCTCTGTAGTAAGCTGAATTCTCCCTGGAAGTAACATTTGAATAGCAACTTTGGTAAAAGCAGGTATGTGGGTAGCCACAGGCATTTCCATAGTAACCTGATTACTGGTCCTTCTTTCAGATGCCCTTAGTGTAAGCTGACTTCTTCCTGGTAGTAAAATGTATTTGCATAGCAATGTTGGTAATAGCAAGTATGTGGATAGCCACAGCCATGCAAGCAGAATTCTTCCAGGTAGTAAAATGTATTTACATAGCAATGTTGGTAATAGCAGGTATCTGGATAGCCATGTTGCCTATATATGGGTGAATTGTCCTTACATTTTTGGGATCATCATGTATATGCTAACTAACTAAAGTTCCCTCTATTTGTGTAACACACAGATTCAGGATTTACAGAAGCCTGGCAAGGTTACCTAATGAAGGACTCTTATGGTACATAACACAAGGTTGTATGTTAGTAGTAACGTTTATTTAGGTATCTACTAGAAACTGTCATATATCAATTGGTGAAACAGAATTCATGTTGCATCTCCGTAGTCAGGGTCCTTCTTTCAAATGCTCATACTGTAACCTTAATTCTTCGTGATACGAACAAAGATTTGCATAGCAATGTTGGTAATACCATGTATGTGGATAGCCACAGCCATTTTGCCTATATATGTGTGAATCGTCCTTACATTTTGGGTAGCATCATGTATATGATAACTTATTAATGTTGCATCTCTGTAGTAAACTGAATTCTGCCTGGTAGTAACATGTATTTGAATAGCAATATTGGTGATAGCAGGTATGTGGGTAGCCACAGGCATTTCCATAATAACTTGAGTCCAGGTCCTTCTTTCAGATGCCCTTAGTGTATGCTGAATTCTTCCTGGTAGTAAAATGTATTTACATAGCAATGTTGGTAATAGCAGGTATGTGGATAGCCATATTGCCTGTATATGGATGAAAGCGGAAAGAGCGGATTGATGATATAGAACCCTATGAAACTTAAAATTTTTGGTAGCATCATGTATATGCTAACTAAAGTTCCCTCTATTTGTGTAACACACACATTTAGGATTTACAGAAACCTGGCACGGTTACCTAATGAAGGACTCTAATGACTTACGGTAAATAACACAAGGTTGTATGTTATTAGTAACATTTATTTAGGTATCTTCCAAAAACTGTCATATATCAATTGTGGAAGCAGAATTCATGTTGATAGCATCATGTATCTGCTAAATAACTAAAGTTCTCTCTATTTGTGAAACACACACATATTCAGGATTTACAGGAGCCTGGCAATTTTACCTAATGAAGGACTCTTAGCTCTTATGTACAAAACATATGGTTGTATGTTGTAAGTAAGATCTCCTTAGGTATCTAATTGAAAGAGTAATATATCAGTTTGGGGAAGCAGAACTTCTTTCAACTGCTCATACTGTAACCTTAATTCTTCCTGATACGAAGATTTGCATAGCAATCTTGGTAATACCATGTATGTGGTTAGCCACAGCCATTTTGCCTATATATGGGTGAATCTTCCTTACATTTTGAAAAAAGGACCCTGACAGTATTACTCTTTCATGCTACCAAAATGGTAACTTTCATAAGCTGAATTCTCCCTGGAAGTAACATTTGAATAGCAACGTTGGTAATAGCAGGTATGTGGGTAGCCACAGGCATTTGCATAGTAATCTGAGTCCGGGTCTTTCTTTCAGTGTAAGCTGAATTCTGCCTGGTAGTAAAATGTATTTGTATAGCAATGTTGGTAATAGCAGGTATGTTGATAGCCATGTTGCCTATATATGGGTGAATTGTCCTTACATTTTTGGTAGCATCATGTATATGCTAACTAACTAAAGTTCCCTCTATTTGTGAAACACACACATATTCAGGATTTACAGGAGCCTGGCAATTTTACCTAATGAAGGACTCTTATCTCTAATGTACAAAACATACGGTTGTATGTTGTAAGTAAGATCTCCATAGGTATCTAATTGTAAGAGTAATATATCAATTTGGGGAAGCAGAACTCAAATTGCATCTCCGTAATATCCGTAGTCAGGGTCCTTCTTTCAAATGCTCATACTGTAACCTTAATTCTTCCTGATACGAACAAAGATTTGCATAGCAATGTTGGTAATACCATGTATAGTGGATAGCCACAGACATTTTGCCTATATATGGGTGAACCTTACATTTTTGGTAGCATCATGTATATGCTAACTAACTAAAGTTACCTCTACTTGTGTAACACACACAATCAGGATTTACAGAAGCCTGGCAAGGTTACCTAATTAAGGACTCTTATGACTTACGGTACATAACACAAGGTTGTATGTTAGTAGTGACGTTATTTAGGTATCTACTAGAAACTGTCATATATCAATTGTGGAAGCGGAATTCATGTTGCATCTCTGTAAGGGTCCTTCTTTCAACTGCTCATACTGTAACCTTAATTCTTCCTGATACGAAGATTTGCATAGCAATGTTGGTAATACCATGTATGTGGTTAGCCACAGCCATTTTGCCTATATATGGGTGAATCTTCCTTACATTTTTGGTAGCATCATGTATATGCTAACTAACTAAAGTTATCTCTATTTGTGTAACACACACATTCAGGATTTACAGGAGCCTGGCAATTTTACCTAATGAAGGACTCTTAGCTCTTATGTACAAAACATATGATTGTATGTTGTAAGTAAGATCTCCTTAGGTATCTAATTGAAAGAGTAATATATCAATTTGGGGAAGCAGAACTTCTTTCAACTGCTCATACTGTAACCTTAATTCTTCCTGATACGAAGATTTGCATAGCAATGTTTGTAGTCAAGTCAGATTTTATTGCATGTAGCCATAGGCCATTACAATACAAAAGGAAAAAAGGATTTAAAACATTTCAAATCAGTAAGAAAAAGAATGTGCAATCTCAGACAACAATCACTTAACATCATAAAAACATTTCCAGACTACATATGTCCACCTATCCTAAAGCTCCTCTAGGTACTTGCTCTCTGCATCACCACTCTGGCCCTTATTTTCTTTGTTGTAAGGGCAAATAATGACATTTTGTTAGAAACAAATGAATTAGTATCAGCTAACAAAAACACAAGTTTTTCCTGTTCGGATTTATCATTTAGCCCATCTAGTAGGCCAGCTAGAAATTTGGCCCTAGGATCTGTATACAATGGGCAAGTGAGAATGTAATGTGGGAGATCCTCCAGGACTAAAGCTCCACAAATACAGAAGCATTGATCTTTTGGTGTTTTATGGTATCGCCCACTCAATACAGCTGTTGGCATTGTTTGAAATCGCATGGAGGTAAAAGCTACTCTGAGACTATGAGTTGAAAGATAGACTAGATAGGAAGATCTCAAATGGTTTGTTTTGAATAATTTGTACCAGGGTGAACTTTTAGATTGCAGGATTAATGATCTATCAATCAAGGCATCTGAGATAAATACCCAGTCTCTGAGTTGGTTATTATCTCCTGAAGGGTTTAACAGGTCATCTGGGATGGAATACCGTGACAAAATGTTATTTAAAAACCCGCGACGTCAACGGCGGCTGCTATTTATAGACTACCCTCTAACTCTGTAACTATGAAAGTTACCATTTTTGGTAGCATGAAAGAGTAATCCTGTCAGGGTCCTTTTTTCAAATGTAAGCTGAATTCTTCCTGGTAGTAAAATGTATTTACGTAGCAATGTTGGTAATAGCAGATATGTGGATAGCCATGTTGCCTGTATATGGATGAATATTCCTTAGGTACATTTCGTTAGGTTCTTTGTACACACATTCAGGATTTACAGAAGCCTGGCAAGGTTACCTAATGAAGGACTCTCTGTAGTAAGATGAATTCTGCCTGGTAGTAGGATTTTAGCCACAGCCATTTTGCCTATATATGGTTGAATCTTCCTTACATTTTTGGTAGCATCATGTATATGCTAACTAACTAAAGTTACCTCTATTTGTGTAACACCAACATATGCTCATACTGTAACAATCCTTCCTGATACGAACAAAGAACGGATTGGTGATGTAGAACCCTATGGAAGTTAATATTTTTGATAGCATCATGTATCTGCTAACTAACTAAAGTTCCCTCTATTTGTGAAACACACACATATTCAGGATTTACAGGAGCCTGGCTATTTTACCTAATGAAGGACTGTTCTCTCTTATGTAGAAAACATACGGTTGTATGTTGTAAGTAAGATCTCCTTATGTATCTAATGGAAAGAGTAATATATCAATTTGGGGAAGCAGAATTCATGTTGCATCTCCGTAATATCCTGAGTCAGGGTCCTTCTTTCAGATGGTCTTACTTTAACCTAAATTCTTCCTCGGAGGAACATGTATTTGCATCGTAATTATGGTAAGAGCAGCTATCTGGATAGCCACAGCCATGTTCCCTATATGTGGCCGAAGCTTCCATCCGTACATTTCATAACGTTCAATGTATTAAAAGGTAAAAGGTAATGGTATCCCTTATGCATTCACTGAGTCATGTCTGACCCTTGGGGTCTCTACCTTTTTCTTGGGGCCTCTACCTTTTTCATGGCAGACTCAATACTGGGTGGTTTGCCAGTGCCTTCACCATTCATTACCGTTTACCCCCCAGCAAGCTGGGTACTCATATTACCGTCCGCGGAGGGATGGAAGGCGGAGTCAACCTTGAGCCGGCTGCGAGGACTGAACTCCCATCCTCATGTCTGCTGCCATGAAACTTTCTGCTGCCATGACTTTCTTGGGTATTTGGCACTATCACGTATCTGCTAAATAGTTGACTGGCAGGTGGCGACTAAACCCCAGTAATGACACGACTCCAGTTTCTTGGCAAATAACATGGCCGCAGCCTTTTATTAAGAGACCAACCTCAAACAGAGGGTTGGCCGTATGCTGGTGAGCGAGCCTGACCCCAGTCAGCCGTACATCTGCTTGCCATGAACCGCGGCGCTCCGGCTCCACTCCTCACTCCCAGCCGGGAGGATGGGATGCCTTCCGCCGCAGAATCCCAGGGAAGTGGCTGCAAGAGACCCAACGGGTGTCCGCCTCCATCGGGTCCCCCCGCCTCTTGGCCCCCCGGGCCCCTGGCCTCCCAGCCGGGTAGGCCGCGCCTGGGACATTGACGGTCTCCTTAATGAGACCCCCAACACAGGGAGCCCCGCACGGCGGCCTCCCTGCCAACAGGCTCTCTACCAAGCATACCCGCCACCGAACAGGTTAACTCCCTGTTCCCGCCAACCCTCAACTCAAAACACGCAACAAACCCTCCTTCACATCCGCCAACCAGAGCTTGCAACCCTTAACAGACAGGTGCACTCCGTCGGCCCTGTAAAGGTGTGGGGAACGAAACGAGATTCCCGGGTGCGGAATGACTCCCCCACCCACCGCCAGCACTGCCTTTTTGGCCACTTTATCGGCCTTGTGCTTGGCCCAGTTCACACGGTCATGGCGGAAGGCACGCCGCCACGACAACCGGTCGAGCATCTCCGACCACAATAGCACGGACTTGGGAAGTCGCTGCCATAATACCAAGAGATCAGCCGCAATCTTCGCGCTCAACTGTCTCCCAGTCATCTCCGGCAGGTCATTCTCTCCGAGGTGGATCACCAGGACATCCGGAACCCCACCTTGATGGACCTCCTGCGCCACAACATCCAGCAGAGACTCCCATTTCAGTCCGCGTCTTGCCCGCCAGGCGAGCCGACAGCAGTCATCCAGCCCGAGGTTCGGTCCCATCACAGAGGACTCTGCATGCTGGCCTGCCCAGTACGGAATGCTGTGGCCCACGATCGTGACTGTAGCTGTCGATGGAACACCTGAAAAAACCAGACTTTAGTCGACAAGCCACGGGTGAACATAAGTCTCGAAAGCCCTGGACCGCCACCTTCCCAGGCATTGTATCTCCTGTAGGGCCTTGCCCTCCACATACGCCTGAGTGGCCGCCCCAATGCGGAATGAGTGGGCCCCATACAACCGTGCCTGATATCCGGCGGACTCCAACCCAGCTTTGAGCACCACCGAAAACTGAAATCGGGAAAGGCTGGTCCCGTCCTGGTGGAGGGACAAGTCCCCGGGCAGTGATGGCCTGACCCTCAAATAGTTTGCCAACCTGCGATGAGGGCAGTCGAGGGCTCCTCCCAGGGATGGAAGCTTGACCACCCTGCCCCTCCCCCATTGGTCGGTCTTCGACCTACGAAGCAAACATTCTACACCACTGTCGTCGACGCGCACATCCGTGAGGAGCAGCGCCGTCGTTGCGGTGGCAGTGCGGGAAGAAGCAGTCATCTTCCCTACCCGGAAAGCTCCGTAATAAGCTGTACAAAATGCGGCCCTAAACAGCGTCGCCTCATAGCTCGAACGACAAACCACCGGGAGGCGTTCTAGTAGGCGTGTGAGGACCACGCGAGTGATGGGGCGGCGCACATCGGCCTTAGCCGGCTTCTGCCACCCCCAACCCTTGACCGCCTGCCGTGCAAGTAACGTCTTGCTGGGGTCCCAGAAGCCCACAGCCTTGCTGCAAAACGATAAACCAGATAATGTAACCCGCAGGGAACGGTGCGACAGCCCCTTCCCATGTAGGTGGGCCAGGTACCGAAGGACCGTGTCCTCATCCATGGGCAACGCCGACCCTCGGCCGACCGTTCCCGCAAAATCCAGGAAGCCTGTCGCCACCTGGTGGTACACCCGTCTTGTCGACTCGGCCAGGGACGAGAGGACGCCATCAAGTATCAGTTGGCTCCAAACTGCCAGACCTCCGCCGGGCACGCTGCTGGATCTCTGTCCGCCCCCGGAGCGAGCCAACGAAACCGCTCGACTTTCATGACTGCTGTCGGATCGCCTGGCGGGCAAGACGCGGACTGAAATGGGAGTCTCTGCTGGATGTTGTGGTGCAGGAGGTCCATTGAGGTGGGATTCCGGATGTCCTGGTGATCCACCTCGGAGAGAATGACCTGCCGGAGATGACTGGGAGACAGTTGAGCGCGATGATTGCGGCTGATCTCTTGGTATTATGGCAGCGACTTCCCAAGTCCGTGTGCACCCGACGGAGTGCACCTGTCAGTTAAGGGTTGCAAGCTCTGGTTGGCGGATGTGAAGGAGGGTTTGTTGCGTGTTTTGAGTTGAGGGTTGGCGGGAACAGGGAGTTAACCTGTTCGGTGGTGGGTATGCTTGGTAGAGAGCCTGTTGGCAGGGAGGCCGCCTGCGTGCGGGGCTCCCTGAGTTGGGGGTCTCATTAAGGAGACCGTCAATGTCCCAGGCGCGGCCTACCCGGCTGGGAGGCCAGGGGCCTGGGGGGCCAAGAGGCGGGGGGACCCGATGGAGGCGGACGCCCGTTGGGTCTCTTGCAGCCACTTCCCTGGGATTCTGCGGCGGAAGGCATCCCATCCTCCCGGCTGGGAGTGAGGAGTGGAGCCGGAGTGCCGCGGTTCATGGCAAGCAGACGGATGACTGACTGGGGTCAAGCTCGCTCACCTGCATACGGCCAACCCTCTGTTTGAGGTTGGTCTCTTAATAAAAGGCTGCGGCCATGTTATTTGCCAAGAAACTGGAGTCGTGTCATTACTGGGGTTTAGTCGCCACCTGCCAGTCAACTATTTAGCAGATACGTGATAGTGCCAAATACGTTAACTTTCATAGGGTTCTATATTACAGATCCCTTTACACTGCAAGAGCCTCTTGTGGCACAGAGTGGTAAGGCAGCAGACATGCAGTCTGAAAACTCTGCCCATGAGGCTGGGAGTTCAGTCCTCGCAGCCGGCTCAAGGTTGACTCAGCCTTCCATCCTTCCGAGGTCGGTAATATGAGTACCCAGCTTGCTGGGGGGTAAACGGTAATGACTGGTGAAGGCACTGGCAAACCACCCCGTATTGAGTCAGCTTACAATAAGGGCATCTGAAAGAAGGACCCGGACTCAGTTTACTATGGAAATGGCTGTGGCTACCCACATACCTGCTATTACCAACATTGCTATTCAAATGTTACTACCAGGCAGAATTCATCTTACTACAGAGATGCAACATGAATTATATTACTCTTTCAATTAGATACCTAAGGAGGTTACTTCTAACATACAACCGTGTGTTTTGTACATAAGTCATGACTCCCTCATTAGAGAATATTGCCAGGCTTCTGTAAACACTGAATATGTTGGTGTTACACAAAGAGAGGTAACTTTAGTTAGTTAGCATATACATGACGCTACAAAAAATGTAAGGAAGATTCACCCATATAGAGGCAAAATGGCTGTGGCTATCCACATACAAGGTATTATCAACATTGCTATGCAAATCTTTGTTCGTATCAGGAAGAATTAAGGTTACAGTATGAGCATTTGAAAGAAGGACCCTGACTACGGAGATGCAACATGAATTCCGCTTCCACAATTGATATATGACAGTTTCTAGTAGATACCTAAATAAACGTTACTACTAACATACAACCTTGTGTTATGTATCGTAAGTCATAAAAGTCCTTCATTCCGTAACCTTGCCTGGCTTCTGTAAATCCTGAAAGTGTGTGTTACACAAATCGAGGGAACTTAAGTTAGTAAGCAGATACATGATGCTACCAAAAATTTAAACTTTCATAGGGTTCTATATCATCAATCCGTTCTTACAAAGAACCTAACGAAATGTACATAAGGAATATTCATCCATATACAGGCAACATGGCTATCCACATACCTGCTATTACCAACATTGCTATGTAAATACATTTTACTACCAGGAAGAATTCAGCTTGCATGGCTGTGGCTATCCAGATAGCTGCTCTTACCATCATAGCTAGGCAAATACATTTTCCTCCGAGGAAGAATTCAACTTAAACTAAGACCATCTGAAAGAAGGAAACTGACTGAGCTTACTACAGCTATGCAACATGAATTCTCTTTTTCCCACTTGATATATCACTCTACCTATTTGATACCAAAAGTCACTTCCAACAGACAACCGCATGTTTTGTATGTAAGTCATAAGATTCAGTAATTCCTGAATATGTGTTTGTTACGGAGACGGAACTCTAGTTAGTTATCGAAAACGTTAACTTTCATAGGGTTCTATATTACAGATCCCTTCATACATTGAACGTTATGAAATATACGTAGGGAACCTCCGTCCATATATGCAAATACACAACCTGGCTGTGGCTATCCAGATAACTGCTATTACCAACATTGCTATGCAAATACATGTTCCTCCGAGGAAGAATTCAGCTTACAGTAAAACCATTTGAAAAAGGACCCTGACAGGATTACTCTTTCATGCTACCAAAAATCGTAACTTTCATAGTTACAGAGTTAGAGGGAACTCTAGTTATTTAGCAGATACGTGATAGTGCCAAATACGTTAACTTTCATAAGCTTCTATATTACAGATCCCTTTACACTGAAAGAGCCTCTTGTGGCGCAGAGTTGTAAGGCAGCAGACATGCAGTCTGAAAGCTCTGCCCATGAGGCTGGGAGTTCAGTCCTCGCAGCCGGCTCAAGGTTGACTCCGCCTTCCATCCCTCCGCGGACGGTAATATGAGTACCCAGCTTGCTGGGGGGTAAACGGTAATGACTGGTGAAGGCACTGGCAAACCACCTCGTATTGAGTCAGCTTATAGTAACTCAACCTTGAGCCGGCTGCGAGGACTGAACTCCCAGCCTCATGGGCAGAGCCTTCAGACTGCATGTCTGCTGCCTTACCACTCTGCGCAACAAGAGGCTCTTTGTGTAAAGGGATGTGTAATATAGAACCCTATGAAAGTTAACGTATTTGGCACTATCACGTATCTGCTAAATAACTAGAGTCCCCTCTAACTCTGTAACTATGAAAGTTAACATTTTTGGTAGCATGAAAGAGTAATCCTGTCAGGGTCCTTTTTTCAAATGGTTTTACTGTAAGGTGAATTCTTCCTCGGAGGAAAATGTATTTGCCTAGCAATGATGGTAAGAGCACCTATCTGGATAGCCACAGCCATGCAAGCTGAATTCTTCCTGATAGTAAATGTATTTAAATAGCAATGTTGGTAATAGCAGGTATGTGGATAGCCGTGTTGCCTGCATATGGATGAATATTCCTTAGGTACATTTCGTTAGGTTCTTTGTAAGAACGGATTGAGGATATAGAACCCTATGAAAGTTAAAATTTTTGGTAGCATCATGTATCTGCATACTAACAAAAGTTCCCTCTATTTGTGTAACACACATTCAGGATTTACAGAAGCCTGGCAAGGTTACCTAATGAAGGACTCTTATGACTTACGGTACATAACACAAGGTTGTATGTTAGTAGTAACGTTTATTTAGGTATCTACTAGAAACTGTCATATATCAATTGTGGAAGCGGAATTCATGTTGCATCTCTGTAGTCTGGGTCCTTTTTTCAAATGCTCATACAGTAACCTTAATTCTTCCTGATACGAACAAAGATTTTCATAGCAATGTTGGTAATACCATGTATGTGGATAGCCACAGCCATTTTGCCTATATATGGGTGAATCTATCTTACATTTTTGGCTCTTTCAGTGTAAAGGAATCTGTAATATAGAACCCTATGAAAGTTAACGTATTTGGCACTATCACGTATCTGCTAAATAACTAGAGTGCCCTCTAACTATGTAACTATGAAAGTTACCATTTTTGGTAGCATGAAAGAGTAATCCTGTCAGGGTCCTTTTTTCAAATGTAAGCTGAATTCTTCCTCGAACATGTATTTGCATAGCAATGTTGGTAATAGCAGCTATCTGGATAGCCACAGCCAGGTTCCCTATATATGGACGGAGGTTCCCTACGTACATTTCTTAACATTCAATGTATGAAGGGATCTGTAATATAGGACTCTATGAACGTTTTTGATAACTAACTAGAGTTCCCTCTCCGTAACAAACACATATTCAGGAATAACAGAATCCTGGCAATGTGACCTAAAGAAGGAGTCTTATGACTTACATACAAAACATGCAGTTGTCTGTTGGAAGTGACTTTAGGTATCAAATAGGTAGAGTGATATATCAAGTGGGATAAAGAGAATTCATGTTGCATAGCCGTAGTAAGCTCAGTCAGGGTCCTTCTTTCAGATGGTCTTACTTTAAGCTGAATTCTTCCTCAGAGGAAAATGTATTTGCCAAGCAATGATGGTAAGAGCAGCTATCTGGATAGCCACAGCCATGCAAGCTGAATTCTTCCTGGTAGTAAAATGTATTTACATAGCAATGTTGGTAATAGCAGGTATGTGGATATCCATGTTGCCTGTATATGGATAAATATTCCTTAGGTACATTTCGTTAGGTTCTTTGTAAGAACGGATTGATTATATAGAACCCTATGAAAGTTAAAAAAAATTTGGTAGCATCATGTATCTGCTTACTAAATAAAGTTCCCTCTATTTGTGTAACACACACATTCAGGATTTACAGAAGCCTGGCAAGGTTACGTAATAAAGGACTCTTATGACTTATGGTACATAACAAAAGGTTGTATGTTAGTAGTAACGTTTCTTTGGGGACACTACTAGAAACTGTCATAAATCAATTGTGGAAGCGGAATTCATGTTGCATCTCCGTAGTCAGGGTCCTTCTTTCAAATGCTCATACAGTAACCTTAATTCTTTCTGTTACGAACAAAGATTTGCATAGCAATGTTGGTAATCCCATGTATGTGGATAGCCACAGCCATTTTGCCTATATATGGGTGAACCTTACATTTTTGGTAGCATCATGTATATGCTAACTAACTAAAGTTACCTCTACTTGTGTAACACCAACATATTCAGTGTTTACAGAAGCCTGGCAATATTATCTAATGTGGGAGTCATGACTTATGTACAAAATACACGGTTGTATGTTAGAATTAACCTTCTTAGGTATCTAATTGAAAGAGTAATATATCAATTGCGGGGAGTAGAATTCATGTTGCATCTCTGTAGTAAGGTGAATTTTCCCTGGAAGTAACATTTGAATAGCGACGTTGGTAATAGCAGGTATGTGTATGCTGCCTGTATATGGTTGAATATTCCTTACGTACATTGTAGAACCCTATGAAAGTTAATATGCATCATGTATCATATATAGGGAACCTGGCTGTGGCTAATCAGATAGCTGCTCTTACCATCATTGCAAGGCAAATACATTTTCCTCCGAGGAAGAATTCAACTTAAAGTAAGACCATCTGAAAGAAGGACCCTGACTGAGCTTACTACGGCTATGCAACATGAATTCTCTTTATCCCACTTGATATATCACTCTACCTATTTGATACCTAAAGTCACTTCCAACAGACAATGGTAACTTTCATAGAGGGAACTCTATAACTATTTAGCAGATACGTGATAGTGCCAAATACGTTAACTTTCATAGGGTTCTATATTACAGATCCCTTCATACATTGAACGTTATGAAATGTACGTAGGGAACCTCCGTCCATATATAGGGAACCTGGCTGTGGCTATCCAGATAGCTGCTATTACCAACATTGCGATGCAAATACATGTTCCTCCGAAGAAGAATTCAGCTTACATTTGAAAAAAACACCCTGACAGGTTTACTCTTTCATGCTACCAAAAATGGTAACTTTCATAGTTACAGAGTTAGGGGTAACTCTATAACTATTTAGCAGATACGTGATAGTGCCTAATACGTTAACTTTCATAGGGTTCTATATTACAGATTACACTGAAAGAGCCTCTTGTGGCGCAGAGTGGTAAGGCAGCAGACATGCAGTCTGAAAGCTCTGCCCAGGAGGCGGGGAGTCCTCGCAGCTGGCTCAAGGTTGACTCCGCCTTCAATCCTTCCATCCACAATTGTTATATGACAGTTACTAGTAGATACCTAAATAAACGTTGCTACTAACATACAACCTTGTTTTATGTACCGTAAGTCGTAAGAGTCCTTCATTAGGTAACCTTGCCAGGCATCTGAAAATCCAGAATGTGTGTTTTACACAAATAGAGGGAACTTTAGTTAGTAAGCAGATATATGATGCTACCAAAAATTTTAACTTTCATAGGGTTCTATATCATCAATCCGTTCTTACAAAGAACCTAACGAAATGTACCTAAGGAATATTCATCCATACACAGGCAACATGGCTATCCACATGTCTGCTATTACCAACATTTCTATGTAAATACATTTTACTACCAGGAAAAATTCAGCTTACATTTGAAAAAAGGACCCTAACAGGATTACTCTTTCATGCTACCAAAAATGGTAACTTTCATAGTTACAGAGTTAGAGGGAACTCTATAAATAGCAGCCGCGGCTTGGCGCGGCCGCCGTTGACACCGCGGGTGCGCCCCCGGGATGACGCGGCTCCCAGTGGTGTCATCCGGCCGCTTGCCTCCTCCCTGGTTCGAGTCCCGGGTCACATTTGCAGTGTAGGGGGCGCCGAGATGCCTCCCGGCAGAAGACTAACCCACGAGGAAGCGGCAGCCAGGAGGCTGCAAGGGCCGGGGACGACCTGGGGGTGGAGGGGGATGGCCGGGAGAGGTCTCGGTCCCCCTCTCCGCCCAGAGGGAGAGGAGGGCCGCATGGCAGGAAGGCCGCGCGGCCCCGGATCCGTCCGCCGGGCGGGGGCCTCAGGGGGAGGGTGGCCACGGGAGCAGGCCGATGACGTCGGGGGGGCCCGCAAAGGACGGGGCGTCCCCAGAGACTTCCCCGAGGGCAACTTCGTCCCAGCGGGTGGCTGGAGGCATGGAGGGCACCTCCCCGTCCAGGGGGCGGGGCAGGGCGTCTAGCCCCTGTGACAGGAGGCCCCCATCGCCGAGGGCGGGGACCTCTACCAGCAGGGCTCCAGTCCTCTTCCCTAAGCCTGGAGGAGGCGAGGGGGAAAGGGGTGGCAAGAGGGCCAGCACCTTGAAAGCCAGCATGGCTTGGGCGGCGGCCATCCCAAGATCCAGGAGGCGGCGGGGGCCCAGCTCGCCTCAGGGCAGTGGGCGGGGTAGTGACCGGGAGCGTCCTACCCGTGCAGGGCGGCACGGACCGGCGCGGTCACCATCCCCCGGTTCCGGGGGTCGGCGGGGGGCTCCCGGTCCTCACCTCAGCCTAGTGTGCGGGCGCCCGTAGGTTCTGGATCCAGCTGGCCGTCGGGGTCGCGCGTCAGTGGATGGCGCGACCGTGATGACCGCACAATTCGACGGCGGGCCAGGCCTCGTTCGCCCTCGCCGCTGCGCAGGCCGAGCCTGAGCAGCGAGCGGGAAAGGGGCCGGTCGAGTGGTTCTTCGTCTGGAGCAGGGGGTAGAGCCAGGGTGTGGCTCTTTGGGAGTACCCGGGGGTCACGCCGGCGGGAGTCCCGCGGGGGCGCCTCGGCTCGCTGATCCTACTCCACGTCATCGGGCAGGGTCGGTTCTCTGAAATCTGCCGAATATTGGGAGGGGTACGCTAAGGCCTTAGCACTTTTCACAGACAGGATTCGGGCCTCCGCAGTTCGGCCAACCGCAGGAGTTCTTCTTCCAGGAATCCGGAGCGGACCTCCGGGGCCGAAAGGCGGGAGGCCTCGGCGGGGCACGGTGGGAAGCAGCGGCGGCTGTCCCAGCGCAAGGCCCACAAGAGGAGGCGGTCTTCGCGGCACAGCCTGTCCACCGGTGAGTCGTCCTCATGGGGGGAGGGTGACAGCACAGTACACGACGGGTGGTACTGGATTGATGCCGCTTTCGTCCCAGGAATCCCTCATTGGAAGAAGAACCGGAGGCGTAACACAAAGCGGATGCTGGATGAGGCAGGCGACAGCGAATGGTGCAGGGAACCCCCGGGCTGGTTCAAGGATGGGGAGGCCCCGCCGGGGGTCCACCTCCCGCCAAAGCGTTGGGAGCGGGCCCTCGATAGGTACTTCGTCGATCTATTCGACCTGGTCCGGGGGCGCAACAAGGGCCCCAATACCGGGAGCCAGATTGATAAGGAACAACAAAAGGCCCAACCTTGCGAGAGGACTATGATTAATTGGCTTAAGGTTTTCGCGGAATTTCATGGCCTCATCTGTGGAGCTTATCCGGAGCGGGGTTGACACCTCTCCCGCTACCTATATACAGTCTTGGAGGCGTGGGAGAGGGGAGGGGACGAGGCGGCCATGGAATATGATAGGTAATTCCAGGAGCTCGCTTCGCATAACGCCTCCACGCATTGGGATCTGAAGTTACACGATGCGTGGATCGTGCAGGTGGGCTACACGGCCCACCAGAGGAAGGAGAAGGCTCGGTTTGGGTTCTCTGCTTTAGGGAACTTTAGTTATTTAGCATATACATGATGCTACCAAAACTTTCATATCATCAATCCGTTCTTACAAAGAACCTAACGAAATGTACCTAAGGAATATTCATCCATATACAGGCAACATGGCTATCCACATACCTGCTATTACCAACATTGCTATGCAAATACATTTTACTACGAGGCAGAATTCAGTTTACACTAAGGGCATCTGAAAGAAGGACCCGGACTCAGGTTACTATGGAAATGCCTGTGGCTACCCACATAACTGCTATTACCAACGTTGCTATCCAAATGTTACTTCCAGGGAGAATTCAGCTTACTACAGAGATGCAACATGAATTCTAATCCCCCCAATTGATATTTTACTCTTTCAATTAGATACATAAGGAGGTTACTTCTAACATACAACCGTGTATTTTGTACATAGGTCATGACTCCCACATTAGGTAATATTGCCAGGCTTCTGTAAAGGGATCTGTAATATAGAATATGAAAGTTAACGTATTTGGCACTATCACGTATCTGCTAAATAACTAGAGTTCCCTCTGTTACTATGAAAGTTACCATTTTTGGTAGCATGAAAGAGTAATCCTGTCAGGGTCCTTTTTTCAAATGGTCTTACTGTAAGCTGAATACTTCCTCGGAGGAACATGTATTTGCATAGCAATGTTGGTAATAGCAGCTATCTGGGTAGCCACAGCCAGGTTCCCTATATATGGGAACTTAAGTTAGTTAGCAGATACATGATGCTATCAAAAATATTAACTTTCATAGGGTTCTACATCACCAATCCATTCTTTCAAAGAACACTACAAAATAGACGTAAGGAATATTCAACCATATACAGGCAACATGGCTACCACATACCTGCTATGACCAACATTGCTATGTAAATACATTTTACTACCAGGAAGAATTCAGCTTGCATGGCTGTGGCTAACCAGATAGCTGCTCTTACCATCATTGCTAGGCAAATACATTTTCCTCCGAGGAAGAATTCAGCTTAAAGTAAGACCGTCTGGAAGAAGGATCCTGACTGAGCTTACTACGGCTATGCAACATGAATTCTCTTTATCCCACTTGATATATCACTCTACATATTTGATACCTAAAGTCACTTCCAACAGACAACCGCATGTTTTGTATGTAAGTCATAAGACTCCTTCATTAGGGGGGAGTAGAATTCATGTTGCATCTCTGTAGTAAGCTGAATTCTCCCTGGAAGTAACATTTGAATAGCAACTTTGGTAAAAGCAGGTATGTGGGTAGCCACAGGCATTTCCATAGTAACCTGATTACTGGTCCTTCTTTCAGATGCCCTTAGTGTAAGCTGACTTCTTCCTGGTAGTAAAATGTATTTGCATAGCAATGTTGGTAATAGCAAGTATGTGGATAGCCACAGCCATGCAAGCAGAATTCTTCCTGGTAGTAAAATGTATTTACATAGCAATGTTGGTAATAGCAGGTATCTGGATAGCCATGTTGCCTATATATGGGTGAATTGTCCTTACATTTTTGGGATCATCATGTATATGCTAACTAACTAAAGTTCCCTCTATTTGTGTAACACACAGATTCAGGATTTACAGAAGCCTGGCAAGGTTACCTAATGAAGGACTCTTATGGTACATAACACAAGGTTGTATGTTAGTAGTAACGTTTATTTAGGTATCTACTAGAAACTGTCATATATCAATTGGTGAAACAGAATTCATGTTGCATCTCCGTAGTCAGGGTCCTTCTTTCAAATGCTCATACTGTAACCTTAATTCTTCGTGATACGAACAAAGATTTGCATAGCAATGTTGGTAATACCATGTATGTGGATAGCCACAGCCATTTTGCCTATATATGTGTGAATCGTCCTTACATTTTGGGTAGCATCATGTATATGATAACTTATTAATGTTGCATCTCTGTAGTAAACTGAATTCTGCCTGGTAGTAACATGTATTTGAATAGCAATATTGGTGATAGCAGGTATGTGGGTAGCCACAGGCATTTCCATAATAACTTGAGTCCAGGTCCTTCTTTCAGATGCCCTTAGTGTATGCTGAATTCTTCCTGGTAGTAAAATGTATTTACATAGCAATGTTGGTAATAGCAGGTATGTGGATAGCCATGTTGCCTGTATATGGATGAAAGCGGAAAGAGCGGATTGATGATATAGAACCCTATGAAACTTAAAATTTTTGGTAGCATCATGTATATGCTAACTAAAGTTCCCTCTATTTGTGTAACACACACATTTAGGATTTACAGAAACCTGGCACGGTTACCTAATGAAGGACTCTAATGACTTACGGTAAATAACACAAGGTTGTATGTTATTAGTAACATTTATTTAGGTATCTTCCAAAAACTGTCATATATCAATTGTGGAAGCAGAATTCATGTTGATAGCATCATGTATCTGCTAAATAACTAAAGTTCTCTCTATTTGTGAAACACACACATATTCAGGATTTACAGGAGCCTGGCAATTTTACCTAATGAAGGACTCTTAGCTCTTATGTACAAAACATATGGTTGTATGTTGTAAGTAAGATCTCCTTAGGTATCTAATTGAAAGAGTAATATATCAGTTTGGGGAAGCAGAACTTCTTTCAACTGCTCATACTGTAACCTTAATTCTTCCTGATACGAAGATTTGCATAGCAATCTTGGTAATACCATGTATGTGGTTAGCCACAGCCATTTTGCCTATATATGGGTGAATCTTCCTTACATTTTGAAAAAAGGACCCTGACAGTATTACTCTTTCATGCTACCAAAATGGTAACTTTCATAAGCTGAATTCTCCCTGGAAGTAACATTTGAATAGCAACGTTGGCAATAGCAGGTATGTGGGTAGCCACAGGCATTTGCATAGTAATCTGAGTCCGGGTCTTTCTTTCAGTGTAAGCTGAATTCTGCCTGGTAGTAAAATGTATTTGTATAGCAATGTTGGTAATAGCAGGTATGTTGATAGCCATGTTGCCTATATATGGGTGAATTGTCCTTACATTTTTGGTAGCATCATGTATATGCTAACTAACTAAAGTTCCCTCTATTTGTGAAACACACACATATTCAGGATTTACAGGAGCCTGGCAATTTTACCTAATGAAGGACTCTTATCTCTAATGTACAAAACATACGGTTGTATGTTGTAAGTAAGATCTCCATAGGTATCTAATTGTAAGAGTAATATATCAATTTGGGGAAGCAGAACTCAAATTGCATCTCCGTAATATCCGTAGTCAGGGTCCTTCTTTCAAATGCTCATACTGTAACCTTAATTCTTCCTGATACGAACAAAGATTTGCATAGCAATGTTGGTAATACCATGTATAGTGGATAGCCACAGACATTTTGCCTATATATGGGTGAACCTTACATTTTTGGTAGCATCATGTATATGCTAACTAACTAAAGTTACCTCTACTTGTGTAACACACACAATCAGGATTTACAGAAGCCTGGCAAGGTTACCTAATTAAGGACTCTTATGACTTACGGTACATAACACAAGGTTGTATGTTAGTAGTGACGTTATTTAGGTATCTACTAGAAACTGTCATATATCAATTGTGGAAGCGGAATTCATGTTGCATCTCTGTAAGGGTCCTTCTTTCAACTGCTCATACTGTAACCTTAATTCTTCCTGATACGAAGATTTGCATAGCAATGTTGGTAATACCATGTATGTGGTTAGCCACAGCCATTTTGCCTATATATGGGTGAATCTTCCTTACATTTTTGGTAGCATCATGTATATGCTAACTAACTAAAGTTATCTCTATTTGTGTAACACACACATTCAGGATTTACAGGAGCCTGGCAATTTTACCTAATGAAGGACTCTTAGCTCTTATGTACAAAACATATGATTGTATGTTGTAAGTAAGATCTCCTTAGGTATCTAATTGAAAGAGTAATATATCAATTTGGGGAAGCAGAACTTCTTTCAACTGCTCATACTGTAACCTTAATTCTTCCTGATACGAAGATTTGCATAGCAATGTTTGTAGTCAAGTCAGATTTTATTGCATGTAGCCATAGGCCATTACAATACAAAAGGAAAAAAGGATTTAAAACATTTCAAATCAGTAAGAAAAAGAATGTGCAATCTCAGACAACAATCACTTAACATCATAAAAACATTTCCAGACTACATATGTCCACCTATCCTAAAGCTCCTCTAGGTACTTGCTCTCTGCATCACCACTCTGGCCCTTATTTTCTTTGTTGTAAGGGCAAATAATGACATTTTGTTAGAAACAAATGAATTAGTATCAGCTAACAAAAACACAAGTTTTTCCTGTTCGGATTTATCATTTAGCCCATCTAGTAGGCCAGCTAGAAATTTGGCCCTAGGATCTGTATACAATGGGCAAGTGAGAATGTAATGTGGGAGATCCTCCAGGACTAAAGCTCCACAAATACAGAAGCATTGATCTTTTGGTGTTTTATGGTATCGCCCACTCAATACAGCTGTTGGCATTGTTTGAAATCGCATGGAGGTAAAAGCTACTCTGAGACTATGAGTTGAAAGATAGACTAGATAGGAAGATCTCAAATGGTTTGTTTTGAATAATTTGTACCAGGGTGAACTTTTAGATTGCAGGATTAATGATCTATCAATCAAGGCATCTGAGATAAATACCCAGTCTCTGAGTTGGTTATTATCTCCTGAAGGGTTTAACAGGTCATCTGGGATGGAATACCGTGACAAAATGTTATTTAAAAACCCGCGACGTCAACGGCGGCTGCTATTTATAGACTACCCTCTAACTCTGTAACTATAAAAGTTACCATTTTTGGTAGCATGAAAGAGTAATCCTGTCAGGGTCCTTTTTTCAAATGTAAGCTGAATTCTTCCTGGTAGTAAAATGTATTTACGTAGCAATGTTGGTAATAGCAGATATGTGGATAGCCATGTTGCCTGTATATGGATGAATATTCCTTAGGTACATTTCGTTAGGTTCTTTGTACACACATTCAGGATTTACAGAAGCCTGGCAAGGTTACCTAATGAAGGACTCTCTGTAGTAAGATGAATTCTGCCTGGTAGTAGGATTTTAGCCACAGCCATTTTGCCTATATATGGTTGAATCTTCCTTACATTTTTGGTAGCATCATGTATATGCTAACTAACTAAAGTTACCTCTATTTGTGTAACACCAACATATGCTCATACTGTAACAATCCTTCCTGATACGAACAAAGAACGGATTGGTGATGTAGAACCCTATGGAAGTTAATATTTTTGATAGCATCATGTATCTGCTAACTAACTAAAGTTCCCTCTATTTGTGAAACACACACATATTCAGGATTTACAGGAGCCTGGCTATTTTACCTAATGAAGGACTGTTCTCTCTTATGTAGAAAACATACGGTTGTATGTTGTAAGTAAGATCTCCTTATGTATCTAATGGAAAGAGTAATATATCAATTTGGGGAAGCAGAATTCATGTTGCATCTCCGTAATATCCTGAGTCAGGGTCCTTCTTTCAGATGGTCTTACTTTAACCTAAATTCTTCCTCGGAGGAACATGTATTTGCATCGTAATTATGGTAAGAGCAGCTATCTGGATAGCCACAGCCATGTTCCCTATATGTGGGCGAAGCTTCCATCCGTACATTTCATAACGTTCAATGTATTAAAAGGTAAAAGGTAATGGTATCCCTTATGCATTCACTGAGTCATGTCTGACCCTTGGGGTCTCTACCTTTTTCTTGGGGCCTCTACCTTTTTCATGGCAGACTCAATACTGGGTGGTTTGCCAGTGCCTTCACCATTCATTACCGTTTACCCCCCAGCAAGCTGGGTACTCATATTACCGTCCGCGGAGGGATGGAAGGCGGAGTCAACCTTGAGCCGGCTGCGAGGACTGAACTCCCATCCTCATGGGCAGAGCTTTCAGACTGCATGTCTGCTGCCTTACCACTCTGCGCCACAAGAGGCTCTTTCAGTGTAAAGGGATCTGTAATATAGAAGCCTATGAAAGAACGTATTTGGCACTATCACGTATCTGCTAAATAACTAGAGTTCCCTCTAACTCTGTAACTATGAAAGTTACCATTTTTGGTAGCATGAAAGAGTAATCCTGTCAGGGTGCTTTTTCAAATGGTTTTACTGTAAGCTGAATTCTCCCTCGGAGGAACATGTATTTGCATAGCAATGTTGGTAATAGCAGCTATTTGGATAGCCACAGCCAGGTTGTGTATTTGCATATATGGACGGAGGTTCCCTTCGTATATTTCATAACGTTCAATGTAGGAAGGGATCTGTAATATAGAACCCTATGAAAGTTAACGTTTTCGATAACTAACTAGAGTTCTGTCTCTGTAACAAACACATATTCAGGAATTACTGAATCCTGGAAATGTTACGTATTGAAGGAGTCTTATGACTTACATACAAAACATGCGGTTGTCTGTTGGAAGTGACTAGGTATCAAATAGGTAGAGTTATATATCAAGTGGGAAAAAGAGAATTCATGTTGCATAGTTGTAGTAAGCTCAGTCAGGGTCCTTCTTTCAGATGGTCTTAGTTTAAGCTGAATTCTTCCTCGGAGGAAAATGTATTTGCCTAGCTATGATGGTAAGAGCAGCTATCTGGATAGCCACAGCCATGCAAGCTGAATTCTTCCTGGTAGTAAATTGTATTTACATAGCAATGTTGGTAATAGCAGGTATGTGGATAGCCATGTTGCCTGCATATGGATGAATATTCCTTATGTACATTTCGTTAGGTTCTTTGTAAGAATGGATTGATGATATAGAACCCTATGAAAGTTTAAATTTTTGGTAGCATCATGTATCTGCTTACTAACTAAAGTTCCCTCTATTTGTGTAACACACACTTTCAGGATTTACAGAAGCCAGGCAAGGTTACGGAATGAAGGACTTTTATGACTTACGGTACATAACACAAGGTTGTATGTTAGTAGTAACGTTTATTTAGGTATCTACTAGAAACTGTCATATATCAATTGTGGAAGCGGAATTCATGTTGCATCTCCGTAGTCAGGGTCCTTCTTTCAAATGCTCATACTGTAACCTTAATTCTTCCTGATACGAACAAAGATTTGCATAGCAATGTTGGTAATACCTTGTATGTGGATAGCCACAGCCATTTTGCCTATATATGGGTGAATCTTCCTTACATTTTTGATAGCGTCATGTATATGCTAACTAACTAAAGTTACCTCTCTTTGTGTAACACCAACAGATTCAGTGTTTACAGAAGCCTGGCAATATTATCTAATGTGGGAGTCATGACTTATGTACAAAACACACGGTTGTATGTTAGAAGTAACCTCCTTAGGTATCTAATTGAAAGAGTAATATAACAATTGGGGGGAGTAGAATTCATGTTGCATCTCTCTAGTAAGCTGTATTCTCCCTGGAAGTAAAATTTGAATAGCAATGTTGGTAATAGCAGGTATGTGGGTAGCCACAGGCATTTCCATAGCCTTACCACTCTGTGCCACAAGAGGCTCTTGCAGTGTAAAGGGATCTGTAATATAGAACCCTATGAAAGTTAACGTATTTGGCACTATCACGTATCTGCTAAATAGTTGACTGGCAGGTGGCGACTAAACCCCAGTAATGACACGACTCCTGTTTCTTGGCAAATAACATGGCCGCAGCCTTTTATTAAGAGACCAACCTCAAACAGAGGGTTGGCCGTATGCTGGTGAGCGAGCCTGACCCCAGTCAGCCGTACATCTGCTTGCCATGAACCGCGGCGCTCCGGCTCCACTCCTCACTCCCAGCCGGGAGGATGGGATGCCTTCCGCCGCAGAATCCCAGGGAAGTGGCTGCAAGAGACCCAACGGGTGTCCGCCTCCATCGGGTCCCCCCGCCTCTTGGCCCCCCGGGCCCCTGGCCTCCCAGCCGGGTAGGCCGCGCCTGGGACATTGACGGTCTCCTTAATGAGACCCCCAACACAGGGAGCCCCGCACGGCGGCCTCCCTGCCAACAGGCTCTCTACCAAGCATACCCGCCACCGAACAGGTTAACTCCCTGTTCCCGCCAACCCTCAACTCAAAACACGCAACAAACCCTCCTTCACATCCGCCAACCAGAGCTTGCAACCCTTAACAGACAGGTGCACTCCGTCGGCCCTGTAAAGGTGTGGGGAACGAAACGAGATTCCCGGGTGCGGAATGACTCCCCCACCCACCGCCAGCACTGCCTTTTTGGCCACTTTATCGGCCTTGTGCTTGGCCCAGTTCACACGGTCATGGCGGAAGGCACGCCGCCACGACAACCGGTCGAGCATCTCCGACCACAATAGCACGGACTTGGGAAGTCGCTGCCATAATACCAAGAGATCAGCCGCAATCTTCGCGCTCAACTGTCTCCCAGTCATCTCCGGCAGGTCATTCTCTCCGAGGTGGATCACCAGGACATCCGGAACCCCACCTTGATGGACCTCCTGCGCCACAACATCCAGCAGAGACTCCCATTTCAGTCCGCGTCTTGCCCGCCAGGCGAGCCGACAGCAGTCATCCAGCCCGAGGTTCGGTCCCATCACAGAGGACTCCGCATGCTGGCCTGCCCAGTACGGAATGCTGTGGCCCACGATCGTGACTGTAGCTGTCGATGGAACACCTGAAAAAACCAGACTTTAGTCGACAAGCCACGGGTGAACATAAGTCTCGAAAGCCCTGGACCGCCACCTTCCCAGGCATTGTATCTCCTGTAGGGCCTTGCCCTCCACATACGCCTGAGTGGCCGCCCCAATGCGGAATGAGTGGGCCCCATACAACCGTGCCTGATATCCGGCGGACTCCAACCCAGCTTTGAGCACCACCGAAAACTGAAATCGGGAAAGGCTGGTCCCGTCCTGGTGGAGGGACAAGTCCCCGGGCAGTGATGGCCTGACCCTCAAATAGTTTGCCAACCTGCGATGAGGGCAGTCGAGGGCTCCTCCCAGGGATGGAAGCTTGACCACCCTGCCCCTCCCCCATTGGTCGGTCTTCGACCTACGAAGCAAACATTCTACACCACTGTCGTCGACGCGCACATCCGTGAGGAGCAGCGCCGTCGTTGCGGTGGCAGTGCGGGAAGAAGCAGTCATCTTCCCTACCCGGAAAGCTCCGTAATAAGCTGTACAAAATGCGGCCCTAAACAGCGTCGCCTCATAGCTCGAACGACAAACCACCGGGAGGCGTTCTAGTAGGCGTGTGAGGACCACGCGAGTGATGGGGCGGCGCACATCGGCCTTAGCCGGCTTCTGCCACCCCCAACCCTTGATCGCCTGCCGTGCAAGTAACGTCTTGCTGGGGTCCCAGAAGCCCACAGCCTTGCTGCAAAACGATAAACCAGATAATGTAACCCGCAGGGAACGGTGCGACAGCCCCTTCCCATGTAGGTGGGCCAGGTACCGAAGGACCGTGTCCTCATCCATGGGCAACGCCGACCCTCGGCCGACCGTTCCCGCAAAATCCAGGAAGCCTGTCGCCACCTGGTGGTACACCCGTCTTGTCGACTCGGCCAGGGACGAGAGGACGCCATCAAGTATCAGTTGGCTCCAAACTGCCAGACCTCCGCCGGGCACGCTGCTGGATCTCTGTCCGCCCCCGGAGCGAGCCAACGAAACCGCTCGACCTGAAACCGAGAGAGAGCGTCGGGCAGCTCGTTAGTAACTCCGGGCACGTGACGAGCCTGGAAGGTACAATTGTGTGACCGACAGGCGAGGACGAAGCGCCGATGATTGCCGATTAATAATGAACACTACTGCCTGATTGTCACACAAGAACTCGACCCTCTTGTTGGCGAACTCGGGCTCCCACAGGAGCACCGCAACCAGTATCGGAAAGAATTCTAAAAACGTCATGTCCCTGCAGACTTCCGGTGGCCAGTCCGCCGTCCATCGTTCCGCGCACCAGCGGCCCGCGAAGCCGCTGCCCCTGGCGGCGTCAGACTGGACCTGGAGCGCGTCCCGAGGGGCAAATGGCGCCTGCCATATAGCCACACCATTGAAACCCTCCAAAAATTGTTCCCAAACCCGGAGATCCTCCTTCACCGAGCTCCGCAACCGGATATGGTAGAAGGGGCGGGTGGAACCCCTAGTGGCACTGGACAGGCGAAAGCAGAAAGCCCTGCTGGGAGACAACACCCGGCAGGCGAAGTTCAAGTGCCCCAACAGGACCTGGACCTCCCGTAAAGTGCACTTCCGCCTGGACCGCCTGGACGCTATAAGCCCATACAGGGTGCACAATTTATCAAGGGGTAAGCGGGAGGTGCCTGACACGGTATCCAGTTCTATGCCCAAGAAAGTCATCCTGGTGGCCGGGCCCTCCGTCTTTTCCGCAGCCAAGGGAACCCCGAGTTCCCCCATAAGCTCCTTAAACTTCTGCAGGCGTTGGGAGCACTCATTGGTGGCCCCAGACCCGGCCATCAGGAAGTCATCCAGAAAGTGAGTGATCTCATGGAACCACCCCCTGGAACGCACAACCCACTCGAGGAATGAGCTGAACATTTCAAACGCAGCGCATGCGACCGAGCACCCCATCGGCATAGCCTTGTCTACATACCACTTGTCCTGGAACCGGAATCCCAGCAAGCAGTAGTCGTCAGGGTGGGTTGGCAGCAGCTGGAATGCCGACTGCACGTTGCATTTAGCTAGTAACGCCCCACGGCCACAGCTGCGGACCATAGCGACAGCCGCATCTAACGGCGTATATTTCACGGCACACAGGTCCGGAGAAATTTAATCGTTCACGGACCTGCCCCTCGGGTAAGATAGGTGGTCAATGAGCCGGTATTCCCCCGGAGTCTTCTTGGGTACGACAACCAGCGGGGAAATCCTCAAATCCAGCAGTGGCGGTTCATCGAACGGGCCCGCTATCCTCCCGGCCGCACGTTCTTTGGATAACTTCGCAGCCACCACGTCCGGCATTTCTCGTGCTGACCTCAGGTTGTTGCTCGTGGTAGCCACCCACTCGCCAGTGTAAGGGATCCCGCCTGTCAGCCCCAGAGGTCCGCTCCGGACTCCTGGAAGAAGAACTCCTACGGTGGGGCGAACTGCGGAGGCCCGAAGGCCTGTCTGTGAAAAGGGCTAACGCCTTAACGTACCCCTTCCAATATTCGGCAGATTTCGGAGAACCAACCCTGCCCGATGACGTGGAGTGGGATCAGCGAGTTGAGGTGTCCCCACGGGACTCCCGCCGGCGTGACCCCCGGGTACTCCCAAAGAGCCGCACCCCGGCTCTACCCCCTGCTCCAGACGAAAAACCACTCGACCGGCCCCTGTCCCGCCCGCTGCTCCGGCTTGGCCTGTGCAGCGGCGAGGGCGAACCAGGCCTGGCCCGCCGTCGAATTGTGAGGTCCTCACGGTCGCGCCATCCACTGACGCGTGACCACGACGACCAGCTGGATCCAGAACCCACGGGCGCCCGCGCACTAGGCTGAGGGGAGGACCGGGAGCCCCCCCGCCGGCGACTGCGCTGGTCCGTGCCGCTCTGCCCATGAGGCTGGGAGTTCTTGCCGCCGGCTTAAGGTAGACTCCGCCTTCCATCCTTCCATCCACGATTGATATATGACAGTTTCTAGTAGATACCTAAATAAACTTTACTACTAACATACAACCTTGTGTTATGTACCGTAAGTCATAAGAGTCCTTCATTAGGTAACCTTGCCAGGCTTCTGTAAATCCTGAATGTGTGTTTTACACAAATAGAGGGAACTTTAGTTAGTAAGCAGATATATGATGATACAAAAAAATTTAACTTTCATAGGGTTCTATATCATCAATCCGTTCTTACAAAAAACCTAACGAAATGTACCTAAGGAATATTCATCCATATACAGGCAACATGGCTATCCACATATCTGCTATTACCAACATTGCTACGTAAATACATTTTACTACCAGGAAGAATTCAGCTTACATTTGAAAAAAGGACCCTGACAGGATTACTCTTTCATGCTACCAAAAATGGTAACTTTCATAGTTACAGAGTTAGAGGGTAGTCTATAAATAGCAGCCGCCGTTGACGTCGCGGGTTTTTAAATAACATTTTGTCACGGTATTCCATCCCAGATGACCTGTTAAACCCTTCAGGAGATAATAACCAACTCAGAGACTGGGTATTTATCTCAGATGCCTTGATTGATAGATCATTAATCCTGCAATCTAAAAGTTCACCCTGGTACAAATTATTCAAAACAAACCATTTGAGATCTTCCTATCTAGTCTATCTTTCAACTCATAGTCTCAGAGTAGCTTTTACCTCCATGCGATTTCAAACAATGCCAACAGCTGTATTGAGTGGGCGATACCATAAAACACCAAAAGATCAATGCTTCTGTATTTGTGGAGCTTTAGTCCTGGAGGATCTCCCACATTACATTCTCACTTGCCCATTGTATACAGATCCTAGGGCCAAATTTCTAGCTGGCCTACTAGATGGGCTAAATGATAAATCCGAACAGGAAAAACTTGTGTTTTTGTTAGCTGATACTAATTCATTTGTTTCTAACAAAATGTCATTATTTGCCCTTACAACAAAGAAAATAAGGGCCAGAGTGGTGATGCAGAGAGCAAGTACCTAGAGGAGCTTTAGGATAGGTGGACATATGTAGTCTGGAAATGTTTTTATGATGTTAAGTGATTGTTGTCTGAGATTGCACATTCTTTTTCTTACTGATTTGAAATGTTTTAAATCCTTTTTTCCTTTTGTATTGTAATGGCCTATGGCTACATGCAATAAAATCTGACTTGACTACAAACATTGCTATGCAAATCTTCGTATCAGGAAGAATTAAGGTTACAGTATGAGCAGTTGAAAGAAGTTCTGCTTCCCCAAATTGATATATTACTCTTTCAATTAGATACCTAAGGAGATCTTACTTACAACATACAATCATATGTTTTGTACATAAGAGCTAAGAGTCCTTCATTAGGTAAAATTGCCAGGCTCCTGTAAATCCTGAATGTGTGTGTTACACAAATAGAGATAACTTTAGTTAGTTAGCATATACATGATGCTACCAAAAATGTAAGGAAGATTCACCCATATATAGGCAAAATGGCTGTGGCTAACCACATACATGGTATTACCAACATTGCTATGCAAATCTTCGTATCAGGAAGAATGAAGGTTACAGTATGAGCAGTTGAAAGAAGGACCCTTACAGAGATGCAACATGAATTCCGCTTCCACAATTGATATATGACAGTTTCTAGTAGATACCTAAATAACGTCACTACTAACATACAACCTTGTGTTATGTACCGTAAGTCATAAGAGTCCTTAATTAGGTAACCTTGCCAGGCTTCTGTAAATCCTGATTGTGTGTGTTACACAAGTAGAGGTAACTTTAGTTAGTTAGCATATACATGATGCTACCAAAAATGTAAGGTTCACCCATATATAGGCAAAATGTCTGTGGCTATCCACTATACATGGTATTACCAACATTGCTATGCAAATCTTTGTTCGTATCAGGAAGAATTAAGGTTACAGTATGAGCATTTGAAAGAAGGACCCTGACTACGGATATTACGGAGATGCAATTTGAGTTCTGCTTCCCCAAATTGATATATTACTCTTACAATTAGATACCTATGGAGATCTTACTTACAACATACAACCGTATGTTTTGTACATTAGAGATAAGAGTCCTTCATTAGGTAAAATTGCCAGGCTCCTGTAAATCCTGAATATGTGTGTGTTTCACAAATAGAGGGAACTTTAGTTAGTTAGCATATACATGATGCTACCAAAAATGTAAGGACAATTCACCCATATATAGGCAACATGGCTATCAACATACCTGCTATTACCAACATTGCTATACAAATACATTTTACTACCAGGCAGAATTCAGCTTACACTGAAAGAAAGACCCGGACTCAGATTACTATGCAAATGCCTGTGGCTACCCACATACCTGCTATTACCAACGTTGCTATTCAAATGTTACTTCCAGGGAGAATTCAGCTTATGAAAGTTACCATTTTGGTAGCATGAAAGAGTAATACTGTCAGGGTCCTTTTTTCAAAATGTAAGGAAGATTCACCCATATATAGGCAAAATGGCTGTGGCTAACCACATACATGGTATTACCAAGATTGCTATGCAAATCTTCGTATCAGGAAGAATTAAGGTTACAGTATGAGCAGTTGAAAGAAGTTCTGCTTCCCCAAACTGATATATTACTCTTTCAATTAGATACCTAAGGAGATCTTACTTACAACATACAACCATATGTTTTGTACATAAGAGCTAAGAGTCCTTCATTAGGTAAAATTGCCAGGCTCCTGTAAATCCTGAATATGTGTGTGTTTCACAAATAGAGAGAACTTTAGTTATTTAGCAGATACATGATGCTATCAACATGAATTCTGCTTCCACAATTGATATATGACAGTTTTTGGAAGATACCTAAATAAATGTTACTAATAACATACAACCTTGTGTTATTTACCGTAAGTCATTAGAGTCCTTCATTAGGTAACCGTGCCAGGTTTCTGTAAATCCTAAATGTGTGTGTTACACAAATAGAGGGAACTTTAGTTAGCATATACATGATGCTACCAAAAATTTTAAGTTTCATAGGGTTCTATATCATCAATCCGCTCTTTCCGCTTTCATCCATATACAGGCAACATGGCTATCCACATACCTGCTATTACCAACATTGCTATGTAAATACATTTTACTACCAGGAAGAATTCAGCATACACTAAGGGCATCTGAAAGAAGGACCTGGACTCAAGTTATTATGGAAATGCCTGTGGCTACCCACATACCTGCTATCACCAATATTGCTATTCAAATACATGTTACTACCAGGCAGAATTCAGTTTACTACAGAGATGCAACATTAATAAGTTATCATATACATGATGCTACCCAAAATGTAAGGACGATTCACACATATATAGGCAAAATGGCTGTGGCTATCCACATACATGGTATTACCAACATTGCTATGCAAATCTTTGTTCGTATCACGAAGAATTAAGGTTACAGTATGAGCATTTGAAAGAAGGACCCTGACTACGGAGATGCAACATGAATTCTGTTTCACCAATTGATATATGACAGTTTCTAGTAGATACCTAAATAAACGTTACTACTAACATACAACCTTGTGTTATGTACCATAAGAGTCCTTCATTAGGTAACCTTGCCAGGCTTCTGTAAATCCTGAATCTGTGTGTTACACAAATAGAGGGAACTTTAGTTAGTTAGCATATACATGATGATCCCAAAAATGTAAGGACAATTCACCCATATATAGGCAACATGGCTATCCAGATACCTGCTATTACCAACATTGCTATGTAAATACATTTTACTACCAGGAAGAATTCTGCTTGCATGGCTGTGGCTATCCACATACTTGCTATTACCAACATTGCTATGCAAATACATTTTACTACCAGGAAGAAGTCAGCTTACACTAAGGGCATCTGAAAGAAGGACCAGTAATCAGGTTACTATGGAAATGCCTGTGGCTACCCACATACCTGCTTTTACCAAAGTTGCTATTCAAATGTTACTTCCAGGGAGAATTCAGCTTACTACAGAGATGCAACATGAATTCTACTCCCCCCTAATGAAGGAGTCTTATGACTTACATACAAAACATGCGGTTGTCTGTTGGAAGTGACTTTAGGTATCAAATATGTAGAGTGATATATCAAGTGGGATAAAGAGAATTCATGTTGCATAGCCGTAGTAAGCTCAGTCAGGATCCTTCTTCCAGACGGTCTTACTTTAAGCTGAATTCTTCCTCGGAGGAAAATGTATTTGCCTAGCAATGATGGTAAGAGCAGCTATCTGGTTAGCCACAGCCATGCAAGCTGAATTCTTCCTGGTAGTAAAATGTATTTACATAGCAATGTTGGTCATAGCAGGTATGTGGTAGCCATGTTGCCTGTATATGGTTGAATATTCCTTACGTCTATTTTGTAGTGTTCTTTGAAAGAATGGATTGGTGATGTAGAACCCTATGAAAGTTAATATTTTTGATAGCATCATGTATCTGCTAACTAACTTAAGTTCCCATATATAGGGAACCTGGCTGTGGCTACCCAGATAGCTGCTATTACCAACATTGCTATGCAAATACATGTTCCTCCGAGGAAATATTCAGCTTACAGTAAGACCATTTGAAAAAAGGACCCTGACAGGATTACTCTTTCATGCTACCAAAAATGGTAACTTTCATAGTAACAGAGGGAACTCTAGTTATTTAGCAGATACGTGATAGTGCCAAATACGTTAACTTTCATATTCTATATTACAGATCCCTTTACAGAAGCCTGGCAATATTACCTAATGTGGGAGTCATGACCTATGTACAAAATACACGGTTGTATGTTAGAAGTAACCTCCTTATGTATCTAATTGAAAGAGTAAAATATCAATTGGGGGGATTAGAATTCATGTTGCATCTCTGTAGTAAGCTGAATTCTCCCTGGAAGTAACATTTGGATAGCAACGTTGGTAATAGCAGTTATGTGGGTAGCCACAGGCATTTCCATAGTAACCTGAGTCCGGGTCGTTCTTTCAGATGCCCTTAGTGTAAACTGAATTCTGCCTCGTAGTAAAATGTATTTGCATAGCAATGTTGGTAATAGCAGGTATGTGGATAGCCATGTTGCCTGTATATGGATGAATATTCCTTAGGTACATTTCGTTAGGTTCTTTGTAAGAACGGATTGATGATATGAAAGTTTTGGTAGCATCATGTATATGCTAAATAACTAAAGTTCCCTAAAGCAGAGAACCCAAACCGAGCCTTCTCCTTCCTCTGGTGGGCCGTGTAGCCCACCTGCACGATCCACGCATCGTGTAACTTCAGATCCCAATGCGTGGAGGCGTTATGCGAAGCGAGCTCCTGGAATTACCTATCATATTCCATGGCCGCCTCGTCCCCTCCCCTCTCCCACGCCTCCAAGACTGTATATAGGTAGCGGGAGAGGTGTCAACCCCGCTCCGGATAAGCTCCACAGATGAGGCCATGAAATTCCGCGAAAACCTTAAGCCAATTAATCATAGTCCTCTCGCAAGGTTGGGCCTTTTGTTGTTCCTTATCAATCTGGCTCCCGGTATTGGGGCCCTTGTTGCGCCCCCGGACCAGGTCGAATAGATCGACGAAGTACCTATCGAGGGCCCGCTCCCAACGCTTTGGCGGGAGGTGGACCCCCGGCGGGGCCTCCCCATCCTTGAACCAGCCCGGGGGTTCCCTGCACCATTCGCTGTCGCCTGCCTCATCCAGCATCCGCTTTGTGTTACGCCTCCGGTTCTTCTTCCAATGAGGGATTCCTGGGACGAAAGCGGCATCAATCCAGTACCACCCGTCGTGTACTGTGCTGTCACCCTCCCCCCATGAGGACGACTCACCGGTGGACAGGCTGTGCCGCGAAGACCGCCTCCTCTTGTGGGCCTTGCGCTGGGACAGCCGCCGCTGCTTCCCACCGTGCCCCGCCGAGGCCTCCCGCCTTTCGGCCCCGGAGGTCCGCTCCGGATTCCTGGAAGAAGAACTCCTGCGGTTGGCCGAACTGCGGAGGCCCGAATCCTGTCTGTGAAAAGTGCTAAGGCCTTAGCGTACCCCTCCCTATATTCGGCAGATTTCAGAGAACCGACCCTGCCCGATGACGTGGAGTAGGATCAGCGAGCCGAGGCGCCCCCGCGGGACTCCCGCCGGCGTGACCCCCGGGTACTCCCAAAGAGCCACACCCTGGCTCTACCCCCTGCTCCAGACGAAGAACCACTCGACCGGCCCCTTTCCCGCCCGCTGCTCAGGCTCGGCCTGCGCAGCGGCGAGGGCGAACGAGGCCTGGCCCGCCGTCGAATTGTGCGGTCATCACGGTCGCGCCATCCACTGACGCGCGACCCCGACGGCCAGCTGGATCCAGAACCTACGGGCGCCCGCACACTAGGCTGAGGTGAGGACCGGGAGCCCCCCGCCGACCCCCGGAACCGGGGGATGGTGACCGCGCCGGTCCGTGCCGCCCTGCACGGGTAGGACGCTCCCGGTCACTACCCCGCCCACTGCCCTGAGGCGAGCTGGGCCCCCGCCGCCTCCTGGATCTTGGGATGGCCGCCGCCCAAGCCATGCTGGCTTTCAAGGTGCTGGCCCTCTTGCCACCCCTTTCCCCCTCGCCTCCTCCAGGCTTAGGGAAGAGGACTGGAGCCCTGCTGGTAGAGGTCCCCGCCCTCGGCGATGGGGGCCTCCTGTCACAGGGGCTAGACGCCCTGCCCCGCCCCCTGGACGGGGAGGTGCCCTCCATGCCTCCAGCCACCCGCTGGGACGAAGTTGCCCTCGGGGAAGTCTCTGGGGCCGCCCCGTCCTTTGCGGGCCCCCCCGACGTCATCGGCCTGCTCCCGTGGCCACCCTCCCCCTGAGGCCCCCGCCCGGCGGACGGATCCGGGGCCGCGCGGCCTTCCTGCCATGCGGCCCTCCTCTCCCTCTGGGCGGAGAGGGGGACCGAGACCTCTCCCGGCCATCCCCCTCCACCCCCAGGTCGTCCCCGGCCCTTGCAGCCTCCTGGCTGCCGCTTCCTCGTGGGTTAGTCTTCTGCCGGGAGGCATCTCGGCGCCCCCTACACTGCAAATGTGACCCGGGACTCGAACCAGGGAGGAGGCAAGCGGCCGGATGACACCACTGGGAGCCGCGTCATCCCGGGGGCGCACCCGCGGTGTCAACGGCGGCCGCGCCAAGCCGCGGCTGCTATTTATAGAGTTCCCTCTAACTCTGTAACTATGAAAGTTACCATTTTTGGTAGCATGAAAGAGTAATCCTGTTAGGGTCCTTTTTTCAAATGTAAGCTGAATTTTTCCTGGTAGTAAAATGTATTTACATAGAAATGTTGGTAATAGCAGACATGTGGATAGCCATGTTGCCTGTGTATGGATGAATATTCCTTAGGTACATTTCGTTAGGTTCTTTGTAAGAACGGATTGATGATATAGAACCCTATGAAAGTTAAAATTTTTGGTAGCATCATATATCTGCTTACTAACTAAAGTTCCCTCTATTTGTGTAAAACACACATTCTGGATTTTCAGATGCCTGGCAAGGTTACCTAATGAAGGACTCTTACGACTTACGGTACATAAAACAAGGTTGTATGTTAGTAGCAACGTTTATTTAGGTATCTACTAGTAACTGTCATATAACAATTGTGGATGGAAGGATTGAAGGCGGAGTCAACCTTGAGCCAGCTGCGAGGACTCCCCGCCTCCTGGGCAGAGCTTTCAGACTGCATGTCTGCTGCCTTACCACTCTGCGCCACAAGAGGCTCTTTCAGTGTAATCTGTAATATAGAACCCTATGAAAGTTAACGTATTAGGCACTATCACGTATCTGCTAAATAGTTATAGAGTTACCCCTAACTCTGTAACTATGAAAGTTACCATTTTTGGTAGCATGAAAGAGTAAACCTGTCAGGGTGTTTTTTTCAAATGTAAGCTGAATTCTTCTTCGGAGGAACATGTATTTGCATCGCAATGTTGGTAATAGCAGCTATCTGGATAGCCACAGCCAGGTTCCCTATATATGGACGGAGGTTCCCTACGTACATTTCATAACGTTCAATGTATGAAGGGATCTGTAATATAGAACCCTATGAAAGTTAACGTATTTGGCACTATCACGTATCTGCTAAATAGTTATAGAGTTCCCTCTATGAAAGTTACCATTGTCTGTTGGAAGTGACTTTAGGTATCAAATAGGTAGAGTGATATATCAAGTGGGATAAAGAGAATTCATGTTGCATAGCCGTAGTAAGCTCAGTCAGGGTCCTTCTTTCAGATGGTCTTACTTTAAGTTGAATTCTTCCTCGGAGGAAAATGTATTTGCCTTGCAATGATGGTAAGAGCAGCTATCTGATTAGCCACAGCCAGGTTCCCTATATATGATACATGATGCATATTAACTTTCATAGGGTTCTACAATGTACGTAAGGAATATTCAACCATATACAGGCAGCATACACATACCTGCTATTACCAACGTCGCTATTCAAATGTTACTTCCAGGGAGAATTCACCTTACTACAGAGATGCAACATGAATTCTACTCCCCGCAATTGATATATTACTCTTTCAATTAGATACCTAAGAAGGTTAATTCTAACATACAACCGTGTATTTTGTACATAAGTCATGACTCCCACATTAGATAATATTGCCAGGCTTCTGTAAACACTGAATATGTTGGTGTTACACAAGTAGAGGTAACTTTAGTTAGTTAGCATATACATGATGCTACCAAAAATGTAAGGTTCACCCATATATAGGCAAAATGGCTGTGGCTATCCACATACATGGGATTACCAACATTGCTATGCAAATCTTTGTTCGTAACAGAAAGAATTAAGGTTACTGTATGAGCATTTGAAAGAAGGACCCTGACTACGGAGATGCAACATGAATTCCACTTCCACAATTGATTTATGACAGTTTCTAGTAGTGTCCCCAAAGAAACGTTACTACTAACATACAACCTTTTGTTATGTACCATAAGTCATAAGAGTCCTTTATTACGTAACCTTGCCAGGCTTCTGTAAATCCTGAATGTGTGTGTTACACAAATAGAGGGAACTTTATTTAGTAAGCAGATACATGATGCTACCAAATTTTTTTTAACTTTCATAGGGTTCTATATAATCAATCCGTTCTTACAAAGAACCTAACGAAATGTACCTAAGGAATATTTATCCATATACAGGCAACATGGCTATCCACATACCTGCTATTACCAACATTGCTATGTAAATACATTTTACTACCAGGAAGAATTCAGCTTGCATGGCTGTGGCTATCCAGATAGCTGCTCTTACCATCATTGCTTGGCAAATACATTTTCCTCTGAGGAAGAATTCAGCTTAAAGTAAGACCATCTGAAAGAAGGACCCTGACTGAGCTTACTACGGCTATGCAACATGAATTCTCTTTATCCCACTTGATATATCACTCTACCTATTTGATACCTAAAGTCACTTCCAACAGACAACTGCATGTTTTGTATGTAAGTCATAAGACTCCTTCTTTAGGTCACATTGCCAGGATTCTGTTATTCCTGAATATGTGTTTGTTACGGAGAGGGAACTCTAGTTAGTTATCAAAAACGTTCATAGAGTCCTATATTACAGATCCCTTCATACATTGAATGTTAAGAAATGTACGTAGGGAACCTCCGTCCATATATAGGGAACCTGGCTGTGGCTATCCAGATAGCTGCTATTACCAACATTGCTATGCAAATACATGTTCGAGGAAGAATTCAGCTTACATTTGAAAAAAGGACCCTGACAGGATTACTCTTTCATGCTACCAAAAATGGTAACTTTCATAGTTACATAGTTAGAGGGCACTCTAGTTATTTAGCAGATACGTGATAGTGCCAAATACGTTAACTTTCATAGGGTTCTATATTACAGATTCCTTTACACTGAAAGAGCCAAAAATGTAAGATAGATTCACCCATATATAGGCAAAATGGCTGTGGCTATCCACATACATGGTATTACCAACATTGCTATGAAAATCTTTGTTCGTATCAGGAAGAATTAAGGTTACTGTATGAGCATTTGAAAAAAGGACCCAGACTACAGAGATGCAACATGAATTCCGCTTCCACAATTGATATATGACAGTTTCTAGTAGATACCTAAATAAACGTTACTACTAACATACAACCTTGTGTTATGTACCGTAAGTCATAAGAGTCCTTCATTAGGTAACCTTGCCAGGCTTCTGTAAATCCTGAATGTGTGTTACACAAATAGAGGGAACTTTTGTTAGTATGCAGATACATGATGCTACCAAAAATTTTAACTTTCATAGGGTTCTATATCCTCAATCCGTTCTTACAAAGAACCTAACGAAATGTACCTAAGGAATATTCATCCATATGCAGGCAACACGGCTATCCACATACCTGCTATTACCAACATTGCTATTTAAATACATTTACTATCAGGAAGAATTCAGCTTGCATGGCTGTGGCTATCCAGATAGGTGCTCTTACCATCATTGCTAGGCAAATACATTTTCCTCCGAGGAAGAATTCACCTTACAGTAAAACCATTTGAAAAAAGGACCCTGACAGGATTACTCTTTCATGCTACCAAAAATGTTAACTTTCATAGTTACAGAGTTAGAGGGGACTCTAGTTATTTAGCAGATACGTGATAGTGCCAAATACGTTAACTTTCATAGGGTTCTATATTACACATCCCTTTACACAAAGAGCCTCTTGTTGCGCAGAGTGGTAAGGCAGCAGACATGCAGTCTGAAGGCTCTGCCCATGAGGCTGGGAGTTCAGTCCTCGCAGCCGGCTCAAGGTTGAGTTACTATAAGCTGACTCAATACGAGGTGGTTTGCCAGTGCCTTCACCAGTCATTACCGTTTACCCCCCAGCAAGCTGGGTACTCATATTACCGTCCGCGGAGGGATGGAAGGCGGAGTCAACCTTGAGCCGGCTGCGAGGACTGAACTCCCAGCCTCATGGGCAGAGCTTTCAGACTGCATGTCTGCTGCCTTACAACTCTGCGCCACAAGAGGCTCTTTCAGTGTAAAGGGATCTGTAATATAGAAGCTTATGAAAGTTAACGTATTTGGCACTATCACGTATCTGCTAAATAACTAGAGTTCCCTCTAACTCTGTAACTATGAAAGTTACGATTTTTGGTAGCATGAAAGAGTAATCCTGTCAGGGTCCTTTTTCAAATGGTTTTACTGTAAGCTGAATTCTTCCTCGGAGGAACATGTATTTGCATAGCAATGTTGGTAATAGCAGTTATCTGGATAGCCACAGCCAGGTTGTGTATTTGCATATATGGACGGAGGTTCCCTACGTATATTTCATAACGTTCAATGTATGAAGGGATCTGTAATATAGAACCCTATGAAAGTTAACGTTTTCGATAACTAACTAGAGTTCCGTCTCCGTAACAAACACATATTCAGGAATTACTGAATCTTATGACTTACATACAAAACATGCGGTTGTCTGTTGGAAGTGACTTTTGGTATCAAATAGGTAGAGTGATATATCAAGTGGGAAAAAGAGAATTCATGTTGCATAGCTGTAGTAAGCTCAGTCAGTTTCCTTCTTTCAGATGGTCTTAGTTTAAGTTGAATTCTTCCTCGGAGGAAAATGTATTTGCCTAGCTATGATGGTAAGAGCAGCTATCTGGATAGCCACAGCCATGCAAGCTGAATTCTTCCTGGTAGTAAAATGTATTTACATAGCAATGTTGGTAATAGCAGGTATGTGGATAGCCATGTTGCCTGTATATGGATGAATATTCCTTATGTACATTTCGTTAGGTTCTTTGTAAGAACGGATTGATGATATAGAACCCTATGAAAGTTTAAATTTTTGGTAGCATCATGTATCTGCTTACTAACTTAAGTTCCCTCGATTTGTGTAACACACACTTTCAGGATTTACAGAAGCCAGGCAAGGTTACGGAATGAAGGACTTTTATGACTTACGATACATAACACAAGGTTGTATGTTAGTAGTAACGTTTATTTAGGTATCTACTAGAAACTGTCATATATCAATTGTGGAAGCGGAATTCATGTTGCATCTCCGTAGTCAGGGTCCTTCTTTCAAATGCTCATACTGTAACCTTAATTCTTCCTGATACGAACAAAGATTTGCATAGCAATGTTGATAATACCTTGTATGTGGATAGCCACAGCCATTTTGCCTCTATATGGGTGAATCTTCCTTACATTTTTTGTAGCGTCATGTATATGCTAACTAACTAAAGTTACCTCTCTTTGTGTAACACCAACATATTCAGTGTTTACAGAAGCCTGGCAATATTCTCTAATGAGGGAGTCATGACTTATGTACAAAACACACGGTTGTATGTTAGAAGTAACCTCCTTAGGTATCTAATTGAAAGAGTAATATAATTCATGTTGCATCTCTGTAGTAAGATGAATTCTGCCTGGTAGTAACATTTGAATAGCAATGTTGGTAATAGCAGGTATGTGGGTAGCCACAGCCATTTCCATAGTAAACTGAGTCCGGGTCCTTCTTTCAGATGCCCTTATTGTAAGCTGACTCAATACGGGGTGGTTTGCCAGTGCCTTCACCAGTCATTACCGTTTACCCCCCAGCAAGCTGGGTACTCATATTACCGACCTCGGAAGGATGGAAGGCTGAGTCAACCTTGAGCCGGCTGCGAGGACTGAACTCCCAGCCTCATGGGCAGAGTTTTCAGACTGCATGTCTGCTGCCTTACCACTCTGTGCCACAAGAGGCTCTTGCAGTGTAAAGGGATCTGTAATATAGAACCCTATGAAAGTTAACGTATTTGGCACTATCACGTATCTGCTAAATAGTTGACTGGCAGGTGGCGACTAAACCCCAGTAATGACACGACTCCAGTTTCTTGGCAAATAACATGGCCGCAGCCTTTTATTAAGAGACCAACCTCAAACAGAGGGTTGGCCGTATGCAGGTGAGCGAGCTTGACCCCAGTCAGTCATCCGTCTGCTTGCCATGAACCGCGGCACTCCGGCTCCACTCCTCACTCCCAGCCGGGAGGATGGGATGCCTTCCGCCGCAGAATCCCAGGGAAGTGGCTGCAAGAGACCCAACGGGCGTCCGCCTCCATCGGGTCCCCCCGCCTCTTGGCCCCCCAGGCCCCTGGCCTCCCAGCCGGGTAGGCCGCGCCTGGGACATTGACGGTCTCCTTAATGAGACCCCCAACTCAGGGAGCCCCGCACGCAGGCGGCCTCCCTGCCAACAGGCTCTCTACCAAGCATACCCACCACCGAACAGGTTAACTCCCTGTTCCCGCCAACCCTCAACTCAAAACACGCAACAAACCCTCCTTCACATCCGCCAACCAGAGCTTGCAACCCTTAACAGACAGGTGCACTCCGTCGGGTGCACACGGACTTGGGAAGTCGCTGCCATAATACCAAGAGATCAGCCGCAATCATCGCGCTCAACTGTCTCCCAGTCATCTCCGGCAGGTCATTCTCTCCGAGGTGGATCACCAGGACATCCGGAATCCCACCTCAATGGACCTCCTGCACCACAACATCCAGCAGAGACTCCCATTTCAGTCCGCGTCTTGCCCACCAGGCGATCCGACAGCAGTCATCCAGCCCGAGGTTCGGTCCCATCACAGAGGACTCCGCATGCTGGCCTGCCCAGTACGGAATGCTGTGGCCCACGATCGTGACTGCAGCTGTCGATGGAACACCTGAATAAACCAGACTTTATTCGACAAGCCACGGGCGAACATAAGTCTCCAAAGCCCTGGACCGCCACCTTCCCAGGCATTGTATCTCCTGTAGGGCCTTGCCCTCCACATACGCCTGAGTGGCCGCCCCAATGCGGAATGAGTGTGCCCCATACAACCGTGCCTGATATCCAGCGGACTCCAACCCAGCTTTGAGCACCACCGAAAACTGAAATCGGGAAAGGCTGGTCCCGTCCTGGTGGAGGAACAAGGGCCCGAGCAGTGATGGCCTGACCCTCAAATAGTTTGCCAACCTGCGATGAGGGCAGTCGAGGGCTCCTCCCAGGGATGGAAGCTTGACCACCCTGCCCCTCCCCCATTGGTTGGTCTTCGACCTACGAAGCAAACATTCTACACCACTGTGGTCGACGCGCACATCCGTGACGAGCAGCGCCGTCGTTGCGGTGGCAGTGCGGGAAGAAGCAGTCATCTTCCCTACCCGGAAAGCTCCGTAATAAGCTGTACAAAAAACGGCGTCGCCTAATAGCTGGAACGACAAACCACCGGGAGGCGTTCTAGAAGGCGTGTGAGGACCACGCGAGTGATGGGGCGGCGCACATCGGCCTTAGCCGGGTTCTGCCACCCCCAACCCTTGATCGCCTGCCGTTCAAGTAACGACTTGCCGGGGTCCCAGAAGACCACAGCCTTGCTGCAAAACGATAAACCAGATAATGTAAGCCGCAGGGAACGGTGCGACAGCCCCTTCCCATGTAGGTGGGCCAGGTACCGAAGGACCGTCTCCTCATCCATGGGCCACGCCCTCGGCTGACCGTTCCCGCAAAATCCAGGAAGCCTGTCGCCGCCCGGCGGTACGCCCGTCTTGTCGACTTGGCCAGGGACGAGAGGACGCCATCAAGTATCAGTTGGCTCCAAACTGCCAGACCTCCGCTGGGCAAGCTGCTGGATCTCTGTCCGCCCCTGGAGCGGGCCAACGAAACCGCTCGACCTGAAACCGAGAGAGAGCGTCAGGCAGCTCGTTAGTAACTCCGGGCACGTGACGAGCCCGGAAGGTACAATTGTGTGACCGACAGGCAAGGACGAAGCGCCGAAGATTGCCGATTAATAATGAACACTACCGCCTGATTGTCACACAAGAACCCGACCCTCTTGTTGGCGAACTCGGGCTCCCACAGGAGCACCGCAACCAGTATCGGAAAGAATTCTAAAAACGTCATGTCCCTGTAGACTTCCGACGGCCAGTCCTCCGTCCATCGTTCCACGCACCAGCGGCCCGCGAAGTACACTCCGAAGCCGCTGCCCCCGGCGGCATTGGACTGGACCTGGAGCGCGTCCCGAGGGGCAAAGGGCGCCTGCCATATAGCCACACCATTGACACCCTCCAAAAATTGTTCCCAAACCCGGAGATCCTCCTTCACCGATCTCCGCAACCGGATATGGTGGAAGGGGCGGGTGGAACCCCTAGTGGCACTGGACAGGCGAAAGCAGAAAGCCCTGCTGCGAGACAACACCCGGCAGGTGAAGTTCAAGTGCCCCAACAGGACCTGGACCTCCCGTAAAATGCACTTCCGCCTGTACCGCATGGACGCTATAAGCCCACACAGGGTGCACAATTTATCAAGGGGTAAGCGGGAGGTGCCTGACATGGTATCCAGTTCTATGCCCAAGAAAGTAATCCTGGTGGCCGGGCCCTCTGTCTTTTCCGCAGCCAAGGGAACCCCGAGTTCCCACATAAGCTCCTGAAACTTCTGCAGGCGTTGGGAGCACTCATTGGTGGCCCCAGACCCGGCCATCAGGAAGTCATCCAGAAAGTGAGTGATCTCGTGAAACCACCCCCTGGACCGCACAACCCACTCGAGGAATGAGCTGAACGTTTCAAACGCAGCGCATGCGACCGAGCACCCCATCGGCATAGCCTTGTCTACATACCACTTGTCCTGGAACCGGAATCCCAGCAAGCAGTAGTCGTCAGGGTGGATGGGCAGCAGCCGGAACGCCGACTGCACGTTGCATTTAGCTAGTAACACCCCACGGCCACAGCCGTGGACCATAGCGACAGCCGCATCTAACGGCGTATATTTCACGGCACACAGGACCGGAGAAATGTAATCGTTCACGGACCCGCCCCTCACGTAAGATAGGTGGTGAATGAGCCGGTACTCCCCCGGAGTCTTCTTGGGTACGTCACCCAGCGGGGAAAACCTCAACTCCAGCAGTGGCGGTTCATCGAACGGGCCCGCTATCCTCCCGGCCGCCCATTCTTTGGATAACTTCGCAGCCACCACGTCCGGCATTTCTCGTGCCGACCGCAGGTTGCTGCTCGTGGTAGCCACCTGCTCGCCAGTGTAAGGGATCCCGCCTGTCGGCCCCGGAGGTCCGCTCCGGACTCCTGGAAGAAGAACTCCTGTGGTGGGGCGAACTGCGGAGGCCCGAAGGCCTGTCTGTGAAAAGGGCTAACGCCTTAACGTACCCCTCCCAATATTCGGCAGATTTCGGAGAACCGACCCTGCTCGATGACGTGGAGTGGGATCAGCGAGTCGAGGTGTCCCCACGGGACTCCCGCCGGCGTGATCCCCGGGTACTCCCAAAGAGCCGCACCCTGGCAATACCCCCTGCTCCAGACGAAGAACCACTCGACCGGCCCCTGTCCCGCCCGCTGCTCCGGCTTGGCCTGCGCAGCGGCGAGGGCGAACCAGGCCTGGCCTGCCGTTGAATTGTGAGGTCCTCACGGTCGCGCCATCCACTGATGCGCGACCACGACGACCAGCTGGATCCAGAACCCACGGGCGCCCGCGCACTAGGCTGAGGGGAGGACCGGGAGCCCCCCCGCCGGCCCCCGGAACCGGGGGATGGCGACTGCGCCGGTCCGTGCCGCTCTGCACGGGTAGGCCGCTCCCGGTCACTACCCTGCTCGCTGCCCTGATGCGAGCTGGGCCCCTGCCGCCCCCTTAATCCTGGGATGGCCGCTGCCCAAGCCCTGCTGGCTTTCAAGGCGCTGGCCCTCTTGCCACCCATCTCCCCCTCACCTCATCCAGCCTTAGGGGAGTGAGCTGGAGCCCTCCTGGTAGAGGGCCCCACCCTCGGCGATGGGGACCTCCTGTCCCAGGGGCTAGACGCCCTGCCCCGCCCCCTGGATGGGGAGTCACCCTCCATGCCTCCAGCCGCCCGCCGGGAGCGATTTGCCCTCAGGGAGGGGTTCCCCGCTCCCCCGGAGGTCTCCCTTCGTTCGCGGGCCCCCCCACGTCGTCGGTCTGCTCCCGTGGCCGCCCTCCCCCTGAGGCCCTCGCCCGGCGGACGTATCCGGGGCCGCGCGGCCCTCCTGCCGCGCTGCCCTCCTCTCCCCCTGGGCGGGGAGGGGGACCGAGACCTCTCCCGGCCATCTCCCTCCCCCCAGGTTGGCCCTGGCCTTCGCAGCCTCCTGGCTGCCGCATCCTCGCGGGGTACTCTTTGCCAGGAGGCATCTCAGCGCCCCCTACACTGCAAATGCGACCCGGGACTCGAAGGAGGGAGGAGGCAAGCGCCCGCGACGCCGTGAGCCTCTCTCTGCCTGTGGGGGCCTACCTACCTCGCCGCTGCCGGAACAGGTCTGTTCCGGCGAGCGGCGGGGGCGCAAAGAGAGCGAACAGCCTCGTTCTTGGCCTTTTATAGGCCGGCTGCCCCGCCCCTCTTCAGCCGCGCTTCAGGCACGTCCGGATGATGCCACTGGGAGTTGCGTCATCCCGGGAGCGCCCCCGCGACGTCAACGGCAGCTGCGCCAAGCCGCGGCTGCTATTTAACTCTGTAACTATGAAAGTTACCATTTTTGGTAGCATGAAAGAGTAATCCTGTCAGGGTCCTTTTTTCAAATGTAAGCTGAATTCTTCCTGGTAGTAAAATGTATTTACGTAGCAATGTTGGTAATAGCAGATATGTGGATAGCCATGTTGCCTGTATATGGATGAATATTCCTTAGGTACATTTCGTTAGGTTCTTTGTAAGAACGGATTGATGATATAGAACCCTATGAAAGTTAAAATTTTTGGTATCATCATATATCTGCTTACTAACTAAAGTTCCCTCTATTTGTGTAAAACCCACATTCAGGATTTACAGAAGCCTGGCAAGGTTACCTAATGAAGGACTCTTATGACTTACGGTACATAACACAAGGTTGTATGTTAGTAGTAACGTTTATTTAGGTATCTACTAGAAACTGTCATATATCAATCGTGGATGGAAGGATGGAAGGCGGAGTCTACCTTAAGCCGGCGGCGAGAACTCCCAGCCTCATGGGCAGAGCTTTCAGACTGCATGTCTGCTGCCTTACCACTCTGCGCCACAAGAGGCTCTTTCAGTGTAAAGGGATCTGTAATATAGAACCCTATGAAACATAACGTATTTGGCACTATCACATATCTGCAAAATAACTAGAGTCCCCTCTAACTCTGTAACTATTAAAGTTACAGAATAAAGGCCCTCTACCAGGAGGGCTCCAGCTCACACTTATTTTGAGGGCGGGACGTTGCACTTTTTCCGCGCTGGCCGCGCACTTGACCGGTGGCTGAAGGCGCCCTTCTCCCGCCTCCACTCCTTGAAGGACTCCCAGAGGTGGCTAGGTTCTTTTTTGCCCTCGCCTCCTGTCTGCTAGACCTGCGAGAAGGGGCTGCTGCAGACCCTTGCCTCTGGGTCTTGTTTGTCCTTGTCTTAGGACCCATACTGCCACCTGACCTAAATAAGGGGTTTGCTGTACCCACAGCGCACTCCCTTTTGACTCTTTCCTCCCCCCCTTTCCGGACTGTAAAAATTAAAAAATATATATAAATATATAAAATAAAAAATTAGAAAATTAAATTAAAGTGTGATGAATTGTTTGTTTGTTTGTTTTTTAAGCTTTTCTTCTTTTCTTCTTTTTTTAAAAAATTAATTAATTAATAGTATGAGTGATTGAATCAATCAACTATATCTACGTGCCAATGTTTTAACCATACAAACCGCTTCACTTCAAGTCCGGGAAAGGAGAAAATCGGCCCACAGCTATCTGCGCCACAACGGCCTGCTAAGCCTGCCTCGATTTTGAAGACGCAGCAGGGAGCAAGCTTCCCGCTGCGCCGCCAGGGAGGAAAGAGGCAGAGCAAGCCTGCTCTGCCCCTTAAGAGGGCTTAGCCAAGCCCTCCTCCTCCCCCGCCCACCCGAACGCGGCGCTCAGACGAGCCTCATTAAGAGGCTCGCTGAGCGGTGCCCGGGGAACGCGTGGAGTGGCTCCAAGCCGCGGCGCGTCTCCCTGCAGCTGCCCGCCCTCCGCGGCGGCAACTCGGAGCGGGGGTAAGTCGCCCCACTCCCATTTTTGGTAGCATGAAAGAGTAAACCTATCAGGGTCCTTTTTTCAAATGTAAGCTGAATTCTTCCTCGGAGGAACATGTATTTGCATAGCAATGTTGGTAATAACAGCTATCTGGATAGCCACAGCCAGGTTCCCTATATATGGACGGAGGTTCCCTACGTACGTTTCATAACGTTCAATGTATGAAGGGATCTGTAATATAGAACCCTATGAAAGTTAACGTTTTTGATAATTAACTAGAGTTCCCTCTCCGTAACAAACACATATTCAGGAATTACAGAATCCTGGCAATGTTACATAATGAAGGAGTCTTATGACTTACATACAAAACATGCGGTTTGTTGGAAGTGACTTTAGGTATCAAATTGGTAGAGTGATATATCAAGTGGGATAAAGAGAATTCATGTTGCATATCTGTAGTTAGCTCAGTCAGGGTCCTTAGGTAAATAAGAGTAAATCTATCAAAGAGTAATATATCAATTTGGGGAAGCAGAATTCATGTTGCATCTCCGTAATATCCTGAGTCAGGGTCCTTCTTTCAGATGGTCTTACTTTAACCTAAAATCTAAAGATGAATCCTGTCGGGGTCCTTTTTTCAAATGTAAGCTGAATTCTTCCTCGGAGGAACATGTATTTGCATAGCAATGTTGGTAATAGCAGCTATCTGGATAGCCACAGCCAGGGTCCCTATAGATGGACGGTGGTTCCCTACGTACATTTCATAACGTTCAATGTATGAAGGGATCTGTAATATGAAAGTTAAAGTTTGTGATAACTAACTAGAGTTCCCTCTCCGTAACAAACACATATTCAGGAATTACGGAATCCTGGGAATGTTACATAATGAAGGAGTCTTATGACTTACATACAAAACATGCGGTTGTCTGTTGGAAGTGACTTTAGGTATCAAATTGGTAGAGTGATATATCAAGTGGGATAGAGAATTCATGTTGCATATCTGTAGTAAGCTCAGTCAGGGTTCTTCTTTCATATATAGGGACCCTGGCTGTGGCTATCCAGATAGCTGCTATTACCAAAATTGCTATGCAAATACATGTTCCTCCGAGGAAGAATTCAGCTTACAGTAAGACCATTTGAAAAAAGGACCCTGACAGTATTACTCTTTCATGCTACCAAAAATGGTAACTTTCATACTTACAGAGTTAGAGGGAACTCTAGTTATTTAGCAGATACGTGATAGTGCCAAATACGTTTACTTTCATAGGGTTCTATATTACAGATCCCTTTACAGCAGCCTGGCAATTTTATCTAATTTGTGACATGTACAAAACATACGGTTGTATGTTAGAAGTAACCTCCTTAGGTATCTAATTGGGATGGAAGGCGGAGTCAACTGGCTGCGAGGACTGAACTCCCAGCCTCATGAGCAGACTGCATATCTGCTGCCTTACCACTCTGCGCCACAAGAGGCTCTTTTAGTGTAAAGGGATCTGTAATATAGAACCCTATGAAAGTTAACGTATTTGGCACTATCACGTATCTGCTAAATAACTAGAGTTCCCTCTAACTCTGTAACTATGAAAGTTACCATTTTTGGTAGCATGAAAGAGTAATCCTGTCAGGGTCCTTTTTTCAAATGTTTTTACTGTAAGCTGAATTCTTCCTCTGAGGAACATGTATTTTCATAGCAATGTTGGTAATAGCAGCTATCTGGATAGCCACAGCCAGGGACCCTATAGATGGACGGAGGTTCCCTACGTACATTTCATAACGTTCAATGTATGAAGGGATCTGTAATATAGAACACTATGAAAGTTAACCGTTTTTAGATAACTAACTACAGTTCGCTCTACGTAACAAACACATATTCAGGAATTACAGAATCCTGGAAATGTTACCTAATGAAGGAGTCTTATGACTTACATACAAAACATGCGGTTGTCTGTTGGAAGTGACTTTATGTCTCAAATAGGTAGAGTGATATATCAAGTGGGATAAAGAGAATTCATGTTGCATAGCCGTAGTAAGCTCAGTCAGGGTCCTTCTTTCAGATGGTCTTACTTTAAGATGAATCCTTCCTCGGAGGAAAATGTATTTGCCTAGCAATGATGGTAAGAACAGCTATCTGGATAGCCACAGCAATCCAAGATGAATTCTTCCTGGTATTAAAATGTATTTACATAGCAATGTTGGTAAAAGCAGGTTTGTGGTAGCCATGTTGCCTGTATATGGTTGAATATTCCTTACATACATTTTGTAGGGTTCTTTGTAAGAACGGATTGATGATATAGAACCCTATGAAAGTTAAAATTTTTAGTAGCATCATGTATCTGCTTACTAACTAAAGTTACCTCTATTTGTGTAACACACACATTCAGGATTTACAGAAGCCTGGCAAGGTTACCTAATGAAGAACTGTTAGGACTTACGGTACATAACACAAGTTTGTATGTTAGTAGTAACGTTTATTTAGGTATCTACTAGAAAATGTCATGTATCAATTGTGGAAGCGGAATTCATGTTGCATCTCCGTAGTCAGGGTCCTTCTTTCAAATGCTCATACTGTAACCTTAATTCTTCGTGATACGAACAAAGATTTGCATAGCAATGTTGGTAATCCCATGTATGTGGATAGCCACAGCCATTTTGCCTATATATGGGTGCATCTTCCTTACATTTTTGGTAGCATCATGTATATGCTACCTAACTAAAGTTACCTCTATTTGTGTAACACCAACATATTCAGTGTTTACAGAAGCCTGGCAATATTATCTAATGTGGGAGTCATGACTTATGTACAAAATACACGGTTGTATGTTAGAAGTAACCACCTTAGGTATCTAATTGAAAGAGTAATATATCAATTGGGGGGAGTAGAATTCATGTTGAATCTCTGTAGTAAGCTGAATTCTCCCTGGAAGTAACATTTGAATAGCAACTTTGGTAAAAGCAGGTATGTGGGTAGCCACAGGCATTTCCATAGTAACCTGATTACTGGTCCTTCTTTCAGATGCCCTTAGTGTAAGCTGACTTCTTCCTGGTAGTAAAATGTATTTGCATAGCAATGTTGGTAATAGCAAGTATGTGGATAGCCACAGCCATGCAAGCAGAATTCTTCCTGGTAGTAAAATGTATTTACATAGCAATGTTGGTAATAGCAGGTATCTGGATAGCCATGTTGCCTATATATGGGTGAATTGTCCTTACATTTTTGGGATCATCATGTATATGCTAACTAACTAAAGTTCCCTCTATTTGTGTAACACACAGATTCAGGATTTACAGAAGCCTGGCAAGGTTACCTAATGAAGGACTCTTACGGTACATAACACAAGGTTGTATGTTAGTAGTAACGTTTATTTAGGTATCTACTAGAAACTGTCATATATCAATTGGTGAAACAGAATTCATGTTGCATCTCCGTAGTCAGGGTCCTTCTTTCAAATGCTCATACTGTAACCTTAATTCTTCGTGATACGAACAAAGATTTGCATAGCAATGTTGGTAATACCATGTATGTGGATAGCCACAGCCATTTTGCCTATATATGTGTGAATCGTCCTTACATTTTGGGTAGCATCATGTATATGATAACTTATTAATGTTGCATCTCTGTAGTAAACTGAATTCTGCCTGGTAGTAACATGTATTTGAATAGCAATATTGGTGATAGCAGGTATGTGGGTAGCCACAGGCATTTCCATAATAACTTGAGTCCAGGTCCTTCTTTCAGATGCCCTTAGTGTATGCTGAATTCTTCCTGGGAGTAAAATGTATTTACATAGCAATGTTGGTAATAGCAGGTATGTGGATAGCCATGTTGCCTGTATATGGATGAAAGCGGAAAGAGCGGATTGATGATATAGAACCCTATGAAACTTAAAATTTTTGGTAGCATCATGTATATGCTAACTAAAGTTCCCTCTATTTGTGTAACACACACATTTAGGATTTACAGAAACCTGGCACGGTTACCTAATGAAGGACTCTAATGACTTACGGTAAATAACACAAGGTTGTATGTTATTAGTAACATTTATTTAGGTATCTTCCAAAAACTGTCATATATCAATTGTGGAAGCAGAATTCATGTTGATAGCATCATGTATCTGCTAAATAACTAAAGTTCTCTCTATTTGTGAAACACACACATATTCAGGATTTACAGGAGCCTGGCAATTTTACCTAATGAAGGACTCTTAGCTCTTATGTACAAAACATATGGTTGTATGTTGTAAGTAAGATCTCCTTAGGTATCTAATTGAAAGAGTAATATATCAGTTTGGGGAAGCAGAACTTCTTTCAACTGCTCATACTGTAACCTTAATTCTTCCTGATACGAAGATTTGCATAGCAATCTTGGTAATACCATGTATGTGGTTAGCCACAGCCATTTTGCCTATATATGGGTGAATCTTCCTTACATTTTGAAAAAAGGACCCTGACAGTATTACTCTTTCATGCTACCAAAATGGTAACTTTCATAAGCTGAATTCTCCCTGGAAGTAACATTTGAATAGCAACGTTGGTAATAGCAGGTATGTGGGTAGCCACAGGCATTTGCATAGTAATCTGAGTCCGGGTCTTTCTTTCAGTGTAAGCTGAATTCTGCCTGGTAGTAAAATGTATTTGTATAGCAATGTTGGTAATAGCAGGTATGTTGATAGCCATGTTGCCTATATATGGGTGAATTGTCCTTACATTTTTGGTAGCATCATGTATATGCTAACTAACTAAAGTTCCCTCTATTTGTGAAACACACACATATTCAGGATTTACAGGAGCCTGGCAATTTTACCTAATGAAGGACTCTTATCTCTAATGTACAAAACATACGGTTGTATGTTGTAAGTAAGATCTCCATAGGTATCTAATTGTAAGAGTAATATATCAATTTGGGGAAGCAGAACTCAAATTGCATCTCCGTAATATCCGTAGTCAGGGTCCTTCTTTCAAATGCTCATACTGTAACCTTAATTCTTCCTGATACGAACAAAGATTTGCATAGCAATGTTGGTAATACCATGTATAGTGGATAGCCACAGACATTTTGCCTATATATGGGTGAACCTTACATTTTTGGTAGCATCATGTATATGCTAACTAACTAAAGTTACCTCTACTTGTGTAACACACACAATCAGGATTTACAGAAGCCTGGCAAGGTTACCTAATTAAGGACTCTTATGACTTACGGTACATAACACAAGGTTGTATGTTAGTAGTGACGTTATTTAGGTATCTACTAGAAACTGTCATATATCAATTGTGGAAGCGGAATTCATGTTGCATCTCTGTAAGGGTCCTTCTTTCAACTGCTCATACTGTAACCTTCATTCTTCCTGATACGAAGATTTGCATAGCAATGTTGGTAATACCATGTATGTGGTTAGCCACAGCCATTTTGCCTATATATGGGTGAATCTTCCTTACATTTTTGGTAGCATCATGTATATGCTAACTAACTAAAGTTATCTCTATTTGTGTAACACACACATTCAGGATTTACAGGAGCCTGGCAATTTTACCTAATGAAGGACTCTTAGCTCTTATGTACAAAACATATGATTGTATGTTGTAAGTAAGATCTCCTTAGGTATCTAATTGAAAGAGTAATATATCAATTTGGGGAAGCAGAACTTCTTTCAACTGCTCATACTGTAACCTTAATTCTTCCTGATACGAAGATTTGCATAGCAATGTTTGTAGTCAAGTCAGATTTTATTGCATGTAGCCATAGGCCATTACAATACAAAAGGAAAAAAGGATTTAAAACATTTCAAATCAGTAAGAAAAAGAATGTGCAATCTCAGACAACAATCACTTAACATCATAAAAACATTTCCAGACTACATATGTCCACCTATCCTAAAGCTCCTCTAGGTACTTGCTCTCTGCATCACCACTCTGGCCCTTATTTTCTTTGTTGTAAGGGCAAATAATGACATTTTGTTAGAAACAAATGAATTAGTATCAGCTAACAAAAACACAAGTTTTTCCTGTTCGGATTTATCATTTAGCCCATCTAGTAGGCCAGCTAGAAATTTGGCCCTAGGATCTGTATACAATGGGCAAGTGAGAATGTAATGTGGGAGATCCTCCAGGACTAAAGCTCCACAAATACAGAAGCATTGATCTTTTGGTGTTTTATGGTATCGCCCACTCAATACAGCTGTTGGCATTGTTTGAAATCGCATGGAGGTAAAAGCTACTCTGAGACTATGAGTTGAAAGATAGACTAGATAGGAAGATCTCAAATGGTTTGTTTTGAATAATTTGTACCAGGGTGAACTTTTAGATTGCAGGATTAATGATCTATCAATCATCTGAGATAAATACCCAGTCTCTGAGTTGGTTATTATCTCCTGAAGGGTTTAACAGGTCATCTGGGATGGAATACCGTGACAAAATGTTATTTAAAAACCCGCGACGTCAACGGCGGCTGCTATTTATAGACTACCCTCTAACTCTGTAACTATGAAAGTTACCATTTTTGGTAGCATGAAAGAGTAATCCTGTCAGGGTCCTTTTTTCAAATGTAAGCTGAATTCTTCCTGGTAGTAAAATGTATTTACGTAGCAATGTTGGTAATAGCAGATATGTGGATAGCCATGTTGCCTGTATATGGATGAATATTCCTTAGGTACATTTCGTTAGGTTTTTTGTAAGAACGGATTGATGATATAGAACCCTATGAAAGTTAAATTTTTTTGTATCATCATATATCTGCTTACTAACTAAAGTTCCCTCTATTTGTGTAAAACACACATTCAGGATTTACAGAAGCCTGGCAAGGTTACCTAATGAAGGACTCTTATGACTTACGGTACATAACACAAGGTTGTATGTTAGTAGTAACGTTTATTTAGGTATCTACTAGAAACTGTCATATATCAATCGTGGATGGAAGGATGGAAGGCGGAGTCTACCTTAAGCCGGCGGCGAGAACTCCCAGCCTCATGGGCAGAGCGGCACGGACCAGCGCAGTCGCCGGTGGGGGGGCTCCCAGTCCTCCCCTCAGCCTAGTGCGCGGTCGCCCGTGGGTTCTGGATCCAGCTGGTCGTCGTGGTCACGCGTCAGTGGATGGCGCGACCGTGAGGACCTCACAATTCGACGGCGGGCCAGGCCTGGTTCGCCCTCGCCGCTGCACAGGCCAAGCCGGAGCAGCGGGCGGGACAGGGGCCGGTCGAGTGGTTTTTCGTCTGGAGCAGGGGGTAGAGCCGGGGTGCGGCTCTTTGGGAGTACCCGGGGGTCACGCCGGCGGGAGTCCCGTGGGGACACCTCAACTCGCTGATCCCACTCCACGTCATCGGGCAGGGTCGGTTCTCCGAAATCTGCCGAATATTGGAAGGGGTACGTTAAGGCGTTAGCCCTTTTCACAGACAGGCCTTCGGGCCTCCGCAGTTCGCCCCACCGTAGGAGTTCTTCTTCCAGGAGTCCGGAGCGGACCTCTGGGGCTGACAGGCGGGATCCCTTACACTGGCGAGCGGGTGGCTACCACGAGCAACAACCTGAGGTCAGCACGAGAAATGCCGGACGTGGTGGCTGCGAAGTTATCCAAAGAACGTGCGGCCGGGAGGATAGCGGGCCCGTTCGATGAACCGCCACTGCTGGATTTGAGGATTTCCCCGCTGGGTGTCGTACCCAAGAAGACTCCGGGGGAATACCGGCTCATTGACCACCTATCTTACCCGAGGGGCAGGTCCGTGAACGATTAAATTTCTCCGGACCTGTGTGCCGTGAAATATACGCCGTTAGATGCGGCTGTCGCTATGGTCCGCAGCTGTGGACGTGGGGCGTTACTAGCTAAATGCAACGTGCAGTCGGCATTCCAGCTGCTGCCAACCCACCCTGACGACTACTGCTTGCTGGGATTCCGGTTCCAGGACAAGTGGTATGTAGACAAGGCTATGCCGATGGGGTGCTCGGTCGCATGCGCTGCGTTTGAAATGTTCAGCTCATTCCTCGAGTGGGTTGTGCGTTCCAGGGGGTGGTTCCATGAGATCACTCACTTTCTGGATGACTTCCTGATGGCCGGGTCTGGGGCCACCAATGAGTGCTCCCAACGCCTGCAGAAGTTTAAGGAGATTATGGGGGAACTCGGGGTTCCCTTGGCTGCGGAAAAGACGGAGGGCCCGGCCACCAGGATGACGTTCTTGGGCATAGAACTGGATACCGTGTCAGGCACCTCCCGCTTACCCCTTGATAAATTGTGCACCCTGTATGGGCTTATAGCGTCCATGCGGTCCAGGCGGAAGTGCACTTTACGGGAGGTCCAGGTCCTGTTGGGGCACTTGAACTTCGCCTGCCGGGTGTTGTCTCCCAGCAGGGCTTTCTGCTTTCGCCTGTCCAGTGCCACTAGGGGTTCCACCCGCCCCTTCTACCATATCCGGTTGCGGAGCTCGGTGAAGGAGGATCTCCGGGTTTGGGAACAATTTTTGGAGGGTTTCAATGGTGTGGCTATATGGCAGGCGCCATTTGCCCCTCGGGACGCGCTCCAGGTCCAGTCCGACGCCGCCGGGGGCAGCGGCTTCGCGGGCCGCTGGTGCGCGGAACGATGGACGGCGGATTGGCCGCCGGAAGTCTGCAGGGACATGACGTTTTTAGAATTCTTTCCGATACTGGTTGCGGTGCTCCTGTGGGAGCCCGAGTTCGCCAACAAGAGGGTCGAGTTCTTGTGTGACAATCAGGCAGTAGTGTTCATTATTAATCGGCAATCATCGGCGCTTCTTCCTCGCCTGTCGGTCACACAATTGTACCTTCCAGGCTCGTCACGTGCCCGGAGTTACTAACGAGCTGCCCGACGCTCTCTCTCGGTTTCAGGTCGAGCGGTTTCGTTGGCTCGCTCTGGGGGCGGACAGAGATCCAGCAGCGTGCCCGGCGGAGGTCTGGCAGTTTGGAGCCAACTGATACTTGATGGCGTCCTCTCGTCCCTGGCCGAGTCGACAAGACGGGTGTACCACCAGGTGGCGACAGGCTTCCTGGATTTTGCGGGAACGGTCGGCCGAGGGTCAGCGTGGCCCATGGATGAGGACACGGTCCTTCGGTACCTGGCCCACCTACATGGGAAGGGGCTGTCGCACCGTTCCCTGCGGGTTACATTATCTGGTTTATCGTTTTGCAGCAAGGCTGTGGGCTTCTGGGACCCCAGCAAGACGTTACTTGCACGGCAGGCGATCAAGGGTTGGGGGTGGCAGAAGCCGGCTAAGGCCGATGTGCGCCGCCCCATCACTCGCGTGGTCCTCACACGCCTACTAGAACGCCTCCCGGTGGTTTGTCGTTCGAGCTATGAGGCGACGCTGTTTAGGGCCGCATTTTGTACAGCTTATTACGGAGCTTTCCGGGTAGGGAAGATGACTGCTTCTTCCCGCACTGCCACCGCAACGACGGCGCTGCTCCTCACGGATGTGCGCGTCGACGACAGTGGTTTAGAATGTTTGCTTCGTAGGTCGAAGACCGACCAATGGGGGAGGGGCAGGGTGGTCAAGCTTCCATCCCTGGGAGGAGCCCTCGACTGCCCTCATCGCAGGTTGGCAAACTATTTGAGGGTCAGGCCATCACTGCCCGGGGACTTGTCCCTCCACCAGGACGGGACCAGCCTTTCCCGATTTCAGTTTTCGGTGGTGCTCAAAGCTGGGTTGGAGTCCGCCGGATATCAGGCACGGTTGTATGGGGCCCACTCATTCCGCATTGGGGCGGCCACTCAGGCGTATGTGGAGGGCAAGGCCCTACAGGAGATACAATGCCTGGGAAGGTGGCGGTCCAGGGCTTTCGAGACTTATGTTCGCCCGTGGCTTGTCGACTAAAGTCTGGTTTTTTCAGGTGTTCCATCGACAGCTACAGTCACGATCGTGGGCCACAGCATTCCGTACTGGGCAGGCCAGCATGCGGAGTCCTCTGTGATGGGACCGAACCTCGGGCTGGATGACTGCTGTCGGCTCGCCTGGCGGGCAAGACGCGGACTGAAATGGGAGTCTCTGCTGGATGTTGTGGCGCAGGAGGTCCATCAAGGTGGGGTTCCGGATGTCCTGGTGATCCACCTCGGAGAGAATGACCTGCCGGAGATGATTGGGAGACAGTTGAGCGCGAAGATTGCGGCTGATCTCTTGGTATTATGGCAGCGACTTCCCAAGTCCGTGCTATTGTGGTCGGAGATGCTCGACCGGTTGTCGTGGCGGCGTGCCTTCCGCCATGACCGTGTGAACTGGGCCAAGCACAAGGCCGATAAAGTGGCCAAAAAGGCAGTGCTGGCGGTGGGTGGGGGAGTCATTCCGCACCCGGGAATCTCGTTTCGTTCCCCACACCTTTACAGGGCCGACGGAGTGCACCTGTCTGTTAAGGGTTGCAAGCTCTGGTTGGCGGATGTGAAGGAGGGTTTGTTGCGTGTTTTGAGTTGAGGGTTGGCGGGAACAGGGAGTTAACCTGTTCGGTGGCGGGTATGCTTGGTAGAGAGCCTGTTGGCAGGGAGGCCGCCTGCGTGCGGGGCTCCCTGTGTTGGGGGTCTCATTAAGGAGACCGTCAATGTCCCAGGCGCGGCCTACCCGGCTGGGAGGCCAGGGGCCCGGGGGGCCAAGAGGCGGGGGGACCCGATGGAGGCGGACACCCGTTGGGTCTCTTGCAGCCACTTCCCTGGGATTCTGCGGCGGAAGGCATCCCATCCTCCCGGCTGGGAGTGAGGAGTGGAGCCGGAGCGCCGCGGTTCATGGCAAGCAGATGTACGGCTGACTGGGGTCAAGCTCGCTCACCTGCATACGGCCAACCCTCTGTTTGAGGTTGGTCTCTTAATAAAAGGCTGCGGCCATGTTATTTGCCAAGAAACTGGAGTCGTGTCATTACTGGGGTTTAGTCGCCACCTGCCAGTCAACTATTTAGCAGATACGTGATAGTGCCAAATACGTTAACTTTCATAGGGTTCTATATTACAGATCCCTTTACACTGCAAGAGCCTCTTGTGGCACAGAGTGGTAAGGCAGCAGACATGCAGTCTGAAAACTCTGCCCATGAGGCTGGGAGTTCAGTCCTCGCAGCCGGCTCAAGGTTGACTCAGCCTTCCATCCTTCCGAGGTCGGTAATATGAGTACCCAGCTTGCTGGGGGGTAAACGGTAATGACTGGTGAAGGCACTGGCAAACCACCCCGTATTGAGTCAGCTTACAATAAGGGCATCTGAAAGAAGGACCCGGACTCAGTTTACTATGGAAATGGCTGTGGCTACCCACATACCTGCTATTACCAACATTGCTATTCAAATGTTACTACCAGGCAGAATTCATCTTACTACAGAGATGCAACATGAATTATATTACTCTTTCAATTAGATACCTAAGGAGGTTACTTCTAACATACAACCGTGTGTTTTGTACATAAGTCATGATTCCCTCATTAGAGAATATTGCCAGGCTTCTGTAAACACTGAATATGTTGGTGTTACACAAAGAGAGGTAACTTTAGTTAGTTAGCATATACATGACGCTACAAAAAATGTAAGGAAGATTCACCCATATAGAGGCAAAATGGCTGTGGCTATCCACATACAAGGTATTATCAACATTGCTATGCAAATCTTTGTTCGTATCAGGAAGAATTAAGGTTACAGTATGAGCATTTGAAAGAAGGACCCTGACTACGGAGATGCAACATGAATTCCGCTTCCACAATTGATATATGACAGTTTCTAGTAGATACCTAAATAAACGTTACTACTAACATACAACCTTGTGTTATGTATCGTAAGTCATAAAAGTCCTTCATTCCGTAACCTTGCCTGGCTTCTGTAAATCCTGAAAGTGTGTGTTACACAAATCGAGGGAACTTAAGTTAGTAAGCAGATCATAGAATCATAGAATCATAGAATCATAGAGTTGGAAGGGGCCATACAGGCCATCTAGTCCAACCCCCTGCTCAACGCAGGATTAGCCCTAAGCATCCTAAAGCATCCAAGAAAAGTGTGTATCCAACCTTTGCTTGAAGACTTCCAGTGAGGGGGCACTCACCACCTCCTTAGGCAGCCTATTCCACTGCTGAACGACTCTGACTGAGAAAAACTTTTTCCTGATATCTAGCCTATATCGTTGTACTTGAAGTTTAAACCCATTACTGCGTGTCCTTTCCTCTGCAGCCAGCAGAAACAGCATCCTGCCCTCCTCCAAGTGACAACCTTTCAAATACTTAAAGAGGGCTATCATGTCCCCTCTCAACCTCCTTTTCTCCAGGCTGAACATTCCCAAGTCCCTCAACCTATCTTCATAGGGCTTGGTCCCTTGGCCCCAGATCATCTTCGTCGCTCTCCTCTGTACCCTTTCAATTTTATCGATGTCCTTCTTGAAGTGAGGCCTCCAGAACTGCACACAGTACTCCAGGTGTGGTCTGACCAGTGCCGTATACAATGGGACTATGACATCTTGTGATTTTGATGTGATGCCTCTGTTGATACAGCCCAAAATGGCATTTGCCTTTTTTACCGCTGCATCACACTGCCTGCTCATGTTTAGTTTACAATCCACAAGTACCCCAAGGTCTCGTTCACACACAGTGCTACCTAGAAGCGTATCCCCCATCCAGTAGGCATGCTTTTCATTTTTCTGACCCAGATGCAGAACTTTACACTTATCTTTATTAAATTGCATCTTGTTCTCATTTGCCCATTTTTCCATTGTGTTCAGATCTCGTTGAACTCTGTCTCTATCTTCCGGAGTATTTGCCAGTCCTCCCAATTTGGTGTCATCTGCAAACTTGATGAGTAGTCCCTCCACCCCCTCATCTAGATCATTAATAAATATGTTAAAAAGTACCGGGCCGAGCACCGAACCCTGAGGTACCCCGCTACTCACCTCTCTCCAGTCTGATGAAACACCATTGACAACAACTCTTTGAGTGCGGTTCTCTAACCAATTCCCTATCCACCTAACGATCTGAAAATCCAGATTGCAGTCCTTCAACTTATCCATCAGAACATCATGGGGAACCTTGTCAAAAGCTTTACTAAAATCCAAGTAAATGACATCAACCGAATTTCCCCGATCCAGCAAACTTGTTACTTGGTCAAAAAAGGAAACTAGGTTGGTCTGGCAGGACCTGTTGGAGACAAATCCATGCTGACTTCCTTGGATCACCAAATTGTCCTCCAGATGTTTGCAGATCGCTCCCTTTAATATCTGCTCCATTATCTTCCCCACAACAGAGGTCAGACTCACTGGTCTGTAGTTTCCCGGGTCATCCTTCCTCCCTTTTTTGAAGATCGGAATAACGTTTGCTCTTTTCCAGTCCTCCGGGACATCTCCAGTCCTTAAAGAGGTTCCGAAGATGATGGACAAGGGCTGTGCAAGTTCTCTGGAAAGTTCTTTGAGTACTCTCGGGTGCATTTCATCTGGACCAGGGGATTTGAACTCATCCAGTGCAGCTAAATGCCTCTCGACCACCTCTCTATCCATGTTAACCTGCCACCCAGACACTATCCTTTGGCTACAGCCATCTCTAGATGTGCCTAAACACTTAGACCTGTGGGAAAAAACAGATGTAAAATAGGCACTAAGCCGTTCTGCTTTCTCTGCATCTTTCGTTAGAGTTTGTCCATCCGCACCCAACAGCGGGCCTATTGCCTCCTTTACTTTACGTTTGCTCCTCACGTAACTGAAAAATCTTTTCTTGTTACAATGGGCTTCCCTGGCCAATCTTAGCTCACTCTCAGCTTTGGCCTTTCTGATGATTGATCTACAGTGCCTAGTAACCTGTAGGTACTCTTCTTTAGAGCTCTGTCCTTCCCTCCATTTCCTGAACATTTTCCTTTTCTTTCTTAGTTCCTCTTGAAGTTCTCTGTTCATCCAAATAGGCTTCTTAGAGCTCCTGCAGTGTTTTCGTCTTTCTGGAATAGTCATTGATTGAGCATGCAATAGCTCTTGTTTGAGTAGCGCCCACCCTTCACATGCTCCCTTCCCTTCCAGCATTCTCGTCCATGGTATGACACTCATCATGTCTCTGAGTTTATTAAAGTTTGCCCTACGAAAATCCAACATCCGCGTCTGGCTACAAGCTTCCTTGGCTCCCCATCTCAAAAGGATTTCTATGAGGACATGGTCACTTCCCCCTAGGGTCCCCACCTCCTTCACCTCATCCACCAACTCTTGCCTGTTGGTCAGTATTAAGTCCAGTATGGCTGAACCTCTTGTGGGTTCATCTACCATTTGATAAATGAAATTGTCAGCCAGGCAGGTCAGAAACTTGCATGACTGAGGACGCTTCGCAGAGTTTGTTTCCCAGCACACATCTGGGAAATTGAAGTCACCCATGATGACAAGGTCCTGCCGTTTGGATATTTTCTCAAGCTGCTCACAAAGTGCAGCATCCACATCCTCTCGTTGGTCAGGCGGTCGGTAGCAGACACCAACCACCACACTGTTTGTTTTCCCCTCGCTTATTTTCACCCAGATGCTTTCCACTGTAGATATGCTCTCCTTCACTAGAATTTCCTGACACGTAAGCCCTTTTCTCACATACAGTGCCACTCCTCCACCTCTTCGATCTATTCTGTTTTTTCTGAACAGTTCATATCCATCCACCATTACATTCCAGTCATGAGAATCATTCCACCAAGTTTCTGTGATGCCTACTAGATCATACCTTTCCATCAGCATGAGAAGTTCCAGCTCTTCCTTTTTATTGCCCATGCTTCGGGCGTTAGTATAAAGACATCTGAATCCTTTTACTTTTGGTTCCCTATGAGCTGGCCTTGCCGGTTGGGCTGCCTCCGATAGATACATGATGCTACCAAAAATTTAAACTTTCATAGGGTTCTATATCATCAATCCATTCTTACAAAGAACCTAACGAAATGTACATAAGGAATATTCATCCATATACAGGCAACATGGCTATCCACATACCTGCTATTACCAACATTGCTATGTAAATACATTTTACTACCAGGAAGAATTCAGCTTGCATGGCTGTGGCTATCCAGATAGCTGCTCTTACCATCATAGCTAGGCAAATACATTTTCCTCCGAGGAAGAATTCAACTTAAACTAAGACCATCTGAAAGAAGGACCCTGACTGAGCTTACTACAACTATGCAACATGAATTCTCTTTTTCCCACTTGATATATCACTCTACCTATTTGATACCAAAAGTCACTTCCAACAGACAACCGCATGTTTTGTATGTAAGTCATAAGGGGAGGTGCCCTCCATGCCTCCAGCCACCCGCCGGGACCAAGTTGCCCTCGGGGAAGTCTCTGGGGCCGCCTCGTCCTTTGCGGGCCCCCCCGACGTCATCGGCCTGCTCCCGTGGCCGCCCTCCCCCTGAGGCCCCCGCCCGGCGGACGGATCCGGGGCCGTGCGGCCTTCCTGCCATGCGGCCCTCCTCTCCCTCTGGGCGGAGAGGGGGACCGAGACCTCTCCCGGCCATCCCCCTCCACCCCCAGGTCGTCCCCGGCCCTTGCAGCCTCCTGGCTGCCGCTTCCTCGTGGGTTAGTCTTCTGCCGGGAGGCATCTCGGCGCCCCCTACACTGCAAATGTGACCCGGGACTCGAACCAGGGAGGAGGCAAGCGGCCGGATGACACCACTGGGAGCCGCGTCATCCCGGGGGCGCACCCGCGGTGTCAACGGCGGCCGCGCCAAGCCGCGGCTGCTATTTATAGAGTTCCCTCTAACTCTGTAACTATGAAAGTTACCATTTTTGGTAGCATGAAAGAGTAATCCTGTTAGGGTCCTTTTTTCAAATGTAAGCTGAATTTTTCCTGGTAGTAAAATGTATTTACATAGAAATGTTGGTAATAGCAGACATGTGGATTGCCATGTTGCCTGTGTATGGATGAATATTCCTTAGGTACATTTCGTTAGGTTCTTTGTAAGAACGGATTGATGATATAGAACCCTATGAAAGTTAAAATTTTTGGTAGCATCATATATCTGCTTACTAACTAAAGTTCCCTCTATTTGTGTAAAACACACATTCTGGATTTTCAGATGCCTGGCAAGGTTACCTAATGAAGGACTCTTACGACTTACGGTACATAAAACAAGGTTGTATGTTAGTAGCAACGTTTATTTAGGTATCTACTAGAAACTGTCATATAACAATTGTGGATGGAAGGATAGAAGGCCTTGAGCCAGCTGCGAGGACTCCCCGCCTCCTGGGCAGAGCTTTCAGACTGCATGTCTGCTGCCTTACCACTCTGCGCCACAAGAGGCTCTTTCAGTGTAATCTGTAATATAGAACCCTATGAAAGTTAACGTATTTGGCACTATCACGTATCTGCTAAATAGTTATAGAGTTACCCCTAACTCTGTAACTATGAAAGTTACCATTTTTGGTAGCATGAAAGAGTAATCCTGTCAGGGTGTTTTTTTCAAATGTAAGCTGAATTCTTCTTCGGAGGAACATGTATTTGCATAGCAATGTTGGTAATAGCAGCTATCTGGATAGCCACAGCCAGGTTCCCTATATATGGACGGAGGTTCCCTACGTACATTTCATAACGTTCAATGTATGAAGGGATCTGTAATATAGAACCCTATGAAAGTTAACGTATTTGGCACTATCACGTATCTGCTAAATAGTTATAGAGTTCCCTCTATGAAAGTTACCATTGTCTGTTGGAAGTGACTTTAGGTATCAAATAGGTAGAGTGATATATCAAGTGGGATAAAGAGAATTCATGTTGCATAGCCGTAGTAAGCTCAGTCAGGGTCCTTCTTTCAGATGGTCTTACTTTAAGTTGAATTCTTCCTCGGAGGAAAATGTATTTGCCTAGCAATGATGGTAAGAGCAGCTATCTGATTAGCCACAGCCAGGTTCCCTATATATGATACATGATGCATATTAACTTTCATAGGGTTCTACAATGTACGTAAGGAATATTCAACCATATACAGGCAGCATACACATACCTGCTATTACCAACGTCGCTATTCAAATGTTACTTCCAGGGAGAATTCACCTTACTACAGAGATGCAACATGAATTCTACTCCCCGCAATTGATATATTACTCTTTCAATTAGATACCTAAGAAGGTTAATTCTAACATACAACCGTGTATTTTGTACATAAGTCATGACTCCCACATTAGATAATATTGCCAGGCTTCTGTAAACACTGAATATGTTGGTGTTACACAAGTAGAGGTAACTTTAGTTAGTTAGCATATACATGATGCTACCAAAAATGTAAGGTTCACCCATATATAGGCAAAATGGCTGTGGCTATCCACATACATGGGATTACCAACATTGCTATGCAAATCTTTGTTCGTATCAGGAAGAATTAAGGTTACAGTATGAGCATTTGAAAGAAGGACCCTGACTACGGAGATGCAACATGAATTCCGCTTCCACAATTGATATATGACAGATTCTTGTAGATACCTAAATAAATGTTACTACTAACATACAACCTTGTGTTATGTACCGTAAGTCATAAGAGTCCTTCGTTAGGTAACCTTGCCAGGCTTCTGTAAATCCTGAATGTGTGTACAAAGAACCTAACGAAATCTACCTAAGGAATATTCATCCATATACAGGCAACATGGCTATCCACATACCTGCTATTACCAACATTGTTATGTAAATACATTTTACTACAAGGAAGAATTCAGCTTGCATGGCTGTAGCTTTCATAGGGTTCTATATTACAGATCCCTTCATACATTGAACCTTATGATATGGACGTAGGGAACCTCCGTCCATATACAGGGAACCTGGTTGTGGCGATCCAGATAGCTGCTATTACCAACATTGCTATGCAAATACATCTTCCTCCGAGGAAGAATTCAGCTTACATTTGAAAAAAGGACCCTGACAGGATTAATCTTTCATGCTACCCAAAATGGTAACTTTCATAGTTACAGAGTTTGAGGGAACTCTATAACTATTTAGCAGATACGTGATAGTGCCAAATACATTAACTTTCATAGGGTTTTATATTACAGATCCCTTTACACTGATAGAGCCTCTTGTGGCGCTACTGGTAAGGCAGCAGACATGCAGTCTGAAAGCTCTGCCCATGAGGCTGGGAGTTCTTGCAGCCGGCTCAAGGTTGACTCCGCCTTCCATCCTTCCGAGGTCGGTAATATGAGTACCCAGCTTGCTGGCGGGTAAACGGTAATGACTGGTGAAGGCACTGGCAAACCACCCCGTATTGAGTCAGCTTACAGTAAGGGCATCTGAAAGAAAGACCCGGACTCAGTTTACTACGGAAATGGCTGTGGCTACCCACATACCTGCTATGACCAACATTGCTATTAAAATCCTACTACCAGGCAGAATTCATCTTACTACAGAGATGCAACATGAATTATATTACTCTTTCAATTAGATTCCAAAGGAGGTTACTTCTAACATACAACCGTGTATTTTGTACATAAGTCATGACTCCCACGTTAGATAATATTGCCAGGCTTCTGTAAACACTGAATATGTTGGTGTTACACAAATAGAGGTAACTTTAGTTAGTTAGCATATACATGATGCTACCAAAAATGTAAGGAAGATTCACCCATATATAGGCAAAATGGCTGTGGCTATCCACATACATGGTATTACCAACATTGCTATGCAAATCTTTGTTCGTATCAGGAAGAATTAAGGTTACAGTATGAGCATTTGAAAGAAGGACCCTGACTACGGAGATGCAACATGAATTCCGCTTCCACAATTGATATATGACAGATTCTAGTAGATACCTAAATAAATGTTACTACTAACATACAACCTTGTGTTATGTACCGTATGTCATAAGAGTCCTTCATTAGGTAACCTTGCCAGGCTTCTGTAAATCCTGAATGTGTGTACAAAGAACCTAACGAAATCTACCTAAGGAATATTCATCCATATACAGGCAACATGGCTGTGGCTATCCACGTACATGGTATTACCAACATTGCTATTAAAATCTTTGTTCGTATCAGGAAGAATTAAGGTTACAGTATGAGCATTTGAAAAAAGTACCCAGATACGTGATAGTGCCAAATAGCAGGTATGTGGGGAGCCACAGCCATTTCCGTAGTAACCTGAGTCCGGGTCCTTCTTTCAGATGCCCTTACTGTAAGCTGAATTCTTCCTGATAGTAAAATGCATTTGCATAGCTATGTTAGTAATAGCAAGTATGTGGATAGATACAGCCATGTTGCCTGTATATGGTTGAATATTCCTTACGTACATTTTGTAGGGTTCTTTGAAAGAACGGATTGGTGATGTAGAACCCTATGAAAGTTAATATTTTTGATAGCATCATGTATCTGCTAACTAACTAAAGTTCCCATATATAGGGAACCTGGCTGTGGCTAATCAGATAGCTGCTCTTACCATCATTGCTAGGCAAATACATTTTCCTCCGAGAAAGAATTCAGCTTAAAGTAAGACCATATGAAAGAAGGACCCTGACTGAGCTTACTACGGCTATGCAACATGAATTCTCTTTATCCCACTTGATATATCACTCTACCTATTTGATACCTAAAGTCACTTCCAACAGACAACCGCATGTTTTGTATGTAAGACTCCTTCATTAGGTAACATTGCCAGGATTCTGTAATTCCTGAATATGTGTTTGTTACGGAGAGGGAACTCTAGTTCGTAATCAAAAACGTTCATAGGGTTCTATATTACAGATCCCTTCATACATTGAACGTTATGAAATGTACGTAGGGAACCAGCCTTCCATCCTTCCGAGGTAATGGTAATGACTGGTGAAGGCACTGGCAAACCACCCCGTATTGAGTCAGGTTACAATAAGGGCATCTGAAAGAAGGACAAGGACTCAGTTTACTACGGAAATGGCTGTGGCTACCCACATACCTGCTATTACCAACATTGCTATTCAAATGTTACTACCAGGCAGAATTCATCTTACTACAGAGATGCAACATGAATTATATTACTCTTTAAATTAGATACCTAAGGAGGTTATTTCTAACATACAACCGTATGTTTTGTACATGTCATGACTCCCTCATTAGATAATATTGCCAGGCTTCTGTAAAGGGATCTGTAATATAGAACCCTATGAAAGTTAACGTATTTGGCACTATCACGTATCTGCTAAATAACTAGAGTTCCCTCTAACTCCGTAACTATGAATGTTACCATTTTTGGTAGCATGAAAGAGTAATACTGTCAGGGTCCTTTTTTCAAATGGTCTCGATGTAAGATGAATTCTTCCTCGGAGGAACATGTATTTGCATAGCAATGTTGGTAATAGCAGCTATCTGATTAGCCACAGCCTGGTTCCCTATATATGGGAAATTTAGTTAGCAGATAAATGATGCTATCAAAAATATAAACTTTCATAGAGTTCTACATCACCAATCCGTTCTTTCAAAGAACCCTACAAAATGTACGTAAGGAATATTCAACCATATACAGGCAACATGGCTGTGGCTATCCACATCCTTGCTATTACTAACATTGCTATGCAAATACATTTTACTATCAGGAAGAATTCAGCTTACAGTAAGGGCATCTGAAAGAAGGACCCGGACTCAGGTTACTACGGAAATGGCTGTGGCTCCCCACATACCTGGTATTACCAACATTGCTATTCAAATACATGTTACTACCCGGCAGAATTCAGCTTACAACCGTGTATTTTGTAAATAAGCCATGACTCCCACATATTGTACATAAGTCATGACTTGTTACGGAGAGGGAACTCTAGTTAGTTATCAAAAACGTTAACTTTCATAGGGTTCTATTTTACAGATCCCTTTATACATTGAACGTTATGAAATGTACGTAGGGAACCTCCCTCCATATATAGGGAACCTGGCGGTGGCTATCCAAATAGCTGCTATTACCAACATTGCTATGCAAATACATCTTCCTCCGAGGAAGAATTCAGCTTACATTAAAACCATTTGAAATAAGGACCCTGATAGGATTACTCTTTCATGCTACCAAAAATGGTAACTTTCATAGTTACAGAGTTAGAGGGAACTCTATAACTATTTATCAGATACGTGATAGTGCCAAATACGTTAACTTTCATAGGGTTCTATATTACAGATCCCTTCATACATTGAACGTTATGAAATTTACGTAGGGAACCTCCGTCCATATATAGGGAACCTCGCTGTGGCTACCCAGATAGCTGCTATTACCGCCGAGGGCGGGGACCTCTACCAGGAGGGCTCCAGCCCGCTTCCCTAAGCCTGGAGGAGGTAAGGGGGAGAGGGGTGGCAAGAGGGCCAGCGCCTTGAAAGCCAGCAGGGCTTGGGCGGCGGCCATCCCAGGATCCAGGGGGCGGCGGGGGCCCAGCTCGCCTCAGGGCAGCGGGCAGGGAAGTGACCGGGAGCGTCCTACCCATGCACGGCCGCACGGACCGGCGCGATCGCCATCCCCCGGTTCCGGGGGCCGGCGGGGGGGCTCCCGCCCTCCCCTCAGCCTAGTGTGCGGGCGCCCGTGGATTCTGGATCCAGCTGGCTGTCGGGGTCGCGCATCAGTGGATGGCGCGACCGTGATGACCGCACAATTCGACGGCGGGCCAGGCCTCGTTCGCCCTCGCCGCTGCGCAGGCCGAGCCGAAGCAGCTGGCGGGAAAGGGGCCGGTCGAGTGGTTCTTCGTCTGGAGCCGGGGGTAGAGCTGGGGTGTGGCTCTTTGGGAGTACCCAGGGGTCACGCCGGCAGGAGTCCCGCGGAGGCGCCTCGGCTCGCTGATCCTACTCCACGTCATCGGGCAGTGTCGGTTCTCTGAAATCTGCCGAATATTGGGAGGGGTACGCTAAGGCCTTAGCCCTTTTCACAGACAGGCCTTTGGGCCTCCGCAGTTCGCCCAACCGCAGGAGTTCTTCTTCCAGGAGTCCGGAGCGGACCTCCGGGGCCGACAGGCGGGAGGCCTCGGCGGGGCACGGTGGGAAGCGGTGGCGGCTGTCCCAGCGCAAGGCCCACAAGAGGAGGCGGTCTTCGCGGCACAGCCTGTCCACCGGTGAGTCGTCCTCATGGGGGGAGGGTGACAGCACAGTACACGACGGGTGGTACTGGATTGAGGCTGCTTTCGTCCCAGGAATCCCTCCTTGGAAGAAGAACCGGAGGCATAACACAAAGCGGATGCTGGATGAGGCAGGCAACAGCGAACGGTGCAGGGAACCCCCGGGCTGGTTCAAGGATGGGGAGGCCCCGCCGGGGGTCCACCTCCCGCCAAAGCTTCGGGAGCGGTCCCTTGACGGGTACTTCGTCGATCTGTTCGACCTGGTCCGGGGGCGCAACAAGGGCCCCAACACCGGGAGCCGGATTGATAAGGAACAACAAAAGGCCCAACCTTGCGAGAGGACTATATTTAATTGGCTTAAGGGTTTCACGGAATTTCATGGCCTCATCTGTGGAGCTTATCCGGAGCGGGGTTGACACCTCTCCCGCTACCTATATACAGTCTTGGAGGCGTGGGAGAGGGGAGGGGACGAGGCGGCCATGGAATATGATAGGGAGTTCCAGGAGGTCGCTTCGCATAACGCCTCCACGCATTGGGATCTGAAGTTACACGATGCGTGGATCGTGCAGGTGGGCTACACGGCCCACCAGAGGAAGGAGAAGGCTCGGGTTGGGTTCTCTGCTCCCCCCAAGAAAATCAGTGGGCTAGTCTGCTGGGACAATAACAGGGGCGGATGCAAGCATAGGAAAGGCCTGTTCGAACATCGGTATGAGTCTTGCGATGGGGGGCATTCGATGGCGTCCTGCACCCAGCCGCAATCTTCTGCGCAGCCCTTTTGTGGAGCCCGACCCTCCGGGAAAAAGGAAAGAGGGTCGGGATCCGGCGCGCCTTCTACCACTCCAAAGCCAGGGGCGTGATCCCGCTGGCCTCTTGCGGGGCTTGGCTCCCTCCCCCATCATGATGCGCAAGCTGTTGGACTGGCTCCGGTATTACCCCAAGAACGCTGCTGGTGTCTACCTGGCAAAGGGTTTCACCGAGGGTTTCCGGATCCCTTACACTGGCAAGCGGGTGGCTACCACGAGCAGCAACCTGCGGTCGGCACGAGAAATGCCGGATGTGGTGGCTGCGAAGTTATCCAAAGAACGGGCGGCCGGGAGGATAGCGGGCCCGTTCGATGAACCGCCCCTGCCGGATTTGAGGATTTCCCTGCTGGGTGTCGTACCCAAGAAGACTCCGGGGGAGTACCGTCTCATTCACCACCTATCTTACCCGTGGGGCAGATCCGTGAACGATTACATTTCTCCGGTCCTGTGTGCCATGAAATATACGCCGTTTGATGCGGCTGTCGCTATGGTCTGCGGCTGTGGCCGTGGGGCGTTATTAGCTAAATGCAATGTGCAGTCGGCATTCCGGCTCCTGCCCATCCACCCTGACGACTACTGCTTGCTGGGATTCCGGTTCCAGGACAAGTGGTATGTAGACAAGGCTATGCCGATGGGGTGCTCGGTCGCATGCGCTGCGTTTGAAACGTTCAGCTCATTCCTCGAGTGGGTTGTGCGGTCCAGGGGGCGTTTCCGCGAGATCCCCCATTAACTGGATGACTTCCTGATGGCTGGGTCTGGGGCCACTGATGAGTGCTCCCGACGCCTGCAGAAGTTTCAGGAGCTTATCGGGGAACTCGGGGTTCCCTTGGCTGCGGAAAAGACGGAGGGCCCGGCCACCAGGATTACTTTCTTGGGCATAGAACTGGATACCGTGTCAGGCACCTCCCGCTAACCCTGTGATAAATTGTGCACCCTGTGTGGGCTTATAGCGTCCATGTGGTCCAGGCGGAAGTGTACTTTACGGGAGGTCCAGGTCCTGTTGGGGCACTTGAACTTCGTCTCCCGGCACTGGGGCACTGAAACTTCGTCCCCCGGCAGGGCTTTCTGCTTTTGCCTGTCCAGTGCCACTAGGGGTTCCACCCGCCCCTTCCACCATATCCGGTTGCGGAGCTCGGTGAAGGAGGATCTCCGGGTTTGGGAACAATTTTTGGAGGGTTTCAATGGCGTGGCTATATGGCAGGCGCCTTTTGCCCCTCGGGACGCGTTCCAGGTCCAGTCCGCCGCCGCCGGGGGCAGCGGCTTCGGAGTGTACTTCGCGGGCCGCTGGTGCATGGAACGATGGCCGTCGGACTGGCCGCCGGAAGTCTGCAGGGACATGACGTTTTTAGAATTCTTTCCGATACTGGTTGCGGTGCTCCTGTGGGAGCCCGAGTTCGCCAACAAGAGGGTCGAGTTCTTGTGTGACAATCAGGCGGTAGTGTTCATTATTAATCGGCAATCATCGGCGCTTCGTCCTCGCCTGTCGGTCACACAATTGTACCTTCCGGGCTCGTGACGTGCCCGGAGTTACTAACGAGCTGCCCAACGCTCTCTCTCGGTTTCAGGTCGAGCGGTTTCGTTGGCTCGCTCCGGGGGTGGACAGAGATCCAGCAGCGTGCCCGGCGGAGGTCTGGCAGTTTGGAGCCAACTGATACTTGATGGCGTCCTCCCGTCCCTGGCCGAGTCGACAAGACGGGCCTACTGCCGGGCGGCGACAGGCTTCCTGGATTTTGCGGGAACGGTCGGCCGAGGGTCGGCGTGGCCCATGGATGACGAGACGGTCCTTCGGTACCTGGCCCACCTGCATGGGAAGGGGCTGTTGCACCATTCCCTGCTGGTTACATTATCTGGTTTATCGTTTTGCAGGAAGCCTGTGGGCTCCTGGGACCCCGGCAAGTCGTTCCTTGCACGGCAGGCAATCAAGGGTTGGGGGTGGCAGAAGCCGGCTAAGGCCGATGTGCGCCGCCCCATCACTCGCGTGGCCCTCACACGCCTGCTAGAACGCCTCCCGGTGGTTTGTCGTTCAAGCTATGAGGCGACGCTGTTTAGGGTCGCATTTTGTACAGCTTATTACGGAGCTTTCCGGGTAGGGGAGCTGTCTGCTTCTTCCCGCACTGCCACCGCAACAACGGTGCTGCTCGTCACGGATGTGCGCGTCGACGACAGTGGTTTAGAATGTTTTTCTTCGTAGGTTGAAGACCGACCAATGGGGGAGGGGCAGGGTGGTCAAGCTTCCATCCCTTAGAGGAGCCCTCGACTGCCCTCGTCGCAGGTTGGAAAGCTATTTGAGGGTCAGGCCATCACTGGCTAGGGCCTTGTTCCTCCACCAGGACGGGACAAGCCTTTCCCGATTTCAGTTTTCAGCGGTGCTCAAAGCTGGGTTGGAGTCCGCCGGATATCAGACACGGTCGTATGGGGCCCACTCATTCCGCATTGGGCCGGCCACTCAGGCGTATGTAGAGGGCAAGGCCCTACAGGAGATACAACGCCTGGGAAGGTGGCGGTCCAGGGCTTTCGAGACTTATGTTCGCCCGTGGCTTGTCGACTAAAGTCTGGTTTTTTCAGTTGTTCATCGACAGCTGCAGTCACGATCGTGGGCCACAGCATACCATACTGGGCAGGCCAGCATGCGGAGTCCTCTGTGATGAGACCGAACCTCGGGATGGATGACTGCTGTCAGATCACCTGGCGGGCAAGACACGGACTGAAATGGGAGTCTCTGCTGGATGTTGTGGCGCAGGAGGTCCATCGAGGTGGGGTTCCGGATGTCCTGGTGATCCACCTCGGAGAGAATGACCTGCCGGAGATGACTGGGAGACAGCTGAGCACGAAGATTGTGGCTGATCTCTTGGTATTACGGCAGCGACTTCCCAAGTCTGTGCTATTGTGGTCAGAGATGCTCAACCGGTTGTCGTGGCGGCGTACCTTCCGCCATGACCGTGTGAACTGGGCCAAGCACAAGGCCGATAAAGTGTCCAAAAAGGCAGTGCTGGCGGTGGGAGGGGGAGTCATTCCGCACCCGGGAATCTCGTTTCGTTCCCCACACCTTTACAGGGCCGATGGAGTGCACCTGTCTGTTAAGGGTTGCGAGCTCTGGTTGGCGGATGTGAGGGAGGGTTTGTTGCGTGTTTTGAGTTGAGGGTTGGCAGGAACAGGGATTTAACCTGTTCGGTGACGGGTATGCTTGGTAGAGAGCCTGTTGGCAGGGAGGCCACCTGCGTGTGTGGCTCCCTGAGTTGGGGGTCTCATTAAGGAGACCGGCAATGTCCCCGGCGCGGCCTACCCGGCTGGGAGGCCAGGGGCCCGGGGGCCAAGAGGCGGGGGGACCCAATGGAGGCGGACGCCAGTTGGGTCTCTTGCAGCCACTTCCCTGGGATTCTGCGGCGGAAGGCATCCCATCCTCCCGGCTGGGAGTGAGGACTGGAGCGCCGCGGTTCATGGCAAGCAGACGGACGGCTGACTGGGGTCAGGCTCGCTCACCAGCATACGGCCAACCCTCTGTTTGAGGTTGGTCTGTTAATAAAAGTCTGCCACCATGTTATTTGCAAAGAAACTGGAGTCATGTCATTACTGGGGTTTAGTCGCCACCTGCCAGTCATCTATTTAGCAGATACGTGATAGTGCCAAATACATTAACTTTCATAGGGTTCTATATTACAGTCTGAAAGCTCTGCCAATGAGGCTGGGAGTTCAGTCCTCGCAGCCGGCTCAAGGTTGACTCCTCCTTCCATCCTTCCGAGGTCGGTAATATGAGTACCCAGCTTGCTGGGGGGGTAAACGGTAACGACTGGTGAAAGCACTGGCAAACCACCCCATATTGAGTCGGCTTACAGTAAGGGCATCTGAAAGAAGGACCCGGACTCAGTTTACTACAGAAATGGCTGAGGCTACCCACATACCTGCTATTACCAACATTGCTATTCAAATGTAACATGTGTAACATGTAACATGTAACATGCTATTCAAATGTAACCAGGCAGAATTCATCTTACTACAGAGATGCAACTTGAATTATATTACTCTTTCAATTAGATACCTAAGGAGGTTACTTCTAACATACAACCATAAGTCATGACTCCCTCATTAGAGAATATTGCCAGGCTTCTGTAAACACTGAATATGTTGGTGTTACAACAATAGAGGAAACTATAGTTAGATAGCGTATACATGATGCTACCAAAAATATAAGGAAGATTCACCCATATTAAGGCAACATGGCTATCCACATACCTGCTATTACCAACATTGCTATGTAAATACATTTTACTACCAGGAAGAATTCTGATTGCCTGGCTGTGGATATCCACATATTTGCTTTTATCAACATTGCTATGCAAATACATTTTACTACCAGGAAGAATTCAGCTTACACTAAGGGCATCTGAAAGAAGGACCCGGACTCAGGTTACTATGGAAATGGCTGTGGCTACCCACATACCTGCTATTACCAACATTGCTATTCAAATAAATGTTACTACCAGGCAGAATTCAGCTTACAACCGTGTGTTTTGTACATAAGTAATGACTCCCACATTAGATAATATTGCCATGCTTCTGTAAACACTGAATATGTTGGTCTTACACAAAGAGAGGTAACTGTAGTTAGTTAGCATATACATTATGCTACCAAAAATGTAAGGAAGATTCACCCATATATAGGCAAAATGGCTGTGGCTATGCACATAAATGGTATTACCAACATTGCTATGCAAATCTTTGTTTGTATCAGGAAGAATTAAGGTTACAGTATCAGCATTTGAAAAAAGGACCCTGACTACGGAGATGGAACATGAATTCCGCTTCCACAATTGATATAGGACAGTTTCTAGTAGATACCTAAATAAAAGTTACTACTAACATACAACCTTGTGTTATGTACCGTAAGTCATAAGAGTCCTTCATTAGGTAACCTTGCCAGGCTTCTGTAATTCCTGAATGTGTGTGTTACACAAATAGAGGGAACTTTAGTTAGTTAGCATATACATGATGCTATCAAAAATATTAACTTCCATAGGGTTCTACATCACCAATCGGTTCTTTGTTCGTATCAAGAAGAATTAAGGTTACAGTATGAGCATTTGAAAGAAGGACCCTGACTACAGAGATGCAACATGAATTCCGCTTCCACAATTGATATATGACAGTTTCTGGAAGATACCTAAATAAACGTTACTACTAACATACAACCTTGTGTTATTTACTGTAAGTCATAAGAGTCCTTCATTAGGTAACCTTGCCAGGTTTCTGTACATCCTGAATCTGTGTGTTACACAAATAGAGGGAACTTTAGTTATTTAGCATATACATGATGCTTTCTTCTTCCAGGAGTCCGGAGCGGACCTCCGGGGCCGACAGGAGGGAGGCCTCAGCGGGGCCTGGTGGGAAGCAGCGGCGGCTGTCCCAACGCAAGGCCCACAAGAGGAGGCGGTCTTCGCGGCACAGCCTGTCTACCGGTGAGTCGTCCTCATGGGGGGAGGGTGACAGCGCAGTACACGATGGGTGGTACTGGATTGAGGCCGCTTTCGTCCCAGGAATCCCTCCTTGGAAGAAGAACCGGAGGCGTAACACAAAGCGGATGCTGGATGAGGCAGGCGACAGCGAACGGTGCAGGGAACCCCCGGGCTGGTTCAAGGATGGGTGGCCCCGCCGGGGGTCCACCTCCCGCCAATGCGTCGGGAGCGGGCCCTCGACGGGTACTTCGTCGATCTGTTCGACCTGGTCCGGGGGCGCAACAAGGGCCCCAACACCGGGAGCCGGATTGATAAGGAACAACAAAAGGCCCAACCTTGCGAAAGGACTATGATTAATTGGCTTAAGGGTTTCGCGGAATTTCATGGCCTCATCTGTGGAGCTTATCCGGAGCGGGGTTGACACCTCTCCCGCTACCTATATACAGTCTTGGAGGCGTGGGAGAGGGGAGGAAACGAGGCGGCCATGGAATATGATAGGGAGTTCCAGGAGGTCGCTTCGCATAACGCCTCCACGCATTGGGATCTGAAGTTACACGATGCGTGGATCGTGCAGGTGGGCTACACGGCCCACCAGAGGAAGGAGAAGGCTCGGGTTGGGTTCTCTGCTTTAGGGAACTTCAGTTATTTAGCATGTACATGATGCTACCAAAACTTTCATATCATCAATCCGTTCTTACAAAGAACCTAACGAAATGTACCTAAGGAATATTCATCCATATACAGGCAACATGGCTATCCACATACCTGCTATTACCAACATTGCTATGCAAATACATTTTACTACCAGGCAGAATTCAGTTTACACTAAGGGCATCTGAAAGAAGGACCCGGAATCAGGTTACTATGGAAATGCCTGTGGCTACCGACATAACTACTATTACCAACGTTGCTATCCAAATGTTACTTCCAGGGAGAATTCAGCTTACTACAGAGATGCAACATGAATTCTACTCCCCCCAATTTATATTTTACTCTTTCAATTAGATACCTAAGGAGGTTACTTCTAACATACAACCGTGTGTTTTGTACATATGACTCCCTCATTAGAGAATATTGCCAGGCTTCTGTAAACACTGAATATGTTGGTGTTACAACAATAGAGGAAACTATAGTTAGATAGCGTATAAATGATGCTACCAAAAATATAAGGAAGATTCACCCATATTAAGGCAACATGGCTATCCACATACCTGCTATTACCGACATTGCTATGTTAATACATTTTACTACCAGGAAGAATTCTGCTTGCATGGCTGTGGATATCCACATATTTGCTTTTATCAACGTTGCTATGCAAATACATTTTACTACCAGGAAGAATTCAGCTTACACTAAGGGCATCTGAAAGAAGGACCCGGACTCAGGTTACTATGGAAATGGCTGTGGCTACCCACATACCTGCTATTACCAACATTGGTATTCAAATACATGTTACTACCAGGCAGAATTCAGCTTACAACCGTGTGTTTTGTACATAAGTAATGACTCCCACATTAGATAATATTGCCATGCTTCTGTAAACACTGAATATGTTGGTCTTACACAAAGAGAGGTAACTGTAGTTAGTTAGCATATACATGATGCTACCAAAAATGTAAGGAAGATTCACCCATATATAGGCAAAATGGCTGTGGCTATCCACATAAATGGTATTACCAACATTGCTATGCAAATCTTTGTTTGTATCAGGAAGAATTAAGGTTACAGTATGAGCATTTGAAAAAAGGACCCTGACTACGGAGATGGAACATGAATTCCGCTTCCACAATTGATATATGACAGTTTCTAGTAGATACCTAAATAAAAGTTACTACTGACATACAACCTTGTGTTATGTACTGTAAGTCATAAGAGTCCTTCATTAGGTAACCTTGCCAGGCTTCTGTAATTCCTGAATGTGTGTGTTACACAAATAGAGGGAACTTTAGTTAGTTAGCATATACATGATGCTATCAAAAATATTAACTTCCATAGGGTTCTACATCACCAATCCGTTCTTTGTTCGTATCAAGAAGAATTAAGGTTACAGTATGAGCATTTGAAAGAAGGACCCTGACTACAGAGATGCAACATGAATTCCGCTTCCACAATTGATATATGACAGTTTCTGGAAGATACCTAAATAAACGTTACTACTAACATACAACCTTGTGTTATTTACTGTAAGTCATAAGAGTCCTTCATTAGGTAACCTTGCCAGGTTTCTGTACATCCTGAATGTGTGTGTTACACAAATAGAGGGAACTTTAGTTATTTAGCATATACATGATGCTTTCTTCTTCCAGGAGTCCGGAGCGGACCTCCGGGGCCGGCAGGAGGGAGGCCTCAGCGGGGCATGGTGGGAAGCAGCGGCGGCTGTCCCAACGCAAGGCCCACAAGAGGAGGCGGTCTTCGCGGCACAGCCTGTCTACCGGTGAGTCGTCCTCATGGGGGGAGGGTGACAGCGCAGTACACGACGGGTGGTACTGCATTGAGGCCGCTTTCGTCCCAGGAATCCCTCCTTGGAAGAAGAACCGGAGGCGTAACACAAAGCGGATGCTGGATGAGGCAGGCGACAGCGAACGGTGCAGGGAACCCCCGGGCTGGTTCAAGGATGGGGAGGCCCCGCCGGGTGTCCACCTCCCGCCAATGCTTCGGGAGCGGGCCCTCGACGGGTACTTCGTCGATCTGTTCGACCTGGTCCGGGGGCGCAACAAGGGCCCCAACACCGGGAGCCGGATTGATAAGGAACAACAAAAGGCCCAACCTTGCGAAAGGACTATGATTAATTGGCTTAAGGGTTTCGCGGAATTTCATGGCCTCATCTGTGGAGCTTATCCGGAGCGGGGTTGACACCTCTCCCGCTACCTATATACAGTCTTGGAGGCGTGGGAGAGGGGAGGGAACGAGGCGGCCATGGAATATGATAGGGAGTTCCAGGAGGTCGCTTCGCATAACGCCTCCACGCATTGGGATCTGAAGTTACACGATGCGTGGATCGTGCAGGTGGGCTACACGGCCCACCAGAGGAAGGAGAAGGCTCGGTTTGGGTTCTCTGCTTTAGGGAACTTTAGTTATTTAGCATGTACATGATGCTACCAAAACTTTCATATCATCAATCCGTTCTTACAAAGAACCTAACGAAATGTACCTAAGGAATATTCATCCATATACAGGCAACATGGCTATCCACATACCTGCTATTACCAACATTGCTATGCAAATACATTTTACTACCAGGCAGAATTCAGTTTACACTAAGGGCATCTGAAAGAAGGACCCGGAATCAGGTTACTATGGAAATGCCTGTGGCTACCGACATAACTACTATTACCAACGTTGCTATCCAAATGTTACTTCCAGGGAGAATTCAGCTTACTACAGAGATGCAACATGAATTCTACTCCCCCCAATTTATATTTTACTCTTTCAATTAGATACCTAAGGAGGTTACTTCTAACATACAACCAGGTATTTTGTACATAAGTCATGACTCCCACATTAGGTAATATTGCCAGGCTTCTGTAAAGGGATCTGTAATATAGAATATGAAAGTTAACGTATTTGGCACTATCACGTATCTGCTAAATAACTAGAGTTCCCTCTGTTACTATGAAAGTTACCATTTTTGGTAGCATGAAAGAGTAATCATCTCAGGGTCCTTTTTTCAAATGGTCTTACTGTAAGCTGAATATTTCCTCGGAGGAACATGTATTTGCATAGCAATGTTGGTAATAGCAGCTATCTGGGTAGCCACAGCCAGGTTCCCTATATATGGGAAGTTTAGTTAGTTAGCAGATACATGATGCTATCAAAAATATTAACTTTCATAGGGTTCTACATCACCAGAAGGACCCGGACTCAAGTTACTACGGAAATACCTGTGGCTACCCACATACCTGCTATTACCAATATTGCTATTCAAATACATGTTACTACCAGGCAGAATTCAGTTTACTACAGAGATGCAACATTAATAATTTAGCATATACATGATGCTACCAAAAATGTAAGGACGATTCACCCATATATAGGCAAAATGGCTGTGGCTATCCACATACATGGTATTACCAACATTGCTATGCAAATCTTTGTTCGTACCAGGAAGAATTAAGGTTACAGTATGAACATTTGAAAGAAGGACCCTGACTACGGAGATGCAACATGAATTCTGTTTCACCAATTGATATATGACAGTTTCTAGTAGATATCAAAGAAACATTACTACTAATATACAACCTTGTGTTATGTACCATAAGTCTTAAGAGTCCTTCATTAGGTAACCTTGCCAGGCTTCTATAAATCCTGAATGTGTGTGTTACACAAATAGAGGTAACTTTAGTTAGTTAGCATATACATGATGCTACCAAAAATGTAAGGAAGATTCACCTATATATAGGCAAAATGTCTGTGGCTATCCACATACATAGTATTACCAACATTGCTATGCAAATCTTTGTTTGTATCAGGAAGAATTAAGGTTACAGTATGAGAATTTGAAAGAAGGACCCTGACTACGGAGATGGAACATGAATTCCGCTTCCACAATTGATATATGACAGTTTCTAGTAGATACCTAAATAAACGTTACTACTAACATACAACCTTGTGTTATGTGCCATAAGTCATAAGGGTCCTTCATTAGGTAACCTTGCCAGGCTTCTATAAATCCTGAATGTGTGTGTTATACAAATAGAGGTAACTTTAGTTAGATAGCATATACATGATGCTACCAAAAATTGCTATGCAAATTTTGTTCGTACCAGGAAGAATTAAGGTTACAGTATGAGCATTTGAACGAAGGACCCTGACTACGGAGATGCAACATGAATTCCGCTTCCACAATTGGTATATGACAGTTTCTAGTAGATACCTACTACAGCTTACAGTAAAACCATTTGAAAAAAGGACCCTGACAGGATTACTCTTTCATGCTACCAAAAATGGTAACTTTCATAGTTACAGAGTTAGAGGGGACTCTAGGTATTTAGCAGATAAATAGTAACCCGGACTCGGGTTACTATGGAAATGCCTGTGGCTACCCACATACTTGCTATTTCCAACGTTGCTATTTAAATGTTACTTCCAGGGAGAATTCAGCTTACTACAGAGATACAACATGAATTCTACTCCCCCCAATTGATATATTACTCTTTCAATTAGATACCTAAGGAGGTTACTTCTAACATACAACCTTGTATTTTGTACATAAGTCATGACTCCGTCATTAGATAATATTGCCAGGCTTCTGTAAACACTGAATATGTTGGTGTTACACAAATAGAGGTAACTTAAGTTAGTTAGTTTATACATGATGCTACCAAAAATGTAAGGAAGATTCACCCATATATAGGCAAAATGGCTGTGCCTATCCACATACATGGGATTACCAACATTGCTATGAAAATCTTTGTTCGTATCAGGAAGAATTAAGGTTACAGTATGAGCATTTGAAAGAAGGACCCTGACTACGGAGATGCAACATGAATTTCGCTTCCACAATTGATTTATGATAGTTTCTAGTAGATACCTAAATAAAAGTTACTACTAACATACAACCTTGTGTTATGTACCGTAAGTCATAATAGGTAACCTTGCTAGTCTTCTGTAAATCCTGAATGTGTGTGTTACACAAATAGAGGGAACTTTAGTTAGTAAGCAGATACATGATGCTACCAAAAAGTTTAACTTTCATAGGGTTCTATATCATAAATCCGTTCTTACAAAGAACCTAACGAAATGTACCTAAGGAATATTCATCCATATACAGGCAACATGGCTATCCACATACCTGCTAATACCAACATTGCTATGTAAATACATTTTCCTCCAAGGAAGAATTCCGCTTAAAGTAAGACCATCTGAAAGAAGGACCCTGACTGAGCTTACTACGGCTATGCAACATGAATTATCTTTATCCCATTTGATATATCACTCTACCTATTTGATACCAAAAGTCACTTCCAACAGACAACCGCATGTTTTGTATGTAAGTCATAAGACTCCTTAATTAGTTAACATTGCCAGGATTCTGTAAATCCTGAATGTGTGTTTGTTACGGAGAGCGAACTGTAGTTAGTTATCAAAAACGTTAACTTTCATAGGGTTCTATATTACAGATCCCTTCATACATTGAACGTTATGAAATGTACGTAGGCAACCTCCGTCCATATATAGGGAACCTGGCTGTGGCTATCCAGATAGCTGCTATTACCAACATTGCTATGCAAATACATGTTCCTCTGAGGAAGAATTCAGCTTACATTTGAAAAAGAGACCCTGACAGGATTATAACTATTTAGCAGATACGTGATAGTGGCAAATACGTTAACTTTCATAGGGTTCTATATTACAGATCCCTTTACACTGAAAGACCCTCTTGTGGCGTAGAGTGGTAAGGCAGCAGACATGCAGTTTGAAAGTTCTGCCCATGAGGCTGGGAGTTCAGTCCTCGCAGCCGGCTCAAGGTTGACTCCACCTTCCATCCTTCCGAGGTCGGTAATATGAGTACCCAGCTTGCTTGGGGGTAAACGGTAATGACTGGTGAAGGCACTGGCAAACCACCCCGTATTGAGTCAGCTTACAGTAAGGGCATCTGAAAGAAGGACCCGGACTCAGGTTACTAAGGAAACGGCTGGCTACCCACATACCTGCTATTACCAACATTGCTATTCAAATGTTACTACCAGGCAGAATTCATGTTACTACAGAGATGCAACATGAATTATATTACTCTTTCAATTAGATACCTAAGGAGGTTACTTCTAACATACAACCGTATGTTTTGTACATGTCACGTACAAATTAGATAATATTGCCAGGCTTCTGTAAAGGGATCTGTAATATAGAATATGAAAGTTAACGTATTTGGCACTATCACGTATCTGCTAAATAACTAGAGTTCCCTCTGTTAATATGAAAGTTACCATTTTTGGTAGCATGAAAGAGTAATCCTGTCAGGGTCCTTTTTTCAAATGGTCTTACTGTAAGCTGAATATTTCCTCGAACATGTATTTGCATAGCAAGATTGGTAATACCAGCTATCTGGGTAGCCACAGCCAGGTTCCCTATATATGGGAAGTTTAGTTAGTTAGCAGATACATGATGCTTTCAAAAATATTAACTTTCATAGGGTTCTACATCACCAATCCATTCTTTCAAAGAACTCTACAAAATATACGTAAGGAATATTCAACCATATACAGGCAACATGGCTGTCGCTATCCACCTACTTACAATTACCAACATTGCTATGCAAATACATTTTACTATCAGGAAGAATTCAACTTACAGTAAGGACATCTGAAAGAAGGACCCGGACTCAGGTTACTACGGAAATGACTGTGGCTTCCCACATACCTGCTATTCCCAACATTGCTATTCAAATACATGTTACTACCAGGCAGAATTCAGCTTACTACAGAGATGAAACATGAATTCCACTCCCCCCAATTGATATATTACTCTTTCAATTAGATACCTGAGGTTACTTCTAACATACAACCGTGTGTTTTGTACATAAGTCATGACTCCCAAATTAGATAACATTACCAGGCTTCTGTAAACACTGAATATGTTGGTGTTACACAAATAGAGGTAACTTTAGTTAGTTAGCATATACATGATGCTACCAAAAATGTAAGGAAGATTCACCTATATATAGGCAAAATGTCTGTGGCTATCCACATACATAGTATTACCAACATTGCTATGCAAATCTTTGTTTGTATCAGGAAGAATTAAGGTTACAGTATGAGAATTTGAAAGAAGGACCCTGACTACGGAGATGGAACATGAATTCCGCTTCCACAATTGATATATGACAGTTTCTAGTAGATACCTAAATAAACGTTACTACTAACATACAACCTTGTGTTATGTGCCATAAGTCATAAGGGTCCTTCATTAGGTAACCTTGCCAGGCTTCTATAAATCCTGAATGTGTGTGTTATACAAATAGAGGTAACTTTAGTTAGATAGCATATACATGATGCTACCAAAAATTGCTATGCAAATTTTGTTCGTACCAGGAAGAATTAAGGTTACAGTATGAGCATTTGAACGAAGGACCCTGACTACGGAGATGCAACATGAATTCCGCTTCCACAATTGGTATATGACAGTTTCTAGTAGATACCTACTACAGCTTACAGTAAAACCATTTGAAAAAAGGACCCTGACAGGATTACTCTTTCATGCTACCAAAAATGGTAACTTTCATAGTTACAGAGTTAGAGGGGACTCTAGGTATTTAGCAGATAAATAGTAACCCGGACTCGGGTTACTATGGAAATGCCTGTGGCTACCCACATACTTGCTATTTCCAACGTTGCTATTTAAATGTTACTTCCAGGGAGAATTCAGCTTACTACAGAGATACAACATGAATTCTACTCCCCCCAATTGATATATTACTCTTTCAATTAGATACCTAAGGAGGCTACTTCTAACATACAACCTTGTATTTTGTACATAAGTCATGACTCCGTCATTAGTTAATATTGCCAGGCTTCTGTAAACACTGAATATGTTGGTGTTACACAAATAGAGGTAACTTAAGTTAGTTAGTTTATACATGATGCTACCAAAAATGTAAGGAAGATTCACCCATATATAGGCAAAATGGCTGTGCCTATCCACATACATGGGATTACCAACATTGCTATGAAAATCTTTGTTCGTATCAGGAAGAATTAAGGTTACAGTATGAGCATTTGAAAGAAGGACCCTGACTACGGAGATGCAACATGAATTTCGCTTCCACAATTGATTTATGATAGTTTCTAGTAGATACCTAAATAAAAGTTACTACTAACATACAACCTTGTGTTATGTACCGTAAGTCATAATAGGTAACCTTGCTAGTCTTCTGTAAATCCTGAATGTGTGTGTTACACAAATAGAGGGAACTTTAGTTAGTAAGCAGATACATGATGCTACCAAAAAGTTTAACTTTCATAGGGTTCTATATCATAAATCCGTTCTTACAAAGAACCTAACGAAATGTACCTAAGGAATATTCATCCATATACAGGCAACATGGCTATCCACATACCTGCTAATACCAACATTGCTATGTAAATACATTTTCCTCCAAGGAAGAATTCCGCTTAAAGTAAGACCATCTGAAAGAAGGACCCTGACTGAGCTTACTACGGCTATGCAACATGAATTATCTTTATCCCATTTGATATATCACTCTACCTATTTGATACCAAAAGTCACTTCCAACAGACAACCGCATGTTTTGTATGTAAGTCATAAGACTCCTTAATTAGTTAACATTGCCAGGATTCTGTAAATCCTGAATGTGTGTTTGTTACGGAGAGCGAACTGTAGTTAGTTATCAAAAACGTTAACTTTCATAGGGTTCTATATTACAGATCCCTTCATACATTGAACGTTATGAAATGTACGTAGGCAACCTCCGTCCATATATAGGGAACCTGGCTGTGGCTATCCAGATAGCTGCTATTACCAACATTGCTATGCAAATACATGTTCCTCTGAGGAAGAATTCAGCTTACATTTGAAAAAGGGACCCTGACAGGATTATAACTATTTAGCAGATACGTGATAGTGGCAAATACGTTAACTTTCATAGGGTTCTATATTACAGATCCCTTTACACTGAAAGACCCTCTTGTGGCGTAGAGTGGTAAGGCAGCAGACATGCAGTTTGAAAGTTCTGCCCATGAGGCTGGGAGTTCAGTCCTCGCAGCCGGCTCAAGGTTGACTCCACCTTCCATCCTTCCGAGGTCGGTAATATGAGTACCCAGCTTGCTTGGGGGTAAACGGTAATGACTGGTGAAGGCACTGGCAAACCACCCCGTATTGAGTCAGCTTACAGTAAGGGCATCTGAAAGAAGGACCCGGACTCAGGTTACTAAGGAAACGGCTGGCTACCCACATACCTGCTATTACCAACATTGCTATTCAAATGTTACTACCAGGCAGAATTCATGTTACTACAGAGATGCAACATGAATTATATTACTCTTTCAATTAGATACCTAAGGAGGTTACTCCGCAGTTCGCCCCGGAAGTCTGCAGGGACATGACGTTTTTAGAATTCTTTCCGATACTGGTTGCGGTGCTCCTGTGGGAGCCCGAGTTCGCCAACAAGAGGGTCGAGTTCTTGTGTGACAATCAGGCAGTAGTGTTCATTATTAATCGGCAATCATCGGCGCTTCGTCCTCGCCTGTCGGTCACACAATTGTACCTTCCAGGCTCGTCACGTGCCCGGAGTTACTAACGAGCTGCCCGACGCTCTCTCTCGGTTTCAGGTCGAGCGGTTTCGTTGGCTCGCTCCGGGGGCGGACAGAGATCCAGCAGCGTGCCCGGCGGAGGTCTGGCAGTTTGGAGCCAACTGATACTTGATGGCGTCCTCTCGTCCCTGGCCGAGTCGACAAGACGGGTGTACCACCAGGTGGCGACAGGCTTCCTGGATTTTGCGGGAATGGTCGGCCGAGGGTCGGCGTTGCCCATGGATGAGGACACGGTCCTTCGGTACCTGGCCCACCTACATGGGAAGGGGCTGTCGCACCGTTCCCTGCGGGTTACATTATCTGGTTTATCGTTTTGCAGCAAGGCTGTGGGCTTCTGGGACCCCAGCAAGACGTTACTTGCACGGCAGGCGATCAAGGGTTGGGGGTGGCAGAAGCCGGCTAAGGCCGATGTGCGCCGCCCCATCACTCGCGTGGTCCTCACACGCCTACTAGAACGCCTCCCGGTGGTTTGTCGTTCGAGCTATGAGGCGACGCTGTTTAGGGCCGCATTTTGTACAGCTTATTACGGAGCTTTCCGGGTAGGGAAGATGACTGCTTCTTCCCGCACTGCCACCGCAACGACGGCGCTGCTCCTCACGGATGTGCGCGTCGACGACAGTGGTGTAGAATGTTTGCTTCGTAGGTCGAAGACCGACCAATGGGGGAGGGGCAGGGTGGTCAAGCTTCCATCCCTGGGAGGAGCCCTCGACTGCCCTCATCGCAGGTTGGCAAACTATTTGAGGGTCAGGCCATCACTGCCCGGGGACTTGTCCCTCCACCAGGACGGGACCAGCCTTTCCCGATTTCAGTTTTCGGTGGTGCTCAAAGCTGGGTTGGAGTCCGCCGGATATCAGGCACGGTTGTATGGGGCCCACTCATTCCGCATTGGGGCGGCCACTCAGGCGTATGTGGAGGGCAAGGCCCTACAGGAGATACAATGCCTGGGAAGGTGGCGGTCCAGGGCTTTCGAGACTTATGTTCACCCGTGGCTTGTCGACTAAAGTCTGGTTTTTTCAGGTGTTCCATCGACAGCTACAGTCACGATCGTGGGCCACAGCATTCCGTACTGGGCAGGCCAGCATGCGGAGTCCTCTGTGATGGGACCGAACCTCGGGCTGGATGACTGCTGTCGGCTCGCCTGGCGGGCAAGACGCGGACTGAAATGGGAGTCTCTGCTGGATGTTGTGGCGCAGGAGGTCCATCAAGGTGGGGTTCCGGATGTCCTGGTGATCCACCTCGGAGAGAATGACCTGCCGGAGATGACTGGGAGACAGTTGAGCGCGAAGATTGCGGCTGATCTCTTGGTATTATGGCAGCGACTTCCCAAGTCCGTGCTATTGTGGTCGGAGATGCTCGACCGGTTGTCGTGGCGGCGTGCCTTCCGCCATGACCGTGTGAACTGGGCCAAGCACAAGGCCGATAAAGTGGCCAAAAAGGCAGTGCTGGCGGTGGGTGGGGGAGTCATTCCGCACCCGGGAATCTCGTTTCGTTCCCCACACCTTTACAGGGCCGACGGAGTGCACCTGTCTGTTAAGGGTTGCAAGCTCTGGTTGGCGGATGTGAAGGAGGGTTTGTTGCGTGTTTTGAGTTGAGGGTTGGCGGGAACAGGGAGTTAACCTGTTCGGTGGCGGGTATGCTTGGTAGAGAGCCTGTTGGCAGGGAGGCCGCCGTGCGGGGCTCCCAGTGTTGGGGGTCTCATTAAGGAGACCGTCAATGTCCCAGGCGCGGCCTACCCGGCTGGGAGGCCAGGGGCCCGGGGGGCCAAGAGGCGGGGGGACCCGATGGAGGCGGACACCCGTTGGGTCTCTTGCAGCCACTTCCCTGGGATTCTGCGGCGGAAGGCATCCCATCCTCCCGGCTGGGAGTGAGGAGTGGAGCCGGAGCGCCGCGGTTCATGGCAAGCAGATGTACGGCTGACTGGGGTCAGGCTCGCTCACCAGCATACGGCCAACCCTCTGTTTGAGGTTGGTCTCTTAATAAAAGGCTGCGGCCATGTTATTTGCCAAGAAACTGGAGTCGTGTCATTACTGGGGTTTAGTCGCCACCTGCCAGTCAACTATTTAGCAGATACGTGATAGTGCCAAATACGTTAACTTTCATAGGGTTCTATATTACAGATCCCTTTACACTGCAAGAGCCTCTTGTGGCACAGAGTGGTAAGGCTATGGAAATGCCTGTGGCTACCCACATACCTGCTATTACCAACATTGCTATTCAAATTTTACTTCCAGGGAGAATACAGCTTACTAGAGAGATGCAACATGAATTCTACTCCCCCCAATTGTTATATTACTCTTTCAATTAGATACCTAAGGAGGTTACTTCTAACATACAACCGTGTGTTTTGTACATAAGTCATGACTCCCACATTAGATAATATTGCCAGGCTTCTGTAAACACTGAATCTGTTGGTGTTACACAAAGAGAGGTAACTTTAGTTAGTTAGCATATACATGACGCTATCAAAAATGTAAGGAAGATTCACCCATATATAGGCAAAATGGCTGTGGCTATCCACATACAAGGTATTACCAACATTGCTATGCAAATCTTTGTTCGTATCAGGAAGAATTAAGGTTACAGTATGAGCATTTGAAAGAAGGACCCTGACTACGGAGATGCAACATGAATTCCGCTTCCACAATTGATATATGACAGTTTCTAGTAGATATCTAAATAAACGTTACTACTAACATACAACCTTGTGTTATGTACCGTAAGTCATAAAAGTCCTTCATTCCGTAACCTTGCCTGGCTTCTGTAAATCCTGAAAGTGTGTGTTACACAAATAGAGGGAACTTTACTTAGTAAGCAGATACATGATGCTACCAAAAATTTAAACTTTCATAGGGTTCTATATCATCAATCCGTTCTTACAAAGAACCTAACGAAATGTACATAAGGAATATTCATCCATATGCAGGCAACATGGCTATCCACATACCTGCTATTACCAACATTGCTATGTAAATACAATTTACTACCAGGAAGAATTCAGCTTGCATGGCTGTGGCTATCCAGATAGCTGCTCTTACCATCATAGCTAGGCAAATACATTTTCCTCCGAGGAAGAATTCAGCTTAAACTAAGACCATCTGAAAGAAGGACCCTGACTGAGCTTACTACAACTATGCAACATGAATTCTCTTTTTCCCACTTGATATATAACTCTACCTATTTGATACCTAGTCACTTCCAACAGACAACCGCATGTTTTGTATGTAAGTCATAAGACTCCTTCAATACGTAACATTTCCAGGATTCAGTAATTCCTGAATATGTGTTTGTTACAGAGACAGAACTCTAGTTAGTTATCGAAAACGTTAACTTTCATAGGGTTCTATATTACAGATCCCTTCCTACATTGAACGTTATGAAATATACGAAGGGAACCTCCGTCCATATATGCAAATACACAACCTGGCTGTGGCTATCCAGATAGCTGCTATTACCAACATTGCTATGCAAATACATGTTCCTCCGAGGGAGAATTCAGCTTACAGTAAAACCATTTGAAAAAGCACCCTGACAGGATTACTCTTTCATGCTACCAAAAATGGTAACTTTCATAGTTACAGAGTTAGAGGGAACTCTAGTTATTTAGCAGATACGTGATAGTGCCAAATACGTTCTTTCATAGGCTTCTATATTACAGATCCCTTTACACTGAAAGAGCCTCTTGTGGCGCAGAGTGGTAAGGCAGCAGACATGCAGTCTGAAAGCTCTGCCCATGAGGATGGGAGTTCAGTCCTCGCAGCCGGCTCAAGGTTGACTCCGCCTTCCATCCCTCCGCGGACGGTAATATGAGTACCCAGCTTGCTGGGGGGTAAACGGTAATGAGTGGTGAAGGCACTGGCAAACCACCCAGTATTGAGTCTGCCATGAAAAAGGTAGAGGCCCCAAGAAAAAGGTAGAGACCCCAAGGGTCAGACATGACTCAGTGAATGCATAAGGGATACCATTACCTTTTACCTTTTAATACATTGAACGTTATGAAATGTACGGATGGAAGCTTCGCCCACATATAGGGAACATGGCTGTGGCTATCCAGATAGCTGCTCTTACCATAATTACGATGCAAATACATGTTCCTCCGAGGAAGAATTTAGGTTAAAGTAAGACCATCTGAAAGAAGGACCCTGACTCAGGATATTACGGAGATGCAACATGAATTCTGCTTCCCCAAATTGATATATTACTCTTTCCATTAGATACCTAAGGAGATCTTACTTACAACATACAACCGTATGTTTTCTACATAAGAGAGAACAGTCCTTCATTAGGTAAAATAGCCAGGCTCCTGTAAATCCTGAATATGTGTGTGTTTCACAAATAGAGGGAACTTTAGTTAGTTAGCAGATACATGATGCTATCAAAAATATTAACTTCCATAGGGTTCTACATCACCAATCCGTTCTTTGTTCGTATCAGGAAGGATTGTTACAGTATGAGCATATGTTGGTGTTACACAAATAGAGGTAACTTTAGTTAGTTAGCATATACATGATGCTACCAAAAATGTAAGGAAGATTCAACCATATATAGGCAAAATGGCTGTGGCTAAAATCCTACTACCAGGCAGAATTCATCTTACTACAGAGAGTCCTTCATTAGGTAACCTTGCCAGGCTTCTGTAAATCCTGAATGTGTGTACAAAGAACCTAACGAAATGTACCTAAGGAATATTCATCCATATACAGGCAACATGGCTATCTACATATCTGCTATTACCAACATTGCTACGTAAATACATTTTACTACCAGGAAGAATTCAGCTTACATTTGAAAAAAGGACCCTGACAGGATTACTCTTTCATGCTACCAAAAATGGTAACTTTCATAGTTACAGAGTTAGAGGGTAGTCTATAAATAGCAGCCGCCGTTGACGTCGCGGGTTTTTAAATAACATTTTGTCACGGTATTCCATCCCAGATGACCTGTTAAACCCTTCAGGAGATAATAACCAACTCAGAGACTGGGTATTTATCTCAGATGCCTTGATTGATAGATCATTAATCCTGCAATCTAAAAGTTCACCCTGGTACAAATTATTCAAAACAAACCATTTGAGATCTTCCTATCTAGTCTATCTTTCAACTCATAGTCTCAGAGTAGCTTTTACCTCCATGCGATTTCAAACAATGCCAACAGCTGTATTGAGTGGGCGATACCATAAAACACCAAAAGATCAATGCTTCTGTATTTGTGGAGCTTTAGTCCTGGAGGATCTCCCACATTACATTCTCACTTGCCCATTGTATACAGATCCTAGGGCCAAATTTCTAGCTGGCCTACTAGATGGGCTAAATGATAAATCCGAACAGGAAAAACTTGTGTTTTTGTTAGCTGATACTAATTCATTTGTTTCTAACAAAATGTCATTATTTGCCCTTACAACAAAGAAAATAAGGGCCAGAGTGGTGATGCAGAGAGCAAGTACCTAGAGGAGCTTTAGGATAGGTGGACATATGTAGTCTGGAAATGTTTTTATGATGTTAAGTGATTGTTGTCTGAGATTGCACATTCTTTTTCTTACTGATTTGAAATGTTTTAAATCCTTTTTTCCTTTTGTATTGTAATGGCCTATGGCTACATGCAATAAAATCTGACTTGACTACAAACATTGCTATGCAAATCTTCGTATCAGGAAGAATTAAGGTTACAGTATGAGCAGTTGAAAGAAGTTCTGCTTCCCCAAATTGATATATTACTCTTTCAATTAGATACCTAAGGAGATCTTACTTACAACATACAATCATATGTTTTGTACATAAGAGCTAAGAGTCCTTCATTAGGTAAAATTGCCAGGCTCCTGTAAATCCTGAATGTGTATGTTACACAAATAGAGATAACTTTAGTTAGTTAGCATATACATGATGCTACCAAAAATGTAAGGAAGATTCACCCATATATAGGCAAAATGGCTGTGGCTAACCACATACATGGTATTACCAACATTGCTATGCAAATCTTCGTATCAGGAAGAATTAAGGTTACAGTATGAGCAGTTGAAAGAAGGACCCTTACAGAGATGCAACATGAATTCCGCTTCCACAATTGATATATGACAGTTTCTAGTAGATACCTAAATAACGTCACTACTAACATACAACCTTGTGTTATGTACCGTAAGTCATAAGAGTCCTTAATTAGGTAACCTTGCCAGGCTTCTGTAAATCCTGATTGTGTGTGTTACACAAGTAGAGGTAACTTTAGTTAGTTAGCATATACATGATGCTACCAAAAATGTAAGGTTCACCCATATATAGGCAAAATGTCTGTGGCTATCCACTATACATGGTATTACCAACATTGCTATGCAAATCTTTGTTCGTATCAGGAAGAATTAAGGTTACAGTATGAGCATTTGAAAGAAGGACCCTGACTACGGATATTACGGAGATGCAATTTGAGTTCTGCTTCCCCAAATTGATATATTACTCTTACAATTAGATACCTATGGAGATCTTACTTACAACATACAACCGTATGTTTTGTACATTAGAGATAAGAGTCCTTCATTAGGTAAAATTGCCAGGCTCCTGTAAATCCTGAATATGTGTGTGTTTCACAAATAGAGGGAACTTTAGTTAGTTAGCATATACATGATGCTACCAAAAATGTAAGGACAATTCACCCATATATAGGCAACATGGCTATCAACATACCTGCTATTACCAACATTGCTATACAAATACATTTTACTACCAGGCAGAATTCAGCTTACACTGAAAGAAAGACCCGGACTCAGATTACTATGCAAATGCCTGTGGCTACCCACATACCTGCTATTACCAACGTTGCTATTCAAATGTTACTTCCAGGGAGAATTCAGCTTATGAAAGTTACCATTTTGGTAGCATGAAAGAGTAATACTGTCAGGGTCCTTTTTTCAAAATGTAAGGAAGATTCACCCATATATAGGCAAAATGGCTGTGGCTAACCACATACATGGTATTACCAAGATTGCTATGCAAATCTTCGTATCAGGAAGAATTAAGGTTACAGTATGAGCAGTTGAAAGAAGTTCTGCTTCCCCAAACTGATATATTACTCTTTCAATTAGATACCTAAGGAGATCTTACTTACAACATACAACCATATGTTTTGTACATAAGAGCTAAGAGTCCTTCATTAGGTAAAATTGCCAGGCTCCTGTAAATCCTGAATATGTGTGTGTTTCACAAATAGAGAGAACTTTAGTTATTTAGCAGATACATGATGCTATCAACATGAATTCTGCTTCCACAATTGATATATGACAGTTTTTGGAAGATACCTAAATAAATGTTACTAATAACATACAACCTTGTGTTATTTACCGTAAGTCATTAGAGTCCTTCATTAGGTAACCGTGCCAGGTTTCTGTAAATCCTAAATGTGTGTGTTACACAAATAGAGGGAACTTTAGTTAGCATATACATGATGCTACCAAAAATTTTAAGTTTCATAGGGTTCTATATCATCAATCCGCTCTTTCCGCTTTCATCCATATACAGGCAACATGGCTATCCACATACCTGCTATTACCAACATTGCTATGTAAATACATTTTACTCCCAGGAAGAATTCAGCATACACTAAGGGCATCTGAAAGAAGGACCTGGACTCAAGTTATTATGGAAATGCCTGTGGCTACCCACATACCTGCTATCACCAATATTGCTATTCAAATACATGTTACTACCAGGCAGAATTCAGTTTACTACAGAGATGCAACATTAATAAGTTATCATATACATGATGCTACCCAAAATGTAAGGACGATTCACACATATATAGGCAAAATGGCTGTGGCTATCCACATACATGGTATTACCAACATTGCTATGCAAATCTTTGTTCGTATCACGAAGAATTAAGGTTACAGTATGAGCATTTGAAAGAAGGACCCTGACTACGGAGATGCAACATGAATTCTGTTTCACCAATTGATATATGACAGTTTCTAGTAGATACCTAAATAAACGTTACTACTAACATACAACCTTGTGTTATGTACCGTAAGAGTCTTTCATTAGGTAACCTTGCCAGGCTTCTGTAAATCCTGAATCTGTGTGTTACACAAATAGAGGGAACTTTAGTTAGTTAGCATATACATGATGATCCCAAAAATGTAAGGACAATTCACCCATATATAGGCAACATGGCTATCCAGATACCTGCTATTACCAACATTGCTATGTAAATACATTTTACTACCAGGAAGAATTCTGCTTGCATGGCTGTGGCTATCCACATACTTGCTATTACCAACATTGCTATGCAAATACATTTTACTACCAGGAAGAAGTCAGCTTACACTAAGGGCATCTGAAAGAAGGACCAGTAATCAGGTTACTATGGAAATGCCTGTGGCTACCCACATACCTGCTTTTACCAAAGTTGCTATTCAAATGTTACTTCCAGGGAGAATTCAGCTTACTACAGAGATTCAACATGAATTCTAATCCCCCCAATTGATATATTACTCTTTCAATTAGATACCTAAGGTGGTTACTTCTAACATACAACCGTGTATTTTGTACATAAGTCATGACTCCCACATTAGATAATATTGCCGGGCTTCTGTAAAGGGATCTGTAATATAGAATATGAAAGTTAACGTATTTGGCACTATCACGTATCTGCTAAATAACTAGAGTTCCCTCCGTTACAATGAAAGTTACCATTTTTGGTAGCATGAAAGAGTAATCCTGTCTTTCAAAGAACCCTACAAAATAGACGTAAGGAATATTCAACCATATACAGGCAACATGGCTACCACATACCTGCTATGACCAACATTGCTATGTAAATACATTTTACTACCAGGAAGAATTCAGCTTGCATGGCTGTGGCTAACCAGATAGCTGCTCTTACCATCATTGCTAGGCAAATACATTTTCCTCCGAGGAAGAATTCAGCTTAAAGTAAGACCGTGTGGAAGAAGGATCCTGACTGAGCTTACTACGGCTATGCAACATGAATTCTCTTTATCCCACTTGATATATCACTCTACCTATTTGATAACTAAAGTCACTTCCAAACGACAACTGCATGTTTTGTATGTAAGTCATAAGACTCCTTCATTAGGTAACATTTCCAGGATTCTGTATTCCTGAATATGTGTTTGTTACGGAGAGGGAACTCTAGTTAGTTATCAAAAACTTTAACTTTCATAGGGTTCTATATTACAGATCCCTTCATACATTGAACGTTATGAAATGTACGTAGGGAACCTCCGTCCATATATAGGGAACCTGGCTGTGGCTATCCAGATAGCTGCTATTACCAACATTGCTATGCAAATACATGTTACTCCGAGGAAGAATTCAGCTTACATTTGAAAAAAGGACCCTGATAGGATTACTCTTTCATGCTACCAAAAATGGTAACTTTCATAGTTACAGAGTTAGAGGGAACTCTATAACTATTTAGCAGATACGTGATAGTGCCAAATACGTTAACTTTCATAGGGTTCTATATTACAGATCCCTTTACACTGAAAGAGCATCTTGTGGCGCAGAGTGGTAAGGCAGCAGACATGCAGTCTGAAAGCTCTACCCATGAGGCTGGGAGTTCAGTCCTCGCAGCCGGCTCAAGGTTGACTCTGCCTTCCATCCTTCCGAGTTCGGTAATATGAGTACCCAGCTTGCTTGGGGGTAAACGGTAATGACTGGTGAAGGCACTGGCAAACCACATACCATGTATGTGGATAGCCACAGACATTTTGCCTATATATGGGTGAATCTTCCTTACATTTTTGGTAGTATCATGAATATGCTAACTAATGTTACCTCTATTTGTGTAACACCAACATATTCAGTGTTTACAGAAGCCTGGCAATATTATCTAATGTGGGAGTCATGACTTATGTACAAAATACACGGTTGTATGTTAGAAGTAACCTTTAGTTAGAAAGCAGATACATGATGCTACTAAAAATTTTAACTTTCATAGGGTTCTATATCATCAATCCGTTCTTACAAATAACCTAACGAAATGTACCTAAGGAATATTCAACCATATACAGGCAACATGGCTACCACATACATGGTATTACCAACATTGCTATGTAAATACCTTTTCCTCCGAGGAAGAATTCAGCTTACAGTAAAACCATTTGAAAAAAGGACCCTGACAGGATTACTCTTTCATGCTACCAAAAATGGTAACATAGTTACAGAGTTAGACGGAACTCTAGTTATTTAGCAGATACCTGATAGTGCCAAATACGTTAACTTTCATAGGCTTCTGTATTACAGATCCCTTTACACTGAAAGAGGCTCTTGTGGCGCAGAGTGGTAAGGCAGCAGACATGCATTCTGAAAGCTCTGCCCATGAGGCTGGGAGTTCAGTCCTCGCAGCCGGCTCAAGGTTGACTCCTCCTTCCATCCCTCCGCGGACGGTAATATGAGTACCCAGCTTCCTGGGGTGTAAACGGTAATGATTGGTTAAGGCACTGGCAAACCAACCCGTATTGAGTCTGCCGTGAAAAAGGTAGAGGGCGTCACCCCAAGGGTCAGATATGACTCAGGGATTGCACAAGGGATAGCATTACCTTATACCTTTTAATACATGTATAGGCAACATGGCTATCCACATACCTGCTATTACCAACATTGCTATGCAAATACATTTTACTACCAGGCAGATATAAGCTTACACTAAGGGCATCTGAAAGAAGGACCCGGACTCAGGTTACTATGGAAATGTCTGTGGCTACCCACATACCTGCTATTACCAACGTTGCTATTCAAATGTTACTTCCAGGGAGAATTCAGCTTACTACAGAGATGCAACATGAATTCTACTCCCCCCAATTGATATATTACTCTATCAATTAGATACCTAAGGAGGTTACTTCTAACATACTTCTAACATACATAACATCAACTGGTGAAACAGAATTCATGTTGAATCTCCGTAGTCAGGGTCCTTCTTTCAAATGCTCATACTGTAATCTTAATTCTTCCTGGTACGAACAAAGATTTGCATAGCAATGTTGGTAATACCATGTATGTGGATAGCCACAGCCATTTTGCCTATATATGGGTGAATCGTCCTTACATTTTTGGTAGCATCATGTATATGCTAAATTATTAATGTTGCATCTCTGTAGTAAACTGAATTCTGCCTGTTAGTAACATGTATTTGAATAGCAATATTGGTAATAGCAGGTATGTGGGTAGCCACAGGTATTTCCGTAGTACCCTGAGTCCGGGTCCTTCTTTCAAATGTCCTTACTGTAAGCTGAATTCTTCCTGATAGTAAAATGTATTTGCATAGCAATGTTGGTAATAGCAAGTAGGTGGATATGTTGCCTGTATATGGTTGAATATTCCTTACGTATATTTTGTAGGGTTCTTTGAAATAATGGATTGGTGATGTAGAACCCTATGAAAGTTAATATTTTTGATAGCATCATGTATCTGCTAACTAACTAAACTTCCCATATATAGGGAACCTGGCTGTGGCTATCCAGATAGCTGCTATTACCTACATTGCTATGCAAATACATGTTCCTCCGAGGAAATATTCAGCTTACAGTAAGACCATTTGAAAAAAGGACCCTGACAGGATTACTCATTCATGCTACCAAAAATGGTAACTTTCATTGTAACGGAGGGAATTCTAGTTATTTAGCAGATACGTGATAGTGCCAAATACCTTACCTTTCATATTCTATATTACAGATCCCTTTACAGAAGCCCGGCAATATTACCTAATGAGGGAGTCATGACTTATGTACAAAATACACGGTTGTATGTTAGAAGTAACCTCCTTAGGTATCTAATTGAAAGAGTAAAATATCAATTGGGGGGAGTAGAATTCATGTTGCATCTCTGTAGTAAGCTGAATTCTCCCTGGAAGTAACATTTGGATAGCAACGTTGGTAATAGCAGTTAAGTCGGTAGCCACAGGCATTTCCATAGTAACCTGAGTCCGGGTCCTTCTTTCAGATGCCCTTAGTGTAAACTGAATTCTGCCTGGTAGTAAAATGTATTTGCATAGCAATGTTGGTAATAGCAGGTATGTGGATAGCCATGTTGCCTGTATATGGATGAATATTCCTTAGGTTCATTTCGTTAGGTTCTTTGTAAGAACGGATTGATGATATGAAAGTTTTGGTAGCATCATGTATATGCTAAATAACTAAAGTTCCCTAAAGCAGAGAACCCAACCCGAGCCTTCTCCTTCCTCTGGTGGGCCGTGTAGCCCACCTGCACGATCCACACATCGTGTAACTTCAGATCCGAATGCATAGAGGCGTTATGCGAAGCGAGCTCCTGGAACTCCCTATCATATTCCATGGCCGCCTCGTCCCCTCCCCTCTCCCACGCCTCCAAGACTGTATATAGGTAGCGGGAGAGGTGTCAACCCCGCTCCGGATAAGCTCCACCGATGAGGCCATGAAATTCCGCGAAACCCTTAAGCCAATTAATCATAGTCCTCTCGCAAGGTTGGGCCTTTTGTTGTTCCTTATCAATCCGGCTCCCGGTGTTTGGGCCCTTGTTGCGCCCCCGGACCTGGTCGAACAGATCGACGAAGTACCCGTCGAGGGCCCGCTCCCGAAGCTTTGGCGGGAGGTGGACCCCCGGCGGGGCCTCCCCATCCTTGAACCAGCCCGGGGGTTCCCTGCACCATTCGCTGTCGCCTGCCTCATCCAGCATCCGCTTTGTGTTATGCCTCCGGTTCTTCTTCCATGGAGGGATTCCTGGGACGAAAGCGGCCTCAATCCAGTACCACCCGTCGTGTACTGCGCTGTCACCCTCCCCCCATGAGGACGACTCACTGTTGGACAGGCTGTGCCGCGAAGACCGCCTCCTCTTGTGGGCCTTGCGCTGGGACAGCCGCCACTGCTTCCCACCGTGCCCCGCCGAGGCCTCCCGCCTGTCGGCCCCGGAGGTCCGCTCCAGACTCCTGGAAGAAGAACTCCTGTGGTTGGGCGAACTGCGGAGGCCCGAAGGCCTGTCTGTGAAAAGGGCTAAGGCCTTAGCGTACCCCTCCCAATATTCGGCAGATTTCAGAGAACCGACCCTGCCCGATGACGTGGAGTAGGATCAGCGAGCCAAGGAGCCCCCGCGGGACTCCCGCCGGCGTGACCCCTGGGTACTCCCAAAGATCCACACCCTGGCACTACCCCCTGCTCCAGACGAAGAACCACTCGACCGGCCCCTTTCCCGCCCGCTGCTCAGGCTCGGCCTGCGCAGCGGCGAGGGCGAACGAGGCCTGGCCCACCGTCGAATTGTGCGGTCATCACGGTCGCGCCATCCACTGACGCGCGACCCCGACGGCCAGCTGGATCCAGAACCCACGGTCGCCCACACACTATGCTGAGGGGAGGACCGGGAGCCCCCCCGCCGGCCCTCGGAACCGGGGGATGGCGACTGCGCCGGTCCGTGCCACCCTGCACGGGTAGGACGCTCCCGGTCACTACCCCGCCCACTGCCCTGAGGCGAGCTGGGCCCCCGCCACCCCCTGGATCCTGGGATGGCCGCCGCCCAAGCCATGCTGGCTTTCAAGGCGCTGGCCCTCTTGCCACCCCTCTCCCCCTCGCCTCCTCCAGGCTTAGGGAAGCAGGCTGGAGCCCTCCTGGTAGAGGTCCCCGCCCTCGGCGATGGGGAACTCCTGTCGCAGGGGCTAGATGCCCTGCCCCGCCCCCTGGACGGGGAGGTGCCCTCCATGCCTCCAGCCGCCTGCCGGGACCGAGTTGCCCTCGGAGAGGTCTCTGGGGCCGCCCCGTCCTTTGCGGGGCCCCCCGATGTCATTGGCCTGCTCCCGTGGCCGCCCTCTCCCTGAGGCCCCCGCCCGGCGGACGGATCCGGGGCCGCGCGGCCTTCTTGCCGTGCGGCCCTCTTCTCCCTCTGGGTGGAGAGGGGGACTGAGACCTCTTCCAGCCATCCCCCTCCGCCCCCATGTCGTCCCCGGCCCTTGCAGCCTCCTGGCTGCCGCTTCCTCGTGGGTTAGTCTTCTGCCGGGAGGCATCTCGGCGCCCCCTACACTGCAAATGTGACCCGGGACTCGAACCAGGGAGAAGCCTCTCCCTGCCTGTGGGGACCTACCTACCTCGCCACTGCCGGAACAGGTCTGTTCCGGCGAGCGGCTGGGGCGCGAAGAGGGTGAGCAGCCTCATGCTGGGCCTTTTATAGGCTGGCTGCCCCGCCCCTCTTCACCGCGCTTCAGGCGCGGCCGGATGACGCCACTGGGAGCCGCGTCATCCCAGGGGCGCCCCCGCGGCGTCAACGGCGGCCGCGCCAAGCCGCGGCTGCTATTTATAGAGTTCCCTCTAACTCTGTAACTATGAAAGTTACCATTTTTGGTAGCATGAAAGAGTAATCCTGTCAGGGTCCTTTTTTCAAATGTAAGCTGAATTTTTCCTGGTAGTAAAATGTATTTACATAGAAATGTTGGTAATAGCAGACATGTGGATAGCCATGTTGCCTGTGTATGGATGAATATTCCTTAGGTACATTTCGTTAGGTTCTTTGTAAGAACGGATTGATGATACAGAACCCTATGAAAGTTAAAAATTTTGGTAGCATCATATATCTGCTTACTAACTAAAGTTCCCTCTATTTGTGTAAAACACACATTCAGGATTTTCAGATGCCTGGCAACGTTACCTAATGAAGGACTCTTACGACTTATGGTACATAACACAAGGTTGTATGTTAGTAGTAATGTTTAATTAGATATCTACTAGAAACTGTCATATAACAATTGTGGATGGAAGGATAGAAGGCGGAGTCAACCTTGAGCCAGCTGCGAGAACTCCCAGCCTCCTGGACAGAGCTTTCAGACTGCATGTCTGCTGCCTTACCACTCTGCGCCACAAGAGGCTCTTTCAGTGTAATATAGAACCCTATGAAAGTTAACGTATTTGGCACTATCACGTATCTTCTAAATAGTTATAGAGTTCCCTCTAACTCTGTAACTATGAAAGTTACCATTTTTGGTAGCATGAAAGTTCACGTTTTTGATAACTAACTAGAGTTCCCTCTCCGTAACAAACACATATTCAGGAATTACAGAATCCTGGCAATGTTACCTAATGAAGGAGTCTTATGACTTACATACAAAACATGCGGTTGTCTGTTGGAAGTGACTTTTGGTATCAAATAGGTAGAGTGATATATCAAGTGGGATAAAGAGAAATCATGTTGCATAGCCGTAGTAAGCTCAGTCAGGGTCCTTCTTTCAGATGGTCTTACTTTAAGCTGAATTCTTCCTTGGAGGAAAATGTATTTGCCTAGCTATGATGGTAAGAGCAGCTATCTGGATAGCCACAGCCATGCAAGCTGAATTCTTCCTGGTAGTAAATGTATTTAAATAGCAATGTTGGTAATAGCAGGTATGTGGATAGCCGTGTTGCCTGCATATGGATGAATATTCCTTAGGTACATTTCGTTAGGTTCTTTGTAAGAATGGATTGAGGATATAGAACCCTATGAAAGTTAAAATTTTTGGTAGCATCATGTATCTGCTTACTAACTAAAGTTCCCTCTATTTGTGTAACACACACATTCAGGATTTACAGAAACCTGGCACGGTTACCTAATGAAGGACTCTTATGACTTACGGTAAATAACACGTTTGTATGTTAGTAGTAACATTTATTTAGGTATCTTCCAGAAACTGTCATATATCAGTTGTGGAAGCAGAATTCATGTTACATCTCCGTTGTCAGGGTCCTTCTATCAAATGCTCAAATTCTGTAACCTTAATTCTTCCTGATACAAACAAAGATTTGCATAGCAATGTTGGTAAAACCATGTATGTGGATAGCCACAGATATTTTGCCTATATATGGGTGAACCTTACATTTTTGGTAGCATCATGTATATGCTAACTAACTAAAGTTACCTCTCTTTGTGTAACACCAACATATTCAGTGTTTACAGAAGCCTGGCAATATTATCTAATGTCATGACTTTAAGAGTAATATATCAATTGGGGGGAGTAGAATTCATGTTGCATCTCTGTAGTAAGCTGAATTCTCCCTGGAAATAACATTTGAATAGCAACGTTTGTAATAGCAGGTATGTGGGTAGCTACAGGCATTTCCATAGTAACCTGAGTCCGGGTCCTTCTTTCAGATGCCCTTAGTGTAAGCTTATATCTGCCTGGTAGTAAAATGTATTTGCTTAGCAATGTTGGTATGTGGATAGCCATGTTGCCTATATATGGGTGAATTGTCCTTACATTTTTGGTAGCATCATGTATATGCTAACTAACTAAAGTTCCCTCTATTTGTGAAACACACACATATTCAGGATTTACAGGAGCCTGGCAATTTTACCTAATGAAGGACTCTTATCTCTAATGTACAAAACATACGGTTGTATGTTGTAAGTAAGATCTACTTAGGTATCTAATTGAAAGAGTAATATATCTACGCAATATCCTGAGTCAGGGTCCTTCTTTCAAATGGTCTTACTTTAACCTAAATTCTTCCTCGGAGGAACATGTATTTGCATCCAAATTTTGGTAAGAGCAGCTATCTGGATAGCCACAGCCATGTTCCCTATATGTGGGCGAAGCTTCCATCCGTACATTTCATAACGTTCAATGTATTAAAAGGTAAAAGGTAATGGTATCCCTTGTGCAATCCCTGTGTCATGTCTGACCCATGGGGTGACGCCCTCTACCTTTTTCATGGCAGACTCAATACGGGGTGGTTTGCCAGTGCCTTCACCAGTCATTACCGTTTACCCCCCAGGAAGCTGGGTACTCATATTACCGTCCGCGGAGGGATGGAAGGCGGAGTCAACCTTGAGCCGGCTGCGAGGACTGAACTCCCAACCTCATGGGCAGAGCTTTCAGACTGCATGTCTGCTGCCTTACCACTCTGCCTTACAGTTCCCATATATAGGGAACCTGGCTGTGGATATCCAGATAGCTGCTATTATCAACATTGCTATGCAAATACATGTTCCTCCGAGGAAGAATTCAGCTTACAGTAAGAGCCAATTTCACCAATTGATATATGACAGTTTATAGTAGATATCTAAAGAAATGTTACTACTAACATACAACGTGTTAGTCAGTCATAAGAGTCCTTCATTAGGTAACCTTGCCAAGCTTCTGTAAATCCTGAATGTGTGTGTTACACAAAGAGAGGGAACTTTAGTTAGTTAGCATATACATGATGCTACCAAAAATGTAAGGAAGATTCACCCTTATAAAGGCAACATGGCTATCCACATACCTGCTATTACCAACATTGCTATGCAAATACATTTTACTACCAGGCAGAAATCAGTTTACACTAAGGGCATCTGAAAGAAGGACCCGGAATCAGGTTACTATGGAAATGCCTGTGGCTACCCACATACCTGCTTTTACCAAAGTTGCTATTCAAATTTTACTTCCAGGGAGAATTCAGCTTACTACAGAGATGCAACATGAATTCTACTCCCCCCAATTGATATATTACTCTTTCAATTAGATACCTAAGGAGGTTACTTCTAACATACAACCGTGTATTTTGTACATAAGTCATGACTCCCACATTAGATAATATTGCCAGGCTTCTATAAAGGGATCTGTAATATAGAATATGAAAGTTAACGTATTAGGCACTATCACGTATCTGCTAAATAACTAGAGTTCCCTCTGTTACTATGTTACTAAGTTACCATTTTTGGTAGCATGAAAGAGTAATCCTATCAGGGTCCTTTTTTCAAATGGTCTTACTGTAAGCTGAATATTTCCTCGGAGGAACATGTATTTGCATAGCAATGTTGGTAATAGCAGCTATATGGATAGCCACAGCCGGGTTCCCTATATATGGGAAGTTTAGTTAGTTAGCAGATACATGATGCTATCAAAAATATTAACTTTCATAGGGTTCTACATCACCAATCCATTATTTCAAAGAACCCTACAAAATATACGTAAGGATTATTCAACCATATACAGGCAACAAATACAGGCTGTCGCTATCCACCTACTTACTATTACCAACATTGCTATGCAAATACATTTTACTATCAGGAAGAATTCAGCTTACAGTAAGGACATCTGAAAGAAGGACCCGGACTCAGGTTACTGCGGAAATACCTGTGGCTACCCACATACCTGCTATTACCAATATTGCTATTTAAATACATGTTACTACCAGGCAGAATTCAGTTTACTACAGAGATGCAACAGTAATATTTTAGCATATACATGATGCTACCAAAAATGTAAGGACGATTCACCCATATATAGGCAAAATGGCTGTGGCTATCCACATACATGGTATTACCAACATTGCTATGCAAATCTTTGTTCGTACCAGGAAGAATTAAGGTTACAGTATGAGCATTTGAAAGAAGGACCCTGACTACGGAGATGCAACATGAATTCTGTTTCACCAATTGATATAAGACAGTTTCTAGTAGATATCAAAGAAACGTTACTACTAACATACAACCTTGTGTTATGTACGATAAGTCATAAAAGTCCTTCATTAGGTAACCTTGCCAGGCTTCTGTAAATCCTGAATGTGTGTGTTACACAAATAGAGGGAACTTTATTTAGTAAGCAGATACGTGATTTTACCTTTTAATACATTGAAGGTTATGAAACGTACCGATGGAAGCTTCGCCCACATATAAGGAAAATGGCTGTGGCTATCCAGATAGCTGCTATTACCAACATTGCGATGCAAATACATGTTCCTCCAAGGAAGAATTCAGCTTACAGTAAGGGCATCTGAAAGAAGGACCCGGACTCAGGTTACTACGGAAATGGCTGCGGCTACCCACATACCTGCTATTACCAAGTTTGCTATTCAAATACATGTTACTACCAGGCAGAATTCAGCTTACCAACATTGCTATACAAATCTTTGTTCGTATCAGGAAGAATTAAGGTTACAGTATGAGCATTTGAAAGAAGGACCCTGACTACGGAGATGCAACATGAATTCCGCTTCCACAATTGATATATGACAGTTTCTAGTAGATACCTAAATAAACGTTACTACTAACATACAACCTTGTGTTATGTACTGTAAGTCTTTCAAACCTGCCAGGCTTCTGTAAATGCTGAATGTGTGTGTTACACAAATAGTTAGTTAGCATATACATGATGCTACCAAAATGTAAGGAATATTCACCCATGTAAAGGCAACATGGCTATCCACATACCTGCTATTACCAACATTGCTATGCAAATACATTTTACTACCAGGCAGAATTCAGCTTACACTAAGGGCATCTTAAAGAAGGACCCAGAGGTTACTATGGAAATGCCGTGGCTACCCACATACCTGCTATTACCAACGTTTCTATTGAAGTTACTTCCAGGGAGAATTCAGCTTACTACAGAGATGCAACATGAATTCTACTCCCCGCAATTGATATATTACTCTTTCAATTAGAAACCTAAGAAGGTTAATTCTAACATACAACCATGTATTTTGTACATTTATTTTTATTTATTTATTTATCATACTTATATACCGCCCTCCCCGGAGGCTCATGTCATGACTCCCACATTAGATAATATTGCCAGGCTTCTGTAAACACTGAATATGTTGGTGTTACACAAATAGAGGTAACATTAGTTAGCATATACATGATAACACCAAAAATGTAAGGATTTGCAAAGATTTGCATAGCAATGTTGGTAATACCATGTATGTGGATAGCCACAGACATTTTGCCTATATATGGGTGAATCTTCCTTACATTTTTGGTAGCATCATGTATATGCTAACTAACTAAAGTTACCTCTATTTGTGTAACACCAACATATTCAGTGTTTACAGAAGCCTGGCAATGTTATCTAATGTGGGAGTCATGACTTATGTACAAAACACACGGTTGTATGTTAGAAGTAACCTCCTTAGTTATCTAATTGAAAGAGTAATATATCAATTGGGAGGAGCTGAATTCTGCCTGTCACATGTATTTGAATAGCAATGTTGGTAATAGCAGGTATGTGGGTAGCCAAAGCCATTTCCGTAGTAACCTGAGTCCGGGTCCTTCTTTCAGATGCCCTTACTGTAAGCTGAATTCTTCCTCTAAGTTACCAAAAATGGTAACTTAGTAACATAGTAACAGAGGGAACTCCAGGGGCCTTTTCGCACGGGGATCTTTGTTGCAAATTGTTTGCGGAATGAAAAATCGCCATTTAAAATAGTGGAATTCGTCGTTATGCATACCTGCCTTTGTAGTGGAATCAGTTGCGTTTTTTAGCGTTTCCCACAGGCTTCCGGTCTTGGCAGAAATCGCTAGAAAGGAAGCGCTATTGCCGAGCTCATCCCACCCCTGGCCGTCAAGCAGCCAATGGGCAGCCGTTAGCATGCTCCCAAAGAGCCCCTTTCCCTTTAAGAAAGGTTTAAAAAAAAAAAACAGACCCATAGCAACGAATCTAGGTAGATTCGTTGCAACCGAGAGACCCATCCAGCTGCCTAATGTGAGCTGTTGTTTGATTGTATGATCGTTGGCACGCTGCCTCGAGTGATAAAAAAAAAATCCCCCCCCTCTCACGGGCCCGATTTTCGGCTGAATTAATGTGTAAAAAATAAAGGGACTTTATTTCAGCAAACGGGCTTTTATGTGGTTTGTGCTTAGTGACTAAAGGTGAAGGACTGAAGCCAGGGAAGCCTCTAAACAGAAAGAGGCTCGCTGGTGCGTTTATCCCCGCTCGCTCGGAGAAAAAAAAATGGCGATCGCTTCGCCGGAAGTTTGGAGGAGAGAGCCAGGGGGAGGGACTTTGAAGAACCCGCAACAATGGTAACGCACAGGTCTTTAGCATTATTGTTGCAGATTGGTTGCAGGAGTGTATCGCTATCCGGAGGGTGAATCCACTTTTCTGGATTCCCCTGAAAGCGCTACAACGAAGCGCTTTTTGCGGGTCGGTTTCAGGATTGTTGCAGATTGTCTACGATGTCGTGGGTTATGGCAAATTAGTAGCGTTTCCAATTAGCAACCATTGTGCTATTTTGAAGCCGTGCGAAATGGCCCTAGTTATTTAGCAGATACGTGATAGTGCCAAATACTTTAACTTTCATATTCTATATTACAGATCCCTTTATAGAAGCCTGGCAATATTATCTAATTTGTACGTGACATGTACAAAACATACGGTTGTATGTTAGAAGTAACCTCCTTAGGTATCTAATTGAAAGAGTAATATAATTCATGTTGCATCTCTGTAGTAACATGAATTCTGCCTGGTAGTAACATTTGAATAGCAATGTTTGTAATAGCAGGTATGTGGGTAGCCAGCCATTTCCTTAGGTTACGGGTCCTTCTTTCAGATGCCCTTACTGTAAGCTTACTCAATACGGGGTGGTTTGCCAGTGCCTTCACCAGTCATTACCGTTTACCCCGAAGCAAGCTGGGTACTCATATTACCGACCTCGGAAGGATGGAAGGTGGAGTCAACCTTGAGCCGGCTGCGAGGACTGAACTCCCAGCCTCATGGGCAGAGCTTTCAGACTGCATGTCTGCTGCCTTACCACTCTACGCCACAAGAGGGTCTTTCAGTGTAAAGGGATCTGTAATATAGAACCCTATGAAAGTTAACGTATTTGCCACTATCACGTATCTGCTAAATAGTTATAATCCTGTCAGGGTCCCTTTTTCAAATGTAAGCTGAATTCTTCCTTGGAGGAACATGTATTTGCATAGCAATGTTGGTAATAGCAGCTATCTGGATAGCCACAGCCAGGTTCCCTATATATGGACGGAGGTTGCCTACGTACATTTCATAACGTTCAATGTATGAAGGGATCTGTAATATAGAACCCTATGAAAGTTAACGTTTTTGATAACTAACTACAGTTCGCTCTCCGTAACAAACACATATTCAGGATTTACAGAATCCTGGCAATGTTACCTAATTAAGGAGTCTTATGACTTACATACAAAACATGCGGTTGTCTGTTGGAAGTGACTTTTGGTATCAAATAGGTAGAGTGATATATCAAGTGGGATAAAGAGAATTCATGTTGCATAGCCGTAGTAAGCTCAGTCAGGGTCCTTCTTTCAGATGGTCTTACTTTAAGCTGAATTCTTCCTCGGAAGAAAATGTATTTGCCTAGCAATGATGGTAAGAGCAGCTATCTGGATAGCCACAGCCATGCAAGCTGAATTCTTCCTGGTAGTAAAATGTATTTACATAGCAATGTTGGTAAAAGCAGGTATGTGGGTAGCCATGTTGCCTGTATATGGATGAATATTCCTTAGGTACATTTCGTTAGGTTATTTGGAGGAACGGATTGATGATATAGAACCCTATGACAGTTAGAATTTTTGGTAGCATCATGTATCTGCTTACTAACTAAAGTTCCCTCTATTTGTGTAACACACACATTCAGGATTTACATAAGCCTGGCAATGTTACCTAATGAAGGACTCTTATGACTTACGGTACATAACACAAGTTTGTATGTTAATAGTAACGTTTATTTAGGTATCTACTAGAAACTGTCATATATCAATTGTGGAAGCGGAATTCATGTTGCATCTCTGTAGTCAGGGTCCTTCTTTCAAATGCTCATACTGTAACCTTAATTCTTCCTGATAAGTACAAAGAACGGATTGGTGTTGTAGAACCCTATGGAAGTTAATATTTTTGATAGAATCATATATCTGCTAACTAACTAAAGTTCCCTCTATTTGTGAAACACACACAAATTCAGGATTTACAGGAGCCTGGCAATTTTACCTAATGAAGGACTCTTATCTCTTATGTAGAAAACATACGGTTGTATGTTGTAAGTAAGATCTCCTTAGGTATCTAAGAGTAAATCTATCAAAGAGTAATATATCAATTTGGGGAAGCAGAATTCATGTTGCATCTCCGTAATATCCTCAGTCAGGGTCCTTCTTTCAGATGGTCTTACTTTAACCTAAAACCTGAAGATTAATCCTGTCAGGGTCCTTTTTTCAAATGTAAGCTGAATTCTTCCTCGGAGGAACATGTATTTGCATAGCAATGTTGGTAATAGCAGCTATCTGGATAGCCACGGCCAGGTTTCCTATATATGGACTGAGGTTCCCTACGTACGTTTCATAACGTTCAATGTATGAACGGATCTGAAAACCCTATGAAAGTTAACGTTTTTGATAACTAACTAGAGTTCCCTCTCCGTAACAAACACATATTCAGGAATTACAGAATCCTGGCAATGTTACCTAATGAAGGAGTCTTATGACTTACATACAAAACATGTGGTTGTCTGTTGGAAGTGACTTTAGGTATCAAATAGGTAGAGTGATATATCAAGTGGGATAAAGAGAATTCATGTTGCATAGCCGTAGTAAGCTCAGTCAGGGTCCTTCTTTCAGATGGTCTTACTTTAAGCTGAATTCTTCTCTAACCTCCTTAGGTATCTAATTGAAAGAGTAATATAATTCATGTTGCATCTCTGTAGTAAGATGAATTCTGCCTGGTAGTAACATGTGAATAGCAATGTTGGTAATAGCAGGTATGTGGGTAGCCACAGCCATTTCCGTAATAAACTGAGTCCGGGTCCTTCTTTCAGATGCCCTTACTATAAGCTGACTCAATACGGGGTGGTTTGCCAGTGCCTTCACCAGTCATTACCGTTTACCCCCAGCAAGCTGGGTACTCATATTACCGACCTCGGAAGGATGGAAGGTGGAGTCAACCTTGAGCCGGCTGCGAGGACTGAACTCCCAGCTTCATGGGCAGAGCTTTCAGACTGCATGTCTGCTGCCTTACCACTCTGTGCCACAGGAGGCTCTTGCAGTGTAAAGGGATCTGTAATATAGAACCCTATGAAAGTTAACGTATTTGGCACTATCACGTATCTGCTAAATAGTTGACTGGCAGGTGGCGACTAAACCCCAGTAATGACACGACTCCAGTTTCTTGGCAAATAACATGGCCGCAGCCTTTTATTAAGAGACCAACCTCAAACAGAGGGTTGGCCGTATGCTGGTGAGCGAGCCTGACCCCAGTCAGTCGTCCGTCTGCTTGCCATGAACCGCGGCGCTCCGGGTCCACTCCTCACTCCTAGCCGGGAGGATGGGATGCCTTCTGCCGCAGAATCCCAGGGAAGTGGCTGCAAGAGACCCAACGGGCGTCCGCCTCCATCGGGTCCCCCCGCCTCTTGGCCCCCCGGGCCCTTGGCCTCCCAGCTGGGTAGGCCGCGCCTGGGACATTGACGGTCTCCTTAATGAGACCCCCAACTCAGGGAACCCCGCACGCAGGTGGCCTCCATGCCAACAGGCTCTCTACCAAGCATACCCACCACCGAACAGGTTAACTCCCTGTTCCCGCCAACCCTCAACTCAAAACACGCAACAAACCCTCCTTCACATCCGCCAACCAGAGCTTGCAACCCTTAACAGACAGGTACACTCTGTCGGCCCTGTAAAGGTGTGGGGAACGAAACGAGATTCCCGGGTGCGGAATGACTCCCCCACCCACTGCCAGCACTGCCTTTTTGGGCATTTTATCGGCCTTGTGCTTGGCCCAGTTCACACGGTCATGGCGGAAGGCACGCCGCCACGACAACCGGTCAAGCATCTCCGACTACAATAGCACGGACTTGGGAAGTCGCTGCCATAATACCAAGAGATCAGCCGCAATCTTCGCGCTCAACTGTCTCCCAGTCATCTCCGGCAGATCATTCTCTCCGAGGTGGATCACCAGGACATCCGGAACCCCACCTCGATGGACCTCCTGCGCCACAACATCCAGCAGAGACTCCCATTTCAGTCCGCGTCTTGCCCGCCAGGCGAGCCGACAGCAGTCATCCAGCCCGAGGTTCGGTCCCATCACAGAGGACTCCGCATGCTGGCCTGCCCAGTACGGAATGCTGTGGCCCACGATCGTGACTGCAGCTGTCGATGGAACACCTGAAAAAAACAGACTTTAGTCGACAAGCCACGGGCGAACATAAGTCTCGAAAGCCCTGGACCGCCACCTTCCCAGGCATTGTATCTCCTGTAGGGCCTTGCCCTCCACATACGCCTGAGTGGCCGCCCCAATGCGGAATGAGTGGGCCCCATACAACCGTGCCTGATACCCGGCGGACTCCAACCCAGCTTTGAGCACCACCGAAAACTGAAATCGGGAAAGGCTGGTCCCATCCTGGTGGAGGAACAAGGCCCCGGGCAGTGATGGCCTGACCCTCAAATAGTTTGCCAACCTGCGATGAGGGCAGTTGAGGGCTCCTCCCAGGGATGGAAGCTTGACCACCCTGCCCCTCCCCCATTGGTCGGTCTTCGACCTACGAAGCAAACATTCTACACCACTGTCGTCGACGCGCACATCCGTGAGGAGCAGCGCCGTCGTTGCGGTGGCAGTGCGGGAAGAAGCAGTCATCTTCCCTACCCGGAAAGCTCCGTAATAAGCTGTACAAAATGCGGCCCTAAACAGTGTCGCCTCATAGCTCGAACGGCAAACCACCGAGGGCGTTCTAGAAGGCGTGTGAGGACCACGCAAGTGATGGGGCAGCGCACATCGGCCTTAGCCGGGTTCTGCCACCCCCAACCCTTGATCGCCTGCCATTCAAGTAACGACTTGCCGGGGTCCCAGAAGCCCACAGCCTTGCTGCAAAACGATAAACCAGATAATGTAACCCGCAGGGAACGGTGCGACAGCCCCTTCCCATGTAGGTGGGCCAGGTACCGAAGGACCGTCTCCTCATCCATGGGCCACGCCGACCCTCGGCCGACCGTTCCCGCAAAATCCAGGAAGCCTGTCGCCGCCCGGCGGTACACCCGTCTTGTCGACTCGGCCAGGGACAAGAGGACGCCATCAAGTATCAGTTGGCTCCAAACTGCCAGACCTCCGCCGGGCACGCTGCTGGATCTCTGTCCGCCCCCGGAGCGGGACAACGAAACCGCTCGACCTGAAACCGAGAGAGAGTGTCGGGCAGCTCGTTAGTAACTCCGGGCAAGTGACGAGCCCGGAAGGTACAATTGTGTGACCGACAGGCAAGGACGAAGCGCCGATGATTGCCGACTAATAATGAACACTACCGCCTGATTGTCACACAAGAACTCGACCCTCTTGTTGGCGAACTCGGGCTCCCACAGGAGCACCGCAACCAGTATCGGAAAGAATTCTAAAAACGTCATGTCCCTGCAGACTTCCGGCGGCCAGTCCGCCGTCCATCGTTCCGCGCACCAGCGGCCCGCGAAGTACACTCCGAAGCCGCTGCCCCCGGTGGCGTCGGACTGGACCTGGAGCGCGTCCCGAGGGGCAAAGGGCGCCTGCCATATAGCCACACCATTGAAACCCTCCAAAAATTGTTCCCAAACCCGGAGATCCTCCTTCACCGAGCTCCGCAACCGGATATGGTGGAAGGGGCGGGTGGAACCCCTAGTGGCACTGGACAGGCAAAAGCAGAAAGCCCTGCTGGGAGACAACACCCGGCAGGCGAAGTTCAAGTGCCCCAACAGGACCTGGACCTCCCGTAAAGTGCACTTCCACCTGGACCGCATGGATGCTATAAGCCCACAGAGGGTGCACAATTTATCAAGGGGTAAGCGGGAGGTGCCTGACACGGTGTCCAGTTCTATGCCCAAGAAAGTAATCCTGGTTGCCGGGCCCTCCGTCTTTTCCGCAGCCAAGGGAACCCCGAGTTCCCACATAAGCTCCTGAAACTTCTGCAGGCGTTGGGAGCACTCATTGGTGGCCCCAGACCCGGCCATCAGGAAGTCATCCAGAAAGTGAGTGATCTCCTGGAACGTTTCAAACGCAGCGCATGCGACCGAGCACCCCATTGGCATAGCCTTGTCTACATAACACTTGTCCTGGAACCGGAATCCCAGCAAGCAGTAGTCGTCAGGGTGGATGGGCAGCAGCCGGAACGCCGACTGCACGTTGCATTTAGCTAGTAACGCCCCACGGCCACAGCCGTGGACCATAGCGACAGCCGCATCTAACGGCGTATATTTCACGGCACACAGGTCCAGAGAAATGTAATCGTTCACGGACCCGCCCCTCGGGTAAGATAGGTGGTGAATGAGCCGGTACTCCCCCGGAGTCTTCTGGGGTACGACACCCAGCAGGGAAATCCTCAAATCCAGCAGTGGCGGTTCATCGAACGGGCCCGCTATCCTCCCGGCCGCCCGTTCTTTGGATAACTTCGCAGCCACCACGTCCGGCATTTCTCGTGCCGACCGCAGGTTGCTGCTCGTGGTAGCCACCCGCTCGCCAGTGTAAGGGATCCCGCCTGTCGGCCCCGGAGGTCCGCTCCGGACTCCTGGAAGAAGAACTCCTGCGGTGGGGCGAACTTCGGAGGCCCGAAGGCCTGTGTGAAAAGGGCTAACGCCTTAACGTACCCCTCCCAATATTCGGCAGATTTCGGAGAACCGACCCTGCCCGATGACATGGAGTGGGATCAGCGAGCCGAGGTGTCCCCACGGGACTCCCGCCGGCGTGACCCCCGGGTACTCCCAAACACCCGCACCCCGGCTCTACCCCCTGCTCCAGACGAAGAACCACTCGACCGGCCCCTGTCCCGCCCGCTGCTCCGGCTTGGCCCGCCGTCGAATTGTGAGGTCTTCAAGGTCGCGCCATCCACTGACGCGCGACCACGACGACCAGCTGGATCCAGAACCCACGGGCGCCCACGCACTAGGCTGGGAGGACCGGGAGCTCCCCCGCTGGCCCCCGGATGGCGACTGTGCCGGTCCGTGCCGCTCTGCACGGGTAGGCCGCTCCCGGTCACTACCCCGCTCGCTGCCCTGAGGCGAGCTGGGCCCCCGCCTCCCCCTGGATCCTGGGATGGCCGCCGCCCAAGCCCTGCTGGCTTTCAAGACGCTGGCCCTCTTGCCACCCTTCTCTCCTTCGCCTCCTCCAGCCTTAGGGGAGCGAGCAGGAGCCCTCCTGGTAGAGGGCCCCGCCCTCGGCGATGGGGACCTCCTGTCCCAGGGGCTAGACGCCCTGCCCCGCCCCCTGGACGGGGAGTCACCCTCCACGCCTCCAGCCGCCCGCCGGGAGCCCTCAGGGAGGGTTTCCGCGCTCTCCCAGAGGTCTCTGGGGCCGCCCCTTCCTTCGCGGGCCCCCCCCACGTCGTCGGTCTGCTCCCGTGGCCACCCTCTCCCTGAGGCCCTCGCCCGGCGAACGAATCCGGGGCCGCGTGGCCCTCCTTCCGCGCTGCCCTCCTCTCCCTTTGGGCTGGGAGGGGGACCGAGACCTCTCCCGGCCATCTCCCTCCCCCCCAGGTCGGCCCTGGCCTTCGCAGCCTTCTGGCTTCCGCGTCCTCGCGGGGTAGTCTTTGCCAGGAGGCATCTCAGCGCCCCCTACACTGCAAATGCGAACCGGGACTCGAAGGAGGGAGGAGGCAAGCGCCCGCGACGCCGTGAGCCTCTCTCTGCCTGTGGGGGCCTACCTACCACGCCGCTGCCGGAACAGGTGTGTTCCGGCAAGCGGCTGGGGCGCAAAGAGGGCGAGCAGCCTCCTGCTCGGCCTTTTATAGGCCGGCTGCCCCGCCCCTCTTCAGCCGCGCTTCAGGCGCGTCCGGATGATGCCACTGGGAGCCGCGTCATCCCGGGAGCGACCCCGCGACGTCAACGGCGGCTGCGCCAATCCGCGGCTGCTATTTATAGACTACCCTCTAACTCTGTAACTATGAAAGTTACCATTTTTGGTAGCATGAAAGAGTAATCCTGTCAGGGTCCTTTTTTCAAATGTAAGCTGAATTCTTCCTGGTAGTAAAATGTATTTACAAAGCAATGTTGGTAATAGCAGATATGTGGATAGCCATGTTGCCTGTATATGGATGAATATTCTTTAGGTACATTTCGTTAGGTTCTTTGTAAGAACGGATTGATGATATAGAACCCTATGAAAGTTAAAATTTTTGGTATCATCATATATCTGCTTACTAACTAAAGTTCCCTCTATTTGTGTAAAACACACATTCAGGATTTACAGAAGCCTGGCAAGGTTACCTAATGAAGGACTCTTATGACTTACGGTACATAACACAAGGTTGTATGTTAGTAGTAACGTTTATTTAGGTATCTACTAGAAACTGTCATATATCAATTGTGGAAGCGGAATTCATGTTGCATCTCCGTAGTCAGGGTCCTTCTTTCAAATGCTCATACTGTAAACTTAATTCTTCCTGATAAGTACAAAGAACGGATTGGTGTTGTAGAACCCTATGGAAGTTAATATTTTTGATAGAATCATATATCTGCTAAATAACTAAAGTTCCCTCTATTTGTGAAACACACACAAATTCAGATTTTACAGGAGCCTGGCAATTTTACCTAATGAAGGTCTCTTATCTCTTATGTAGAAAACATACGGTTGTATGTTGTAAGTAAGATCTCCTTAGGTATCTAAGAGTAAATCTATCAAAGAGTAATACATCAATTTGGGGAAGCAGAATTCATGTTGCATCTCCGTAATATCCTGAATCAGGGTCCTTCTTTCAGATGGTCTTACTTTAACCTAAAATCTAAAGATGAATCCTGTCGGGGTCCTTTTTTCAAATGTAAGCTGAATTCTTCCTCGGAGGAACATGTATTTGCATAGCAATGTTGGTAATAGCAGCTATCTGGATAGCCACAACCAGGGTCCCTATAGATGGACGGTGGTTCCCTACGTACTTTTCATAACGTTCAATTTACGAAGGGATCTGTAATATGAAAGTTAAAGTTTGTGATAACTAACTAGAGTTACCTCTCCGTAACAAACACATATTCAGGAATTACGGAATCCTGGCAATGTTACATAATGAAGGAGTCTTATGACTTACATACAAAACATGCGGTTGTCTGTTGGAAGTGACTTTAGGTATCAAATTGGTAGAGTGATATATCAAGTGGGATGAAGATAATTAAAGTTGCATATCTGTAGTAAGCTCAGTCAGGGTTCTTCTTTCATATATAGGGACCCTGGCTGTGGCTATCCAGATAGCTGCTATTACCAAAATTGCTATGCAAATACATGTTCCTCCGAGGAAGAATTCAGCTTACAGTAAGACCATTTGCCCCCTTCAAGGATCGCTGCCTTGTTGTGGCAAGGGGGCTTGCGTAGTTCAGTGAAGCTATGAGCTATGCCGTGCAGGGCCACCCAAGACGGACAGGTCATAGCTGAGAGCTCTGACAAAAGGTGATCCACTGGAGAAGGAAATGGCAAACCACTCCAATATCTTTGCCATGAAAACTCTATGGACAGTTCCAATAGGCATAACGATATGACACTGGAAGATGAGCCCCTCAGGTCGGAAGGTGTCCAATATGCTACTGGGGATGAGCAGACGGCTAGTACGAGTAGCGCCAGAATGAATGAAGCGGCTGGGCCAAAGCCGAAAGGACGCTCAGTTGTGGAAGTAACTAGTGGCGAAAAGACAGTCCGATGCTGTAAAGATTTTTATTCCATAGGAACCTGGAACGTCAGATCCATGAATCAAGGCAAGCTGGACGTGGTTAAACAAGAAATGACAAGACTGAACATCGACATTTTAGGAATCAGTGAACTAAAATGGACAGGAATGGGTGAATTTAATTCAGATGACCATCAGGTATACTACTGTGGACAAGAATCTCGCAGAAGATATGGAGTAGCCTTCATAATCAATAAGAGAGTAGGAAAAGCAGTCTTGGGATACAATCCCCAAAATGACAGAATGATCTCAGTTCGAATCCAAGGCAAACCATTCAACATCACAGTGATCCAGGTCTACGCCCCAACCACTGCTGCTGAAGAGGATGAAGTTGATCAGTTCTATGAAGCCCTACAACACCTTCTAGAAGCAACGCCCAAAAATGATGTGCTTATCATCATGGGGGATTGGAATGCTAAAGTAGGAAGCCAAAACATAACCGGGATAACAGGCAAGTTTGGCCTTGGAGTACAAAATGAAGCAGGGCACAGGCTGGTAGAATTTTGTCAAGAGAATACAATGGTCATAGCAAACACTCTTTTCCAGCAACCCAAGAAGAAGAAGAAGAAGAAGAAGAGTTGGTTCTTATATGCCGCTTTTCCCTACCCGAAGGAGGCTCAAAGCGGCTTACAGTCGCCTTCCCATTCCTCCCCCCACAACAGACACCCTGTGGGGTGGGTGAGGCTGAGAGAGCACTGATATCACTGCCCGGTCAGAACAGTTTTATCAGTGCCGTGGCGAGCCCAAGGTCACCCAGCTGGTTGCATGTGGGGGAGCGCAGAATCGAACCTGGCATGCCAGATTACAAGTCCGCACTCCTAACCACTACACCAAACTGGCTCTCTAGAGACGACTCTACACATGGACATCACCAGACGGTCAACACAGAAATCAGATTGACTATGTGCTCTGCAGCCAAAGATGGAAAAGTTCTATCCAGTCAATAAAAACAAGACCAGGAGCTGATTGTGGTCCAGATCATGAGCTTCTTGTTGCAAAATTTAGGCTTAAATTGAAGAAAGTAGGGAAAAGCACTAGCCCACTCAGGTATGAACTAAATCATATCCCCGACGAATACACAGTGGCGGTGACAAATAGATTTAAGGAATTAGATCTGATAGACAGAGTGCCTGAAGAACTATGGATGGAGGTTCACAACATTGTACAAGAGGTAGCAACTAAAACCATCCCAAAGAAAAAGAAATGCAAGAAATCAAAATGGCTGTCTGAGGAAGCTTTACAAATAGCTAAGGAGAGAAGGGAAGTGAAAGGCAAGGGAGAAAGAGAAAGATACACCCAACTGAATGCAGAATTCCAGAGAAAAGCTAGAAGAGATAAGAATGCCTTCTTAAATGAACAGTGCAAACAAATAGAAGAAAACAATAGAATCGGGAGGACCAGAGATCTTTTCAAGAAAATTGGAGATATGAAGAGAACGTTTCATGCAAAGATGGGTATGATAAGGGACCAAAATTGTAGGGACCTCACAGAAGCAGAAGAGATTAAACAAAGGTGGCAAAATTATACAGAAGAACTATACAAGAGCGAGCTTAACATCCCTGATGACCACATTGGGGTAGTTACTGACCTGGAGCCAGACATCCTGGAATGTGAAGTCAAATGGGCCTTAGGAAGTCTGAGTAACAATAAAGCTAGTGGTGGTGACAGCATTCCAGTTGAACTATTCAAAATCTTAAAGGACGATGCAGTAAAAGTGCTACACTCAATATGCCAGCAAATTTGGAAAACTCAACAATGGCCACAGGATTGGAAAAGGTCAGTTTACATTCCAATTCCAAAGAAGGGCAATGCCAAAGAATGTTCAAACTACCGCACCATTGCACTAATTTCTCATGCTAGCAAAGTTATGCTCAAAATCCTACAAGCTAGGCTCCAGCAATATGTGGACCGAGAACTTCCAGAAGTACAGGCAGGATTTCGAAGAGGCAGAGGAACTAGAGATCAAATTGCCAACATACGCTGGATCATGGAGAAAGCTAGGGAGTACCAGAAGAACGTCTACTTCTGCTTCATTGACTATGCTAAAGCCTTTGATTGTGTGGAACACAACAAATTGTGGCAAGTTCTTAAAGAGATGGGAATACCAGAGCATCTTATTTGTCTCTTGAGAAATTTATATGCAGGTCAAGAAGCAACAGTGAGAACTGAACATGGAATCACTGACTGGTTCAAAATTGAGAAAGGAGTTCGGCAAGGCTGTATACTGTCGCCTTGCCTATTTAACTTGTATGCAGAGCACATCATGAGAAATGCGGGATTAGAGGAGTCACAAATTGGGATCAAGATTGCAGGGAGAAATATCAACAACCTCAGATATGCAGATGATACCACTCTAATGGCAGAAAGTGAAGAGGAACTAAAGAGCCTGTTGATGCGGGTGAAGGAGGAGAGTGCAAAAGTTGGCTTGAAACTCAACATCAAGAAAACAAAGATCATGGCATCCGGCCCTCTCAATTCCTGGCAAATAGAAGGGGAAGAAATGGAGATAGTGACAGATTTTATTTTCCTGGGCTCCAAGATCACTGCAGATGGGGACTGCAGCAAAGAAATTAAAAGACGCTTGCTCCTGGGGAGGAAAGCTATGGTAAATCTAGACAGCATCCTAAAAAGCAGAGACATCACCCTGCCAACAAAAGTGCGTTTAGTCAAGGCTATGGTCTTCCCAGTTGCAATGTATGGCTGCGAAAGTTGGACCATAAGGAAGGCCGAGCGTCAAAGAATTGAGGCTTTTGAACTCTGGTGCTGGAGAAGACTCTTGCGAGTCCCTTGGACTGCAAGGCGAACAAACCGGTCAGTCCTAGAGGAGATCAGTCCCTGACTGCTCTTTAGAAGGCCAGATCCTGAAGATGAAACTCAAATATTTTGGCCACCTCATGAGAAGGAAGGACTCCCTGGAGAAGAGCCTAATGCTGGGAGCGATCGAGGGCAAAAGAAGAAGGGGACGATAGAGAATGAGGTGGCTGGATGGAGTCACTGAAGCAGTAGGTGCAAACTTAAATGGACTCCAGGGAATGGTAGAGGACAGGAAGGCCTGGAGGATCATTGTCCATGGGGTCGCGATTGGTCGGACACGACTTCGCACATAACAACAACAAAGACCATTCGAAAAAAGGACCCTGATAGTATTACTCTTTCATGCTACCAAAAATGGTAACTTTCATACTTACAGAGTTAGAGGGAACTCTAGTTATTTAGCAGATACGTGATAGTGCCAAATACGTTTACTTTCATAGGGTTCTATATTACAGATCCCTTCATACATTGAATGTTATGAAATGTACGTAGGGAACCTCCGTCCATATATAGGGAACCTGGCTGTGGCTATCCAGATAGCTGCTATTACCAACATTGCTATGCAAATACATGTTCCTCCAAAGAAGAATTCAGCTTACATTTGAAAAAAGCACCCTTACAGGATTACTCTTTCATGCTACCAAAAATGGTAACTTTCATAGTTACAGAGTTAGAGGGAACTCTATAACTATTTAGCAGATACGTGATAGTGCCAAATACGTTAACTTTCATAGGGTTCTATATTACAGATTACACTGAAAGAGCCTCTTGTGGCGCAGAGTGGTAAGGCAGCAGACATGCAGTCTGAAAGCTCTGCCCAGGAGGCTGGGAGTTCTCGCAGCTGGCTCAAGGTTGACTCCGCCTTCTATCCTTCCATCCACAATTGTTATATGACAGTTTCTAGTAGATACCTAAATAAACGTTACTACTAACATACAACCTTGTGTTGTGTACCGTAAGTCATAAGAGTCCTTCATTAGGTAACCTTGCCAGGCATCTGAAAATCCTGAATGTGTGTTTTACACAAATAGAGGGAACTTTAGTTAGTAATCCTATAGATGGACGGAGGTTCCCTACGTACATTTCATAACGTTCAATGTATGAAGGGATCTGTAATATAGAACACTATGAAAGTTAACGTTTTTGATAACTAACAACAGTTCGCTCTACGTAACAAACACATATTCAGGAATTACAGAATCCTGGAAATGTTACCTAATGAAGGAGTCTTATGACTTACATACAAAACATGCGGTTGTCTGTTGGAAGTGACTTTAGGTCTCAAATAGGTAGAGTGATATATCAAGTGGGATAAAGAGAATTCATGTTGCATAGCCGTAGTAAGCTCAGTCAGGGTCCTTCGTTCAGATGGTCTTACTTTAAGCTGAATTCTTCCTCGGAGGAAAATGTATTTGCCTAGCAATGATGGTAAGAACAGCTATCTGGATAGCTACAGCAATCCAAGGTGAATTCTTCCTGGTAGTAAAATGTATTTACATAGCAATGTTGGTAAAAGCAGGTTTGTGGTAGCCATGTTGCCTGTATATGGTTGAATATTCCTTACGTACATTTTGTAGGGTTCTTTGTAAGAACGGATTGATGATATAGAACCCTATGAAAGTTAAAATTTTTAGTAGCATCATGTATCTGCTTACTAACTAAAGATCCCTCTATTTGTGTGACACACACATTCAGGATTTACAGAAGCCTGGCAAGGTTACCTAATGAAGAACTGTTAGGACTTACGGTACATAACACAAGGTTGTATGTTAGTAGTAACTTTTATTTAGGTATCTACTAGAAACTGTCATATATCAATTGTGGAAGCGGAATTCATGTTGCATCTCCGTAGTCAGGGTCCGTCTTTCAAATGCTCATACTGTAACCTTAATTCTTCGTGATACGAACAAAGATTTGCATAGCAATGTTGGTAATCCCATGTATGTGGATAGCCACAGCCATTTTGCCTATATATTGTTGAATCTTCCTTACATTTTTGGTAGCATCATGTATATGCTAACTAACTACAGTTACCTCTCTTTGTGTAACACCAACATATTCAGTGTTTACAGAAGCCTGGCAATATTATCTAATGTGGGAGTCATGACTTATGTACAAAACACACGGTTGTAAGCTGAATTCTGCCTGGTAGTAACACGTATTTGAATAGCAATGTTGGTAATAGCAGGTATGCGGGTAGCCAGCCATTTCCGTAGTAACCTGAGTCCGGGTCCTTCTTTCAGATGCCCTTACTGTAAGCTGACTCAATACTGGGTGGTTTGCCACTGCCTTCACCAGTCATTACCGTTTACCCCCAAGCAAGCTGGGTACTCATATTACCAACCTCGGAAGGATGGAAGGCGGAGTCAACCTTGAGCCGGCTGCGAGAACTCCCAGACTCATGGGCAGAGCTTTCAGACTGCATGTCTGCTGCCTTACCAGTCTGCGCCACAATAGGATCTATCAGTGTAAAGGGATCTGTAATATAGAACCCTATGAAAGTTAACGTATTTGGCACTATCACGTATCTGCTAAATAGTTATAGAGTTCCCTGTAACTCTGTAACTATGAAAGTTACCATTTTGGGTAGCATGAAAGATTAATCCTGTCAGGGTTCAAATGTAAGCTGAATTCTTCCTCGGAGGAACATGTATTTGCATAGCAATGTTGGTAATAGCAGCTATCTGGATAGTCACAACCAGGTTCCCTATATATGGATGGAGGTTCCCTACGTACATTTCATAACGTTCAATGTATGAAGGGATCTGTAATATAGAACCCTATGAAAGCCACAGCCATGCAAGCTGAAATCTTCCTGGTAGTAAAATGTATTTACATAACAATGTTGGTAATGTGTGTCTGAATGTGTGTACAATCTGAATGTGTGTACAATGTGTGTCTGAATGTGTGTACAATCTGAATGTGTGTACAAAGAACCTAACGAAATGTACCTAAGGAATATTCATCCATATACAGGCAACATGGCTATCCACATACCTGCCTGGTAGTAACTTGTATTTGAATAGCAACGTTGGTAATAGCAGGTATGTGGGTAGCCGCAGCCATTTCCGGGTCCTTCTTTCAGATGCCCTTACTGTAAGCTGAATTCTTTCTGGGAGGAACATGTATTTGCATCGCAATGTTGGTAATAGCAGCTATCTGGATAGCCACAGCCATGTTCCCTATATGTGGGCGAAGCTTCCATCCGTACGTTTCATAACCTTCAATGTATTAAAAGGTAAAATCACGTATCTGCTTACTAACTAAAGTTCCCTCTATTTGTGTAACACACGCATTCAGGATTTACAGAAGCCTGGCAAGGTTACCTAATGAAGGACTCTTCTCTCTAATGTACAAAACATACGGTTGTATGTTAGTAGTAACGTTTCTTTGATATCTACTAGAAACTGTCATATATCAATTGGTGAAACAGTATTCATGTTGCATCTCCGTAGTCAGGGTCCTTCTTTCAAATGCTCATACTGTAACCTTAATTCTTCCTGGTACGAACAAAGATTTGCATAGCAAAGTTGGTAATACCATGTATGTGGATAGCCACAGCCATTTTGCCTATATATGGGTGAATCGTCCTTACATTTGGGTAGCATCATGTATATGCTAAATTATTAATGTTGCATCTCTGTAGTAAACTGAATTCTGCCTGGTAGTAACATGTATTTGAATAGCAATATTGGTAATAGCAGGTATGTGGGTAGCCACAAGTATTTCCATAGTAACCTGAGTCCGGGTCCTTCTTTCAGATGTCCTTACTGTAAGCTGAATTCTTCCTGATAGTAAAATGTATTTGCATAGCAATGTTGGTAATAGCAAGTAGGTGGATATGTTGCCTGTATATGGTTGAATATTCCTTACGTATATTTTGTAGGGTTCTTTGAAATAATGGATTGGTGATGTAGAACCCTATGAAAGTTAATATTTTTGATAGCATCATGTATCTGCTAACTAACTAAACTTCCCATATATAGGGAACCTGGCTATGGCTATCCAGATAGCTGCTATTACCAACATTGCTATGCAAATACATGTTCCTCCGAGGAAATATTCAGCTTACAGTAAGACCATTTGAAAAAAGGACCCTGATAGGATTACTCTTTCACGCTACCAAAAATGGTAACTTTCATAGTAACAGAGGGAACTCTAGTTATTTAGCAGATACGTTATAGTGCCAAATACATTAACTTTCATATTCTATATTACAGATCCCTTTACAGAAGCCTGGCAATATTATCTAATGTGGGAGTCATGACTTATGTACAAAATACACGGTTGTATGTTAGAAGTAACCACCTTAGGTATCTAATTGAAAGAGTAATATATCAATTGGGGGGAGTAGAATTCATGTTGCATCTCTGTAGTAAGCTGAATTCTCTCTGGAAGTAAAATTTGAATAGCAACTTTGGTAAAAGCAGGTATGTGGGTAGCCAAAGGCATTTCCATAGTAACCTGATTCCGGTTCCTTCTTTCAGATGCCCTTAGTGTAAACTGATTTCTGCCTGGTAGTAAAATGTATTTGCATAGCAATGTTGGTAATACCAGGTATGTGGATAGCCATGTTGCCTATATATGTGTGAATTGACCTTACATTTTTGGTAGCATCATGTATATGTGAACTAACTAAAGTTCCCTCTCTTTGTGAAACACACACATATTCAGGATTTACAGGAGCCTGGCAATTTTACCTAATGAAGGACTCTTATCTCTAATGTACAAAACATACGGTTGTATGTTGTAAGTAAGATCTCCTTAGGTATCTAATTGAAAGAGTAATATATCAATTTGGGGAAGCAGAATTCATGTTGCATCTCCGTAATACCCTGAGTCAGAGTCCCTCTTTCAAATGGTCTTACTTTAACCTAAATTCTTCCTCGGAGGAACATGTATTTGCATCCAAATTTTGGTAAGATCAGCTATCTGGATAGCCACAGCCATGTTCCCTATATGTGGGCGAAGCTTCCATCCGTACATTTCATAACGTTCAATGTATTAAAAGGTAAAAGGTAATGGTATCCCTTGTGCAAAGTAAGATCTCCTTAGGTATCTGATTGAAAGAGTAACGGTAATGACTGGTGAAGGCACTGGCAAACCACCCCGTATTGAGTCAGCTTATAGTAAGGGCATCTGAAAGAAGGACCCGGACTCAGGTTACTACGGAAATGGCTGTGGCTACCCACATACCTGCTATTACCAATATTGCTATTCAAATGTTACTACCAGGCAGAATTCATGTTACTAAAGAGATGCAACATGAATTATTATACTCTTTCAATTAGATACCTAAGGAGGTTACTTCTAACATACAAGTGATATATCAAGTGGGATAAAGAGAATTCATGTTGCATATCCGTAGTAAGCTCAGTCAGGGTCCTTCGTTCAGATGGTCTTACTTTAAGCTGAATTCTTCCTCGGAGGAAAATGTATTTTCCTAGCAATGATGGTAAGAGCAGCTATCTGGATAGCCACAGCCATGCAAGCTGAATTCTTCCTGGTAGTAAAATGTATTTACATAGCAATGTTGGTAATAGCAGGTATGTGGATAGCCATGTTGCCTGTATATGGATAAATATTCCTTAGGTACATTTCGTTAGGTTCTTTGTAAGAACGGATTGATGATATAGAACCCTATGAAAGTTAAAATTTTTGGTAGCATCATGTATCTGCTTACTAACTAAAGTTCCCTCTATCTGTGTAACACCAACTTATGCTCATACTGTAACCTTAATCTTTCCTGATACGAACATAGAACGGATTGGTGATGTAGAACCCTATTGAAGTTAATATATATATATATTTATAATTTTATTATTTATTATTATATGAAGCATTTACAGAAAGTTAAGAGAAAAAAGCGACCAGCTGATATGGTTTGCCATCCTCTTTTAACATACATATTCAGTTCCCATCACATATTAATCCTAATCTAGAAGTTTTTTAGAAGAGCCTCTTGTTTTCTAGAAGAGCCTCTTGTGGTGCAGAGTGGTAAGGCAGCCGTCTGAAAGCTTTGCTCATGAGGCTGGGAGTTCAATCCCAGCAGCCGGCTCAAGGTTGACTCAGCCTTCCATGCTTCCGAGGTCGGTAAAATGAGTACCCAGCTTGCTGGGGGGTAAACGGTCATGACTGGGGAAGGCACTGGCAAACCACCCCGTATTGAGTCTGCCAAGAAAACGCTGGAGGGCGTCACCCCAAGGGTCAGACATGACTCGGTGCTTGCACAGGGGATACCTTTACCTTTACCTTTACCTAGAAGTTTTTACCATCTTTCTTAGCAAAATGATTGTTAATACATATGAGAGTATGATCTGTTATAAGAATATATTCTATTATTATCTTAAGTGATATAAGGTCAGTTGCCTTCATAAATTGGCCCTGACCTAAGAGTTACTGCTGCTGTCTTGTTAATACATTTGAAATATAGTTTGCCATCCTCTTTTAACATACATATTGGCATACATATTCAGTTCCCATCACATATTAATCCTGATCTAAAAATTATTACCATCTTTCTTAGCAGAGTAATTGTTGATACATATGAGAGTATAGTCTATTATAAGAATATATTCTATTATTGTCTTAGATGATATAAAGTCAGATCCCTTCATATATTGGTCCTGTCCTAAAAGTTACTGCTGCTGTCTTCCCTACAGGAAACCAGGAGAATGTTCCACTGTTCATCAGGTGGTTGCAGAAAATGAAATTGTGTTTTTTTCCATAGTAGAGTATTTTCAGGGACAAAGAAGTCTCTTACTTGATTCTTGCTTGCAGTCGCCTTTAAATAGGCTCTGTATACTTTGTCAATCCGGATCTCTTCCTCTGGTCGCACAGAGTTATCTCCTGATAGCTTCCTGCGTGCTGTCGCCTTTGAATAGACTATTTATTTTGTTGATCCAAATCACTTCCTGCTCTAAATAGACTTCCAGGTTTTCGGTGCTTTCCTTCCTTAAATCTGTTTTCCCAAGTTCTTCCAATTTTGATTTTTACATCTCTAGCTCTCTCCCCCTCCTGTTGATTAACTTCCAGACATTGAATTCTCATTGAAGTATTGTTGGCTGAATTGTGTCGGTTCTGTCTAAAAGCTCTTTCTTAGTCTTTTGGATTTCATTTTCCAGCTTGTTAACTGCTTTCAGTATCTTTGAGCTCCCTTCGCATAACAAATGGAGAAGCTGTGCCTTAGTTAATTCTTCCATAGTTCTAGGCAGTCACAGATTATAAACAGAAAGTCTCGTGAGGTCTCGCGGGAGCTCGAGCGATCCAAAATTATCAGTTTGTCGATCTCCGTATCGTCAGCTTCCCCCACTGAGCTCTCTCCAGCAAAACTTTAAAGTCTCTCTTTTCTTGAGCTCTCTATTTGTTTGGTTAGTGGGTATAATTAGCTGGGAGCCTCTCACTCGACGAAAGAAGGAATTCACTTGTAAATTGGTTGAGGAGGGGGGAGGAAGAGCTTATGGGGAAAGAAAAAGAAAAGCCAAAAAGCTTTCAATCATTGTTGTAGGCTACAGCTCCTGTCAGGCTGGTAAAAGATGCTCTGGGAAGAATGTAGGGTCAGCTGGTCGTTTCAGGCTTAGAAAGTTATTTACGACAAGGGCGCCATCTTGACCTTAAGCACATGCCGCGGTTGATCCGGAGAGCTCAGTCTCTCCCTCCCTCTCCACGGATCTGTAGGACCCTCAGGATGCCATTCCCGGTTCCTGGGGCAACCGGCGAGCAGATTTGCGTATCTGTTCAGGTGCGATTGCTCCTGACCCTCAGCATGGCTTAAGAGTCGGCCAGAAATCCGGCTGCTACGGTGCCATCTTCAGTCGTCTATCGGAAGTTAATATTTTTGATAGCATCATGTATCTGCTAACTAACTAAAGTTCCCTCTATTTGTGAAACACACACAAATTCAGGATATACAGGAGCCTGGCAATTTTACCTAATGAAGGACTCTTATCTCTTATGTAGAAAACATACGGTTGTATGTTGTAAGTAAGATCTCCTTAGGTATCTAATTGAAAGAGTAATATATCAATTTGGGGAAGCAGAATTCATGTTGCATCTCCGTAATATGCTTAGTCAGGGTCCTTCTTTCAGATGGTCTTACTTTAACATAAATTCTTCCTCGGAGGAACATGTATTTGCATCACAATGATGGTAAGAGCAGCTATGTGGATAGCCACAGCCATGTTCCCTATATGTGGGCAAAGCTTACATCCGGACATCTCATAACGTTCAATGTATTAAAAGGTAAAAAGTAATGCTATCCCTTGTGCAATCCCTGAGTCATGTCTGACCATTGGGGTGACGCCCTCTACCTTTTTCATGGCAGACTCAATACGGGGTGGTTTGTCAGTGCCTTCACCAATCATTACCGTTTACCCGCCAGCAAGCTGGGTACTCATATTACCGTCCGCGGAGGGATGGAAGGCGGAGTCAACCTTGAGCCGGCTGCGAGGACTGAACTCCCAGCCTCATGGGCAGAGCTTTCCGACTGCATGTCTGCTGCCTTACCACTCTGCGCCACAAGAGGCTCTTTCAGTGTAAAGAGATCTGTAATATAGAACCCTATGAAAGTTAACGTATTTGGTACTATCACGTATCTGCTAAATAACTAAAGTCCCCTCTAACTCTGTAACATTTTTGGTAGCATGAAAGATTAATCCTGTCAGGGTCCTTTTTTCAAATGTAAGCTGAATTCTTCCTCGGAGGAACATGTATTTGCATAGCATTGTTGGTAATAGCAGCTATCTGGATAGCCACAGCCAGATAGCATCATGTATGTACTTACTAACTAAACTACCCTCTATTTGTGTAACATACACATTCAGGATTTACAGAAGCCTGGCAAGGTTACCTAATGAAGGACTCTTATGACTTACGATACATAACACAAGGTTGTATGTTAGTAGTAACGTTTATTTAGGTATCTACTAGAAACTGTCATATATCAATTGTGGAAGCGAAATTCATGTTGCATCTCCGTAGTCAGGGTCCTTCTTTCAAATGCTCATACTGTAACCTTAATACTTCCTGATATGAACAAAGATTTGCATAGCAATGTTGATAATCCCATATATGTGGATAGCCACAGCCATTTTGCCTATATATGGGTGAATCTTCCTTACATTTTTGGTAGCATCATGTATATGCTAACTAACTAAAGTTACCTCTATTTGTGTAACAACAACATATTCAGTGTTTACAGAAGTCTGTCAATATTATCTAATGTGGGAGTCATGACTTATGTACAAAATACACGGTTGTATGTTAGAAGTAACCTCCTTAGGTATCTAATTGAAAAAGTAATATATCAATTGGGGGGAGTAGAATTCATGTTGCATCTCTGTAGCAAGCTGAATTCTCCCTGGAAGTAACATTTGAATAGCAACGTTGGTAATAGCAGGTATGTGGATAGCCACAGGCATTTCCATAGTAACCTGAGTTATTCTGCCTGAGGTATTCTGCCTGGTAGTAAAATGTATTTGCATAGCAATGTTGGTAAGAGCAGGTATCTGGATAGCCACAGCCAGGTTCCCTATATATGGACGGAGGTTCCCTACGTACATTTCATAACGTTCAATGCATGAAGGGATCTGTAATATAGAACCCTATGAAAGTTAACGTTTTTGATAACTAACTAGAGTTCCCTCTCCGTAACAAACACATATTCAGGAATTACGGAATCCTGGCAATGTTACATAATGAAGGAGTCTTTTGAATTACGTAAAAACATGCGGTTGTCTGTTGGAAGTGACTTTAGGTATCAAATTGGTAGAGTGATATATCAAGTGGGATAAAGAGAATTCATGTTGCATATCTGTAGTAAGCTCAGTCAGGGTCCTTCTTTCAGATGGATTAAGCTGAATTCTTCCTCGGAGGAATATGAATTTGCCTAGCAATGATGGTAAGAGCAGCTATCTGGATAGCCACAGACATGCAAGCTGAATTCTTCCTGGTAGTAAAATGTATTTACATATCAATGTTGGTAATAGCAGGTATGTGGATAGCCATGTTGCCTGTATATGGATGAATATTCCTTAGGTACATTTCGTTAGGTTCTTTGTAAGAACGGATTGATGATATAGAACCCTATGAAAGTTAAAATTTTTGGTAGCATCATGTATCTGCATACTAACTAAAGTTCCCTCTATTTGTGTAACACACATTCAGGATATATAGAAGCCTGGCAAGGTTACCTAATGAAGGACTCTTAAGACTTACAGTACATAACACAAGGCTGTATGTTAGTAGTAACGTCTATTTAGGTATCTACTAGAAACTGTCATATATCAATTGTGGAAGCGGAATTCATGTTGCATCTCCGTAGTCAGGGTCCTTCGTTCAAATGCTCATACTGGTGATGTAGAACCCTATGGAAGTTAATATTTTTGATAGCATCATGTATCTGCTAACTAACTAAAGTTCCCTCTATTTGTGAAACACACACATATTCAGGATTTACAGGTGCCTGGCAATTTTACCTAATGAAGGTCTCTTATCTCTTATGTAGAAAACGTACGGTTGTATGTTGTAAGTAAGATCTCCTTAGGTATCTAATTGAAAGAGTAATATATCAATTTGGGGAAGCAGAATTCATGTTGCATCTCCGTAATATCCTGAGTCAGGGTCCTTCTTTCAGATGGTCTTACTTTAACCTAAATTCTTACTCGGAAAATGTATTTTCATCGCAATGATGGTAAGAGCAGCTATCTGGATAGCCACAGCCATGTTCCCTATAAGTGGGTGAAGCTTACATCCGTACATTTCATAACGTTCAATGTATTAAAAGGTATAAGGTAATGATATCCCTTGTGCAATCCCTGAGTCATGTCTGACCCTTGGGGAGACGCCCTCTACCTTTTTCATGGCAGATTCAATACGGGGTGGTTTGCCAGTGCCTTCACCAGTCATTACCGTTTACCCGCCAGAAAGCTGGGTACTCATATTACCGTCCGCGGAGGGATGGAAGGCGGAGTCAACCTTGAGCCGGCTGCGAGGACTGAACTCCCAGCCTCATGGGCAGAGCTTTCAGACTGCATGTCTGCTGCCTTACCACTCTGCGCCACAAGAGGCTCTTTCAGTGTAAAGGGATCTGTAATATAGAACCCTATGAAAGTTAACGTATTTGGCTCTATCACGTATCTGCTAAATAACTAGAGTCCCCTCTAACTCTCTAACTATGAAAGTTACGATTTTTGGTAGCATGAAAGAGTAATCCTGTCAGGGTCCTTTTTTCAAATGTAAGCTGAATTCTTCCTCGGAGGAACATGTATTTGCATAGCAATGTTGGTAATAGCAGCTATCTGGATAGCCACAGCCAGGTAGCATCAGGTATCGGCTTACTAACTAAACTACCCTCTAATGTTGGTAATAGCAGGTATGTGGATAGCCATGTTGCCTGTATATGGATGAATATTCCTTAGGTACATTTCGTTAGGTTCTTTGTAAGAACGGATTGATGATATAGACCCCTATGAAAGTTAACATTTTTGGTAGCATCATGTATCTGCTTACTAACTAAAGTTCCCTCTATTTGTGTAACACACACATTCAGGATTTACAGAAGCCTGGCAATTTTACCTAATGAAGGACTCTTATCTCTTATGTACAAAACATACGGTTGTATGTTGTAAGTAAGATCTCCTTAGGTATCTAATTGACAGAGTAATATATCAATTTGGGGAAGCAGAATTCTTCCTGGTACGAACAAAGATTTGCATAGTAATGTTGGTAATACCATGTATGTGGATAGCCACAGCCATTTTGCCTATATATGTGTGAATCGTCCTTAAATTTTTGGTAGCATCATGTATATGCTAACATTAATGTTGCATCTCTGTAGTAAACTGAATTCTGCCTGGTAGTAACGTAATTGAATAGCAATATTGGTGATAGCAGGTATGTGGGTAGCCACAGGCATTTCCATAATAACTTGAGTCCAGGTCCTTCTTTCAGATGCCCTTAGTGTATGCTGAATTTTTTTCTGGTAGTAAAATGTATTTGCATAGCAATGTTGTTAATAGTAAGTATGTGGATAGCCACAGCCATGCAAGCAGAATTCTTCCTGGTAGTAAAATGTATTTACATAGCAATGTTGGTAATAGCACGTATGTGGATAGCCATGTTGCCTGTATATGGATGAATATTCCTTAGGTACATTTCGTTAGGTTCTTTGTAAGAACGGATTTAGAACCCTATGAAAGTTAAAATTTTTGGTAGCATCATGTATCTGCTTACTAACTAAAGTTCCCTCTATTTGTGTAACACCCACATTCAGGATTTACAGAAACCTGGCAAGTTTACCTAATGAAGGACTCTTAGGACTTACGGTAAATAACACATTTGTATGTTAGTAGTAACATTTATTTAGGTATCTTCCAGAAACTGTCAAATATCAATTGTGGAAGCAGAATTCATGTTGCATCTCCGTTGTCAGGGTCCTTCTTTCAAATGCTCATACTGTAACCTTAATTCTTCCTGATACGAACAAAGAACGGATTGGTGATGTAGAACCCTATGGAAGTTAATATTTTTGATAGCATCATGTATCTGCTAACTAAAGTTCTCTCTGTGAAACACACACATATTCAGGATTTACAGGAGCCTGACAATTTTACCTAATGAAGGACTCTTATCTCTTACGTACAAAACATACGGTTGTATGTTGTAAGTAAGATCTCCTTAGATATCTAATTGAAAGAGTAATATATTAATTTGGGAAAGCAGAATTCATGTTGCATCTCCGTAATATCCGTAGTCAGGGTCCTTTTTTCAAATGATCATACTGTAACATTAATTCTTCCTGATACGAACAAAGATTTGCATAGCAATGTTGGTAATACCATGTATGTGGATAGCCACAGACATTTTGCCTATATATGGGTGAACCTTAAATTTTTGGTAGCATCATGTATATGCTAACTAAAGTTACCTCTACTTGTGTAACACCAACATATTCAGTGTTTACAGAAGCCTTGCAATATTATCTAATGTGGGAGTCATGACTTATGTACAAAATACACGGTTGTATCTTAGAATTAACCTTCTTAGGTATCTAATTGAAAGAGTAATATATAAATTGGGGGGACTAGAATTCATGTTGCATTTCTGTAGTAAGCTGAATTCTCCCTGGAAGTAACATTTGAATAGCAATGTTGGTAATAGCAGGTATGTGGGTAGCCACAGGCATTTCCATAGTAACCTGAGTCCGGGTCCTTCTTTCAGATGCCCTTAGTGTAAGCTGAATTCTGCCTGGTAGTAAAATGTATTTGCATAGCAATGTTGGTAATAGCAGGTATGTGGATAGCCATGTTGCCTATATATGTGTGAATTGTCGTTACATTTTTGGTAGCATCATGTATATGCTAACTAACTAAAGTTCCCTCTATTTGTGAAACACACAAATATTCAGGATTTACAGGAGCCTGACAATTTTACCTAATGAAGGACTCTTCTCTCTTATGTACAAAACATACGGTTGTATGTTGTAAGTAAGATCTCCTTAGGTATCTAATTGAAAGAGTAATATATCAATTTGGGGAAGCAGAATTCATGTTGCATCTCCGTAATATCCTGAGTCAGGGTACTTCGTTCAGATGGTCTTACTTTAACCTAAATTCTTCCTCGGAGGAACATATATTTGCATCGCAATGATGGTAAGAGCAGCTATCTGGATAGCCACAGCCATGTTCCCTATATGTGGGCGAAGCTTACATCCGTACATTTCATAACGTTCAATGTATTAAAAGGTATAAGGTAATGGTATCCCTTGTGCAATCCCTGAGTCATGTCTGACCCTTGGGGTGACGCCCTCTACCTTTTTCATGGCAGACTCAAAACGGGGTGGTTTGCCAGTGCCTTCACCAGTCATTACCGTTTACCCGCCAGAAAGCTGGGTACTCATATTACCGTCCGCGGAGGGATGGAAGGCGGAGTCAACCTTGAGCCGGCTGCGAGGACTGAACTCCCAGCCTCATGGGCAGAGCTTTCAGACTGCATGTCTGCTGCCTTACCACTCTGCGCCACAAGAGGCTCTTTCAGTGTAAAGGGATCTGTAATATAGAACCCTATGAAAGTTAACGTATTTGGCTCTATCACGTATCTGCTAAATAACTAGAGTCCCCTCTAACTCTCTAACTATGAAAGTTACGATTTTTGGTAGCATGAAAGAGTAATCCTGTCAGGGTCCTTTTTCAAATGTAAGCTGAATTCTTCCTCGGAGGAACATGTATTTGCATAGCAATGTTGGTAATAGCAGCTATCTGGATAGCCACAGCCAGGTAGCATCAGGTATCGGCTTACTAACTAAACTACCCTCTAATGTTGGTAATAGCAGGTATGTGGATAGCCATGTTGCCTGTATATGGATGAATATTCCTTAGGTACATTTCGTTAGGTTCTTTGTAAGAACGGATTGATGATATAGACCCCTATGAAAGTTAACATTTTTGGTAGCATCATGTATCTGCTTACTAACTAAAGTTCCCTCTATTTGTGTAACACACACATTCAGGATTTACAGAAGCCTGGCAATTTTACCTAATGAAGGACTCTTATCTCTTATGTACAAAACATACGGTTGTATGTTGTAAGTAAGATCTCCTTAGGTATCTAATTGACAGAGTAATATATCAATTTGGAGAAGCAGAATTCTTCCTGGTACGAACAAAGATTTGCATAGTAATGTTGGTAATACCATGTATGTGGATAGCCACAGCCATTTTGCCTATATATGTGTGAATCGTCCTTAAATTTTTGGTAGCATCATGTATATGCTAACTTATTAATGTTGCATCTCTGTAGTAAACTGAATTCTGCCTGGTAGTAACGTATTTGAATAGCAATATTGGTGATAGCAGGTATGTGGGTAGCCACAGGCATTTCCATAATAACTTGAGTCCAGGTCCTTCTTTCAGATGCCCTTAGTGTATGCTGAATTTTTTTCTGGTAGTAAAATGTATTTGCATAGCAATGTTGTTAATAGTAAGTATGTGGATAGCCACAGCCATGCAAGCAGAATTCTTCCTGGTAGTAAAATGTATTTACATAGCAATGTTGGTAATAGCACGTATGTGGATAGCCATGTTGCCTGTATATGGATGAATATTCCTTAGGTACATTTCGTTAGGTTCTTTGTAAGAACGGATTTAGAACCCTATGAAAGTTAAAATTTTTGGTAGCATCATGTATCTGCTTACTAACTAAAGTTCCCTCTATTTGTGTAACACACACATTCAGGATTTACAGAAACCTGGCAAGTTTACCTAATGAAGGACTCTTAGGACTTACGGTAAATAACACATTTGTATGTTAGTAGTAACATTTATTTAGGTATCTTCCAGAAACTGTCAAATATCAATTGTGGAAGCAGAATTCATGTTGCATCTCCGTTGTCAGGGTCCTTCTTTCAAATGCTCATACTGTAACCTTAATTCTTCCTGATACGAACAAAGAACGGATTGGTGATGTAGAACCCTATGGAAGTTAATATTTTTGATAGCATCATGTATCTGCTAACTAACTAAAGTTCTCTCTGTGAAACACACACATATTCAGGATTTACAGGAGCCTGACAATTTTACCTAATGAAGGACTCTTATCTCTTACGTACAAAACATACGGTTGTATGTTGTAAGTAAGATCTCCTTAGATATCTAATTGAAAGGGTAATATATTAATTTGGGAAAGCAGAATTCATGTTGCATCTCCGTAATATCCGTAGTCAGGGTCCTTTTTTCAAATGATCATACTGTAACATTAATTCTTCCTGATACGAACAAAGATTTGCATAGCAATGTTGGTAATACCATGTATGTGGATAGCCACAGACATTTTGCCTATATATGGGTGAACCTTACATTTTTGGTAGCATCATGTATATGCTAACTAACTAAAGTTACCTCTACTTGTGTAACACCAACATATTCAGTGTTTACAGAACCCTGGCAATATTATCTAATGTGGGAGTCATGACTTATGTACAAAACACACGGTTGTATGTTAGAAGTAACCTCCTTAGGTATCTAATTGAAAGAGTAATATAACAATTGGGGGGAGTAGAATTGATGTTGCATCTCTGTAGTAAGCTGTATTCTCCCTGGAAGTAAAATTTGAATAGCAACGTTGGTAATAGCAGGTATGTTGGTAGCCACAGGCATTTCTATAGTAACCTGAGTCCGGGTCCTTCTTTTGGACGCCCTTAGTGTAAGCTTAATTCTTCCTGGTAGTAAAATGTATTTGCATAGCAATGTTGGTGAAAGCAAATATGTGGATAGCCACAGCCATGCAAGCAGAATTCTTCCTGGTAGTAAAATATATTTACATAGCAATGTTGGTAATAGCAGGTATGTGGATAGCCATGTTGCCTTTATATGGGTGAATCTTCCTTATATATTTGGTAGCATCATGTATATGCTATCTAACTAAAGTTACCTCTATTGTTGTAACACCAACATATTCAGTGTTTACAGAAGCCTGGCAATATTCTCTAATGAGGGAGTCATGACTTATGTACAAAACACACGGTTGTATGTTAGTAGTAACCTCCTTAGGTATCTAATTTAAAGAGTAATATAATTCATGTTGCATCTCTGTAGTAAGATGAATTCTGCCTGGTAGTAACATTTGAATAGCAATGTTGGTAATAGCAGGTATGTGGGTAGCCACAGCCATTTCCGTAGTAAAGTGAGTCTGGGTCCTTCTTTCAGATGCCCTTACTATAAGCTGACTCAATACTGGGTGGTTTGCCAGTGCCTTCACCAGTCATTACCGTTTACCCCCCAGCAAGCTGGGTACTCATATTACCGTCCGCGGACGGATGGAAGGCGGTGTCAACCTTGAGCCGGCTGCGAGGACTGAACTCCCAGCCTCATGGGCAGAGTTTTCAGACTGCATGTCTGCTGCCTTACCACTCTGCGCCACAAGAGGCTCTTGCAGTGTAAAGGGATCTGTAATATAGAACCCTATGAAAGTTAACGTATTTGGCACTATCACGTATCTGCTAAATAGTTGACTGGCAGGTGGCGACTAAACCCCAGTAATGACACAACTCCAGTTTCTTGGCAAATAACATGGCCACAGCCTTTTATTAAGAGACCAACCTCAAACAGGAAGCCTGTCGCCGCCCGGCGGTACGCCCGTCTTGTCGACTCGGACAGGGACGAGAGGACGCCATCAAGTATCATTTGGCTCCAAACTGCCAGACCTCCGCCGGGCACGCTGCTGGATCTCTGTCCGCCCCCGGAGCGGGCCAACGAAACCGCTCGACCTGAAACCGAGAGTGAGCGTCGGGCAGCTCGTTAGTAACTCCGGGCACGTGACAAGCCCGGAAGGTACAATTGTGTGACCGACAGGCAAGGACGAAGCGCCGATGATTGCCGATTTATAATGAACACTACCGCCTGATTGTCACACAAGAACCCGACCCTCTTGTTGGCGAACTCGGGCTCCCACAGGAGCACCGCAACCAGTATCGGAAAGAATTCTAAAAACGTCATGTCCCTGCAGACTTCCGGCGGCCAGTCCGCCGTCCATCGTTCCGCGCACCAGCGGCCCGCGAAGTACACTCCGAAGCCGCTGCCCCCGGCGGCGTCGGACTGGACCTGGAGCGCGTCCCGAGGGGCAAAGGGTGCCTGCCATATAGCCACACCATTGAAACCCTCCAAAAATTGTTCCCAAACCCGGAGATCCTCCTTCACCGAGCTCCGCAACTGGATATGGTGGAAGGGGCGGGTGGAACCCCTAGTGGCACTGGACAGGCGAAAGCAGAAAGCCCTGCTGGGAGACAACACCCGGCAGGCGAAGTTCAAGTGCCCCAACAGGACCTGGACCTCCCGTAAAGTGCACTTCCGCCTGGACCGCATGGACGCTATAAGCCCACACAGGGTGCACAATTTATCAAGGGGTAAGCGGGAGGTGCCTGACACGGTATCCAGTTCTATGCCCAAGAAAGTCATCCTGGTGGCCGGGCCCTCCGTCTTTTCCGCAGCCAAGGGAACCCTGAGTTCCCCCATAAGCTCCTTAAACTTCTGCAGGCGTTTGGAGCACTCATTGGTGGCCCCAGACCCGGCCATCAGGAAGTCATCCAGAAAGTGAGTGATCTCGTGGAACCACCCCCTGGACCGCACAACCCACTCGAGGAATGAGCTGAACGTTTCAAACTCAGCGCATGCGACCGAGCACCCCATCGGCATAGCCTTGTCTACATACCACTTATCCTGGAACCGGAATCCCAGCAAGCAGTAGTCGTCAGGGTGGATGGGCAGCAGCCGGAACGCCGACTGCACGTTGCATTTAGCTAGTAATGCCCCACGGCCACAGCCGCGGACCATAGCGACAGCCGCATCTAACGGCGTATATTGTACGGCACACAGGTCCGGAGAAATGTATTCGTTCACGGACCCGCCCCACGGGTAAGATAGGTGGTGAATGAGCCGGTACTCCCCCGGAGTCTTCTTGGGTACGACACCCAGCGGGGAAATCCTCAAATCCAGCAGTGGCGGTTCATCGAATGGGCCCGCTATCCTCCCGGCCGCCCGTTCTTTGGATAACTTCGCAGCCACCACGTCCGGCATTTCTCGTGCCGACCGCAGGTTGCTGCTCGTGGTAGCCACCCGCTTGGCAGTGTAAGGGATCCCGCCTGTCGGCCCCGGAGGTCCGCTCCGGACTCCTGGAAGAAGAACTCCTGCGGTGGGGCAAACTGCGGAGGCCCGAAGGCCTGTCTGTGAAAAGGGCTAACGCCTTAACGTACCCATCCCAATATTCGGCAGATTTCGGAGAACCGACCCTGCCCGATGACGTGGAGTGGGATTAGCGAGCCGAGGTGTCCCCACGGGACTCCCGCCGGCGTGACCCCCGGGTACTCCCAAAGAGCCGCACCCTGGCTCTACCCCCTGCTCCAGACGAAGAACCACTCGACCGGCCCCTGTCCCGCCCGATGCTCCGGCTTGGCCTGTGCAGCGGCGAGGGTGAACCAGGCCTGGCCCGCCGTCGAATTGTGAGGTCCTCACGGTCGCGCCATCCACTGACGCGCGACCACGACGACCAGCTGGATCCAGAACCCATGGGCGCCCGCGCACCAGGCTGAGGGGAGGACCGGGAGCCCCCCCGTCAGCCCCCGGAACCGGGGGATGGCGACTGCGCCGGTCCGTGCCGCTCTGCACGGGTAGGCCGCTCCCGGTCAATACACTGCTCGCTGCCCTGAGGCGAGCTGGGCCCCTGTCGCCCCCTGGATCCTTGGATGGCCGCTGCCCAAGCCCTTCTGGCTTTCAAGGCGCTGGCCCTCTTGCCACCCATCTCCCCCTCGCCTCCTCCAGCCTTAGGGGAGTGAGCTGGAGCCCTCCTGGTAGAGGGGGACCTCCTGTCCCAGGGGCTAGACGCCCTGCCCCACCCTGTGGACGGGGAGTCGCCCTCCACGCCTCCAGCCGCCCGCCGGGAGCGAGTTGCCCTCAGGGAGGGGTTCCCCGCTCCCCCGGAGGTCTCCCTTCCTTCGCGGCCCCCCCCACGTCGTCGGTCTGCTCCCGTGGCCGCCCTCCCCCTGAGGCCCTCGCCCGGCGGACGGATCCGGGGCCGCGCGGCCCTCCTGCCGCGCTGCCCTCCTCTCCCCCTGGGCGGGGAGGGGGACCAAGACCTCTCCCGGCCATCTCCCTCCCCCCCAGGTTGGCCCTGGCCTTCGCAGCCTCCTGGCTGTCGCGTCCTCGCGGGGTAGTCTTTGCCAGGAGGCATCTCAGCGCCCCCTACACTGCAAATGCGACCCGGGACTCGAAGGAGGGAGGAGGCAAGCGCCCGCGACGCCGTGAGCCTCTCTCTGCCTGTGGGGGCCTACCTACCTCGCCATTGCCGGAACAGGTCTGTTCCAGCGAGCGGCTGGGCCGCAAAGAGAGCGAACAGCCTCGTGCTCGGCCTTTTATAGGCGGGCTGCCCCGCCCCTCTTCAGCCGCGCTTCAGGCGCGTCCGGATGATGCCACTGGGAGCCGCGTCATCCCGGGAGCGCCCCCGCGACGTCAACGGCGGCTACGCCAAGCCGCGGCTGCTATTTATAGACTACCCTCTAACTCTGTAACTATGAAAGTTACCATTTTTGGTAGCATGAAAGAGTAATCCTGTCAGGGTCCTTTTTTCAAATATAAGCTGAATTCTTCCTGGTAGTAAAATGTATTTACGTAGCAATGTTGGTAATAGCAGATATGTGGATAGCCATGTTGCCTGTATATGGATGAATATTCCTTAGGTACATTTCGTTAGGTTCTTTGTAAGAACGGATTGATGATATAGAACCCTATGAAAGTTAAAATTTTTGGTATCATCATATATCTGCTTACTAACTAAAGTTCCCTCTATTTGTGTAAAACACACATTCAGGATTTACAGAAGCCTGGCAAGGTTACCTAATGAAGGACTCTTATGACTTACGGTACATAATACAAGGTTGTATGTTAGTAGTAACGTTTATTTAGGTATCTACTAGAAACTGTCATATATCAATCGTGGATGGAAGGATGGAAGGCGGAGTCTACCTTAAGCCGGCAGCGAGAACTCCCAGCCTCATGGGCAGAGCTTTCAGACTGCATGTCTGCTGCCTTACTACTCTGCGCCACAAGAGGCTCTTTCAGTGTAAAGGGATCTGTAATATAGAACCCTATGAAAGTAAACGTATTTGGCACTATCACATATCTGCAAAATAACTAGAGTCCTCTCTAATTCTGTATCTATTAAAATTAACATTTTTGGTAGCATGAAAGAGTAAACCTATCAGGGTCCTTTTTTCAAATGTAAGCTGAATTCTTCCTCGGAGGAACATGTATTTGCATAGCAATGTTGGTAATAGCAGCTATCTGGATAGCCACAGCCTGGTTCCCTATATATGGACGGAGGTTCCCTACGTACGTTTCATATCGTTCAATGTATGAAGGGATCTGTAATATAGAACCCTATGAAAGTTAACGTTTTTGTTAACTAACTAGAGTTCCCTCTCCGTAACAAACACATATTCAGGAATTACAGAATCCTGGCAATGTTACATAATGAAGGAGTCTTATGACTTACATACAAAACATGCGGTTGTCTGTTGTAAGTGACTTTAGGTATCAAATTGGTAGAGTGATATATCAAGTGGGATAAAGAGAATTCATGTTGCATATCTGTAGTTAGCTCAGTCAGGGTCCTTAGGTAAATAAGAGTAAATCTATCAAAGAGTAATATATCAATTTGGGGAAGCAGAATTCATGTTGCATCTCCGTAATATCCTGAGTCAGGGTACTTCTTTCAGATGGTCTTACTTTAACCTAAAATCTAAAGATGAATCCTGTCGGGGTCCTTTTTTCAAATGTAAGCTGAATTCTTCCTCGGAGGAACATGTATTTGCATAGCAATGTTGGTAATAGCAGCTATCTGGATAGCCACAGCCAGGGTCCCTATAGATGGACGGTGGTTCCCTACGTACATTTCATAACGTTCAATGTATGAAGGGATCTGTAATATGAAAGTTAAAGTTTGTGATAACTAACTAGAGTTCCCTCTCCGTAACAAACACATATTCAGGAATTACGGAATCCTGGCAATGTTACATAATGAAGGAGTCTTATGACTTACATACAAAACATGCGGTTGTCTGTTGGAAGTGACTTTATTATTATTATTATTATTATTATTATTATTATTATTATTATTTAATTTTTAGACCGCCCTTCTCCCAATAGGTCTCAGGGCGGTTTACAACATAAATAGTTAAAACACAATAAAATCCCCATAAAAACCCCAATTAAAAGTTACATATAACATATCACATAACATATAGTGGCGGTGGTCACAATTCTGATCTTAGTTCAGCCTGGTGGAGAGAATAATGTTCAGAAGAGGGTGGCACCAATACAATACATCTAACCATGATCTCGGTGTTAGAGATCTCAATATTGGAGGGGATCCTCTGATGGATTAGTGGGAAAGCTGCCCTGGCCTCAACCATATGCCTGGCGGAAGAGCTCCGTCTTACAGGCCCTGCGGAAAGCTGGTAGATCCTGCAGGGCCCTTAGCTCTTCTGGGAGCTCGTTCCACCAGGTTGGGGCCAGGACTGAAAAGGCCCTGGCCCGGGTCGAGGCCAGGCGAGCATCCCGTGGGCCCGGGACAACCAGTAAATTCATACCCGCAGAGCGGAGTGCCCTGCGGGAGGCATAAGCAACCAAGCGGTCCCGCAGGTAGACGGGACCCAGGCCGCGTATAGCCTTAAAGGTCAATACCAATACCTTGAATCTGATTCGGAAACAAACTGGTAACCAGTGCAGATGACGAAGCACCGGCTGAATGTGGGTCCTCAAAGGTGTTCTAGTGAAGACCCTGGCAGCCGCATTTTGGACCAGCTGTAACTTCCGAGTCAAAGACAAGGGAAGGCCCGCGTAAAGCGAGTTACAGAAGTCTAATCTGGAAGTGACCGTTGCATGGATCACTGTGGCCAGGTGTTCCGAGGACAGGTAGGGCGCTAGTAGCCGGGCTTGGCGAAGATGGAAAAATGCCGTCCGAGCTACATTGGTGACCTGAGCCTCCATAGAGAGGGAGGCATCAAATGTCACTCCCAAATTCCTGGCAACTGTTGCAGGTGTTAATTGCACCCTGTTCAGGCATGGGAGGTGCACTTCCTGGTCCTGCCCTCTTCTGCCCAGCCACAGGACCTCCGTCTTGGAAGGGTTGAGTTTCAGGCGACTCTGCCTGAGCCATCCAGCTACCGCTTCCAAACAGCTGGCAAATGTATCCGGGGTGGAGTCCGGCCGGCCGTCCATTAGGAAGTAGAGCTGGGTGTCATCCGCATATTGGTGGCAACCCAGCCCATAGCCCCGGACCAGCTGGGCTAGAGGGCGCATATAGATGTTAAAAAGTGTGGGAGAGAGTATCGCCCCCTGCGGAACCCCACAAGGGAGCTCACAAGGGCTCGACATACTCTCCCCCATCGCAACCCTCTGTGTCCGGTTCTGGAGGAAGGAGACCAGCCATTGAAGCGCAGTCCCCCTTATTCCAGCTCCGGCGAGGCGGTGTACCAATAACTCGTAGTCGACCACATCAAATGCGGCCGACAGGTCTAGAAGCACGAGAATGGCGGAGCCGCAACGATCCAGCTGGCGCCGGATATCATCCGTGAGGGCGACCAGCACGGTCTCCACCCCGTGGCCAGGGCGGAAGCCAGACTGGTATGGGTCGAGGGCCGAAGTTTCATCCAAGAAACCTAGGAGTTGGTCTGCTGCGGCCCGCTCTATCACCTTACCCAGAAACGCCAAATGCGAAACTGGGCGGTAACTGGCGGGGTTCCGCGGGTCCAATGATGGCTTTTTCAGTAAGGGGCGTACCACTGCTTCCTTGAGCCCCTTGGGAAACTCTCCAGATATTAAGGAGAGGTTGACAATCTCCTTCAAGGGGCCTCCTATCCGCTGGTCCCCCGATTTGAGCAACCAGGACGGACAGGGATCTAAGGGGCAAGTGGTCGCCCTCACTGAACCCAGTAACTTGTCCACTTCGGTTACAGAGAGCCGCCTGAAGCCATCAAACACTAACCCCCTTGACGGCCACGGAGCTTCCAGTTCACTAACTGTATCAATCGTGGCAGGTAGGTCACGGCGGAGCGACAGGACTTTGTCCGCAAAATAGCTCGATAATGCCACACAGCTCAATTCCAATTCCCTTATCGTTTGTCGCCCTTCTTCCAGGGCGGTAAGTGATCTAATTACCTTAAATAATTGTGCTGGGCGAGAGCTTGCGGACGCGATTTCTGCAGCGTAGAAGTCTCGTTTCGCCGCTTTCACCACATTCTCATACGCCTTCATAAGCGTGCGATGAGATGTCCTTGTAGCTTCGTCACGAGTCTTCCTCCACACTCGCTCAAGCCGTCTCACTTCCTTCTTCCTCTCCCGAAGCTCCTGGGAATACCATGGAGCCTGTTTGAGGCGAAGGCGGCGCCTAGGAGCAATCTCGTCAATGGCGGCCGTAAGGCGGGACTGCCAGTCCTCCACCAAGGCCGTCAACGAGGTGCCGGAGGGCATCGGGTCCCGCAGGGCATTCAGGAATCTCTCAGATTCCATGAGTCTCCGCGGGCGGACTAGAATATGTCCGTCACCCAAACGGAGAGGGGGTGGTATCCTCAGTCGAGCCTTCAGGGCATGGTGGTCTGACCATGGAACGATGTTATTCGCCACCAGATCTACCGCTACACCTGCACCAAAGATCAAATCGAGGGTGTGACCAGCCTGATGGGTGGGACCAGCAACAATCTGCGAGAACCCTAGTGTCTCCATGGCTGACACTAGATCCAGGCCAGGTCCTGAAGATGGCGCATCCGCATGAACGTTGAAGTCCCCCAAAACTAAAAGTTTTGGGTACTGCAACGTCCAGGCAGCCACAGCCTCCAGCAGGCCTGGCAGGGAATCGGGCGGGGCAGTGGGTGATCGGTACACCAACCAGATCGCCACGTTCTCGACCGATTCCCACCCAAGACCGACACACTCAATCCCCGGAATCATTGGCGCAGGGAGAGCCCTGAAGGAGAAGGTCTCTCTGACCAGAATTGCCACCCCCCCTCCCCTCCCATGGAGCCGGGGTTGATGCAGGACGGAAAACCCAGGCGGTGCCAGATCTTTCAAGGCGACGGTCTCGCCTTCACGCACCCAGCTTTCCGTCACGCAAGCCAGGTCAGCCTCATGCCTTACGAAGTAATCCCGCAGGGTTGAGGACTTGTTGTTTATTGACCTGGCATTGCATAGGATCAACACCGGTTCCACCCTAGCCCTCTCCCCCATGAACCTGGGGATGGGACGAAGATTTGAAGGGCAACGTCCATATCGACCAGGCCACCGTGCGTGGAAATTCCACGGTTGGGGCCTTCTTGGACCTACGTACGTCGTTGCCCCCCTATTATTGAATCTCCTCCCACCGCTATGTTTGCCTTGGCCCAGAAGAACTGGAATTATAGCCCCGGGCCGGATCCCCATCTCAATGGCCACACTCTCTTCCCTAGGCCACCATGTAGGGCAGTCCTTCATCTAACAGTTCTAATAGCTGTCTAAAAACCTCCCAACCCAATCCCTCCCGTCCCAATCCCCCCTCAAAAACCCTCCCTCAAAACCCACCCTCGACTAACTACAGCTATACTGGTCCCACCCGCTACCTATCCAGGGTGTTATACCGAGGATCCAGCTGAGTACCCAGCTGCTCTCCTCTGGCCTTCCACCCCTACCTAACACTCTGGAAAAATAAAATCCCGTCCCCCAACTGAATCAGAGCAGTTCTGTCAACATCCAGGAGGTGGCGCAGGGGGGTAGCTTGAGACAGTCTCTTTCTTCTCCTACGCTTCGGATGTTGCCGTTGCACTTTGTAGCAGCAGGGGCTCTGATCTTGATTGCTCCAGCATGGAATGCATGGAATGCAGGGTATCATATTGGTAGAGTGATATATCGAGTGGGATAAAGAGAATTCATGTTGCATATCTGTAGTAAGCTCAGTCAGGGTTCTTCTTTCATATATAGGGACCCTGGCTGTGGCTATCCAGATAGCTGCTATTACCAAAATTGCTATGCAAATACATGTTCCTCCGAGGAAGAATTCAGCTTACAGTAAGTCCATTTGAAAAAAGGACCCTGACAGTATTACTCTTTCATGCTACCAAAAATGGTAACTTTCATACTTACAGAGTTAGAGGGAACTCTAGTTATTTAGCAGATACGTGATAGTGCCAAATACGTTTACTTTCATAGGGTTCTATATAACAGATCCCTTTACAGCAGCCTGGCAATTTTATCTAATTTGTGACATGTACAAAACATACGGTTGTATGTTAGAAGTAACCTCCTTAGGTATCTAATTGGGATGGAAGGCGGAGTCAACTTTGAGCTGGCTGCGAGGACTGAACTCCCAGCCTCATGGGCAGACTGCATGTCTGCTGCCTTACCACTCTGCGCCACAAGAGGCTCTTTCAGTGTAAAGGGATCTGTAATATAGAACCCTATGAAAGTTAACGGATTTGGCACTATCACGTATCTGCTAAATAACTAGAGTTCCCTCTAACTCTGTAACAATGAAAGTTACCATTTTTGGTAGCATGAAAGAGTAATCCTGTCAGGGTCCTTTTTTCAAATGGTTTTACTGTAAGCTGAATGCTTCCTCTGAGGAACATGTATTTTCATAGCAATGTTGGTAATAGCAGCTATCTGGATAGCCACAGCCAGGGACCCTATAGATGGACGGAGGTTCCCTACGTACATTTCATAACGTTCAATGTATGAAGGGATCTGTAATATAGAACACTATGAAAGTTAACCCTTTTTAGATAACTAACTACAGTTCGCTCTACGTAACAAACACATATTCAGGAATGTATTTGCATAGCAATGTTGGTAATAGCAGAAGCCTGGCAAGGTTACCTAATGAAGGACTCTTATGACTTACGGTACATAACACAAGGTTGTATGTTAGTAGTAACATTTATTTAGGTATCTACTGGAATCTGTCATATATCAGTTGTGGAAGCGGAATTCATGTTGCATCTCCGTAGTCAGGGTCCTTCGTTCAAATGCTCATACTGTAACCTTAATTCTTCCTGGTACGAACAAAATTTGCATAGCAATTTTTGGTAGCATCATGTATATGCTATCTAACTAAAGTTACCTCTATTTGTGTAACACACACATTCAGGATTTATAGAAGCCTGGCAAGGTTACCTAATGAAGGACTCTTATGACTTATGGCACATAACACAAGGTTGTATGTTAGTAGTAACGTTTATTTAGGTATCTACTAGAAACTGTCATATATCAATTGTGGAAGCGGAATTCATGTTCCATCTCCGTAGTCAGGGTCCTTCTTTCAAATGCTCATACTGTAACCTTAATTCTTCCTGATACAAAAAAAGATTTGCATAGCAATGTTGGTAATACCATGTATGTGGATAGCCACAGACATTTTGCCTATATATAGGTGAATCTTCCTTACATTTTTGGTAGCATCATGTATATGCTAACTAACTAAAGTTACCTCTATTTGTGTAACACCAACATAGTCATGACTTATGTACAAAACACACGGTTGTATGTTAGAAGTAACCTCCTTAGGTATCTAATTGAAAGAGTAATATATCAATTGGGGGGAGTAGAATTCATGTTTCATCTCTGTAGTAAGCTGAATTCTGCCTGGTAGTAACATGTATTTGAATAGCAATGTTGGGAATAGCAGGTATGTGGGAAGCCACAGCCATTTCCGTAGTAACCTGAGTCCGGGTCATTCTTTCAGATGTCCTTACTGTAAGTTGAATTCTTCCTGATAGTAAAATGTATTTGCATAGCAATGTTGGTAATTGTAAGTAGGTGGATATACATGTTGCCTGTATATGGTTGAATATTCCTTACGTATATTTCTTTGAAAGAATGGATTGGTGATGTAGAACCCTATGAAAGTTAATATTTTTGATAGCATCATGTATCTGCTAACTAACTAAACTTCCCATATATAGGGAACCTGGCTGTGGCTACCCAGATAGCTGGTATTACCAACCTGCTATTTGCATAGCAATGTTAGTAATAGCAGCTATCTGGATAGCCACAGCCATGCAAGCTGAATTCTTCCTGGTAATAAAATGTATTTACATAGCAATGTTGGTATTAGCAGGTATGTGGATAGCCATGTTGCCTGTATATGGATGAATATTCCTTAGGTACATATCGTTAGGTTCTTTGTAAGAACGGATTGATGATATAGAACCCTGGTAGCATCATGTATCTGCTTACTAACTAAAGTTCCCTCTATTTGTGTAACACACACATTCAGGATTTACAGAAGACTAGCAAGGAACTATTATGACTTACAGTACATAACACAAGGTTGTATGTTAGTAGTAACTTTTATTTAGGTATCTACTAGAAACTATCATATATCAATTGTGGAAGCGAAATTCATGTTGCATCTCCATAGTCAGGGTCCTTCTTTCAAATGCTCATACTGTAACCTTAATTCTTCCTGATACGAACAAAGATTTGCATAGTAATGTTGGTAATCCCATGTATGTGGATAGCCACAGCCATTTTGCCTATATATGGGTGAATCCTCCTTACATTTTTGGTAGCATCATGTATATGCTAACTAAATAAAGTTACCTCTATTTGTGTAACACCAACATATTCAGTGTTTACAGAAGCCTGGCAATATTATCTAATGAGGGAGTCATGACATGTACAAAACATGTACGGTTGTATTTTAGAAGTAACCTCCTTAGGTATCTAATTGAAAGAGTAATATAATTCATGTTGCATCTCTGTAGTAAGATGAATTCTGCCTGGTAGTAACATTTGAATAGCAATGTTGGTAATAGCAGGTATGTGGGTAGCCACAGCCATTTCCGTAGTAAACTGAGTCGTCTTTGAGGGCTGAACTCCCAGCCTCATGGGCAGAGCTTTCAGACTGCATGTCTGCTGCCTTACCACTCTGCGCCACAAGAGGCTGTATTATTGTAAAGGGATCTGTAATATAGAACCCTATGAAAGTTAACGTATTTGGCACTATCACGTATCTGCTAAATAGTTATAGAGTTCCGTCTAACTCTGTAACTATGAAAGTTACCATTTTTGGTAGCATGAAAGAGTAATCCTGTCAGGGTCCTTTTTTCAAATGTAAGCTGAATTCTTCCTCGAAGGAACATGTATTTGTTTAGCAATGTTGGTAATAGCAGCTATCTGGATAGCCACAGCCAGGTTCCCTATATATGGACGGAGGTTCCCTACGTACGTTTCATAATGTTCAATGTATGAACGGATCTGAAAACCCTATAAAAGTTAATGTTTTTGATAACTAACTAGAGTTCCCTCTCCGTAACAAACACATATTCAGGAATTACAGAATCCTGGCAATGTTACCTAATGAAGGAGTCTTATGACTTACATACAAAACATGCGGTTGTCTGTTGGAAGTGACTTTAGGTATCAAATAGGTAGAGTGATATATCAAGTGGGATAAAGAGAAATCATGTTGCATAGCCGTAGTAAGCTCAGTCAGGGACCTTCTTTCAGATGGTCTTACTTTAAGCTGAATTCTTCCTCGGAGGAACATGTATTTGTTTAGCAATGTTGGTAATAGCAGCTATCTGGATAGCCACAGCCAGGTTCCCTATATATGGACGGAGGTTCCCTACGTACGTTTCATAACGTTCAATGTATGAACGGATCTGAAAACCCTATGAAAGTTAACGTTTTTGATAACTAACTAGAGTTCCCTCTCCGTAACAAACACATATTCAGGAATTACAGAATCCTGGCAATGTTACCTAATGAAGGAGTCTTATGACTTACATACAAAACATGCGGTTGTCTGTTGGAAGTGACTTTAGGTATCAAATAGGTAGAGTGATATATCAAGTGGGATAAAGAGAATTCATGCTGCATAGCCGTAGTAAGCTCAGTCAGGGTCCTTCTTTCAGATGGTCTTACTTTAAGCTGAATTCTTCCTCGGAGGAACATGTATTTGTTTAGCAATGTTGGTAATAGCAGCTATCTGGATAGCCACAGCCAGGTTCCCTATACATGGACGGAGGTTCCCTACGTACGTTTCATGTATTTGCCTAGCAATGATGGTAAGAGGAGCCATGCAAGCTGAATTCTTCCTGGTAATAAAATTTATTTACATAGCAATGTTGGTAATAGCAGGTATGTGGATAGCCATGTTGCCTGTATATGGATGAATATTCCTTAGGTACATTTCGTTAGGTTCTTTGTAAGAACGGATTGATGATATAGAACCCTATGAAAGTTAAAATTTTTGGTAGCATCATGCTTACTAACTAAAGTTCCCTCTATTTCTGTAACACACACATTCAGTATTTACAGAAGCCTGGCAAGGTTACCTATTGATGGACTCTTATGACTTATGGTACATAACACAAGGTTGTATGTTAGTAGTAACGTTTATTTAGGTATCTACTAGAAACTGTCATATATCAATTGTGGAAGCGGAATTCATGTTGCATCTCCGTAGTCAGGTCCTTCTTTCTTCTCCGGCTCGGCCTGCGCAGCGGCGAGGGCAAACGAGGCCTGGCCCGCTGTCGAATGGGCAAACGAGGCCTGGCCCGCGCCATCCACTGACGCGCGACCCCGACGGCCAGCTGGATCCAGAACCCACGGGCGCCCGCGCACTAGGCTGAGTGGAGGATCGGGAGCACCCCCGCCGGCCCCCGGAACCGGGGGATGGCGACCGTGCCGGTCCGTGCCGCCCTGCACGGGTAGGACGCTCCCGGTTACTACCCCGCCCGCTGCCCTGAGGCGAGCTGGGCCCCTGCCGCCCCCTGGATCCTGGGATGGCCGCCGCCCAAGCCCTGCTGGCTTTCAAGGCGCTGGCCCTCTTGCCACCCCCTCTCCCTCTCGCCTCCTCCAGGCTTAGGGAATCGGGCTGGAGCCCTCATGGTAGAGGTCCCCGCCCACGGCGATGGGGACCTCCTTTCGCAGGGGCTAGATGCCCTGCCCCGCCCCCTGGACGGGGAGGTGCCCTCCATGCCTCCAGCCCTCCTGGCTGCCGCTTCCTCGCGGGTTAGTCTTCTGCCGGGAGGCAGCTCGGCGCCCCCTACACTGCAAATGTGACCCGGGACTCAAACCAGGAAGGAGGCAAGCACCCGCAACGCCGTGAGCCTCTCACTGCCTGTGGGGACCAACCTACCTCACCACTGCTGGAACAGGTCTGTTCCGGCGACCGGCTGGGGAGCGAAGAGGGTGAGCAGCCTCGTGCTCGGATTTTTATAGGCCGGCTGCCCCGCCCCGCTTCAGCCGCACTTCAGGCACGGCCGGATGACACCACTGGGAGCCGCGTCATTACCGTTTACCCCACGTCATCCCGGGGGCGCCCCCCCGAGTTTCCTCTAACTCTGTAACTATGAAAGTTACCATTTTTGGTAGCATGAAAGAGTAATCCTGTCAGGGTCCTTTTTTCAAATGTAAGCTGAATTTTTCCTGGTAGTAAAATGTATTTACATAACAATGTTGGTAATAGCAGGTATGTGGATAGCCATGTTGCCTGTATATGGATGAATATTCCTTAGGTACATTTCGTTAGGTTCTTTGTAAGAACCGATTGATGATATAGAACGCTATGAAAGTTAAAATTTTTGGTAGCATCATATATCTGCTTACTAACTAAAGTTCCCTCTATTTGTGTAAAACACACATTCAGGATTTACAGATGCCTGGCAAGGTTACCTAATGAAGGACTCTTACGACTTACGGTACATAACACAAGGTTGTATGTTAGTAGTAACGTTTATTTAGGTATCTACTAGAAACTGTCATATATCAATTGTGGATGGAAGGATAGAAGGCGGAGTCAACCTTGAGCCGGCTGCGAGAACTCCCAGCCTCATGGGCAGAGCTTTCAGACTGCATGTCTGCTGCCTTACCACTCTGCGTCACAAGAGGCTCTTTCAGTGTAATATAGAACCCTATGAAAGTTAACGTATTTGGCACTATCACGTATCTGCTAAATAGTTATAGAGTTCACTCTAACTCTGTAACTATGAAAGTTACCATTTTTGGTAGCATGAAAGAGTAATCCTATCAGGGTCCTTATTTCAAATGGTTTTACTGTAAGCTGAATTCTTCCTCGGAGAAAGATGTATTTGCATAGCAATGTTGGTAATAGCAGCTATCTGGATAGCCACAGGCAGGTTCCCTATATATGGACGGAGGTTCCCTACGAACATCTCATAACGTTCAATGTATGAAGGGATCTGTAAAATAGAACCCTATGAAAGTTAACGTTTTTGATAACTAACTAGAGTTCCCTCTCCGTAACAAGTCATGACTTATGTACAATGTGTGGGAGTCATGACTTATGTGCAAAATACACGGTTGTAAGCTGAATTCTGCCGGGTAGTAACATATATTTGAATAGCAATGTTGGTAATAGGAGGTATGTGGGGAGCCACAGCCATTTCCGTAGTAACCTGAGTCCGGGTCCTTCTTTCAGATGCCCTTACTGTAAGCTGAATTCTTCCTGATAGTAAAATGTATTTGCATAGCAATGTTAGTAATAGCAGCTATCTGGATAGCCACAGCCATGCAAGCTGAATTCTTCCTGGTAGTAAATGTATTTAAATAGCAATGTTGGTAATAGCAGGTATGTGGATAGCCGTGTTGCCTGCATATGGATGAATATTCTTTGGGAAATTTCGTTAGGTTCTTTGTAAGAACGGATTGAGGATATAGAACCCTATGAAAGTTAAAATTTTTGGTAGCATCATGTATCTGCATAGTAACTAAAGTTCCCTCTATTTGTGTAACACACACATTCAGGATTTACAGAAGCCTAGCAAGGTTACCTAATGAAGGACTCTTATGACTTACGGTACATAACACAAGGTTGTATGTTAGTAGTAACGTTTATTTAGGTATCTACTAGAAACTGTCATATAGCAATTGTGGAAGCAGAATTTATGTTGCATCATGTTGCATAGTCAGGGTCCTTCTTTCAAATGCTCATAATGTAACCTTAATTCTTCCTGATACGAACAAAGAACGGATTGGTGATGTAGAACCCTATGGAAGTTAATATTTTTGATAGCATCATGTATCTGCTAACTATCTAAAGTTCTCTCTATTTGTAAAACACACACATATTCAGGATTTACAGGAGACTGACAATTTTACCTAATGAAGGACTCTTATCTCTTATGTACAAAACATACGGTTGTATGTTGTAAGTAAGATCTCCTTAGGTATCTAATTGAAACTGTAATATATCAATTTGTGGAAGCAGAATTCATGTTGCATCTCCGTAATATCCGTAGTCAGGGTCCTTCTTTCAAATGCTCAAATACTGTAACCTTAATTCTTCCTGATACGAACAAAGATTTGCATAGCAATGTTGGTAGTACCATGTATCTGGATAGCCACAGACATTTTGCCTATATATGGGTGAACCTTACATTTTTGGTAGCATCATGTATATGCTAACTAACTAAAGTTACCTCTACTTGTGTAACACCAACATATTCAGTGTTTACAGAAGCCTGGCAATATTATCTAATGTGGGAGTCATGACTTATGTACAAAATACACGGTTGTATGTTAGAAGTAACCTTATTAGGTATCCAATTGAAAGAGTAATATATCAATTGGGGGGAGTAGAATTCATGTTGCATCTCTGTAGTAAGCTGAATTCTCCCTGGAAATAACATTTGAATAGCAACGTTGGTAATAGCAGGTATGTGGGTAGCTACTGGCATTTCCATAGTAACTTGAGTCCGGGACCTTCTTTCAGATGCCTTTAGTGTAAGCTGAATTCTGCCTGGTAGTAAAATGTATTTGCATAGCAATGTTGGTAATAGCAGGTATGTGGATAGCCATGTTGCCTATATGGGTGAATTATCCTTACATTTTTGGTAGCATCATGTATATGCTAACTAACTAAAGTTCCCTCTATTTGTGAAACACACTCATATTCAGGATTTACAGGAGCCTGGCAATTTTACCTAATGAAGGACTCTTATCTCTAATGTAGAAAGCATACGGTTTTATGTTGTAAGTAAGATCTCCTTAGGTATCTAATTGAAAGAGTAATATATCAATTTGGGGAAGCAGAATTCATGTTGCATCTCCGTAATATCCTGAGTCAGGGTCCTTCTTTCAAATGGTCTTAAAGGTAAAGGTAAAGGTATCCCCTGTGCAAGCACCGAGTCATGTCTGACCCTTGGGGTGACGCCCTCTAGCGTTTTCATGGCAGACTCAATACGGGGTGGTTTGCCAGTGCCTTCCCCAGTCATGACCGTTTACCCCCCAGCAGCAAGCTGGGTACTCATTTTACCGACCTCGGAAGGATGGAAGGCTGAGTCAACCTTGAGCCGGCTGCTGGGATCGAACTCCCAACCTCATGGGCAAAGCTTTCAGGCGGCTGCCTTATCACTCTGCGCCACAAGAGGCTCTCAAATGGTCTTACTTTAACCTAAATTCTTCCTCGGTGGAACATGTATTTGCATCCAAATTTTGGTAAGAGCAGCTATCTGGATAGCCACAGCCATGTTCCCTATATGTGGGCGAAGCTTCCATCCGTACATTTCATAACGTTCAATGTATTAAAAGGTAAAAGTTAATGGTATCCCTTGTGCAATCCCTGAGTCATGTCTAACCCGTGGGGTGACGCCCTCTACCTTTTTCATGGCAGACTCAATACGGGGTGGTTTGCCAGTGCCTTAACCAGTCATTACCGTTTACCCCCCAGGAAGCTGGGTACTCATATTACCGTCCGCAGAGGGATGGAAGGCGGAGTCAACCTTGAGCCGGCTGCGAGAACTGAACTCCCAACCTCATGGGCAGAGCTTTCAGACTGCATGTCTGCTGCCTTACCACTCTGCCTTACACCATATATAGGGAACCTGGCTGTGGCTATATATGGACGGAGGTTGCCTACGTACATTTCATATCGTTCAATGTATGAAGGGATCTGTAATATAGAACCCTATGAAAGTTAACGTTTTTGATAACTAACTACAGTTCGCTCTCCGTAACAAACACATATTCAGGATTTACAGAATCCTGGCAATGTTACCTAATTAAGGAGTCTTATGACTTACATACAAAACATGCGGTTGTCTGTTGGAAGTGACTTTTGGTATCAAATAGGTAGAGTGATATATCAAATGGTATAAAGAGAATTCATGTTGCATAGCCGTAGTAAGCTCAGTCAGGGTCCTTCTTTCAGATTGTCTTACTTTAAGCGGAATTCTTCCTCGGAGGAAAATGTATTTGCCTAGCAATGATGGTAAGAACAGCTATCTGGATAGCCACAGCCATGCAAGCTGAATTCTTCCTGGTAATAAAATGTATTTACATAGCAATGTTGGTATTAGCAGGTATGTGGATAGCCATGTTGCCTGTATATGGATGAATATTCCTTAGGTACATATCGTTAGGTTCTTTGTAAGAACGGATTGATGATATAGAACCCTATGAAAGTTAAAATTTTTGGTAGCATCATGTATCTGCTTACTAACTAAAGTTCCCTCTATTTGTGTAACACACACATTCAGGATTTACAGAAGACTAGCAAGGAACTATTATGACTTACAGTACATAACACAAGGTTGTATGTTAGTAGTAACTTTTATTTAGGTATCTACTAGAAACTATCATATATCAATTGTGGAAGCGAAATTCATGTTGCATCTCCATAGTCAGGGTCCTTCTTTCAAATGCTCATACTGTAACCTTAATTCTTCCTGATACGAACAAAGATTTGCATAGTAATGTTGGTAATCCCATGTATGTGGATAGCCACAGCCATTTTGCCTATATATGGGTGAATCCTCCTTACATTTTTGGTAGCATCATGTATATGCTAACTAAATAAAGTTACCTCTATTTGTGTAACACCAACATATTCAGTGTTTACAGAAGCCTGGCAATATTATCTAATGAGGGAGTCATGACATGTACAAAACATGTACGGTTGTATTTTAGAAGTAACCTCCTTAGGTATCTAATTGAAAGAGTAATATAATTCATGTTGCATCTCTGTAGTAAGATGAATTCTGCCTGGTAGTAACATTTGAATAGCAATGTTGGTAATAGCAGGTATGTGGGTAGCCACAGCCATTTCCGTAGTAAACTGAGTCGTCTTTGAGGGCTGAACTCCCAGCCTCATGGGCAGAGCTTTCAGACTGCATGTCTGCTGCCTTACCACTCTGCGCCACAAGAGGCTGTATTATTGTAAAGGGATCTGTAATATAGAACCCTATGAAAGTTAACGTATTTGGCACTATCACGTATCTGCTAAATAGTTATAGAGTTCCGTCTAACTCTGTAACTATGAAAGTTACCATTTTTGGTAGCATGAAAGAGTAATCCTGTCAGGGTCCTTTTTTCAAATGTAAGCTGAATTCTTCCTCGAAGGAACATGTATTTGTTTAGCAATGTTGGTAATAGCAGCTATCTGGATAGCCACAGCCAGGTTCCCTATATATGGACGGAGGTTCCCTACGTACGTTTCATAATGTTCAATGTATGAACGGATCTGAAAACCCTATAAAAGTTAATGTTTTTGATAACTAACTAGAGTTCCCTCTCCGTAACAAACACATATTCAGGAATTACAGAATCCTGGCAATGTTACCTAATGAAGGAGTCTTATGACTTACATACAAAACATGCGGTTGTCTGTTGGAAGTGACTTTAGGTATCAAATAGGTAGAGTGATATATCAAGTGGGATAAAGAGAAATCATGTTGCATAGCCGTAGTAAGCTCAGTCAGGGACCTTCTTTCAGATGGTCTTACTTTAAGCTGAATTCTTCCTCGGAGGAACATGTATTTGTTTAGCAATGTTGGTAATAGCAGCTATCTGGATAGCCACAGCCAGGTTCCCTATATATGGACGGAGGTTCCCTACGTACATTTCTTAACATTCAATGTATGAAGGGATCTGTAATATAGGACTCTATGAACGTTTTTGATAACTAACTAGAGTTCCCTCTCCGTAACAAACACATATTCAGGAATTACAGAATCCTGGCAATGTGACCTAAAGAAGGAGTCTTATGACTTACATACAAAACATGCGGTTGTCTGTTGGAAGTGACTTTAGGTATCAAATAGGTAGAGTGATATATCAAGTGGGATAAAGAGAATTCATGCTGCATAGCCGTAGTAAGCTCAGTCAGGGTCCTTCTTTCAGATGGTCTTACTTTAAGCTGAATTCTTCCTCGGAGGAACATGTATTTGTTTAGCAATGTTGGTAATAGCAGCTATCTGGATAGCCACAGCCAGGTTCCCTATACATGGACGGAGGTTCCCTACGTACGTTTCATGTATTTGCCTAGCAATGATGGTAAGAGGAGCCATGCAAGCTGAATTCTTCCTGGTAATAAAATTTATTTACATAGCAATGTTGGTAATAGCAGGTATGTGGATAGCCATGTTGCCTGTATATGGATGAATATTCCTTAGGTACATTTCGTTAGGTTCTTTGTAAGAACGGATTGATGATATAGAACCCTATGAAAGTTAAAATTTTTGGTAGCATCATGCTTACTAACTAAAGTTCCCTCTATTTCTGTAACACACACATTCAGTATTTACAGAAGCCTGGCAAGGTTACCTATTGATGGACTCTTATGACTTATGGTACATAACACAAGGTTGTATGTTAGTAGTAACGTTTATTTAGGTATCTACTAGAAACTGTCATATATCAATTGTGGAAGCGGAATTCATGTTGCATCTCCGTAGTCAGGTCCTTCTTTCTTCTCCGGCTCGGCCTGCGCAGCGGCGAGGGCAAACGAGGCCTGGCCCGCTGTCGAATGGGCAAACGAGGCCTGGCCCGCGCCATCCACTGACGCGCGACCCCGACGGCCAGCTGGATCCAGAACCCATGGGCGCCCGCGCACTAGGCTGAGTGGAGGATCGGGAGCACCCCCGCCGGCCCCCGGAACCGGGGGATGGCGACCGTGCCGGTCCGTGCCGCCCTGCACGGGTAGGACGCTCCCGGTTACTACCCCGCCCGCTGCCCTGAGGCGAGCTGGGCCCCCGCCGCCCCCTGGATCCTGGGATGGCCGCCGCCCAAGCCCTGCTGGCTTTCAAGGCGCTGGCCCTCTTGCCACCCCCTCTCCCTCTCGCCTCCTCCAGGCTTAGGGAATCGGGCTGGAGCCCTCATGGTAGAGGTCCCCGCCCACGGCGATGGGGACCTCCTTTCGCAGGGGCTAGATGCCCTGCCCCACCCCCTGGACGGGGAGGTGCCCTCCATGCCTCCAGCCCTCCTGGCTGCCGCTTCCTCGCGGGTTAGTCTTCTTCCGGGAGGCAGCTCGGCGCCCCCTACACTGCAAATGTGACCCGGGACTCAAACCAGGAAGGAGGCAAGCACCCGCAACGCCGTGAGCCTCTCACTGCCTGTGGGGACCAACCTACCTCACCACTGCTGGAACAGGTCTGTTCCGGCGACCGGCTGGGGAGCGAAGAGGGTGAGCAGCCTCGTGCTCGGATTTTTATAGGCCGGCTGCCCCGCCCCGCTTCAGCCGCACTTCAGGCACGGCCGGATGACACCACTGGGAGCCGCGTCATTACCGTTTACCCCACGTCATCCCGGGGGCGCCCCCCCGAGTTTCCTCTAACTCTGTAACTATGAAAGTTACCATTTTTGGTAGCATGAAAGAGTAATCCTGTCAGGGTCCTTTTTTCAAATGTAAGCTGAATTTTTCCTGGTAGTAAAATGTATTTACATAACAATGTTGGTAATAGCAGGTATGTGGATAGCCATGTTGCCTGTATATGGATGAATATTCCTTAGGTACATTTCGTTAGGTTCTTTGTAAGAACCGATTGATGATATAGAACGCTATGAAAGTTAAAATTTTTGGTAGCATCATATATCTGCTTACTAACTAAAGTTCCCTCTATTTGTGTAAAACACACATTCAGGATTTACAGATGCCTGGCAAGGTTACCTAATGAAGGACTCTTACGACTTACGGTACATAACACAAGGTTGTATGTTAGTAGTAACGTTTATTTAGGTATCTACTAGAAACTGTCATATATCAATTGTGGATGGAAGGATAGAAGGCGGAGTCAACCTTGAGCCGGCTGCGAGAACTCCCAGCCTCATGGGCAGAGCTTTCAGACTGCATGTCTGCTGCCTTACCACTCTGCGTCACAAGAGGCTCTTTCAGTGTAATATAGAACCCTATGAAAGTTAACGTATTTGGCACTATCACGTATCTGCTAAATAGTTATAGAGTTCACTCTAACTCTGTAATTATGAAAGTTACCATTTTTGGTAGCATGAAAGAGTAATCCTATCAGGGTCCTTATTTCAAATGGTTTTACTGTAAGCTGAATTCTTCCTCGGAGAAAGATGTATTTGCATAGCAATGTTGGTAATAGCAGCTATCTGGATAGCCACAGGCAGGTTCCCTATATATGGACGGAGGTTCCCTACGAACATCTCATAACGTTCAATGTATGAAGGGATCTGTAAAATAGAACCCTATGAAAGTTAACGTTTTTGATAACTAACTAGAGTTCCCTCTCCGTAACAAGTCATGACTTATGTACAATGTGTGGGAGTCATGACTTATGTGCAAAATACACGGTTGTAAGCTGAATTCTGCCGGGTAGTAACATATATTTGAATAGCAATGTTGGTAATAGGAGGTATGTGGGGAGCCACAGCCATTTCCGTAGTAACCTGAGTCCGGGTCCTTCTTTCAGATGCCCTTACTGTAAGCTGAATTCTTCCTGATAGTAAAATGTATTTGCATAGCAATGTTAGTAATAGCAGCTATCTGGATAGCCACAGCCATGCAAGCTGAATTCTTCCTGGTAGTAAATGTATTTAAATAGCAATGTTGGTAATAGCAGGTATGTGGATAGCCGTGTTGCCTGCATATGGATGAATATTCTTTGGGAAATTTCGTTAGGTTCTTTGTAAGAACGGATTGAGGATATAGAACCCTATGAAAGTTAAAATTTTTGGTAGCATCATGTATCTGCATAGTAACTAAAGTTCCCTCTATTTGTGTAACACACACATTCAGGATTTACAGAAGCCTAGCAAGGTTACCTAATGAAGGACTCTTATGACTTACGGTACATAACACAAGGTTGTATGTTAGTAGTAACGTTTATTTAGGTATCTACTAGAAACTGTCATATAGCAATTGTGGAAGCAGAATTTATGTTGCATCATGTTGCATAGTCAGGGTCCTTCTTTCAAATGCTCATAATGTAACCTTAATTCTTCCTGATACGAACAAAGAACGGATTGGTGATGTAGAACCCTATGGAAGTTAATATTTTTGATAGCATCATGTATCTGCTAACTATCTAAAGTTCTCTCTATTTGTAAAACACACACATATTCAGGATTTACAGGAGACTGACAATTTTACCTAATGAAGGACTCTTATCTCTTATGTACAAAACATACGGTTGTATGTTGTAAGTAAGATCTCCTTAGGTATCTAATTGAAACTGTAATATATCAATTTGTGGAAGCAGAATTCATGTTGCATCTCCGTAATATCCGTAGTCAGGGTCCTTCTTTCAAATGCTCAAATACTGTAACCTTAATTCTTCCTGATACGAACAAAGATTTGCATAGCAATGTTGGTAGTACCATGTATCTGGATAGCCACAGACATTTTGCCTATATATGGGTGAACCTTACATTTTTGGTAGCATCATGTATATGCTAACTAACTAAAGTTACCTCTACTTGTGTAACACCAACATATTCAGTGTTTACAGAAGCCTGGCAATATTATCTAATGTGGGAGTCATGACTTATGTACAAAATACACGGTTGTATGTTAGAAGTAACCTTATTAGGTATCCAATTGAAAGAGTAATATATCAATTGGGGGGAGTAGAATTCATGTTGCATCTCTGTAGTAAGCTGAATTCTCCCTGGAAATAACATTTGAATAGCAACGTTGGTAATAGCAGGTATGTGGGTAGCTACTGGCATTTCCATAGTAACTTGAGTCCGGGACCTTCTTTCAGATGCCTTTAGTGTAAGCTGAATTCTGCCTGGTAGTAAAATGTATTTGCATAGCAATGTTGGTAATAGCAGGTATGTGGATAGCCATGTTGCCTATATGGGTGAATTATCCTTACATTTTTGGTAGCATCATGTATATGCTAACTAACTAAAGTTCCCTCTATTTGTGAAACACACTCATATTCAGGATTTACAGGAGCCTGGCAATTTTACCTAATGAAGGACTCTTATCTCTAATGTAGAAAGCATACGGTTTTATGTTGTAAGTAAGATCTCCTTAGGTATCTAATTGAAAGAGTAATATATCAATTTGGGGAAGCAGAATTCATGTTGCATCTCCGTAATATCCTGAGTCAGGGTCCTTCTTTCAAATGGTCTTAAAGGTAAAGGTAAAGGTATCCCCTGTGCAAGCACCGAGTCATGTCTGACCCTTGGGGTGACGCCCTCTAGCGTTTTCATGGCAGACTCAATACGGGGTGGTTTGCCAGTGCCTTCCCCAGTCATGACCGTTTACCCCCCAGCAGCAAGCTGGGTACTCATTTTACCGACCTCGGAAGGATGGAAGGCTGAGTCAACCTTGAGCCGGCTGCTGGGATCGAACTCCCAACCTCATGGGCAAAGCTTTCAGGTGGCTGCCTTATCACTCTGCGCCACAAGAGGCTCTCAAATGGTCTTACTTTAACCTAAATTCTTCCTCGGTGGAACATGTATTTGCATCCAAATTTTGGTAAGAGCAGCTATCTGGATAGCCACAGCCATGTTCCCTATATGTGGGCGAAGCTTCCATCCGTACATTTCATAACGTTCAATGTATTAAAAGGTAAAAGTTAATGGTATCCCTTGTGCAATCCCTGAGTCATGTCTAACCCGTGGGGTGACGCCCTCTACCTTTTTCATGGCAGACTCAATACGGGGTGGTTTGCCAGTGCCTTAACCAGTCATTACCGTTTACCCCCCAGGAAGCTGGGTACTCATATTACCGTCCGCAGAGGGATGGAAGGCGGAGTCAACCTTGAGCCGGCTGCGAGAACTGAACTCCCAACCTCATGGGCAGAGCTTTCAGACTGCATGTCTGCTGCCTTACCACTCTGCCTTACACCATATATAGGGAACCTGGCTGTGGCTATATATGGACGGAGGTTGCCTACGTACATTTCATATCGTTCAATGTATGAAGGGATCTGTAATATAGAACCCTATGAAAGTTAACGTTTTTGATAACTAACTACAGTTCGCTCTCCGTAACAAACACATATTCAGGATTTACAGAATCCTGGCAATGTTACCTAATTAAGGAGTCTTATGACTTACATACAAAACATGCGGTTGTCTGTTGGAAGTGACTTTTGGTATCAAATAGGTAGAGTGATATATCAAATGGTATAAAGAGAATTCATGTTGCATAGCCGTAGTAAGCTCAGTTAGGGTCCTTCTTTCAGATTGTCTTACTTTAAGCGGAATTCTTCCTCGGAGGAAAATGTATTTGCCTAGCAATGATGGTAAGAACAGCTATCTGGATAGCCACAGCCATGCAAGCTGAATTCTTCCTGGTAATAAAATGTATTTACATAGCAATGTTGGTATTAGCAGGTATGTGGATAGCCATGTTGCCTGTATATGGATGAATATTCCTTAGGTACATATCGTTAGGTTCTTTGTAAGAACGGATTGATGATATAGAACCCTATGAAAGTTAAAATTTTTGGTAGCATCATGTATCTGCTTACTAACTAAAGTTCCCTCTATTTGTGTAACACACACATTCAGGATTTACAGAAGACTAGCAAGGAACTATTATGACTTACAGTACATAACACAAGGTTGTATGTTAGTAGTAACTTTTATTTAGGTATCTACTAGAAACTATCATATATCAATTGTGGAAGCGAAATTCATGTTGCATCTCCATAGTCAGGGTCCTTCTTTCAAATGCTCATACTGTAACCTTAATTCTTCCTGATACGAACAAAGATTTGCATAGCAATGTTGGTAATCCCATGTATGTGGATAGCCACAGCCATTTTGCCTATATATGGGTGAATCCTCCTTACATTTTTGGTAGCATCATGTATATGCTAACTAAATAAAGTTACCTCTATTTGTGTAACACCAACATATTCAGTGTTTACAGAAGCCTGGCAATATTATCTAATGAGGGAGTCATGACATGTACAAAACATGTACGGTTGTATTTTAGAAGTAACCTCCTTAGGTATCTAATTGAAAGAGTAATATAATTCATGTTGCATCTCTGTAGTAAGATGAATTCTGCCTGGTAGTAACATTTGAATAGCAATGTTGGTAATAGCAGGTATGTGGGTAGCCACAGCCATTTCCGTAGTAAACTGAGTCGTCTTTGAGGGCTGAACTCCCAGCCTCATGGGCAGAGCTTTCAGACTGCATGTCTGCTGCCTTACCACTGTGCGCCACAAGAGGCTGTATTATTGTAAAGGGATCTGTAATATAGAACCCTATGAAAGTTAACGTATTTGGCACTATCACGTATCTGCTAAATAGTTATAGAGTTCCGTCTAACTCTGTAACTATGAAAGTTACCATTTTTGGTAGCATGAAAGAGTAATCCTGTCAGGGTCCTTTTTTCAAATGTAAGCTGAATTCTTCCTCGAAGGAACATGTATTTGTTTAGCAATGTTGGTAATAGCAGCTATCTGGATAGCCACAGCCAGGTTCCCTATATATGGACGGAGGTTCCCTACGTACGTTTCATAACGTTCAATGTATGAACGGATCTGAAAACCCTATGAAAGTTAACGTTTTTGATAACTAACTAGAGTTCCCTCTCCGTAACAAACACATATTCAGGAATTACAGAATCCTGGCAATGTTACCTAATGAAGGAGTCTTATGACTTACATACAAAACATGCGGTTGTCTGTTGGAAGTGACTTTAGGTATCAAATAGGTAGAGTGATATATCAAGTGGGATAAAGAGAATTCATGCTGCATAGCCGTAGTAAGCTCAGTCAGGGTCCTTCTTTCAGATGGTCTTACTTTAAGCTGAATTCTTCCTCGGAGGAACATGTATTTGTTTAGCAATGTTGGTAATAGCAGCTATCTGGATAGCCACAGCCAGGTTCCCTATACATGGACGGAGGTTCCCTACGTACGTTTCATGTATTTGCCTAGCAATGATGGTAAGAGGAGCCATGCAAGCTGAATTCTTCCTGGTAATAAAATTTATTTACATAGCAATGTTGGTAATAGCAGGTATGTGGATAGCCATGTTGCCTGTATATGGATGAATATTCCTTAGGTACATTTCGTTAGGTTCTTTGTAAGAACGGATTGATGATATAGAACCCTATGAAAGTTAAAATTTTTGGTAGCATCATGCTTACTAACTAAAGTTCCCTCTATTTCTGTAACACACACATTCAGTATTTACAGAAGCCTGGCAAGGTTACCTAATTAAGGACTCTTATGACTTACGGTCCATAACACAAAGTTGTATGTTAGTAGTAATGTTTATTTAGGTATCTACTAGAAACTGTCATATATCAATTGTGGAAGCGGAATTCATGTTCCATCTCTGTAAGGGTCCTTCTTTCAACTGCTCATACTGTAACCTTAATTCTTCCTGATACGAAGATTTGCATAGCAATGTTGGTAATAGCATGTATGTGGTTAGCCACAGCCATTTTGCCTATATATGGGTGAATCTTCCTTACATTTTTGGTAGCATCATGTATAAACTAACTAACTTAAGTTACCTCTATTTGTGTAACACCAACATATTCAGTGTTTACAGAAGCCTGGCAATATTATCTAATGTGGGAGTCATGACTTACATACAAAACACACGGTTGTAAGCTGTATTCTGCCTGGTAGTAACATGTATTTGAATAGCAACGTTGGTAATAGCAGGTATGTGGGTAAAAAGTAAAGGTAAAGGTATCCCCTGTGCAAGCACCGGGTCATGTCCGACCCTTAGGGTGACGCCCTCTAGCGTTTTCTTGGCAGACTCAATACGGGGTGGTTTGCCAGTGCCTTCCCTAGTCATTACCATTTACCCCCCAGCAAGCTGGGTACTCTTTTTACCGACCTCGGAAGGATGGAAGGCTGAGTCAACCTTGAGCCGGCTGCTGGGATTGAACTGGGCAAAGCTGTCAGACGGCTGCCTTACCACTCTGCGCCACAAGAGGCTCATGGTATGTGGGTAGCCGCAGCCATTTACAGGTCCTTCTTTCAGATGCCCTTACTGTAAGCTGAATTCTTCCTGGGAGGAACATGTATTTGCATCGCAATGTTGGTAATAGCAGCTATCTGGATAGCCACAGCCATGTTCCCTATATGTGGGCGAAGCTTCCATCCGTACGTTTCATAACCTTCAATGGATTAAAAGGTAAAATCACGTATCTGCTTACTAACTGTATTTGTGTAACACACGCATTCAGGATTTACAGAAGCCTGGCAAGGTTACCTAATGAAGGACCCTTATGACTTATGGCACATAACACAAGGTTGTATGTTAGTAGTAACGTTTCATTGATATCTACTATAAACTGTCATATATCAATTGGTGAAACAGAATTCATGTTGCATCTCCGTAGTCAGGGTCCTTCTTTCAAATGCTCATACTGTAACCTTAATTCTTCCTGGTACGAACAAAGATTTGCATAGCAATGTTGGTAATACCATGAATGTGGATAGCCACAGCCATTTTGCCTATATATGGGTGAATCGTCCTTACATTTTTGGTAGCATCATGTATATGCTAACTTATTAATGTTGCATCTCTGTAGTAAACTGAATTCTGCCTGGTAGTAACATGTATTTGAATAGCAATATTGGTAATAGCAGGTATGTGGGTAGCCACAGGTATTTCCGTAGTAACCTGAGTCCGGGTCCTTCTTTCAGATGTCCTTACTGTAATCTGAATTCTTCCTGATAGTAAAATGTATTTGCATAGCAATGTTGGTAATAGCAAGTAGGTGGATATGTTGCCTGTATATGGTTGAATATTCCTTACGTATATTTTGTCGGGTTCTTTGAAATAATGGATTGGTGATGTAGAACCCTATGAAAGTTAATATTTTTGATAGCATCATGTATCTGCTAACTAACTAAACTTCCCATATATAGGGAACCTGGCTGTGGCTATCCAGATAGCTGCTATTACTGCTATTACTGCCAAATACGTTAACTTTCATATTCTATATTACAGATCCCTTTACAGAAGCCTGGCAATATTACCTAATGTGGGAGTCATGACTTATGTACAAAATACACGGTTGTATGTTAGAAGTAACCTCCTTAGGTATCTAATTGAAAGAGTAAAATATCAATTGGGGGGAGTAGAATTCATGTTGCATCTCTGTAGTAAGCTGAATTCTCCCTGGAAGTAAAATTTGAATAGCAACTTTGGTAAAAGCAGGTATGTGGGTAGCCACAGGCATTTCCATAGTAACCTGATTCCGGGTCCTTCTTTCAGATGCCCTTAGTGTAAACTGATTTCTGCCTGGTAGTAAAATGTATTTGCATAGCAATGTTGGTAATAGCAGGTATGTGGATAGCCATGTTGCCTTTATAAGGGTGAATCTTCCTTACATTTTTGGTAGCATCATGTATATGCTAACTAACTAAAGTTCCCTCTCTTTGTGTAACACACACATTCAGGATTTACAGAAGCCTGGCAAGGTTACCTAATGAAGGACTCTTATGACTGACTCTTATAACACGTTGTATGTTAGTAGTAACGTTTCTTTAGATATCTACTATAAACTGTCATATATCAATTGATGAAACAGAACTCATGTTGCATCTCCGTAGTCAGGGTCCTTCTTTCAAATGCTCATACTGTAACCTTAATTCTTCCTGGTACGAACAAAGATTTGCATAGCAATGTTGGTAATACCATGTATGTGGATAGCCACAGCCATTTTGCCTATATATGGGTGAATCGTCCATACATTTTTGTTAGCATCACGTATATGCTAAATTATTAATGTTGCATATCTGTAGTAAACTGAATTCTGCCTGGTAGTAACATGTATTTGAATAGCAATATTGGTAATAGCAGGTATGTGGGTAGCCACAGGTATTTCCGTAGTAACTTGAGTCCGGGTCCTTCTTTCAGATGTCCTTAGCTGAATTCTTCCTGATAGTAAAAAGTATTTGCATAGCAATGTTGGTAATAGCAAGTAGGTGGATACGTTGCCTGTATATGGTTGAATATTCCTTACGTATATTTTGTCGGGTTCTTTGAAATAATGGATTGGTGATGTAGAAGCCTATGAAAGTTAATATTTTTGATAGCATCATGTATCTGCTAACTAACTAAACTTCCCATATATAGGGAACATGGCTGTGGCTATCCAGATAGCTGCTATTACCAACATTGCTATGCAAATACATGTTCCTCCGAGGAAATATTCAGCTGACAGTAAGACCATTTGAAAAAAGGACCCTGATAGGATTACTCTTTCACTCTACCAAAAATGGTAACTTTCATAGTAACAGAGGGAACTCTAGTTATTTAGCAGATACGTGATAGTGCCAAATATGTTATTCATATTCTATATTACAGATCCCTTTACAGAAGCCTGGCAATATTATCTAATGTGGGAGTCATGACTTATGTACAAAATACACGGTTGTATGTTAGAAGTAACCACCTTAGGTATCTAATTGAAAGAGTAATATATCAATTGGGGGGAGTAGAATTCATGTTGCATCTCTGTAGTACGTTGAATTCTCCCTGGAAGTAAAATTTGAATAGCAACTTTGGTAAAAGCAGGTATGTGGGTAGTCACAGGCATTTCCATAGTAACCTGATTCCAGGTCCTTCTTTCAGATGCCCTTAGTGTAAACTGATTTCTGCCTGGTAGTAAAATGTATTTGCATAGCTATGTTGGTAATAGCAGGTATGTGGATAGCCATGTTGCCTTTATAAGGGTGAATCTTCCTTACATTTTTGGTAGCATCATGTATATGCTAACTAACAAAAGTTCCTTCTCTTTGTGTAACACACACATTCAGGATTTACAGAAGCCTGGCAAGGTTACCTAATTAAGGACTCTTATGACTTACGGCAGAGGTCCCCAACCTGCGGGCTGCGGCCCGGTGGCGGGCCGCGAAGGCCTAGCGCCGGGCCTCTCCACGCCCCTCCCCCCCGCAGTAAAAAACTTCCCAGACCGCAAGCTTGCGGCCGGGAAGCTTTTTACTGCGGGAGGGCGGGGAGAGGGAATCGGGGCCGGGCTGCGCCCGAGTGGGTGCGGCTCGCGGGCGCGGCCCGGGCGCGGCTGATGTGCGGGCGCGGCCCGATGCAGGGGCGCGGTCCGCAGGCGCGGCCCGTTGTGCGAACAAAGATTTGCATAGCAATGTTGGTAATACCATGTATGTGGATAGCCACAGCCATTTTGCCTATATATGGGTGAATTGACCTTACATTTTTGGTAATATCATGTATATGCTAACTAACTAAAGATCCCTCTCTTTGTGAAACACACACATATTCAGGATTTACAGGAGCCTGGCAATTTTACCTAATGAAGGACTCTTATCTCTAATGTACAAAACATACGGTTGTATGTTGTAAGTAAGATCCCCTTAGGTATCTAATTGAAAGAGTAATATATCAATTTGGGGAAGCAGAATTCATGTTGCATCTCCGTAATACCCTGAGTCAGGGTCCTTCTTTCAAATGGTCTTACTTTAACCTAAATTCTTTCTCGGAGGAACATGTATTTGCATCCAAATTTTGGTAAGATCAGCTATCTGGATAGCCACAGCCATGTTCCCTATATGTGGGCGAAGCTTCCATCCGTACATTTCATAACGTTCAATGTATTAAAAGTTAAAAGGTAATGGTATCCCTTGTGCAATCCCTGAGTCATGTCTGACCCTTGGGCGGTTGCCCTCTACCTTTTTCATGGCAATACGGGGTGGTTTGCCAGTGCCTTAACCAGTCATTACCGTTTATCCGCCAGGAAACTGGGTACTCATATTACCGTCCGCGGAGGGATGGAAGGCGGAGTCAACCTTGAGCTGGCTGCGACTGAACTCCCAGACTGCAAAAAATGTATTTGCCTAGCAATTATGGTAAGAGCAGCTATCTGGTTAGCCACAGCTATGCAAACTGAATTCTTCCTGGTAATAAAATGTATTTACATAGCAATGTTGGTCATAGCAGGTATGTGGTAGCCATGATGCCTGTATATGGTTGAATATTCCTTACGTCTATTTTGTGGGGTTCTTTGAAAGAATGGATTGTTGATGTAGAACCCTATGAAAGTTAATATTTTTGATAGCATCATGTATCTGCTAACTAACTAAAGTTCCCATATATAGGGAACATGGCTGTGGCTATCCAGATAGCTGCTATTACCAACATTGCTATGCAAATACATGTTCCTCCGAGGAAATATTCAGCTTACAGTAAGACCATTTGAAAAAAGGACCCTGATAGGATTACTCTTTCATGCTACCAAAAATGGTAACTTTCATAGTAACAGAGGGAATCTAGTTATTTAGCAGATACGTGATAGTGCCAAATACGTTAACTTTCATATTCTATATTACAGATCCCTTTACAGAAGCCTTGCAATATTACCTAATGTGGGATGACTTATGTACAAAATACACGGTTGTATGTTAGAAGTGACCTCCTTAGGTATCTAATTGAAAGAGTAAAATATCAATTGGGGGGAGTAGAATTCATGTTGCATCTCTGTAGTAAGCTGAATTCTCCCTGGAAGTAACATTTGGATAGCAACGTTGGTAATAGCAGTTATGTCGGTAGCCACAGGCATTTCCATAGTAACCTGAGTCCGGGTCCTTCTTTCAGATACCCTTAGTGTAAACTGAATTCTGCCTGGTAGTATAATGTATTTGCATAGCAATGTTGGTAATAGCAGGTATGTGGATAGCCATGTTGCCTGTATATGGATGAATATTCCTTAGGTACATTTCGTTAGGTTCTTTGTAAGAACGGATTGATGATATGAAAGTTTTGGTAGCATCATGTATATGCTAAATAACTAAAGTTCCCTAAAGCCTTCTGTATCCAACCTGAGCCTTCTCCTTCCTCTGGTGGGCCGTGTAGCCCACCTGCACGATCCACGCATCGTGTAACTTCAGATCCCAATGCGTGGAGGCGTTATGCGAAGCGAGTTCCTGGAACTCCCTATCATATTCCATGGCCGCCTCGTCCCCTCCCCTCTCCCACGCCTCCAAGACTGTATATAGGTAGCGGGAGAGGTGTCAACCCCGCTCCGGATAAGCTCCACATCCTTGAACCAGCCCGGGGGTTCCCTGCACCGTTCGCTGTCGCCTGCCTCATCCAGCATCCGCTTTGTGTTATGCCTCCGGTTCTTCTTCCAAGGAGGGATTCCTGGGACGAAAGCGGCCTCAATCCAGTACCACACGTCGTGTACTGCGCTGTCACCCTCCCCCCATGAGGACGACTCACCGGTGGACAGGCTGTGCCGCGAAGACCGCCTCCTCTTGTGGGCCTTGTGCTGGGACAGCCGCCACCGCTTCCCACCGTGCCCCGCTGAGGCCTCCCGCCTGTCGCCCCCGGAGGTCCACTCCGGACTCCTGGAAGAAGAACTCCTGCGGTTGGGCGAACTGCGGAGGCCCGAAGGCCTGTCTGTGAAAAGGGCTAAGGCCTTAGCGTACCCCTCCCAATATTCGGCAGATTTCAGAGAACCGACCCTGCCCGATGACGTGGAGTAGGATCAGCGAGCCGAGGCGCCTCCGCGGGACTCCCGCCGGCGTGACCCCCGGGTACTCCCAAAGAGCCACACCCCAGCTCTACCCCCTGCTCCAGACGAAGAACCACTCGACCGGCCCCTTTCCCGCCCGCTGCTCCGGCTCGGCCTGCGCAGCGGTGAGGGCGAACGAGGCCCGCCGTCGAATTGTGCGGTCATCACGGTCGCGCCATCCACTGACGCGCGACCCCGACGGCCAGCTGGATACAGAACCCATGGGCGCCCGCACACTAGGCTGAGGGGAGGACCGGGAGCCCCCCTGCCGGGGGATGGCGACCGCGCCGGTCCGTGCTGCCCTGCACGGGTAGGACGCTCCCGGTCACTTCCCCGCCCGCTGCCCTGAGGCGAGATGGGCCCCCGCCGCCCCCTGGATCCTGGGATGTCCGCCGCCCAAGCCCTGCTGGCTTTCAAGGCGCTGGCCCTCTTGCCACCCCTCTCCCCCTTGCCTCCTCCAGGCTTAGGGAAGCGGGCTGGAGCCCTCCTGGTAGAGGTCCCCGCCCTCGGCGGTAATAGCAGCTATCTGGATAGCCACAGCCAGGTTCCCTATATATGGACGGAGGTTCCCTACGTACATTTCATAACGTTCAATGTATGAAGGGATCTGTAATATAGAACCCTATGAAAGTTAACGTATTTGGCACTATCACGTATCTGCTAAATAGTTATAGAGTTCCCTCTAACTCTGTAACTATGAAAGTTACCATTTTTGGTAGCATGAAAGAGTAATCCTATTAGGGTCCTTATTTCAAATGGTTTTAATGTAAGCTGAATTCTTCCTCGGAGGAATATGTATTTGCATAGCAATGTTGGTAATAGCAGCTATCTGAATAGCCACAGCCAGGTTCCCTATATATGGAGGGAGGTTCCCTACGTACATTTCATAACGTTCAATGTATGAAGGGATCTGTAAAATAGAACCCTATGAAAGTTAACGTTTTTGATAACTAACTAGAGTTCCCTCTCCGTAACAAGTCATGACTTATGTACAATGTGTGGGAGTCATGACTTATGTACAAAATACACGGTTGTAAGCTGAATTCTGCCGGGTAGTAACATGTATTTGAATAGCAATGTTGTTAATAGGAGGTATGTGGGGAGCCACAACCATTTCCGTAGTAACCTGAGTCCGGGTCCTTCTTTCAGATGCCCTTACTGTAAGCTGAATTCTTCCTGATAGTAAAATGTATTTGCATAGCAATGTTAGTAATAGCAAGGATGTGGATAGCCACAGCCATGTTGCCTGTATATGGTTGAATATTCCTTACGTACATTTTGTAGGGTTCTTTGAAAGAACGGATTGGTGATGTAGAACCCTATGAAAGTTTATATTTTTGATAGCATCATTTATCTGCTAACTAAATTTCCCATATATAGGGAACCATGCTGTGGCTAATCAGATAGCTGCTATTACAGAGTTAGAGGGAACTCTAGTTATTTAGCAGATACGTGATAGTGCCAAATACGTTAACTTTCATAGGGTTCTATATTACAGATCCCTTTACAGAAGCCTGGCAATATTATCTAATGAGGGAGTCATGACATGTACAAAACATATGGTTGTATGTTAGAAATAACCTCCTTAGGTATCTAATTTAAAGAGTAATATAATTCATGTTGCATCTCTGTAGTAAGATGAATTCTGCCTGGTAGTAACATTTGAATAGCATTGTTGGTAATAGCAGGTATGTGGGTAGCCACAGCCATTTCCATAGTAAACTGAGTCCTTGTCCTTCTTTCAGATGCCCTTATTGTAAGCTGACTCAATACGGGGTGGTTTGCCATTGCCTTCACCAGTCATTACCGTTTACCCCCCAGCAAGCTGGGTACTCATATTACCGACCTCGGAAGGATGGGAGGCTGGTTCCCTAAGTACATTTCATAACATTCTTGAAGGGATCTGTAATATAGAACCCTATGAACGTTTTTGATAACTAACTAGAGTTCCCTCTCCGTAACAAACACATATTCAGGAATTACAGAATCCTGGCAATGTTACCTAATGAAGGAGTCTTATGACTTACATACAAAACATGCGGTTGTCTGTTGGAAGTGACTTTAGGTATCAAATAGGTAGAGTGATATATCAAGTGGGATAAAAAGAATTCATGTTGCATAGCCGTAGTAAGCTCAGTCAGGGTCCTTCTTTCAGATGGTCTAACTTTAAGCTGAATTCTTCCTCGGAGGAAAATGTATTTGCCTAGCAATGATGGTAAGAGCAGCTATCTGATTAGCCACAGCCAGGTTCCCTATATATGGGAACTTTAGTTAGTTAGCAGATACATGATGCTATCAAAAATATTAACTTTCATAGGGTTCTACATCACCAATCCGTTCTTTCAAAGAACCCTACAAAATGTACATAAGGAATATTCAACCATATACAGGCAACATGGCTGTGGCTATCCACATACTTGCTATTACTAACATAGCTATGCAAATACATTTTACTATCAGGAAGAATTCAGCTTACAGTAAGGGCATCTGAAAGAAGGACCCGGACTCAGGTTACTACGGAAATAGCTGTGGCTCCCCACATACCTGCTATTTGGCACTATCACGTATCTGGGTCCTTTTTTCAAATGCTCATACTGTAATCTTAATTCTTCCTGATACGAACAAAGATTTTCATAGCAATGTTGATAATACCATGTACGTGGATAGCGACAGCCATTTTGCCTATATATGGGTGAATCTTCCTTACATTTTTAGTAGCATCATGTATATGCTATCTAACTAAAGTTACCTCTATTTGTGTAACACCAACATATTCAGTGTTTACAGAAGCCTGGCAATATTATCTAACGTGGGAGTCATGACTTATGTACAAAATACACGGTTGTATGTTATTTCCGTAGTAAACTGAGTCCGGGTCCTTCTTTCAGATGCCCTTACTGTAAGCTGACTCAATACGGGGTGGTTTGCCAGTGCCTTCACCAGTCATTACCGTTTACCCTTCCAGCAAGCTGGGTACTCATATTACCGACCTCGGAAGGATGGAAGGCGGAGTCAACCTTGAGCCGGCTGCAAGAACTCCCAGCCTCATGGGCAGAGCTTTCAGACTGCATGTCTGCTGCCTTACCAGTCTGCGCCACAAGAGGCTCTTTCAGTGTAAAGGGATCTGTAATATAGAACCCTATGAAAGTTAATGTATTTGGCACTATCACACATCTGCTAAATAGTTATAGAGTTCCCTCAAACTCTGTAACTATGAAAGTTACCATTTTGGGTAGCATGAAAGATTAATCCTGTCAGGGTCCTTTTTTCAAACGTAAGCTGAATTCTTCCTCGGAAGAAGATGTATTTGCATAGCAATGTTGGTAATAGCAGCTATCTGGATAGCCACAACCAGGTTCCCTGTATATGGACGGAGGTTCCCTACGTACATATCATAAGGTTCAATGTATGAAGAGATCTGTAATATAGAACCCTATGAAAGCCACAGCCATGCAAGCTGAATTCTTCCTTGTAGTAAAATGTATTTACATAACAATGTTGGTAATAACAGGTATGTGGATAGCCATGTTGCCTGTATATGGATGAATATTCCTTAGGTAGATTTCGTTAGGTTCTTTGTACACACATTCAGGATTTACAGAAGCCTGGCAAGGTTACCTAATGAAGGACTCTTATGACTTACGGTACATAACACAAAGTTGTATGTTAGTAGTAACATTTATTTAGGTATCTACTAGAATCTGTCATATATCTATTGTGGAAGCGGAATTCATGTTGCATCTCCGTAGTCAGGGTCCTTATTTCAAATGCTCATACTGTAACCTTAATTCTTCCTGATACGAACAAAGATTTGCATAGCAATGTTGGTAATACCATGTATGTGGATAGCCACAGCCATTTTGCCTATATATGGTTGAATCTTCCTTACATTTTTGGTAGCGTCATGTATATGCTAACCAACTAAAGTTACCTCTATTTGTGTAACACCAACATATTCAGTGTTTACAGAAACCTGGCAATATTATCTAACGTGGGAGTCATGAGTTATGTACAAAATACACGGTTGTATGTTAGGAGTAACCTCCTTTGGTATCTAATTGAAAGAGTAATATAATTCATGTTGCATCTCTGTAGTAAGATGAATTCTGCCTGGTAGTAGGATTTTAATAGCAATGTTGGTAAGAGCAGGTATGTGGGTAGCCACAGCCATTTCCGTAGTAAACTGAGTCCGGGTCCTTCTTTCAGATGCCCTTATGTAAGCTGACTCAATACGGGGTGGTTTGCCAGTGCCTTCACCAGTCTTTACCGTTTACCCGCCAGCAAGCTGGGTACTCATATTACCGACCTCGGAAGGATGGAAGGTGGAGTCAACCTTGAGCCGGCTGCAAGAACTCCCAGCCTCAGACTGCATGTCTGCTGCCTTACCAGTCTGCGCCACAAGAGGCTCTATCAGTGTAAAGGGATCTGTAATATAGAACCCTATGAAAGTTAATGTATTTGGCACTATCACGTATCTGCTAAATAGTTATAGAGTTCCCTCAAACTCTGTAACTATGAAAGTTACCATTTTGGGTAGCATGAAAGATTAATCCTGTAAGGGTCCTTTTTTCAAATGTAAGCTGAATTCTTCCTCGGAGGAAGATGTATTTGCATAGCAATGTTGGTAATAGCAGAAGCCTGGCAAGGTTACCTAATGAAGGACTCTTATGACTTACGGTACATAACACAAGGTTGTATGTTAGTAGTAACATTTATTTAGGTATCTACTGGAATCTGTCATATATCAGTTGTGGAAGCGGAATTCATGTTGCATCTCCGTAGTCAGGGTCCTTCTTTCAAATGCTCATACTGTAACCTTAATTCTTCCTGATACGAACAAAGATTTGCATAGCAATGTTGGTAATACCATGTATGTGATGAGCCACAGCCATTTTGCCTATATATGGGTAAATCATCCTTACATTTTTGGTAGCATCATGTATATGCTAACTAACTAAAGCTACCTCTATTTGTGTAATACCAACATATGCTCATACTGTAACCTTAATCCTTCCTGATACGAACAAAGAACGGATTGGTGATGTAGAACCCTATGGAAGTTAATATTTTTGATAGCATCATGTATCTGCTAACTAACTAAAGTTCCCTCTATTTGTGAAACACACACATATTCAGGATTTACAGGAGCTTGGCTATATTACCTAATGAAGGACTCTTCTCTCTTATGTACAAAACATACGGTTGTATGTTGTAAGTAAGATCTCCTTAGGTATCTAATTGAAAGAGTAATATAATTCATGTTGCATCTCTGTAGTAAGATGAATTCTGCCTGGTAGTAGGATTTTAATAGCAATGTTGGTAATAGCAGGTATGTGGGTAGCCACAGCCATTTCCGTAGTAAACTGAGTCCGGGTCCTTCTTTCAGATGCCATTATGTAAGCTGACTCAATACGGGGTGGTTTGCCAGTGCCTTCACCAGTCATTACCGTTTACCCGTCAGCAAGCTGGGTACTCATATTACCGACCTCGGAAGGATGGAAGGCGGAGTCAACCTTGAGCTGGCTGCAAGAACTCCCAGCCTCATGGGCAGAGCTTTCAGACTGCATGTCTGCTGCCTTACCAGTCTGCGCCACAAGAGGCTCTATCAGTGTAAAGGGATCTGTAATATAGAACCCTATGAAAGTTAATGTATTTGGCACTATCACGTATCTGCTAAATAGTTATAGAGTTCCCTCAAACTCTGTAACTATGAAAGTTACCATTTTGGGTAGCATGAAAGATTAATCCTGTCAGGGTCCTTTTTTCAAACGTAAGCTGAATTCTTCCTCGGAAGGAGATGTATTTGCATAGCAATGTTGGTAATAGCAGCTATCTGGATAGCCACAACCAGGTTCCCTGTATATGGACGGAGGTTCCCTACGTACATATCATAAGGTTCAATGTATGAAGGGATCTGTAATATAGAACCCTATGAAAGCCACAGCCATGCAAGCTGAATTCTTCCTTGTAGTAAAATGTATTTACATAACAATGTTGGTAATAACAGGTATGTGGATAGCCATGTTGCCTGTATATGTATCAATATTCCTTAGGTAGATTTCGTTAGGTTCTTTGTACACACATTCAGGATTTACAGAAGCCTGGCAAGGTTACCTAATGAAGGACTCTTATGACTTACGGTACATAACACAAAGTTGTATGTTAGTAGTAACATTTATTTAGGTATCTACTAGAATCTGTCATATATCTATTGTGGAAGCGGAATTCATGTTGCATCTCCGTAGTCAGGGTCCTTCTTTCAAATGCTCATACTGTAACCTTAATTCTTCCTGATACGAACAAAGATTTGCATAGCAATGTTGGTAATACCATGTATGTGGATAGCCACAGCCATTTTGCCTATATATGGTTGAATCTTCCTTACATTTTTGGTAGCATCATGTATATGCTAACTAACTAAAGTTTCCTCTATTTGTGTAACACCAACATATTCAGTGTTTACAGAAACCTGGCAATATTATCTAACGTGGGAGTCATGAGTTATGTACAAAATACACGGTTGTATGTTAGGAGTAACCTCCTTTGGTATCTAATTGAAAGAGTAATATAATTCATGTTGCATCTCTGTAGTAAGATGAATTCTGCCTGGTAGTAGGATTTTAATAGCAATGTTGGTAAGAGCAGGTATGTGGGTAGCCACAGCCATTTCCGTAGTAAACTGAGTCCGGGTCCTTCTTTCAGATGCCCTTATGTAAGCTGACTCAATACGGGGTGGTTTGCCAGTGCCTTCACCAGTCATTACCGTTTACCCGCCAGCAAGCTGGGTACTCATATTACCGACCTCGGAAGGATGGAAGGTGGAGTCAACCTTGAGCCGGCTGCAAGAACTCCCAGCCTCAGACTGCATGTCTGCTGCCTTACCAGTCTGCGCCACAAGAGGCTCTATCAGTGTAAAGGGATCTGTAATATAGAACCCTATGAAAGTTAATGTATTTGGCACTATCACGTATCTGCTAAATAGTTATAGAGTTCCCTCAAACTCTGTAACTATGAAAGTTACCATTTTGGGTAGCATGAAAGATTAATCCTGTAAGGGTCCTTTTTTCAAATGTAAGCTGAATTCTTCCTCGGAGGAAGATGTATTTGCATAGCAATGTTGGTAATAGCAGAAGCCTGGCAAGGTTACCTAATGAAGGACTCTTATGACTTACGGTACATAACACAAGGTTGTATGTTAGTAGTAACATTTATTTAGGTATCTACTGGAATCTGTCATATATCAGTTGTGGAAGCGGAATTCATGTTGCATCTCCGTAGTCAGGGTCCTTCTTTCAAATGCTCATACTGTAACCTTAATTCTTCCTGATACGAACAAAGATTTGCATAGCAATGTTGGTAATACCATGTATGTGATGAGCCACAGCCATTTTGCCTATATATGGGTAAATCATCCTTACATTTTTGGTAGCATCATGTATATGCTAACTAACTAAAGCTACCTCTATTTGTGTAATACCAACATATGCTCATACTGTAACCTTAATCCTTCCTGATACGAACAAAGAACGGATTGGTGATGTAGAACCCTATGGAAGTTAATATTTTTGATAGCATCATGTATCTGCTAACTAACTAAAGTTCCCTCTATTTGTGAAACACACACATATTCAGGATTTACAGGAGCTTGGCTATATTACCTAATGAAGGACTCTTCTCTCTTATGTACAAAACATACGGTTGTATGTTGTAAGTAAGATCTCCTTAGGTATCTAATTGAAAGAGTAATATAATTCATGTTGCATCTCTGTAGTAAGATGAATTCTGCCTGGTAGTAGGATTTTAATAGCAATGTTGGTAATAGCAGGTATGTGGGTAGCCACAGCCATTTCCGTAGTAAACTGAGTCCGGGTCCTTCTTTCAGATGCCATTATGTAAGCTGACTCAATACGGGGTGGTTTGCCAGTGCCTTCACCAGTCATTACCGTTTACCCGTCAGCAAGCTGGGTACTCATATTACCGACCTCGGAAGGATGGAAGGCGGAGTCAACCTTGAGCCGGCTGCAAGAACTCCCAGCCTCATGGGCAGAGCTTTCAGACTGCATGTCTGCTGCCTTACCAGTCTGCGCCACAAGAGGCTCTATCAGTGTAAAGGGATCTGTAATATAGAACCCTATGAAAGTTAATGTATTTGGCACTATCACGTATCTGCTAAATAGTTATAGAGTTCCCTCAAACTCTGTAACTATGAAAGTTACCATTTTGGGTAGCATGAAAGATTAATCCTGTCAGGGTCCTTTTTTCAAACGTAAGCTGAATTCTTCCTCGGAAGGAGATGTATTTGCATAGCAATGTTGGTAATAGCAGCTATCTGGATAGCCACAACCAGGTTCCCTGTATATGGACGGAGGTTCCCTACGTACATATCATAAGGTTCAATGTATGAAGGGATCTGTAATATAGAACCCTATGAAAGCCACAGCCATGCAAGCTGAATTCTTCCTTGTAGTAAAATGTATTTACATAACAATGTTGGTAATAACAGGTATGTGGATAGCCATGTTGCCTGTATATGTATCAATATTCCTTAGGTAGATTTCGTTAGGTTCTTTGTACACACATTCAGGATTTACAGAAGCCTGGCAAGGTTACCTAATGAAGGACTCTTATGACTTACGGTACATAACACAAAGTTGTATGTTAGTAGTAACATTTATTTAGGTATCTACTAGAATCTGTCATATATCTATTGTGGAAGCGGAATTCATGTTGCATCTCCGTAGTCAGGGTCCTTCTTTCAAATGCTCATACTGTAACCTTAATTCTTCCTGATACGAACAAAGATTTGCATAGCAATGTTGGTAATACCATGTATTACTATCAGGATAGCCACAGCCATTTTGCCTATATATGGTTGAATCTTCCTTACATTTTTGGTAGCATCATGTATATGCTAACTAACTAAAGTTTCCTCTATTTGTGTAACACCAACATATTCAGTGTTTACAGAAACCTGGCAATATTATCTAACGTGGGAGTCATGAGTTATGTACAAAATACACGGTTGTATGTTAGAAGTAACCTCCTTTGGTATCTAATTGAAAGAGTAATATAATTCATGTTGCATCTCTGTAGTAAGATGAATTCTGCCTGGTAGTAGGATTTTAATAGCAATGGTGGTAACAGCAGATATGTGGGTAGCCACAGCCATTTCCGTAGTAAACTGAGTCCGGGTCCTTCTTTCAGATGCCCTTATGTAAGCTGACTCAATACGGGGTGGTTTGCCAGTGCCTTCACCAGTCATTACCGTTTACCCGCCAGCAAGCTGGGTACTCATATTACCGACCTCGGAAGGATGGAAGGTGGAGTCAACCTTGAGCCGGCTGCAAGAACTCCCAGCCTCAGACTGCATGTCTGCTGCCTTACCAGTCTGCGCCACAAGAGGCTCTATCAGTATAAAGGGATCTGTAATATAGAACCCTATGAAAGTTAATGTATTTGGCACTATCACGTATCTGCTAAATAGTTATAGAGTTCCCTCAAACTCTGTAACTATGAAAGTTACCATTTTGGGTAGCATGAAAGATTAATCCTGTCAGGGTCCTTTTTTCAAATGTAAGCTGAATTCTTCCTCGGAGGAAGATGTATTTGCATAGCAATGTTGGTAATAGCAGAAGCCTGGCAAGGTTACCTAATGAAGGACTCTTATGACTTACGGTACATAACACAAGGTTGTATGTTATTAGTAACATTTATTTAGGTATCTACTGGAATCTGTCATATATCGTGGAAGCGGAATTCATGTTGCATCTCCGTAGTCAGGGTCCTTCTTTCAAATGCTCATACTGTAACCTTAATTCTTCCTGATACGAACAAAGATTTGCATAGCAATGTTGGTAATACCATGTATGTGATTAGCCACAGCCATTTTGCCTATATATGGGTGAATCTTCCTTACATTTTTGGTATCAGCATATGCAGCATATAAACTAACTAAAGTTACCTCTATTTGTGTAATACCAACATATGCTCATACTGTAACCTTAATCCTTCCTGATACGAACAAAGAACGGATTGGTGATGTAGAACCCTATGGAAGTTAATATTTTTGATAGCATCATGTATCTGCTAACTAACTAAAGTTCCCTCTATTTGTGAAACACACACATATTCAGGATTTACAGGAGCTTGGCTATATTACCTAAAGAAGGACTCTTCTCTCTTATGTACAAAACATACGGTTGTATGTTGTAAGTAAGATCTCCTTAGGTATCTAATTGAAAGAGTAATATAATTCATGTTGCATCTCTGTAGTAAGATGAATTCTGCCTGGTAGTAGGATTTTAATAGCAATGTTGGTAATAGCAGGTATGTGGGTAGCCACAGCCATTTCCGTAGTAAACTGAGTCCGGGTCCTTCTTTCAGATGCCCTTATGTAAGCTGACTCAATACGGGGTGGTTTGCCAGTGCCTTCACCAGTCATTACCGTTTACCCGCCAGCAAGCTGGGTACTCATATTACCGACCTCGGAAGGATGGAAGGCGGAGTCAACCTTGAGCCGGCTGCAAGAACTCCCAGCCTCATGGGCAGAGTTTTCAGACTGCATGTCTGCTGCCTTGCCAGTCTGCACCACAAGAGGCTCTATCAGTGTAAAGGGATCTGTAATATAGAACCCTATGAAAGTTAATGTATTTGGCACTATCACGTATCTGCTAAATAGTTATAGAGTTCCCTCAAACTCTGTAACTATGAAAGTACCATTTTGGGTAGCATGAAAGATTAATCCTGTCAGGGTCCTTTTTTCAAATGTAAGCTGAATTCTTCCTCGGAGGAAGTAGTATTTGCATAGCAATGTTGGTAATAGCAGCTATCTGGATAGCCACAACCAGGTTCCCTGTATATGGACGGAGGTTCCCTACGTCCATATCATAAGGTTCAATGTATGAAGGGATCTGTAATATAGAACCCTATGAAAGCCACAGCCATGCAAGCTGAATTCTTCCTTGTAGTAAAATGTATTTACATAACAATGTTGGTAATAGCAGGTATGTGGATAGCCATGTTGCCTGTATATGGATGAATATTCCTTAGGTAGATTTCGTTAGGTTCTTTGTACACACATTCAGGATTTACAGAAGCCTGGCAAGGTTACCTAATGAAGGACTCTTATGACATACGGTACATAACACAAGGTTGTATGTTAGTAGTAACATTTATTTAGGTATCTACTAGAATCTGTCATATATCAATTGTGGAAGCGGAATTCATGTTGCATCTCCGTAGTCAGGGTCCTTCTTTCAAATGCTCATACTGTAACCTTAATTCTTCCTGATACGAACAAAGATTTGCATAGCAATGTTGGTAATACCATGTATGTGGATAGCCACAGCCATTTTGCCTATATATGGGTGAATCTTCCTTACATTTTTGGTAGCATCATGTATATGCTAACTAACTAAAGTTACCTCTATTTGTGTAACACCAACATATGCTCATACTGTAACCTTAATCCTTCCTGATACAAACAAAGAACGGATTGGTGATGTAGAACCCTATGGAAGTTAGTATTTTTGATAGCATCATGTATCTGCTAACTAACTAAAGTTCCCTCTATTTGTGAAACACACACATATTCAGGATTTACAGGAGCCTGGCTATATTACCTAATGAAGGACTCTTCTCTCTTATGTAGAAAACATACGGTTGTATGTTGTAAGTAAGATCTCCTTAGGTATCTAATTGAAAGAGTAATATATCAATTTGGGGAAGCAGAATTCATGTTGCAACTCCGTAATATCCTGAGTCAGGGTCCTTCTTTCTGATGGTCTTACTTTAACCTAAATTCTTCCTCGGAGGAACATGTATTTGCATCGCAATGATGGTAAGACCAGCTATCTGGATAGCCACAGCCATGTTCCCTATATGTGGGCGAAGCTTACATCCGTACATTTCATAACGTTCAATGTATTAAAAGGTTTAAGGTAATGATATCCCTTGTGCAATCCCTGAGTCATGTCTGACCCTTGGGGAGACGCCCTCTACCTTTTTCATGGCAGACTCAATACGGGGTGGTTTGCCAGTGCCTTCACCAGTCATTACCGTTAACCTCCCAGCAAGCTGGGTACTCATATTACCGTCCGCGGACGGATGGAAGGCGGAGTCAACCTTGAGCCGGCTGCGAGGACTGAACTCCCATCCTCATGGGCAGAGCTTTCAGACTGCATGTCTGCTGCCTTACCACTCTGCGCCACAAGAGGCTCTTTCAGTGTAAAGGGATCTGTAATATAGAACCCTATGAAAGTTAAGGTATTTAGCACTATCACGTATCTGCTAAATAACTAGAGTCCACTCTAACTCTGTAACTATGAAAGTTACCATTTTTGGTAGCATGAAAGAGTAATCCTGTCAGGGTCCTTTTTTCAAATGTAAGCTGAATTCTTCCTCGGAGGAACATGTATTTGCATAGCAATGTTGGTAATTGCAGCTATCAGGATAGCCACAACCAGGTTCCCTATATATGGACGGAGGTTCCCTACATACATTTCATAACGTTCAATGTATGAAGGGATCTGTAATATAGAACCCTATGAAAGCCACAGCCATGAAAGCGGAATTCTTCCTGGTAGTAAAATGTATTTACATAGCAATGTTGGTAATAGCAGCTATCTGGATAGCCACAGCCAGGTAGCATCATATATCTGCTTACTAACTAAACTACCCTCTATTTGTGTAACACACACATTCAGGATTTACAGAAGCCTGGCAAGGTTACCTAATGAAGGACTCTTATGACTTACGGTACATAACTCAAGGTTGTATGTTAGTAGTAACGTTTATTTAGGTATCTACTAGAAACTGTCATATATCAATTGTGGAAGCGAAATTCATGTTGCATCTCCGTTGTCAGGGTCCTTCTTTCAAATGCTCATACTGTAACCTTAATTCTTCCTGTTACGAACAGTGTGGGAGTAATGACTTATGTACAAAATACACGGTTGTATGTTAGAAGTAACCTCCTGAGGTATCTAATTGAAAAAGGAATATATCAATTGGGGGGAGTAGAATTCAGGTTGCATCTCTGTAGTAAGCTGAATTCTCCCTGGAAGTAACATTTGAATAGCAACGTTGGTAATAGCAGGTATATGGATAGCCACAGGCATTTCCATAGTAACCTGAGTAACTCTGCCTGAGTTATTCTGCCTGGTAGTAAAATGTATTTGCATAGCAATGTTTGTAATAGCAGCTATCAGGATAGCCACAGCCAGGTTCCCTATATATGGACGTAGGTTCCCTACATACATTTCGAAACGTTCAATGCATGAAGGGATATGTAATATAGAACCCTATGAAAGTTAACGTTTTTGATAAGTAACTAGAGTTCCCTCTCCGTAACAAACACATCCTGGAAATGTTACCTAATGAAGGAGTCTTATGACTTACATACAAAACATGCGGTTGTCTGTTGGAAGTGACTTTAGGTATCAAATTGGTAGAGTGATATATCAAGTGAATCTTCCTTACATTTTTGGTAGCATCATGTATATGCTAACTAACTAAAGTTACCTCTATTGTTCTAATACCAAAATATTCAGTGTTTACAAAAGCCTGGCAATATTCTCTAATGAGGGAGTCGTGACTTATGTACAAAACACACGGTTGTATGTTAGAAGTAACCTCCTTAGGTATCTAATTGAACGAGTAATATATCAATTGGGGTGAGTAGAATTCATGTTGCAACTCTGTAGTAAGCTGAATTCTGCCTGGTAGTAACATGTATTTGAATGTTGGTAATAGCAGGTATGTGGGTAGCCACAGCAAATTCCGTAATAACCTGAGTCCGGGCCCTTCCTTCAGATGCCCTTACTGTAAGCAGAATTCTTCCTAATAGTAAAATGTAGTGCCAAATAAGTTAACTTTCATAGGGTTCTATATTACAGATCTCTTTACAGAAGCCTGGCAATATTATCTAATGAGGGAGTCGTGACTTATGTACAAAACATACGGTTGTATGTTAGAAGTAACCTCCTTAGGTATCTAATTGAAAGAGTAATATAATTCATGTTCATCTCTGTAGTAAGATGAATTCTGCCTGGTAGTAACATTTGAATAGCAACATTGGTAATAGCAGTTATGTGGGTAAAAAGTAAAGGTAAAGGTATCCCCTGTTCAAGCACCGAGTCATGTCTGACCCTTGGGGTGACGCCCTCTAGCGTTTTCTTGGCAGACTCAATACGGGGTGGTTTGGCAGTGCCTTAACCAGTCATTACCGTTTACCCCCCAGCAAGCTGGGTACTCATATTACCGTCCGCGGAGGGATGGAAGGCGGAGTCAACCTTGAGCCGGCTGCAAGGACTGAACTCCCATCCTCATGGGCAGAGCTTTCAGACTGCATGTCTGCTGCCTTACCACTCTGCGCCACAAGAGGCTCTTTCAGTGTAAAGGGATCTGTAATATAGAAGCCTATGAAAGAACGTATTTGGCACTATCACGTATCTGCTAAATAACTAGAGTTCCCTCTAACTCTGTAACTATGAAAGTTACCATTTTTGGTAGCATGAAAGAGTAATCCTGTCAGGGTCCTTTTTCAAATGGTTTTACTGTAAGCTGAATTCTTCCTCGGAGGAACATGTATTTGCATAGCAGTGTTGGTAATAGCAGCTATCTGGATAGCCACAGCCAGGTTGTGTATTTGCATATATGGACGGAGGTTCCCTACGTATATTTCATAACGTTCAATGTATGAGGGGATCTGTAATATAGAACCATATGAAAGTTAACGTTTTCGATAACTAACTAGAGTTCCGTCTCCGTAACAAACACATATTCAGGAATTACTGAATCCTGGAAATGTTACATAATGAAGGAGTCTTATGACTTACATACAAAACATGCGGTTGTCTGTTGGAAGTGACTAGGTATCAAATAGGTAGAGTGATATATCAAGTGGGAAAAAGAGAATTCATGTTGCATAGCTGTAGTAAGCTCAGTCAGGGTCCTTCTTTCAGATGGTCTTAGTTTAAGCTGAATTCTTCCTCGGAGGAAAATGTGTTTGCCTAGCTATGATGGTAAGAGCAGCTATCTGGATAGCCACAGCCATGCAAGCTGAATTCTTCCTGGTAGTAAAATGTATTTACATACCAATGTTGGTAATGTTGCCTGCATATGGATGAATATTCCTTATGTACATTTCGTTAGGTTCTTTGTAAGAACGGATTGATGATATAGAACCCTATGAAAGTTTAAATTTTTGGTAGCATCATGTATCTGCTTAGTAACTAAAGTTCCCTCGATTTGTGTAACACACACTTTCAGGATTTACAGAAGCCAGGCAAGGTTACGGAATGAAGGACTTCTATGACTTACGGTACATAACACAAGGTTGTATGTTAGTAGTAACGTTTATTTAGGTATCTACTAGAAACTGTCATATATCAATTGTGGAAGCGGAATTCATGTTGCATCTCCGTAGTCAGGGTCCTTCTTTCAAATGCTCATACTGTAACCATAATTCTTCCTGATACGAACAAAGATTTGCATAGCAATGTTGGTAATACCTTGTATGTGGATAGCCCCAGCCATTTTGCCTATATATGGGTGAATCTTCCTTACATTTTTGATAGCGTCATGTATATGCTAACTAACTAAAGTTACCTCTCTTTGTGTAACACCAACATATTCAGTGTTTACAGAAGCCTGGCAATATTATCTAATGTGGGAGTCATGACTTATGTACAAAACACACGGTTGTATGTTAGAAGTAACCTCCTTAGGTATCTAATTGAAAGAGTAATATAACAATTGGGGGGAGTAGAATTCATGTTGCATCTCTGTAGTAAGCTGTATTCTCCCTGGAAGTAAAATTTGAATAGCAATGTTGGTAATAGAAGGTATGTGGGTAGCCACAGGCATTTCCATAGTAACGTGAGTCCGGGTCCTTCTTTCGCACGCCCTTAGTGTAAGCTGAATTCTTCCTGGTAGTAAAATGTATTTGCATAGCAATGTTGGTAAAAGCAAATATGTGGATAGCCACAGCCATGCAAGCAGAATTCTTCCTGGTAGTAAAATATATTTACATAGCAATGTTGGTAATAGCAGATATGTGGATAGCCATGTTGCCTTTATATGGGTGAATCTTCCTTATATTTTTGGTAGCATCATGTATATGCTATCTAACTAAAGTTACCTCTATTGTTGTAACACCAACATATTCAGTGTTTACAGAAGCCTGGCAATAATCTCTAATGAGGGAGTCATGACTTTTGTACAAAACACACGGTTGTATGTTAGAAGTAACCTCCTTAGGTATCTAATTGAAAGAGTAATATAATTCATGTTGCATCTCTGTAGTAAGATGAATTCTGCCTGGTAGTAACATGTGAATAGCAATGTTGGTAATAGCAGGTATGTGGGTAGCCACAGCCATTTCCGTAGTAAACTGAGTCCGGGTCCTTCTTTCAGATGCCCTTACTATAAGCTGACTCAATACGGGGTGGTTTGCCAGTGCCTTCACCAGTCATTACCGTTTACCCCCCAGCAAGCTGGGGACTCATATTACCGACCTCGGAAGGATGGAAGGCGGAGTCAACCTTGAGCCGGCTGCGAGGACTGAACTCCCAGCCTCATGGGCAGAGCTTTCAGACTGCATGTCTGCTGCCTTACCACTCTGTGCCACAAGAGGCTCTTGCAGTGTAAAGGGATCTGTAATATAGAACCCTATGAAAGTTAACGTATTTGGCACTATCACGTATCTGCTAAATAGTTGACTGGCAGGTGGCGACTAAACCCCAGTAATGACACGACTCCAGTTTCTTGGGAAATAACATGGCCGCAGCCTTTTATTAAGAGACCAGCCTCAAACAGAGGGTTGGCCGTATGCTGGTGAGCGAGCCTGACCCCAGTCTGCCGTCCGTCTGCTTGCCATGAACCGCGGCGCTCCGGCTCCACTCCTCACTCCCAGCCGGGAGGATGGGATGCCTTCCACCGCAGAATCCCAGGGAAGTGGCTGCAAGAGACAAAACGGGTGTCCGCCTCCATCGGGTCCCCCCGCCTCTTGGCCCCCGGGCCCCTGGCCTCCCATCCGGGTAGGCCGCGCCTGGGACATGGACGGTTTCCTTAATGAGACCCCCAACTCAGGGAGCCCCGCACGCAGGCGGCCTCCCTGCCAACAGGCTCTCTACCAAGCATACCCGCCACTGAACACGTTAACTCCCTGTTCCCGCCAACCCTCAACTCAAAACACGCAACAAACCCTCCTTCACATCTGCCAACCAGAGCTTGCAACCCTTAACAGACAGGTGCACTCCGTCGGCCCTGTAAAGGTGTGGGGAACGAAACGAGATTCCCGGGTGCGGAATGACTCCCCCACCCACCGCCAGCACTGCCTTTTTGGCCACTTTATCGGCCTTGTGCTTGGCCCAGTTCACACGGTCATGGTGGAAGGCACGCCGCCACGACAACCGGTCGAGCATCTCCGACCACAATAGCACGGACTTGGGAAGTCGCTGCCATAATACCAAGAGATCAGCCGCAATCTTCGCGCTCAACTGTCTCCCAGTAATCTCCGGCAGGTCATTCTCTCCGAGGTGGATCACCACGACATCCTGAACCCCACCTCGATGGACCTCCTGCGCCACAACATCCAGCAGAGACTCCCATTTCAGTCCGCGTCTTGCCCGCCAGGCGATCCGACAGCAGTCATCCAGCCCGAGGTTCGGTCCCATCACAGAGGACTCCGCATGCTGGCCTGCCCAGTACGGAATGCTGTGGCCCACGATCGTGACTGCAGCTGTCGATGGAACACCTGAAAAAAAAAGACTTTAGTCGACAAGCCACGGGTGAACATAAGTCTCGAAAGCCCTGGACCGCCACCTTCCCAGGCATTGTATCTCATGTAGGGCCTTGCCCTCCACATACGCCTGAGTGGCCGCCCCAATGCGTAATGAGTGGGCCCCATACAACCGTGCCTGATATCCGGCGGACTCCAACCCAGCTTTGAGCACCACCGAAAACTGAAATCTGGAAAGGCTGGTCCCGTCCTGGTGGAGGAACAAGTCCCCGGGCAGTGATGGCCTGACCCTCAAATAGTTTGCCAACCTGCGATGAGGGTAGTCGAGGGCTCCTCCCAGGGATGGAAGCTTGCCCACCCTGCCCCTCCCCCATTGGTCGGTCTTCGACCTACGAAGCAAACATTCTACACCACTGTCGTCGACGCGCACATCCGTGACGAGCAGCGCCGTCGTTGCGGTAGCAGTGCGGGAAGAAGCAGTCATCTTCCCTACCCAGAAAGCTCCGTAATAAGCTGTACAAAATGCGGCCCTAAACAGCGTCGCCTCATAGCTCGAACGACAAACCACCGGGAGGCGTTCTAGCAGGCGTGTGAGGACCATGCGAGTGATGGGGCGGCGCACATCGGCCTTAGCCGGCTTCTGCCACCCCCAACCCTTGATTGCCTGCCGTGCAAGTAACGACTTGCCGGGGTCCCAGAAGCCCACAGCCTTGCTGCAAAACAATAAACCAGATAATGTAACCCGCAGGGAACGGTGCGACAGCCCCTTCCCATGTAGGTGGGCCAGGTACCGAAGGACCGTCTCCGCATCCATGGGCCACGCCGACCCTCGGCCGACCGTTCCCGCAAAATCCAGGAATCCTGTCGCCGCCCGGCGGTACGCCCGTCTTGTCGACTCGGCCAGGGACCAGAGGACGCCATCAAGTATGAGTTTGCTCCAAACTGCCAGACCTCCGCCGGGCACGCTGCTGGATCTCTGTCCGGAGCGAGCCAACGAAACCGCTCGACCTGAAACCGAGAGAGAGCGTCGGGCAGCTTCTAAGTAACTCCGGGCACGTGACGAGCCCGGAAGGTACAATTGTGTGACCGACAGGCGAGGACGAAGCGCCGATGATTGCCGATTAATAATGAACACTACCGCCTGATTGTCACACAAGAACTCGACCCTCTTGTTGGCGAACTGGGGCTCCCACAGGAGCACCGCAACCAGTATCGGAAAGAATTCTAAAAACGTCATGTCCCTGCAGACTTCCGGCGGCCAGTCTGCCGTCCATCGTTCCGCGCACCAGCGGCCCGCGAAGTACACTCCGAAGCCGCTGCCCCCGGCGGCGTCGGACTGGACCTGGAGCGCGTCCCGAGGGGCAAAGGGCGCCTGCCATATTGCCACACCATTGAAACCCTCCAAAAATTGTTCCCAAACCCGGAGATCCTCCTTCACTGAGCTCCGCAACCGGATATGGTGGAAGGGGCGGGTGGAACCCCTAGTGGCACTGGACAGGCAAAAGCAGAAAGCCCTGCTGGGAGACAACACCCGGCAGGCAAAGTTCAAGTGCCCCAACAGGACCTGGACCTCCCGTAAAGTGCACTTCCGCCTGGACCGCATGGACGCTATAAGCCCACACAGGGTGCACAATTTATCAAGTGGTAAGCGGGAGGTGCCTGACACGGTATCCAGTTCTATGCCCAAGAAAGTCATCCTGGTGGCCGGGCCCTCCGTCTTTTCCGCAGCCAAGGGAACCCCGAGTTCCCCCATAAGCTCCTTAAACTTCTGCAGGCGTTGGGAGCACTCATTGGTGGCCCCAGACGCGGCCATCAGGAAGTCATCCAGAAAGTGAGTGATCTCGTGGAACTACCCCCTGGACCGCACAACCCACTCGAGGAATGAGCTGAACGTTTCAAACGCAGCGCATGCGACCGAGCACCCCATCGGCATAGCCTTGTCTACATACCACTTGTCCTGGAACCGGAATCCCAGCAAGCAGTAGTCGTCAGTGTGGATGGGCAGCAGCCGGAACGCCGACTGCACGTTGCATTTAGCTAGTAATGCCCCACGGCCACAGCCCCGGACCATAGCGAAAGCCGCATCTAACGGCGTATATTTCACGGCACACAGGTCCGGAGAAATGTAATCATTCACGGACCCGCCCCTCGGGTAAGATAGGTGGTCAATGAGCCGGTATTCCCCCGGAGTCTTCTTGGGTACGACACCCAGCGGGGAAATCCTCAAATCCAGCAGTGGCGGTTCATCGCTATCCTCCCGGCCGCACGTTCTTTGGATAACTTCACAGCCACCACGTCTGGCATTTCTCGTGCCGACCTCAGGTTGCTGCTCGTGGTAGCCACCCGCTCGCCAGAGTAAGGGATCCCGCCTGTCGGCCCCGGAGGTCCGCTCCAGACTCCTGGAAGAAGAACTCCTGCGGTGGGGCGAGCTGCGGAGGCCCGAAGGCCTGTCTGTGAAAAGGGCTAACGCCTTATCGTACCCCTTCCAATATTCGGCAGATTTCGGAGAACCGACTCTGCCCGATGACGTGGAGTGGGATCAGCGAGTTGAGGTGTCCCCAAGGGACTCCCGCCGGCGTGACCCCCGGGTACTCCCAAAGAGCCGCACCCCGGCTCTACCCCCTGCTCCAGACGAAAAACCACTCGATCGACCCCTGTCCCGCCCGCTGCTCCGGCTTGGCCTGTGCAGCTGCAAGGGCGAACCAGGCCTGGCCCGCCGTCGGATTGTGAGGTCCTCACGGTCGCGCCATCCACTGACGCGCGACCACGACGACCAGCTGGATCCAGAACCCACGGGCGCCCGCGCACTAGACTACCCCGCCCGCTGCCCTGTGGCAAGCTGGGCCCCTGCCGCCCCCTGGATCCTGGGATGGACGCCGCCCAAGCCCTGCTGGCTTTCAAGGCGCTGGCCCTCTTGCCACCCTTCTCCCCCTCTTCTCCTCCATGCTTAGGGGAGCGAGCTGGAGCCCTCCTGGTAGAGGGCCCTGCCCTCGGCGATGGGGACCTCCTGTCCCAGGGGCTAGATGCCCTGCCCCGCCCCCTGGACGGGGAGTCGCCCTCCACGCCTCCAGCCGCCCGCCGGGACCGAGTTGCCCTCAGGGAGGGGTTCCGCACTCCCCCGGAGGTCTCTGGGGCCGCCCCTTCCTTCGCGGGCTCCCCCCACTTCGTCGGTCTGCTCCCGTGGCCGCCCTCCCCCTGAGGCCCTCGCCCGGCGGACGGATCCGGGGCCACGCGGCCCTCCTGCCGTGCTTCCCTCCTCTCCCCCTGGGCGGGGAGGGGGACCGAGACCTCTCCCGGCCATCTCCCTCCCCCCCAGGTCGGCCCTGGCCTTCGCAACCTCCTGGCTGCCGTGTCCTCGTGGGGTAGTCTTTGCCAGGAGGCATCTCGGCGCCCCCTACACTGCAAATGCGACCCGGGACTCGAAGCAGGGAGGAGGCAAGCGCCCGCGACGCCGTGAGCCTCTCTCTGCCTGTGGGGGCCTACCTACCTCGCCGCTGCCGGAACAGGTCTGTTCCGACGAGCGGCTGGGGTGCAAAGAGGGCGAGAAGCTACTGGGAGCCGCGTCATCCCGGGAGCGCCCCCGCGACGTCAACGTCTGCTATTTACGTCTGCTACCCTCTAACTCTGTAACTATGAAAGTTACCATTTTTGGTAGCATGAAAGAGTAATCCTGTCAGGGTCCTTTTTTCAAATGTAAGCTGAATTCTTCCTGGTAGTAAAATGTATTTACGTAGCAATGTTGGTAATAGCAGATATGTGGATAGCCATGTTGCCTGTATATGGATGAATATTCCTTAGGTACATTTCGTTAGGTTCTTTGTAAGAACGGATTGAAGATATAGAACCCTATGAAAGTTCAAATTTTTGGTAGCATCATATATCTGCTTACTAACTAAAGTTCCCTCTGTGTAAAACACACATTCAGGATGTACAGAAGCCTGGCAAGGTTACCTAATGAAGGACTCTTATGACTTACGGTACATAACACAAGGTTGTATGTTAGTAGTAACATTTATTTAGGTATCTACTAGAAACTGTCATATATCAATCGTGGATGGAAGGATGGAAGGCGGAGTCTACCTTAAGCCAGCGGCGAGAACTCCCAGCCTCATGGGCAGAGCTTTCAGACTGCATGTCTGCTGCCTTACCACTCTGCGCCACAAGAGGCTCTTTCAGTGTAAAGGGATCTGTAATATAGAACCCTATGAAACATAACGTATTTGGCACTATCACATGTCTGCTAAATAACTAGAGTCCCCTCTAACTCTGTAACTATTAAAGTTACCATTTTTGGTAGCATGAAAGAGTAATCCTATCAGGGTCCTTTATTCAAATGTAAGCTGAATTCTTCCTCGGAGGAACATGTATTTGCATAGCAATGTTGGTAATAGCAGCTATCTGGATAGCCACAGCCAGGTTCCCTATATATGGACGGAGGTTCTCTACGTACGTTTCATAACGTTCAATGTATGAAGGGATCTGTAATATAGAACCCTATGAAAGTTAACGTTTTTGATAACTAACTAGAGTTCCCTCTCCGTAACAAACACATATTCAGGAATTACAGAATCCTGGCAATGTTACATAATGAAGGAGTATTATGACTTACATACAAAACATGCGGTTGTCTGTTGGAAGTGACTTTAGGTATCAAATTGGTAGAGTGATATATCAAGTGGGATAAAGAGAATTATCCGCCAGGAAACTGGGTACTCATATTACCGTCTGCGGAGGGATGGAAGGCGGAGTCAACCTTGAGCTGGCTAAGAGGACTGAACTCCCAGCCTCATGGGCAGAGCTTTCAGACTGCATGTTTGCTGCCTTACCACTCTGCCTTACAGTTCCCATATATAGGGAACCTCGCTGTGGATATCCAGATAGCTGCTATTACCAACATTGCTATGCAAATACATGTTCCTCAGAGGAAGAATTCAGCTTACAGTAAGAGCATTTGAAAAAAGGACCCTGACAGTATTACTTTTTCATGCTACCAAAATGGTAACTTTCATAAGCTGTATTCTCCCTGGAAGTAACATTTGAATAGCAACGTTGGTAATAGCAGGTATGTGGGTAGCCACAGGCATTTCCATAGTAATCTGAGTCCGGGTCCTTCTTTCAGTGTAAGCTGAATTCTGCCTGGTGGTAAAATGTATTTGTATAGCAATGTTGGTAATAGCAGGTATGTTGATAGCCATGTTGCCTATATATGGGTGAATTGTCCTATTAACATGTATTTGAATAGCAAATAGGTAGAGTGATATATCAAGTGGGAAAAAGAGCATTCATGTTGCATAGCTGTAGTAAGCTCAGTCAGGGTCCTTCTTTCAGATGGTCTTAGTTTAAGCTGAATTCTTCCTCGGAGGAAAATGTATTTGCCTAGCTATGATGGTAAGAGCAGCTATCTGGATAGCCACAGCCATGCAAGCTGAATTCTTCCTGGTAGTAAAATGTATTTACATAGCAATGTTGGTAATAGCAGGTATGTGGATAGCCATGTTGCCTGCATATGGATGAATATTCCTTATGTACATTTCGTTAGGTTCTTTGTAAGAACGGATTGATGATATAGAACCCTATGAAAGTTTAAATTTTTGGTAGCATCATGTATCTGCTTACTAACTAAAGTTCCCTCTATTTGTGTAACACACACTTTCAGGATTTACAGAAGCCAGGCAAGGTTATGGAATGAAGGACTTTTATGACTTACGGTACATAACACAAGGTTGTATGTTAGTAGTAACGTTTATTTAGGTATCTACTAGAAACTGTCATATATCAATTGTGGAAGCGGAATTCATGTTGCATCTCCGTAGTCAGGGTCCTTCTTTCAAATGCTCATACTGTAACCTTAATTCTTCCTGATACGAACAAAGATTTGCATAGCAATGTTGGTAATACCTTGTACGTGGATAGCCCCAGCCATTTTGCCTATATATGGGTGAATCTTCCTTACATTTTTGGTAGCGTCATGTATATGGTAACTAACGAAAGTTACCTCTCTTTGTGTAACACCAACATATTCAGTGTTTACAGAAGCCTGACAATATTATCTAATGTGGGAGTCATGACTTATGTACAAAACACACGGTTGTATGTTAGAAGTAACCTCCTTAGGTATCTAATTTAAAGAGTAATATAATTCATGTTTCATCTCTGTAGTAAGATGAATTCTGCCTGGTAGTAACATTTGAATAGCAATGTTGGTAATAGTAGGTATGTGGGTAGCCACAGCCATTTCCGTAGTAAACTGAGTCCGGGTCCTTCTTTCAGATGCCCTTACTATAAGCTGACTCAATACGGGGTGGTTTGCCAGTGCCTTCACCAGTCATTACTGTTTACCCCCCAGCAAGCTGGGTACTCATATTACCGACCTCGGAAGGATGGAAGGCGGAGTCAACCTTGAGCCGGCTGCGAGGACTGAACTCCCAGCCTCATGGGCAGAGCTTTCAGACTGCATGTCTGCTGCCTTACCACTCTGTGCCACAAGAGGCTCTTGCAGTGTAAAGGGATCTGTAATATAGAACCCTATGAAAGTTAACGTATTTGGCACTATCACGTATCTGCTAAATAGTTGACTGGCAGGTGGCGACTAAACCCCAGTAATGACTTGACTCCAGTTTCTTGGCAAATAACATGGCCGCAGCCTTTTATTAAGAGACCAACCTCAAACAGAGGGTTGGCCATATGCTGGTGAGCGAGCCTGACCCCAGTCAGCCGTCCGTCTGCTTGCCATGAACCGCGGCGCTCCGGCTCCACTCCTCACTCCCAGCCGGGAGGATGGGATGCCTTCCGCCGCAGAATCCCAGGGAAGTGGCTGCAAGAGACCCAACGGGCGTCCGCCTCCATCGGGTCCCCCCGCCTCTTGGCCCCCCGGGCCCCTGGCCTCCCAGCCGGGTAGGTCCTTAATGAGACCCCCAACTCAGGGAGGCCCGCACGCAGGCGGCCTCCCTGCCAACAGGCTCTCTACCAAGCATACCCGCCACCGAACAGGTTAACTCCCTGTTCCCGCCAACCCTCAACTCAAAACACTCAACAAACCCTCCTTCACATCCGCCAACCAGAGCTTGCAACTAGGGTTGTGCATCGGGGCCCCGATTCGGACCGTTTCGGATCCGAATCGGCCCGATTCGGACCATTTCGGGTTCAGACCGGCCCGATTCGGACCGGTTCGGATCCGATTCGGACCGATTCGGACCGGTCCGAATCGATTCGGGAGCCAATACAAGTCAATGGAGGCCATTGAGGCCATTGACTTGCATTGAAAGGCTCCCGAATCGATTCGGAGCTGTCCGAGCCGATTCGGGGCCAATGCAAGTCAATGGAAGCCATTGACTTGCATTGGAGCCTCCCGAATCGTTTCGGGCGTTTCGGGGCCAATGCAAGTCAATGTCTCCTTTGACTTGCATTGGCAAGCCTTCCCCCGCCTTCCCCGGGGGCTGGGAGGGAGGGGGTGCAAGTTGCACCCCTGAAACGTCTTGGGGATCTCAGGGAGGGTCTTCCCTGAGTCCCCTGAAAGTTTCAAGAAGATTGGACCAAGGGGTCCAATGCTACGGGCTCCCAAAGAGGGTGCCCCTATCCGCTCCATTGTAACCAACGGAGGTTCTCTAGGCTGAACATGTTTCTCCATAGACTTCTATGGGGGATGTTCCTTGGGAGCCCCCAGGATGGGACCCCCTGGTGCAATCTTCCTGAAACTTGCAGGGGATGGAGGGAAGACCCCCCCAGAGATCCCCTGCAAGTTTCATGAAGATTGGACCAAGGGGTCCCCATCCTATGGGCTCCCAAAAGCGTGAGAAAAAAATGATTACAGAACAAGGAAATTGGCAATGGTCTTACTTTAAGCTGAATTCTTCCTTGGAGGAAAATTTATTTGCCTAGCTATGATGGTAAGAGCAGCTATCTGGATAGCCACAGCCATGCAAGCTGAATTCTTCCTGGTAATAAAATGTATTTACATAGCAATGTTGGTATTAGCAGGTATGTGGATAGCCAGTAGGTATCTACTAGAAACTGTCATATATCAATTGTAGAAGCGAAATTCATGTTGCATCGCCGTAGTCAGGGTCCTTCTTTCAAATGCTCATACTGTAACCTTAATTCTTCCTGATACGAACAAAGATTTGCATAGCAATGTTGGTAATCCCATGTATGTGGATAGCCACAGCCATTTTGCCTATATATGGGTGAATCTTCCTTACATTTTTGGTAGCATCATGTATATGCTAACTAAATAAAGTTACCTCTATTTGCGTAACACCAACATATTCAGTGTTTACAGAAGCCTGGCAATATTATCTAATGAGGGAGTCAAGACATGTACAAAACATACGGTTGTATGTTAGAAGTAACCTCCTTAGGTATCTAAATTAGATACCTAAGGAGGTTACTTCTAACATACAACCGGACAGTTTACTACGGAAATGGCTGTGGCTACCCACATACCTGCTATTACCAATATTGCTATTCAAATGTTACTACCAAGCACCATTCATCTTACTACAGAGATGCAACATGAATTATATTACTCTTTAATAAATATAATTCATGTTGCATCTCTGTAGTAAGATGAATGGTGCTTGGTAGTAACATTTGAATAGCAATATTGGTAATAGCAGGTATGTGGGTAGCCACAGCCATTTCCGTAGTAAACTGAGTCCGGGTCCTTCTTTCAGATGCGCTTACTGTACGCTGACTCAATATGGGGTGGTTTGCCAGTGCATTCACCAGTCATTACGGTTTACCCCCCAGCAAGCTGGGTACTCATATTACCGACCTCGGAAGGATGGAAGGCGGACTCAACCTTGAACCGGCTGTGAGGGCTGAACTTCCAGCCTCATGGGAAGAGCTCTCAGACTGCATGTCTGCTGCCTTACCAGTCTGCGCCACAAGAAGCTGTATTAGTGTAAAGGGATCTGTAATATAGAACCCTATGAAAGTTAACGTATTTGGCACTATCACGTATCTGCTAAATAGTTATAGAGTTCCGTCTAACTCTGTAACTATGAAAGTTACCATTTTTGGTAGCATGAAAGAGTAATCCTGTCAGGGTCCTTTTTTCAAATGTAAGCTGAATTCTTCTTCGGAGGAACATGTATTTGTTTAGCAATGTTGGTAATAGCAGCTATCTGGATAGCCACAGCCAGGTTCCCTATATATGGACGGAGGTTCCCTACGTACGTTTCATAACGTTCCATGTATGAACGGATCTGAAAACCCTATGAAAGTTAACGTTTTTGATAACTAACTCGAGTTCCCTCTCCGTAACAAACACATATTCAGGAATTACAGAATCCTGGAAATGTTACCTAATGAAGGAGTCTTATGACTTACATACAAAACATGCGGTTGTCTGTTGGAAGTGACTTTAGGTATCAAATAGGTAGAGTGATATATCAAGTGGGATAAAGAGAATTCATGTAGCATAGCCGTAGTAAGCTCAGTCAGGGTCCTTCTTTCAGATGGTCTTACTTTAAGCTGAATTCTTCCTCGGAGAAATATGTATTTGCCTAGCAATGATGGTAAGAGGAGCCATGCAAGCTGAATTCTTCCTGGTAATAAAATGTATTTACATAGCAATGTTGGTAATAGCAGGTATGTGGATAGCCATGTTGCCTGTATATGGATGAATATTCCTTAGGTACATTTCGTTAGGTTCTTTGTAAGAACGGATTGATGATATAGAACCCTATGAAAGTTAAAATTTTTGGTAGCATCATGCTTACTAACTAAAGTTCCCTCTATTTGTGTAACACACCTCCAGTATTTACAGAAGCCTGGCAAGGTTACCTAATTAAGGACTCTTATGACTTACGGTACATAACACAAGGTTGTATGTTAGTAGTAACGTTTATTTAGGTATCTACTAGAAACTGTCATATATCAATTGTGGAAGCGGAATTCATGTTGCATCTCTGTCCTTCTTTCAACTGCTCATACTGTAACCTTAATTCTTCCTGATACGAAGATTTGCATAGCAATGTTGGTAATAGCTTGTATGTGGTTAGCCACAGCCATTTTGCCTATATATGGGTGAATCTTCCATACATTTTTGGTAGCATCATGTATAAACTAACTAACTTAAGTTACCTCTATTTGTGTAACACCAACATATTCAGTATTTACAGAAGCCTGGCAATATTATCTAATGTGGGAGTCATGACTTACGTACAAAACACACGGTTGTAAGCTGTATTCTGCCTGGTAGTAACATGTATTTGAATAGCAACATTGGTAATAGCAGGTATGTGGGTAAAAAGTAAAGGTAAAGGTATCCCCTGTGCAAGCACCGGGTCATGTCTGACCCTTAGGGTGACACCCTCTAGCGTTTTCTTGGCAGACTCAATACGGGGTGGTTTGCCAGTGCCTTCCCCAGTCATTACCGTTTACCCCCCAGCAAGCTGGGTACTCATTTTACCGACCTCGGAACGATGGAAGGCTGAGTCAACCTTGAGCCGGCTCCTTGGATTGAACTCCCAGCCTTATGGGCAAAGTTGTCAGACGGCTGCCTTACCACTCTGCGCCACAAGAGGCTCATGGTATGTGGGTAGCCGCAGCCATTTCCGGGTCCTTCTTTCAGATGCCCTTACTGTAAGCTGAATTCTTCCTGGGAGGAACATGTATTTGCATCGCAATGTTGGTAATAGCAGCTATCTGGATAGCCACAGCCATGTTCCCTATATGTGGGCGAAGCTTCCATCCATACGTTTCATAACCTTCAATGTATTAAAAGGTAAAATCACGTATCTGCTTACTAACTAAAGTTCCCTGTATTTGTGTAACACATGCATTCAGGATTTACAGAAGCCTGGCAAGGTTACCTAATGAAGGACTCTTTTGACTTATGGTACATAACACAAGGTTGTATGTTAGTAGTAACGTTTCTTTGATATCTACTAGAAACTGTCATATATCAATTGGTGAAACAGAATTCATGTTGCATCTCTGTAGTCAGGGTCCTTCTTTCAAATGCTCATACTGTAACCTTAATTCTTCCTGGTACGAACAAAGATTTGCATAGCAATGTTGGTAAAACCATGTATGTGGATAGCCACAGCCATTTTGCCTATATATGGGTGAATCGTCCTTACATTTTTGGTAGCATCATGTATATGCTAACTTATTAATGTTGCATCTCTGTAGTAAACTGAATTCTGCCTGGTAGTAACATGTATTTGAATAGCAATATTGGTAATAGCAGGTATGTAGGTAGCCACAGGTATTTTCGTAGTAACCTGAGTCCGGGTCCTTCTTTCAGATGTCCTTACTGTAAGCTGAATTCTTCCTGATAGTAAAATGTATTTGCATAGCAATGTTGGTAATAGCAAGTAGGTGGATATGTTGCCTGTATATGGTTGAATATTCCTTACGTATATTTTGTAGGGTTCTTTGAAATAATGGATTGGTGATGTAGAACCCTATGAAAGTTAATATTTTTGATAGCATCATGTATCTGCTAACTAACTAAACTTCCCATATATAGGGAACCTGGCTGTGGCTATCCAGATAGCTGCTATTACCAACATTGCTATGCAAATACATGTTCCTCCGAGGAAATATTCAGCTTACAGTAAGACCATTTGAAAAAGGGACCCTGATAGGATTACTCTTTCACGCTACCAAAAATGGTAACTTTCATAGTAACAGAGGGAACTCTAGTTATTTAGCAGATACGTGATAGTGCCAAATACGTTAACTTTCATATTCTATATTACAGATCCCTTTACAGAAGCCTGGCAATATTATCTAATGTGGGAGTCATGACTTATGTACAAAATACACGGTTGTATGTTAGAAGTAACGTTTCTTTGATATCTACTAGAAACTGTCATATATCAATTGGTGAAACAGAATTCATGTTGCATCTCTGTAGTCAGGGTCCTTCTTTCAAATGCTCATACTGTAACCTTAATTCTTCCTGGTACGAACAAAGATTTGCATAGCAATGTTGGTAAAACCATGTATGTGGATAGCCACAGCCATTTTGCCTATATATGGGTGAATCGTCCTTACATTTTTGGTAGCATCATGTATATGCTAACTTATTAATGTTGCATCTCTGTAGTAAACTGAATTCTGCCTGGTAGTAACATGTATTTGAATAGCAATATTGGTAATAGCAGGTATGTAGGTAGCCACAGGTATTTTCGTAGTAACCTGAGTCCGGGTCCTTCTTTCAGATGTCCTTACTGTAAGCTGAATTCTTCCTGATAGTAAAATGTATTTGCATAGCAATGTTGGTAATAGCAAGTAGGTGGATATGTTGCCTGTATATGGTTGAATATTCCTTACGTATATTTTGTAGGGTTCTTTGAAATAATGGATTGGTGATGTAGAACCCTATGAAAGTTAATATTTTTGATAGCATCATGTATCTGCTAACTAACTAAACTTCCCATATATAGGGAACCTGGCTGTGGCTATCCAGATAGCTGCTATTACCAACATTGCTATGCAAATACATGTTCCTCCGAGGAAATATTCAGCTTACAGTAAGACCATTTGAAAAAGGGACCCTGATAGGATTACTCTTTCACGCTACCAAAAATGGTAACTTTCATAGTAACAGAGGGAACTCTAGTTATTTAGCAGATACGTGATAGTGCCAAATACGTTAACTTTCATATTCTATATTACAGATCCCTTTACAGAAGCCTGGCAATATTATCTAATGTGGGAGTCATGACTTATGTACAAAATACACGGTTGTATGTTAGAAGTAACCACCTTAGGTATCTAATTGAAAGAGTAATATATCAATTGGGGGGAGTAGAATTCATGTTGCATCTCTATAGTAAGCTGAATTCTCCCTGGAAGTAAAATTTGAATAGCAACTTTGGTAAAAGCAGGTATGTGGGTAGCCACAGGCATTTCCATAGTAACCTGATTCCGCGTCCTTCTTTCAGATGCCCTTAGTGTAAAATGATTTCTGCCTGGTAGTAAAATGTATTTGCATAGCAATGTTGGTAATAGCAGGTATGTGGATAGCCATGTTGCCTTTATAAGGGTGAATCTTCCTTACATTTTTGGTAGCATCATGTATATGCTAACTAACTAAAGTTCCCTCTCTTTGAGTAACACACACATTCAGGATTTAGAAGCCTGGCAAGGTTACCTAATGAAGGACTCTTATGACTGACTCTTATAACACGTTGTATGTTAGTAGTAACGTTTCTTTGATATCTACTAGAAACTGTCATATATCAATTGGTGAAACAGATTTCATGTTGCATCTCCGTAGTCAGGGTCCTTCTTTCAAATCCTCATACTGTAACCTTAATTCTTCCTGGTACGAACAAAGATTTGCATAGCAATATTGGTAATACCATGTATGTGGATAGCCACAGCCGTTTTGCCTATATATGGGTGAATCGTTCTTACATTTTGTAGCATCATGTATATGCTAACTTATTAATGTTGCATCTCTGTAGTAAACTGAATTCTGCCTGGTAGTAACATGTATTTGAATAGCAATATTGGTGATAGCAGGTATGTGGGTAGCCACAGGCATTTCCATAATAACTTGAGTCCAGGTCCTTCTTTCAGATGCCCTTAGTGTATGCTGAATTCTTCCTGGTAGTAAAATGTATTTGCATAGCAATGTTGTTAATAGTAAGTATGTGGATAGCCACAGCCATGCAAGCAGAATTCTGCCTGGTAGTAACATGTATTTGAATAGCAATATTGGTAATAGCAGGTATGTGGGTAGCCACAGGTATTTCCGTAGTAACGTTGGTAATAGCAGCTATCTGGATAGCCACAGGCAGGTTCCCTATATATGGACGGAGGTTCCCTACATACATTTCATAACGTTCAATGTATGAAGGGATCTGTATAATAGAACCCTATGAAAGTTAACGTTTTTGATAACTAACTAGAGTTCCCTCTCCGTAACAAGTCATGACTTATGTACAATGTGTTGGAGTCATGACTTATGTACAAAATACATGGTTGTAAGCTGAATTCTGCCGGGTAGTAACATGTATTTGAATAGCAATGTTGGTAATAGGAGATATGTGGGGAGCCACAGCCATTTCCGTAGTAACCTGAGTCCGGGTCCTTCTTTCACATGCCCTTACTGTAAGCTGAATTCTTCCTGATAGTAATATGTATTTGCATAGCAATGTTAGTAATAGCAGCTATCTGGATAGCCACAGCCATGCAATCTAAATTCTTCCTGGTAGTGAATGTATTTAAATAGCAATGTTGGTAATAGCAGGTATGTGGATAGCCGTGTTGCCTGCATATGGATGAATAGTCTTTGGGAAATTTCGTTAGGTTCTTTGTAAGAACGGATTGAGGATATAGAACACTATGAAAGTTAAAATTTTTGGTAGCATCATGTATCTGCATAATAACTAAAGTTCCCTCTATTTGTGTAACACACACATTCAGGATTTACAGAAGCCTGGCAAGGTTACCTAATGAAGGACTCTTATGACTTACGGTACATAACACGTTGTATGTTAGTAGTAACATTTATTTAGGTATCTACTAGAAAGTGTCATATATCAATTGTGGAAGCGGAATTCATGTTGCATCTCTGTAGTCTGGGTCCTTTTTTCAAATGCTCATACTGTAACCTTAATTCTTCCTGATACGAAAAAAGATTTTCATAGCAATGTTGGTAATCCCATGTATGTCGATAGCCACAGCCATTTTGCCTATATATGGGTGCATCTTCCTTACATTTTTGGTAGCATCATGTATATGCTAACCAACTAAAGTTACCTATATTTGTGTAACATCAACATATTCAGTGTTTACAGAAGCCTGGCAATATTATCTAATGTACAAAATACATGTTGCATGTATATGGATGAATATTCCTTAGGTACATTTCGTTAGGTTGGTAATTTTGGTAATACCATGTATGTGGATAGCCACAGCCATTTTGCCTATATATGTGTGAATCGTCCTTACATTTTTGGTAGCATCATGTATATGCTAACTTATTAATGTTGCACCTCTGCAGTAAACTGAATTCTGCCTGGTAGAATAGCAATATTGGTGATAGCAGGTATGTGGGTAGCCACAGGCATTTCCATAATAACTTGAGTCCAGGTCCTTCTTTCAGATGCCCTTAGTGTATGCTGAATTTTTCCTGGTAGTAAAATGTATTTGCATAGTAATGTTGTTAATAGTAAGTATGTGGATAGCCACAGCCATGCAAGCAGAATTCTTCCTGGTAGTAAAATGTATTTACATAGCAATGATGGTAATAGCACGTATGTGGATAGCCATGTTGCCTGTATATGGATGAATATTCCTTAGGTACATTTCGTTAGGTTCTTTGTAAAAACGGATTGATGATATAGAACCCTATGAAAGTTAAAATTTTGGTAGCATCATGTATCTGCTTACTAACTAAAGTTCCCTCTGTTTCTGTAACACACAAATTCAGGATTTACAGAAACCTGGCACGGTTACCTAATGAAGGACTCTTATGACTTACGGTAAATAACACGTTTGTATGTTAGTAGTAACTAGTAGTAATTTAGGTATCTTCCAGAAACTGTCATATATCAGTTGTGGATGCAGAATTCATGTTGCATCTCGGTTGTCAGGGTCCTTCTTTCAAATGCTCATACTGTTACCTTAATTCTTCCTGATAAGTACAAAGAATGGATTGGTGTTGTAGAACCCTACGGAAGTTAATATTTTTGATAGAATCATATATCTGCTAACTAACTAAAGTTCCCTGTATTTGTGAAACACACACAAATTCAGGATTTACAGGAGCCTGGCAATTTTACCTAATGAAGGACTCTTATCTCTTATGTAGAAAAAATACGGCTGTATGTTGTAAGTAAGATCTCCTTAGGTATCTAAGAGTAAATATATGAAAGAGTAATATATCAATTTGGGGAAGCAGAATTCATGTTGCATCTCCGTAATATCCTCAGTCAGGGTCCTTCTTTCAGATGGTCTTACTTTAACCTAAAACCTAAAGATGAATCCTGTCAGGGTCCTTTTTTCAAATGTAAGCTGAATTCTTCCTCGGAGGAACATGTATTTGCATAGCAATGTTGTTAATAGCAGCTCTCTGGATAGCCACAGCCAGGTTCCCTATATATGGACGGAGGTTCCCTACGTACATTTCATAACCTTCAATGTATGAAGGGATCTGTAATATAGAACCCTATGAAAGTTCACGTTTTTGATAACTAACTAGAGTTCCCTCTCCGTAACAAACACATATTCAGGAATTACAGAATCCTGGCAATGTTACCTAATGAAGCTTATGACTTACATACAAAACATGCGGTTGTCTGTTGGAAGTGACTTTAGGTATGAAAATGGTAGAGTGATATATCAAGTGGGATAAAGAGAATTCATGTTGCATAGCTGTAGTAAGCTCAGTCAGCTCCTTCTTTCAGATGGTCTTACTTTAAGCTGAATTCTTCCTCGGAGGAAAATTTATTTGCCTAGCTATGATGGTAAGAGCAGCTATCTGGATAGCCACAGCCATGCAAGCTGAATTCTTCCTGGTAATAAAATGTATTTACATAGCAATGTTGGTATTAGCAGGTATGTGGATAGCCAGTAGGTATCTACTAGAAACTGTCATATATCAATTGTGGATGCGAAATTCATGTTGCATCGCCGTAGTCAGGGTCCTTCTTTCAAATGCTCATACTGTAACCTTAATTCTTCCTGATACGAACAAAGATTTGCATAGCAATGTTGGTAATCCCATGTATGTGGATAGCCACAGCCATTTTGCCTATATATGGGTGAATCTTCCTTACATTTTTGGTAGCATCATGTATATGCTAACTAAATAAAGTTACCTCTATTTGCGTAACACCAACATATTCAGTGTTTACAGAAGCCTGGCAATATTATCTAATGAGGGAGTCAAGACATGTACAAAACATACGGTTGTATGTTAGAAGTAACCTCCTTAGGTATCTAATTTAAAGAGTAATATAATTCATGTTGCATCTCTGTAGTAAGATGAATTGTGCTTGGTAGTAACATTTGAATAGCAATATTGGTAATAGCAGGTATGTGGGTAGCCACAGCCATTTCCGTAGTAAACTGAGTCCGGGTCCTTCTTTCAGATGCGCTTACTGTACGCTGACTCAATATGGGGTGGTTTGCCAGTGCATTCACCAGTCATTACGGTTTACCCCCCAGCAAGCTGGGTACTCATATTACCGACCTCGGAAGGATGGAAGGCGGACTCAACCTTGAGCCGGCTGTGAGGGCTGAACTCCCAGCCTCATGGGAAGAGCTCTCAGACTGCATGTCTGCTGCCTTACCAGTCTGCGCCACAAGAAGCTGTATTAGTGTAAAGGGATCTGTAATATAGAACCCTATGAAAGTTAACGTATTTGGCACTATCACGTATCTGCTAAATAGTTATAGAGTTCCGTCTAACTCTGTAACTATGAAAGTTACCATTTTTGGTAGCATGAAAGAGTAATCCTGTCAGGGTCCTTTTTTCAAATGTAAGCTGAATTCTTCTTCGGAGGAACATGTATTTGTTTAGCAATGTTGGTAATAGCAGCTATCTGGATAGCCACAGCCAGGTTCCCTATATATGGACGGAAGTTCCCTACGTACGTTTCATAACGTTCCATGTATGAACGAATCTGAAAACCCTATGAAAGTTAACGTTTTTGATAACTAACTAGAGTTCCCTCTCCGTAACAAACACATATTCAGGAATTACAGAATCCTGGCAATGTTACCTAATGAAGGAGTCTTATGACTTACATACAAAACATGCGGTTTGTTGGAAGTGACTTTAGGTATCAAATAAGGTAGAGTGATATATCAAGTGGGATAAAGAGAATTCATGTAGCATAGCCGTAGTAAGGTCAGTCAGGGTCCTTCTTTCAGATGGTCTTACTTTAAGCTGAATTCTTCCTCGGAGAAATATGTATTTGCCTAGCAATGATGGTAAGAGGAGCCATGCAAGCTGAATTCTTCCTGGTAATAAAATGTATTTACATAGCAATGTTGGTAATAGCAGGTATGTGGATAGCCATGTTGCCTGTATATGGATGAATATTCCTTAGGTACATTTCGTTAGGTTCTTTGTAAGAACGGATTGATGATATAGAACCCTATGAAAGTTAAAATTTTTGGTAGCATCATGCTTACTAACTAAAGTTCCCTCTATTTGTGTAACACACCTCCAGTATTTACAGAAGCCTGGCAAGGTTACCTAATTAAGGACTCTTATGACTTACGGTACATAACACAAGGTTGTATGTTAGTAGTAACGTTTATTTAGGTATCTACTAGAAACTGTCATATATCAATTGTGGAAGCGGAATTCATGTTGCATCTCTGTCCTTCTTTCAACTGCTCATACTGTAACCTTAATTCTTCCTGATACGAAGATTTGCATAGCAATGTTGGTAATAGCTTGTATGTGGTTAGCCACAGCCATTTTGCCTATATATGGGTGAATCTTCCATACATTTTTGGTAGCATCATGTATAAACTAACTAACAAGTTACCTCTATTTGTGTAACACCAACATATTCAGTGTTTACAGAAGCCTGGCAATATTATCTAATGTGGGAGTCATGACTTACGTACAAAACACACGGTTGTAAGCTGTATTCTGCCTGGTAGTAACATGTATTTGAATAGCAACATTGGTAATAGCAGGTATGTGGGTAAAAAGTAAAGGTAAAGGTATCCCCTGTGCAAGCACCGGGTCATGTCTGACCCTTAGGGTGACGCCCTCTAGCGTTTTCTTGGCAGACTCAATACGGGGTGGTTTGCCAGTGCCTTCCCCAGTCATTACCGTTTACCCCCCAGCAAGCTGGGTACTCATTTTACCGACCTCGGAACGATGGAAGGCTGAGTCAACCTTGAGCCGGCTCCTTGGATTGAACTCCCAGCCTTATGGGCAAAGCTGTCAGACGGCTGCCTTACCACTCTGCGCCACAAGAGGCTCATGGTATGTGGGTAGCCGCAGCCATTTCCGGGTCCTTCTTTCATATGCCCTTACTGTAAGCTGAATTCTTCCTGGGAGGAACATGTATTTGCATCGCAATGTTGGTAATAGCAGCTATCTGGATAGCCACAGCCATGTTCCCTATATGTGGGCGAAGCTTCCATCCATACGTTTCATAACCTTCAATGTATTAAAAGGTAAAATCACGTATCTGCTTACTAACTAAAGTTCCCTGTATTTGTGTAACACATGCATTCAGGATTTACAGAAGCCTGGCAAGGTTACCTAATGAAGGACTCTTATGACTTATGGTACATAACACAAGGTTGTATGTTAGTAGTAACGTTTCTTTGATATCTACTAGAAACTGTCATATATCAATTGGTGAAACAGAATTCATGTTGCATCTCTGTAGTCAGGGTCCTTCTTTCAAATGCTCATACTGTAACCTTAATTCTTCCTGGTACGAACAAAGATTTGCATAGCAATGTTGGTAATACCATGTATGTGGATAGCCACAGCCATTTTGCCTATATATGGGTGAATCGTCCTTACATTTTTGGTAGCATCATGTATATGCTAACTTATTAATGTTGCATCTCTGTAGTAAACTGAATTCTGCCTGGTAGTAACATGTATTTGAATAGCAATATTGGTAATAGCAGGTATGTGGGTAGCCACAGGTATTTCCGTAGTAACCTGAGTCCGGGTCCTTCTTTCAGATGTCCGTACTGTAAGCTGAATTCTTCCTGATAGTAAAATGTATTTGCATAGCAATGTTGGTAATAGCAAGTAGGTGGATATGTTGCCTGTATATGGTTGAATATTCCTTACGTATATTTTGTAGGGTTCTTTGAAATAATGGATTGGTGATGTAGAACCCTATGAAAGTTAATATTTTTGATAGCATCTTGTATCTGCTAACGAAACTTCCCATATATAGGCAACCTGGGTGTGGCTATCCAGATAGCTGCTCTTACCAACATTGCTATGCAAATACATTTTCCTCCAAGGAAGAATTCAGCTTACAGTAAAACCATTTGAAAAAGGGACCTGATAGGATTACTCTTTCACGCTACCAAAAATGGTAACTTTCATAGTAACAGAGGGAACTCTAGTTATTTAGCAGATACGTGATAGTGCCAAATACGTTAACTTTCATATTCTATATTACAGATCCCTTTACAGAAGCCTGGCAATATTATCTAATGTGGGAGTCATGACATGTACAAAATACACGGTTGTATGTTAGAAGTAACCTACTTAGGTATCTAATTGAAGGAGTAATATATCAATTGGGGGGAGTAGAATTCATTTTGCATCTCTGTAGTAAGCTGAATTCTCCCTGGAAGTAACATTTGGATAGCAACGTTGATAATAGCAGGTATGTGGGTAGCCACAGGCATTTCCATAGTAACCTGTCCTGGTCCTTCTTTCAGATGCCCTTAGTGTAAACTGAATTCTGCTTGGTAGTAAAATGTATTTGCATAGCAATGTTGGTAATAGCAGGTATGTGGATAGCCATGTTGCCTTTATAAGGGTGAATCTTCCTTACATTTTTGGTAGCATCATGTATATGCTAACTAACAAAAGTTCCCTCTATTTGTGTAACACACACATTCAGGATTTACAGAAGCCTGGCAAGGTTACCTAATGAAGGACTCTTATGACTTACGGTACATAACACAAGTTGTATGTTAGTAGTAACGTTTCTTTAGATATCTACTAGAAACTGTCATATATCAATTGGTGAAACAGAATTCATGTTGCATCTCCGTAGTCAGGGTCCTTCTTTCAAATACTCATACTGTAACCTTAATTCTTCCTGGTACGAACAAAGATTTGCATAGCAATATTGGTAATACCATGTATGTGGATAGCCACAGCCATTTTGCCTATATATGGGTGAATCTTCCTTACATTTTTGGTAGCATCATGTATATGCTAACTAAATAAAGTTCCCTATATTTGTGTAACACCAACATATTCAGTGTTTAGAGAAGCCTGGCAATGTTATCTAATGTGGGAGTCATGACTTATGTACAAAATACACGGTTGAATGTTAGAAGTAACCTCTTTAGGTATCTAATTGAAAAAGTAATATATCAATTGGGGGGAGTAGAATTCATGTTGCATCTCTGTAGTAAGCTGAATTCTCCCTGGAAGTAACATTTGAATAGCAACGTTGGTAATAGCAGGTATGTGGATAGCCACAGGCATTTCCATAGTAACCTGAGTTACTCTGCCTGAGTTATTCTGCCTGAGTTATTCTGCCTGGTAGTAAAATATATTTGCATAGCAATGTTGGTAATAGCAGCTATCTGTATAGCCACAGCCAGGTTCCCTATATATGGACGGAGGTTCCCTACGTACATTTCATAACGTTCAATGCATGAAGGGATCTGTAATATAGAACCCTATGAAAGTTTTGGATAACTAACTAGAGTTCCCTCTAAGTAACAAACACATATTCTGGAATTACAGAATCCTGGCAATGTTACCTAATGAAGGAGTCTTATGTCTTACATACAAAACATGCGGTTGTCTGTTGGAAGTGACTTTAGATATCAAATTGGTAGAGTGATATATCAAGTGGGATAAAGAGAATTCATGTTGCATATCCGTAGTAATCTCAGTCAGGGTCCTTCTTTCAGATGGTCTTACTTTAAGCTGAATTCTTCCTCAGAGGAAAATGTATTTGCCTAGCAATGATGGTAAGAGCAGCTATCTGGATAGCCACAGCCATGCAAGCTGAATTCTTCCTGGTAGTAAAATGTATTTACATAGCAATGTTGGTAATAGCATGTATGTGGATAGCCATGTTGCCTGTATATGGATGAATATTCCTTAGGTACATTTCGTTAGGTTCTTTGTAAGAACGGATTGATGATATAGACCCCTATGAAAGTTAACATTTTTGGTAGCATCATGTATCTGCTTACTAACTAAACCCTCTATTTGTGTAACACACACATTCAGGATTTACAGAAGCCTGGCAAGGTTACCTAATGAAGGACTCTTATGAGTTACGGTACATTATACAAGGTTGTATGTTAGTAGTAACGTTTATTTAGGTATCTACTAGAAACTGTCATATATCAATTGTGGAAGCGGAATTCATGTTGCATCTCCGTAGTCAGGGTCCTTCTTTCAAATGCTCATACTGTAACCTTAATTCTTCCTGATACGAACAAAGATTTGCATAGCAATGTTGGTAATAGCAAGTATGTGGATAGCCACAGCCATGTATATGGTTGAATATTCCTTGCGTATATTTTGTAGGGTTCTTTGAAAGAACAGATTGGTGATGTAGAACCCTGAATTCTCCCTGGAAGTAACATTTGAATAGCAATGTTGGTAATAGCAGGTATGTGGGTAGCCACAGGCATTTCCATAGTAACCTGAGTCCGGAACATGTATTTGTATCGCAATTATTGTAAGAGCAGCTATCTGGATAGTCACAGCCATGTTCCCTATATGTGGGAGAAGGTTCCATCCGTATATTTCATAACGTTCAATGTATTAAAAGGTAAAAGGTAATGGTATCCCTTGTGCAATCCCTGAGTCATGTCTGACCCTTGGGGTGACGCCCTCTACCTTTTTCATGGCAGACTCAATACTGGGTGGTTTGCCAGTGCCTTAACCAGTCATTACCGTTTACCCCCCAGGTTACCTAATGAAGGACTCTTATGACATAACACAAGGTTTTATGTTAGTAGTAACGTTTCTTTGGGGAAAGTACTAGAAACTGTCATATATCAATTGTGGAAGCGGAATTCATGTTGCATCTCCGTAGTCAGGGTCCTTCTTTCAAATGCTCATACTGTAACCTTAATTCTTCCTGTTACGAACAAAGATTTGCATAGCAATGTTGGTAATCCCATATATGTGGATAGCCACAGCCATTTTGCCTATATATGGGTGAACCTTACATTTTTGGTAGCATCATGTATATGCTAACTAACTAAAGTTAACTCTGCTTGTGTAACACCAACATATTAAGTGATTACAGATGCCTGGCAATATTATCTAACGTGGGAGTCATGACTTATGTACAAAAAATCCCACCCTTTCATCTCCATCGGTGGGGCTGCTGCCTCGAAGAGAGCGCGGAGAGCGGAGATATCGGTGTTCTCCCTTTAAGATCAAGATTGGAAATGTAGATTGGCCTCAGACACCATCTAGCGGCTACTGGAGGAATTACAAGGATTTACTTGTTTTACTGAAAATCGCCCTCTGCTCCACCAGGTGGCCAAACGGAGAATACCAACTACTTCTTTTTGTCTTTTCTGTTCTTTTCTCTACCTGTGGCTGTCTGGGGTAGCCCCCCTCCTTGGTAATAGAGTGGGTTAGTGGGTTAAGGATAGGGTTAAAGATAGGGTTTTCTCCCAGAGAGATTAGATGCTAGGGAAACGTAGCAGTGTTGGGAAGTGAACTAAAGGGTTGGGAGAACCCCTTGCAGGCGGGATCCCACCCTGCAGTATAGCTTGGACCCACCAGCTGCTAGGTAGAATAGGGTGGGGGAGGTAATAGCAGGTATGTAGGTAGCCACAGGCATTTCCATAGTAACCTGAGTCCGGGTCCTTCTTTCAGATGCCCTTAGTGTAAGCTGAATTCTGCCTGGTAGTAAAATGTATTTGCATAGCAATGTTGGTAATAGCAGGTATGTGGATAGCCATGTTGCCTTTACATGGGTGAATATTCCTTACATTTTTGGTAGCATCATGTATATGCTAACTAACTATTTGTGTAACACACACATTCAGGATTTACAGAAGCCTGGCAAGGTTACCTAATGAAGGATTCTTATGACTTACGGTACACAACACAAGGTTGTATGTTAGTAGTAACATTTATTTAGGAATCTTCCAGAAACTGTCATATATCAATTGTGGAAGCAGAATTCATGTTGCATCTCCGTAGTCAGGGTCCTTCTTTCAAATGCTCATACTGTAAACTTAATTCTTCCTGATACGAACAAAGAACGGATTGGTGATGTAGCACCCTATAGAAGTTAATATTTTTGATAGCATCATGTATGTGCTAACTTCATGTTGATTCTCATGTTGCATCTCTGTAGGGGTCCTTCTTTCAACTGCTCATACTGTAACCTTAATTCTTCCTGATACAAATATTTGCATAGCAATGTTGGTAATACCATGTATGTGGATAGCCACAGCCATTTTGCCTATATATGGGTGAATCTTCCTTACATTTTTGGTATCGTCATGTATATGCTAACTAACTAAAGTTACCTCTATTTGTGTAACACCAACATATTCAGTGTTTACAGAAGCCTGGCAATATTATCTAATGTGAGAGTCATGACTTATGTACAAAACACATGGTTGTAAGCTGAATTCTGCCTGGTAGTAACATGTATTTGAATAGCAACATTGGAAAAAGAAGGTATGTGGTTAGCCACAGGCATTTCCATATTAACCTGAGTTACTCTGCCTGAGTTATTCTGCCTGAGGTATTCTGCCTGGTAGTAAAATGTATTTGCATAGCAATGTTGGTAAGAGCAGCTATCTGGATATCCACAGCCAGGTTCCCTATATATGGACGGAGGTTCCCTACGTACATTTCATAACGTTCAATGCATGAAGGGATCTGTAATATAGAACCCTATGAAAGTTAATGTTTTTGATAACTAACTAGAGTTCCCTCTCCGTAACAAGTCATGACATGTACAATGTGTGGGAGTCATGACATGTACAAAACATACGGTTGTAAGCTGAATTCTGCCGGGTAGTAACATGTATTTGAATAGCAATGTTGGTAATAGCAGGTATGTGGGGAGCCACAGCCATTTCCATAGCAACCCGAGTCTGGGTCCTTCTTTCAGATGCCCTTACTGTAAGCTGAATTCTTCCTGATAGTAAAATGTATTTGCATAGCAATATTGGTAATAGCAGCTATCTGGATAGCCACAGCCATGTTCCCTATATGTGGGCGAAGCTTCCATCCGTACGTTTCATAACCTTCAATGTATTAAAAGGTAAAATCACGTATCTGCTTACTAACTAAAGTTCCCTGTATTTGTGTAACACACGCATTCAGGATTTACAGAAGCCTGGCAAGGTTACCTAATGAAGGACTCTTATGACTTATGGTACATAACACAAGGTTGTATGTTAGTAGTAACGTTTCTTTGATATCTACTAGAAACTGTCATATATCAATTGGTGAAACAGAATTCATGTTGCATCTCCGTAGTCAGGGTCCTTCTTTCAAATGCTCATACTGTAACCTTAATTCTTCCTGGTACGAACAAAGATTTGCATAGCAATGTTGGTAATACCATGTATGTGGATAGCCACAGCCATTTTGCCTATATATGGGTGAATGGTCCTTACATTTTTGGTAGCATCATGTATATGCTAAATTATTAATGTTGCATCTCTGTAGTAAACTGAATTCTGCCTGGTAGTAACATGTATTTGAATAGCAATATTGGTAATAGCAGGTATGTGGGTAGCCACAGGTATTTCCGTAGTAACCTGAGTCCGGGTCCTTCTTTCAGATGTCCTTACTGTAAGTTGAATTCTTCCTGATAGTAAAATGTATTAGCATAGCAATGATGGTAATAGCAGGTATGTGGATAGCCATGTTGCCTATATATGGGTGAATTGACCTTACATTTTTGGTAGTATCATGTATATGCTAACTAACTAAAGTTCCCTCTATTTGTGAAACACACACATATTCAGGATTTACAGGAGCCTGGCAATTTTACCTAATGAAGGACTCTTATCTCTAATGTACAAAACATACGGTTTTATGTTGTAAGTAAGATCTCCTTTGGTATCTAATTGAAAGAGTAATATATCAATTTGGGGAAGCAGAATTCATGTTGCATCTCCGTAATACCCTGAGTCAGGGTCCTTCTTTCAAATGGTCTTACTTTAACCTAAATTCTTCCTCGGAGGAACATGTATTTGCATGCAAATTTTGGTAAGATCAGCTATCTGGATAGCCACAGCCATGTTCCCTATATGTGGGCGAAGCTTCCATCCGTACATTTCATAACGTTCAATGTATTAAAAGGTAAATGGTAATGGTATCCCTTGTGCAATCCCTGAGTCATGTCTGACCCTTGGGGGGACGCCCTCTACCTTTTTCATGGCAGACTCAATACGGGGTGGTTTGCCAGTGCCTTAACCAGTCATTACCGTTTATCCGCCAGGAAACTGGGTACTCATATTACCGTCCGCGGAGGGATGGAAGGAGGAGTCAACCTTGAGCTGGCTGCGAGGACTGAACTCCCAGCCTCATGGGCAGAGCTTTCAGACTGCATGTCTGCTGCCTTACCACTCTGCCTTACAGTTCCCATATATAGGGAACCACTCTGCGCCACAAGAGGCTCTTTCAGTGTAAAGGGATCTGTAATATAAAACCCTATGAAAGTTAACGTATTTGGCTCTATCACGTATCTGCTAAATAACTAGAGTCCCCTCTGTAACTAAGAAAGTTACCATTTTTGGTAGCATGAAAGAGTAATCCTGTCAGGGTCCTTTTTTCAAATGTAAGCTGAATTCTTCCTCGGAGGAACATGTATTTGCATAGCAATGTTGGTAATAGCAGCTATCTGGATAGCCACAGCCAGGTAGCATAAGGTATCGGCTTACTAACTAAACTACCCTCTAATGTTGGTAATAGCAGGTATGGTGTTACACAAATAGAGGTAACTTTAGTTAGTTTATATGCTGCATATGCTGATACCAAAAATGTAAGGAAGATTCACCCATATATAGGCAAAATGGCTGTGGCTATCCACATACATGGGATTACTAACATTGCTATGCAAATCTTTGTTCGTATCAGGAAGAATTAAGGTTACAGTATGAACATTTGAAAGAAGGACCCTGACTATGGAGATGCAACATGAATTTCGCTTCCACAATTGATATATGACAGTTTCTAGTAGATACCTAAATAAACGTTACTACTAACATACAACCTTGTGTTATGTACCGTAAGTCATAAGACTCCTTCATTAGGTAACCTTGCCAGGCTTCTGTAATTCCTGAATGTGTGTGTTACACAAATAGAGGGTATTTTAGTTAGTAAGCAGATACATGATGCTACCTGGCTGTGGCTATCCAGATAGCTGCTATTACCAATTGCTATGTAAATACATTTTACTACCAGGAAGAATTCAGCTTGCATGGCTGTGGCTTTCATAGGGTTCTATATTACAGATCCCTTCATACATTGAACGTTATGAAATGTACGTAGGAAACCTCCATCCATATATAGGGAACCTGGTTGTGGCTATCCTAATAGCTGCTATTACCAACATTGCTATGCAAATACATGTTCCTCTGAGGAAGAATTCAGTTTACATTTGAAAAAAGGACCCTGACAGGATTACTCTTTCATGCTACCAAAAATGGTAACTTTCATAGTTACAGAGTTAGAGAGAACTCTATAACAATTTAGCAGATACGTGATAGTGCCAAATGCATAACCTTTCATATTACAGATCCCTTTAATAGCCTGAAATAGCCTCTTGTGGCACAGAGTGGTAAGGCAGCAGACATGCAGTCTGAAAGCTCTGCCCATGAGGCTGGGAGTTCAGTCCTCGCAGCCAGCTCAAGGTTGACTCCGCCTTCCATCCCTCCGCGGATGGTAATATTACCCAGCTTGCTGGCGGGTAAACGGTAATGACTGGTGAACGCACTGGCAAAGCACCCCGTATTGAGTCTGCCATGAAAAAGGTAGAGGGCGTCACCCCAAGGGTCAGACATGACTCAGGGATTGCACAAGGGATAGCATTACCTTATACCTTTTAATACATTGAACGTTGATGAGCCTCTTGTGGCGCAGAGTGGTAAGGCAGCCGTCTGAAAACTTTGCCCATGAGGCTGGGAGTTCAATCCCAGCAGCCGGCTCAAGGTTGACTCAGCCTTCCATCCTTCCGAGGTCGGTAAAATGAGTACCCAGCTTGCTGGGGGGTAAACGGTAATGACTGGGGAAGGCACTGGCAAACCACCCAGTATTGAGTCTGCCATGAAAACGCTAGAGGGCGTCACCCCAAGGGTCAGACATGACTCGGTGCTTGCACAGGGGATACCTTTACCTTTACCTTTACATTGAACGTTATGAAATGTACGGATGTAAGCTTCGCCCACATATAGGGAACATGGCTGTGGCTATCCAGATAGCTGCTCTTACCATAATTGCGATGCAAATTCATGTTCCTCCGAGGAAGAATTTAGGTTAAAGTAAGACCATCTGAAAGAAGGACCCTGACTCAGGATATTACGGAGATGCAACATGAATTCTGCTTCCCCAAATTGATATATTACTCTTTCAATTAGATACCTAAGGAGATCTTACTTACAACATACAACCGTATGTTTTGTACATAAGAGAGAAGAGTCCTTCATTAGGTAAAATTGTCAGGCTCCTGTAAATCCTGAATATGTTTCCAAATAGAGGGAACTTTAGTTAGTTAGCATATACATGATGCTACCAAAAATGTAACGACAATTCACACATATATAGGCAACATGGCTATCCACATACCTGCTATTACCAACATTGCTATGCAAATACATTTTACTACCAGGCAGAATTCAGCTTACACTATGGGCATCTGAAAGAAGGACCTGGACTCAGGTTACTATGGAAATGCCTGTGGCTACCCACATACCTGCTATTACCAACATTGCTATTCAAATGTTACTTCCAGGGAGAATTCAGCTTACTACAGAAATGCAAAATGAATTCTACTCCCCCCAATTTATATATTACTCTTTCAATTAGATACCTAAGAAGGTTAATTCTAGCATACAACCGTGTATTTTGTACATAAGTCATGACTCCCACATTAGATAATATTGCAAGGCTTCTGTAAACATGTTGGTGTTACACAAGTAGAGGTAACTTTAGTTAGCATATACATGATGCTACCAAAAATGTAAGGTTCACCCATATATAGGCAAAATGTCTGTGGCTATCCACATACATGGTATTACCAACATTGCTATGCAAATCTTTGTTCGTATCAGGAAGAATTAATGTTACAGTATGATCATTTGAAAAAAGGACCCTGACTACGGATATTACGGAGATGCAACATGAATTCTGATTTCCCAAATTGATATATTACTCTTTCAATTAGATATCTAAGGAGATCTTACTTACAACATACAACCGTATGTTTTGTACGTAAGAGATAAGAGTCCTTCATTAGGTAAAATTGTCAGGCTCCTGTCAATCCTGAATATGTGTGTGTTTCACAAATAGAGAGAACTTTAGTTAGTTAGCAGATACATGATGCTATCAAAAATATTAACTTCCATAGGGTTCTACATCACCAATCCGTTCTTTGTTCGTATCAGGAAGAATTAAGGTTACAGTATGAGCATTTGAAAGAAGGACCGTGACAACGGAGATGCAACATGAATTCTGCTTCCACAATTGATATTTGACAGTTTCTGGAAGATACCTAAATAAATGTTACTACTAACATACAAACGTGTTATTTACCGTAAGTCCTAAGAGTCCTTCATTAGGTAAACTTGCCAGGTTTCTGTAAATCCTGAATGTGTGTGTTACACAAATAGAGGGAACTTTAGTTAGTAAGCAGATACATGATGCTACCAAAAATGTTAACTTTCATAGGGGTCTATATCATCAATCCGTTCTTACAAAGAACCTAACGAAATGTACCTAAGGAATGTTCATCCATATACAGGCAACATGGCTATCCACATACCTGCTATTACCAACATTAGAGGGTAGTTTAGTTAGTAAGCCGATACCTTATGCTACCTGGCTGTGGCTATCCAGATAGCTGCTATTACCAACATTGCTATTCAAATACATGTTCCTCCGAGGAAGAATTCAGCTTACATTTGAAAAAAGGACCCTGACAGGATTACTCTTTCATGCTACCAAAAATGGTAACTTTCATAGTTACAGAGTTAGAGGGGACTCTAGTTATTTAGCAGTAACGTAATAGAGCCAAATACGTTAACTTTCATAGGGTTTTATATTACAGATCCCTTTACACTGAAAGAGCCTCTTGTGGCGCAGAGTGGTAAGGCAGCAGACATGCAGTCTGAAAGCTCTGCCCGTGAGGCTGGGAGTTCAGTCCTCACAGTTGACTCCGCCTTCCATCCTTCCGAGGTCGCTAATTGGTAATGTGAAGGCAAACCACCCCGTATTGAGTCAGCCTACAGTAAGGTCATCTGAAAGAAGGACCCGGACTCAGTTTACTACGGACATGGCTGTGGCTACCCACATACCTGCTATTACCAACATTGCTATTCAAATGTTACTACCAGGCAGAATTCATCTTACTACAGAGATGCAACATGAATTATATTACTCTTTCAATTAGATACCTAAGGAGGTTACTTCTAACATACAACTGTATGTTTTGTACATGTCATGACTCCCTCATTAGATAATATTGCCAGGCTTCTGTAAAGGGATCTGTAATATAGAACCCTATGAAAGTTAACGTATTGGGCACTATCACATATCTGCTAAATAGTTATAGAGTTCCCCCTCACTCTTTAACTATGAAAATTACCATTTTTGGTAACATGAAAGAGTAATACTGTCAGGGTCCTTTTTTCAAATACTCTTAATGTAAGCTGACTTCTTCCTCAGAGGAACATGTATTTGCATAGCAAATTCAGCTTACTACAGAGATGCAACATGAATTCTACTCCCCCCAATTGATATATTACTCTTTCAATTAGATACCTAAAGCGGTTACTTCTAACATACAACCGTGTATTTTGTACATAAGTCATGACTCCCACATTAGATAATATTGACAGACTTCTGTAAACACTGAATATGTTTGTGTTACACAAATAGAGGTAACTTTAGTTAGTTAGCATATACATGATGCTACCAAAAATGTAAGGAAGTTTCACCCATATATAGGCAAAATGGTTGTGGCTATCCACATTGCTATGCAAATCTTTGTTCATATCAGGAAGTATTAAGGTTACAGTATGAGCATTTGAAAGAAGGACCCTGACTACGGAGATGCAACATGAATTTCGCTTCCAGAATTGATATATGACAGTTTCTAGTAGATACCTAAATAAACGTTACTACTAACATACAACCTTGTGTTAAGTATCGTAAGTCGTAAGAGTCCTTCATTAGGTAACCTTGCCAGGCTTCTGTAAATCCTGAATGTGTGTGTTACACAAATAGAGGGAACTTTAGTTAGTAAGCAGATACATGATGCTACCAAAAATGTTAACTTTCATAGGGGTCTATATCATCAATCCGTTCTTACAAAGAACCTAACGAAATGTACCTAAGGAATATTCATCCATATACAGGCAACATGGCTATCCACATACCTGCTATTACCAACATTGCTATGCAAATACATGTTCCTCCGAGGAAGAATTCAGCTTACATTTGAAAAAAGGACCCTGACAGGATTACTCTTTCATGCTACCAAAAATCGTAACTTTCATAGTTACAGAGTTAGAGGGGACTCTAGTTATTTAGCAGATACGTGATAGAGCCAAACACGTTAACTTTCATAGGGTTCTATATTACAGATCCCTTTACACTGAAAGAGCCTCTTGTGGCGCAGAGTGGTAAGGCAGCAGACATGCAGTCCGAAAGCTCTGCCCATGAGGCTGGGAGTTCAGTCCTCGCAGCCGGCTCAAGGTTGACTCCGCCTTCCATCCCTCCGCGGACGGTAATATGAGTACCCAGCTTTCTGGCGGGTAAACGGTAATGACTGGTGAAGGCACTGGCAAACCCCCCCGTATTGAGTCTGCCATGAAAAAGGTAGAGGGCGTCTCCCCAAGGGTCAGACATGACTCAGGGATTGCACAAGGGATATCATTACCTTATACCTTTTAATACATTGAACGTTATGAAATGTACGGATATAAGCTTCACCCACTTATAGGGAACATGGCTGTGGCTATCCAGATAGCTGCTCTTACCATCATTGCGATGAAAATACATTTTCCGAGTAAGAATTTAGGTTAAAGTAAGACCATCTGAAAGAAGGACCCTGACTCAGGATATTACGGAGATGCAACATGAATTTTGCTTCCCCAAATTGATATATTACTCTTTTAATTAGATACCTAAGGCGATCTTACTTACAACATACAACCGTATGTTTTCTACATAAGAGATAAGAGTCCTTCATTAGGTAAAATTGCCAGGCTCCTGTAAATCCTGAATATGTGTGTGTTTCACAAATAGAGGGAACTTTAGTTAGTTAGCAGATACATGATGCTACCAAAAATGTAACGACAATTCACACATATATAGGCAACATGGCTATCCACATACCTGCTATTACCAACATTGCTATGCAAATACATTTTACTACCAGGCAGAATTCAGCTTACACTATGGGCATCTGAAAGAAGGACCTGGACTCAGGTTACTATGGAAATGCCTGTGGCTACCCACATACCTGCTATTACCAACATTGCTATTCAAATGTTACTTCCAGGGAGAATTCAGCTTACTACAGAAATGCAAAATGAATTCTACTCCCCCCAATTTATATATTACTCTTTCAATTAGATACCTAAGAAGGTTAATTCTAGCATACAACCGTGTATTTTGTACATAAGTCATGACTCCCACATTAGATAATATTGCAAGGCTTCTGTAAACATGTTGGTGTTACACAAGTAGAGGTAACTTTAGTTAGCATATACATGATGCTACCAAAAATGTAAGGTTCACCCATATATAGGCAAAATGTCTGTGGCTATCCACATACATGGTATTACCAACATTGCTATGCAAATCTTTGTTCGTATCAGGAAGAATTAATGTTACAGTATGATCATTTGAAAAAAGGACCCTGACTACGGATATTACGGAGATGCAACATGAATTCTGATTTCCCAAATTGATATATTACTCTTTCAATTAGATATCTAAGGAGATCTTACTTACAACATACAACCGTATGTTTTGTACGTAAGAGATAAGAGTCCTTCATTAGGTAAAATTGTCAGGCTCCTGTCAATCCTGAATATGTGTGTGTTTCACAAATAGAGAGAACTTTAGTTAGTTAGCAGATACATGATGCTATCAAAAATATTAACTTCCATAGGGTTCTACATCACCAATCCGTTCTTTGTTCGTATCAGGAAGAATTAAGGTTACAGTATGAGCATTTGAAAGAAGGACCGTGACAACGGAGATGCAACATGAATTCTGCTTCCACAATTGATATTTGACAGTTTCTGGAAGATACCTAAATAAATGTTACTACTAACATACAAACGTGTTATTTACCGTAAGTCCTAAGAGTCCTTCATTAGGTAAACTTGCCAGGTTTCTGTAAATCCTGAATGTGTGTGTTACACAAATAGAGGGAACTTTAGTTAGTAAGCAGATACATGATGCTACCAAAAATTTTAACTTTCATAGGGTTCTATATCATCAATCCGTTCTTACAAAGAACCTAACGAAATGTACCTAAGGAATATTCATCCATATACAGGCAACATGGCTATCCACATACGTGCTATTACCAACATTGCTATGTAAATACATTTTACTACCAGGAAGAATTCTGCTTGCATGGCTGTGGCTATCCACATACTTACTATTAACAACATTGCTATGCAAATACATTTTACTACCAGGAAAAATTCAGCATACACTAAGGGCATCTGAAAAGGACCTAGACTCAAGTTATTATGGAAATGTCTGTGGCTACCCACATACCTGCTATCACCAATATTGCTATTTAAATACGTTACTACCAGGCAGAATTCAGTTTACTACAGAGATGCAACATTAATAAGTTAGCATATACATGATGCTACCAAAAATGTAAGGACGATTCACACATATATAGGCAAAATGGCTGTGGCTATCCACATACATGGTATTACCAACATTACTATGCAAATCTTTGTTCGTACCAGGAAGAATTCTGCTTCCCCAAATTGATATATTACTCTTTCAATTAGATACCTAAGGAGATCTTACTTACAACATACAACCGTATGTTTTGTACATAAGAGATAAGAGTCCTTCATTAGGTAAAATTGCCAGGCTTCTTTAAATCCTGAATGTGTGTGTTACACAAATAGAGGGAACTTTAGTTAGTAAGCAGATACATGATGCTACCAAAAATGTTAACTTTCATAGGGGTCTATATCATCAATCCGTTCTTACAAAGAACCTAACGAAATGTACCTAAGGAATGTTCATCCATATACAGGCAACATGGCTATCCACATACCTGCTATTACCAACATTAGAGGGTAGTTTAGTTAGTAAGCCGATACCTTATGCTACCTGGCTGTGGCTATCCAGATAGCTGCTATTACCAACATTGCTATTCAAATACATGTTCCTCCGAGGAAGAATTCAGCTTACATTTGAAAAAAGGACCCTGACAGGATTACTCTTTCATGCTACCAAAAATGGTAACTTTCATAGTTACAGAGTTAGAGGGGACTCTAGTTATTTAGCAGTAACGTAATAGAGCCAAATACGTTAACTTTCATAGGGTTTTATATTACAGATCCCTTTACACTGAAAGAGCCTCTTGTGGCGCAGAGTGGTAAGGCAGCAGACATGCAGTCTGAAAGCTCTGCCCGTGAGGCTGGGAGTTCAGTCCTCACAGTTGACTCCGCCTTCCATCCTTCCGAGGTCGCTAATTGGTAATGTGAAGGCAAACCACCCCGTATTGAGTCAGCCTACAGTAAGGTCATCTGAAAGAAGGACCCGGACTCAGTTTACTACGGACATGGCTGTGGCTACCCACATACCTGCTATTACCAACATTGCTATTCAAATGTTACTACCAGGCAGAATTCATCTTACTACAGAGATGCAACATGAATTATATTACTCTTTCAATTAGATACCTAAGGAGGTTACTTCTAACATACAACTGTATGTTTTGTACATGTCATGACTCCCTCATTAGATAATATTGCCAGGCTTCTGTAAAGGGATCTGTAATATAGAACCCTATGAAAGTTAACGTATTGGGCACTATCACATATCTGCTAAATAGTTATAGAGTTCCCCCTCACTCTTTAACTATGAAAATTACCATTTTTGGTAACATGAAAGAGTAATACTGTCAGGGTCCTTTTTTCAAATACTCTTAATGTAAGCTGACTTCTTCCTCAGAGGAACATGTATTTGCATAGCAAATTCAGCTTACTACAGAGATGCAACATGAATTCTACTCCCCCCAATTGATATATTACTCTTTCAATTAGATACCTAAAGCGGTTACTTCTAACATACAACCGTGTATTTTGTACATAAGTCATGACTCCCACATTAGATAATATTGACAGACTTCTGTAAACACTGAATATGTTTGTGTTACACAAATAGAGGTAACTTTAGTTAGTTAGCATATACATGATGCTACCAAAAATGTAAGGAAGTTTCACCCATATATAGGCAAAATGGTTGTGGCTATCCACATTGCTATGCAAATCTTTGTTCATATCAGGAAGTATTAAGGTTACAGTATGAGCATTTGAAAGAAGGACCCTGACTACGGAGATGCAACATGAATTTCGCTTCCAGAATTGATATATGACAGTTTCTAGTAGATACCTAAATAAACGTTACTACTAACATACAACCTTGTGTTAAGTATCGTAAGTCGTAAGAGTCCTTCATTAGGTAACCTTGCCAGGCTTCTGTAAATCCTGAATGTGTGTGTTACACAAATAGAGGGAACTTTAGTTAGTAAGCAGATACATGATGCTACCAAAAATGTTAACTTTCATAGGGGTCTATATCATCAATCCGTTCTTACAAAGAACCTAACGAAATGTACCTAAGGAATATTCATCCATATACAGGCAACATGGCTATCCACATACCTGCTATTACCAACATTGCTATGCAAATACATGTTCCTCCGAGGAAGAATTCAGCTTACATTTGAAAAAAGGACCCTGACAGGATTACTCTTTCATGCTACCAAAAATCGTAACTTTCATAGTTACAGAGTTAGAGGGGACTCTAGTTATTTAGCAGATACGTGATAGAGCCAAACACGTTAACTTTCATAGGGTTCTATATTACAGATCCCTTTACACTGAAAGAGCCTCTTGTGGCGCAGAGTGGTAAGGCAGCAGACATGCAGTCCGAAAGCTCTGCCCATGAGGCTGGGAGTTCAGTCCTCGCAGCCGGCTCAAGGTTGACTCCGCCTTCCATCCCTCCGCGGACGGTAATATGAGTACCCAGCTTTCTGGCGGGTAAACGGTAATGACTGGTGAAGGCACTGGCAAACCCCCCCGTATTGAGTCTGCCATGAAAAAGGTAGAGGGCGTCTCCCCAAGGGTCAGACATGACTCAGGGATTGCACAAGGGATATCATTACCTTATACCTTTTAATACATTGAACGTTATGAAATGTACGGATATAAGCTTCACCCACTTATAGGGAACATGGCTGTGGCTATCCAGATAGCTGCTCTTACCATCATTGCGATGAAAATACATTTTCCGAGTAAGAATTTAGGTTAAAGTAAGACCATCTGAAAGAAGGACCCTGACTCAGGATATTACGGAGATGCAACATGAATTTTGCTTCCCCAAATTGATATATTACTCTTTTAATTAGATACCTAAGGCGATCTTACTTACAACATACAACCGTATTTATTTATTTATTTATTTATTTATTTATCATACTTTTATACCGCCCTCCCCGGAGGCTCAGGGCGGTTTACATTATAACAGAGAACCATACATAAAACAGTCTGTAGAACATGTACACCAATAACCAACAATTGCAACCAAACACAACACAGTATAACAATAAACAATCATAACACAAACAGGTCCAGGGCTTGTTGATGGGATTCTGAGGGGGGTGGCTTATTGATTGAATTCTGAGGGGGGGGGAGCAGGGGCCCTTGGTCGCTGTAGATTACATCTGGTCTCGGCCAAATGCCTGGTGGAGGAGCTCCTTTTTGCAGGCCCTGCGGAACTGTTTAAGCTCCGTCAGGGCCCTGATCTCCTCTGGGAGCTCGTTCCACCAGGTAGGGGCCAGAACAGAGAATGCTCTGGCCCTGGTCGAGACCAGACGGACTTCTTTAGGGCCAGGGATCCTTAGCTGATTGGAGGCAGTAGAGCGTAGAGCTCTTTTGGGGGCATAGGCGGGGAGGCGGTCCCTCAGGTACACTGGGCCCTGACCGCGTATGGCCTTGAAGGTAATTACCAGGACCTTTAGTCTGATCCGGAATTCAACTGGTAGCCATTGCAGCTGATGGAGAATAGGCCGGATATGGGACCTCCACGGTGTTGCCGTGAGGATCCTGGCTGCTGCATTTTGAACTAGTTGTAGTTTCCGGGTCAGGGCTAAGGGCAGGCCTGCGTAGAGCGAGTTACAAAAGTCCAGTCTAGAGGTGACCGTCGCATGGATCACTGTGGCTAGGTGTTCCGGGGCCAGGTAGGGCGCTAGTAGTTTGGCTTGGCGGAGATGGTAGAATGCCAGCCGCGCTACCTTTGTGATCTGGGCCTCCATTGTCAGGGAGGCGTCCAGAATCACGCCTAGGTTCCTGGCAGAGTGAGCCGTAGAGAGCTGCACGCCATCCAGGGTAGGCAGGCGCGCTTCCTCGCATGGGCCCTTCCTACCTAGCCACAGGACCTCCGTCTTTGAAGGATTGAGCTTCAGACGACTCTGCTTGAGCCATCTCGTCACTGCTTCCAGGCAGCTGGCTAATGCTTCTGGGGGAGAGTCAGGGCGGCCATCCATCAGGAGGAAGAGCTGGGTGTCATCTGCATATTGATGGCAACCCAGCCCAAACATCCGTACCAGCTGTGCGAGAGGGCGCATGAAGATGTTGAATAGGATAGGAGAGAGGACCGCTCCTTGTGGGACTCCACAAGTAAGTTGCCGGCGGCCTGATGTTTTCTCTCCTATTGCAACCCTCTGTCCACGATCCTGGAGGAAGGAGATCAGCCATTGAAGGGCTGTCCCTTGTATTCCAGCATCGATGAGGCGGCGAGCTAGAAGCTCGTGATCGACTGTGTCGAACGCTGCTGAGAGATCTAATAATATCAGCAGTGCCGACCCGCCTCGATCCAACTGGCGACGGAGGTCGTCCGTCAGGGCGACTAGCGCTGTCTCTACCCCATGGCCAGGCCGGAAGCCAGACTGGGATGGGTCTAGGACCGAAGCTTCTTCCAGGTATTCTGTCAGTTGGTTTGCGACTGCCCTTTCTATCATCTTGCCCAGAAACGCTAAGTGAGACACGGGCCTGTAGTTGTTAGGCTCTTGTGGGTTTAGAGATGTTTTTTTCAACAGTGGACGTACCACAGCCTCTTTCAAACCCTCCGGGAATTCTCCTGTTGTTAGAGATAGGTTTATTATCTCCTGGAGGGGGCCCATTATCTTTATGCCAGCTGTTTTCAAGAGCCAGGATGGGCAAGGATCTAGTGGGCATGTAGTTGGTCTTGTTGTCGCTAGAATCCTGTCCACTTCGGTCAGCGTGAGTCGTCTGAAGTTACTCATAGTTTTCTCCAAAGATGGCCAAGGGGCCTCTAGTTCACTTTTTGTATCTAAGGTTGGAGGGAGGTCGTGGCGGAGTGTCGAGATTTTGTCCGCAAAATGACTCGCAAATGCCTCGCAGCTGATGTCCAATTGGCTACTGTTTTGTTGCCCTTCAATCAGGGCAGTGAGGGATCGAACTACCTTAAACAATTGAGCTGGGCGTGAGTCTGCAGATGCGATAGTAGCCGAGTAAAAATTGCGTTTTACTGACTTCACCGCCATCTCATAGGCTTTCATCTGCATTCTATAAGATGTTCTCGAGGCTTCGTCACGAGTCTTCCTCCAAACTCGCTCTAGCCGTCTCAGTTCCCGTTTCTTGTCGCGAAGCTCCTCGGTGTACCAGGGAGCTCGCTTGAGACGGGGCCGGAGAGGGCGTCGGGGAGCTATCTCATCAATGGCAGTCAGCAGTCTGTTATGCCAGTCACTGACCAGGCCATTGAGAGAAGTGCCAGGAGGCATTGGTTCCCGCAGAGCATTCCGGAATCCTATTGGATCCATAAGTCTCCGTGGGCGAGCTAAAATTTGCTCGGCGCCCAACTGAGGAGGTGGTGGGAGCCTTAGCCGAGCCTTTAGAGCATAGTGGTCTGACCATGGCACGGCTGTTGTTGTGACCAGATCCACATCCAAACCTGCGCCGAAAATAAGATCCAGGGTGTGACCTGCTTGATGGGTGGGGCCAACAACAAATTGCGAGAGCCCTAGTGTTGCCATGGATGACACTAGGTCCTGTCCAGTTCTAGAGGACAGTAGCTCAGCATGGACGTTAAAGTCCCCCAGGACTAGTAGACTGGAGAACTGTAGCGTCCAGGCCGCCACCGCCTCTAGCAGGGCAGGCAGGGCATCTGGTGGTGAATTGGGCGCGCGGTACACTAGCCAGATGGCCACGCTCTCGGTTGATCCCCATCCGAGGCCAACACATTCAATGCCTGGTATTGACGGCGCAGGAAGGGTTCTAAAGGAGAAAGCCTCTCGGGTTAGGATTGCCACCCCTCCTCCCCGCCCCGCTGTCCGGGACTGGTGGAGGACAGAAAACCCAGCAGGGGCTAGATCTTTGAGGGCAACCGTTTCCCCGTCCCTGGTCCAGGTTTCTGTCACGCACGCCAGGTCCGCTCTTTGCTCTACAAAGTGGTTTTGCAGCGTAGAGGTTTTGTTGTTTATTGACCTGGCGTTGCACAGCACCAGTGTCAGAGGCGGGTTGTTTACCTTTGCCTCCACCCTAGTGTCACGAGGGATGGGGCGGAGTCTGGAGGGGGCTCGAGTATGGTTGATTTTCGGCCCCCTTGGTTTGATGTATCTCCGCCATCCGCTGTCCCCGCCTTTGCCCCTTATTATTGGGATCCCTGACCCTATCAAGGCCCCTGCTTTTTCTCCTTCCTCAGTTTTGCTAGGCATTATGAGCTCTATGGACACTGTTGGTTCAATTCTTAGTTCTATGGTTTGGCTGGGGTTGATTGTTGAACCCCGGTTCTGTCTTTGTGTGTGTGAGTTGTGTATCTGTGGGAGGTTGGCCCTGATCGCTAATTACAGCCTCTCAGGGCTTTCCGGTTCCACTTGTGTGCAGTTATGTGCTGGGTGTAGGGTGTGTGTCGTTGTGGGTGCCTGGAGGGGTGGTCCCGATCGCCTGTTGTGGCACCTCAGGGTTGCCCAGTCCAGGGGTGTATGATGTATGAGTGGCCTGAGTGTTATTTCATGTTGGATTGTGGTTGGAAGTTGTGGATTGGGTGGTGGCTAGTTGGCAGTTAGGGTTGTTTGGTGAATGGAGGGTAGTTGATAGGTTGGTTGGATTAATTGCTTTGGCTGGGTTCAAGTAACTTGATTTTTTGGAATTTAATTGTTTTGGGTAGGTTGGGGTAGAGTTTAGATTGTTGGGGTGGGGGTTGGTTTTTTGGGGGGGTTCGGTATTGGGTTAGAATAGATTAATTGATAGTAGTTGATTGTATATGGTGGGTGGGTGGGCAGGTGTTAATTTAGTGTGAAATCAATCAGGATTAGTTGATTGTATTGGTTTGGGTAGATCTGTTGGTGTCAATTTGTTGTTTTGGCTGGATGGGGGTGTTGGTTAATTTGGTTTGGTTGGGTAGATGGGTGGGGTGGGAGGAGAAGTTAGTTTAATTTGGAGTCTGTTCAGTGTGGGTTGGTAGTTTGTGAAGGGAACTCTTCTTATTTCTCTCCTGTCTCTCTCTTCCCTCTTTTTCCTTTTTTCCCTTCCCCCTTGTTTTTCTTTTCTTTCTCCCCCTCTCTCCTTGTTTTCTCCTTCTTTCCCCCCTCCCCTCTTTTTTGGTCCTTCTTTCCCCTCTTCCCTTCCTTTTCCCTTCTTCCCCTCCCCTCCCCTCTCCCCCCTTTTTCCTTTCTTCCCCCCCTCCCCTCTTTCCTGTGCATAACACAATGTTCCCGTCTAATTCTTTGCTGTTGCTGGTAGTTTGGCCGGTGTCTTCTTTTTCGCTCTCTCTGTCCTCTCCCCTTCCTTCCCCCCCCCCTCCGTTTTCTGTTTGCAGTTTCTTTTCTTTTCTTTTTTCCCCCCCGCTTGATTATCTTCCCGCCCTACTTGTTCCCGCTCAATTTCTGACAGATTGTTTAATGCACCTTCCCCCTTCTTGGGTGGGGTTTTTGCTGTTTAAGATCCTCTCCCTCCCCCAACTAATTTGCTTCCCGCTCAATTATTCCCGCTCAATTTTCTTGATGTTTGTTTGGTATCCCTTCCCCCCTCTGGTGTGAGTAGCGTCCGTCTGTATCCCTCTCCCTCCCCCACGTAATTGAGACGCTATTCCTTCCCAAGACCCCCAGTCGTTCGTGGGCAGTCTGCCCCCCCCTCTGGGCACAAATCAATTTAAATCATTTATAATTAAATAGTTAATCAGTTGAATTAATTAAGTTGTTGTCCGTTTGAGTCTTTTTCTTTCCACTTCACGAACCCCCCCCCCCTGCCCTCCCAAGGTTCGGCACCTCTCTTTCCTTCTTTGTTCTGGCTATGCGGGTGTTCCTTTTCTTCTTTCCCTTTCCCTTCTCCTTACTTCAATATACCCGCCGGCTGCAGCGGGGCCCCACGGCGCTGTGCTCCCAGCGGGCTGCAGCAAGGTTCTGCGAAGGTGGGGAGGCTTTGGACGAAGGCCGGTTTTTCTTGGCCGCGGCTGGGCGCGCAGGTGGATGGCGGCCGGGGCCGTGGGCGGCGGTTCAGCGTGATGGTGGTGAATCGAACAGCGCACGGGTGGTGGGCTCGGCGCAGCGGTGGTCAGCGCGGCAATGGTGGAGCGGTCGGAGCACGGGTGGTGGGCTTGGCGCAGCGGCAGTGGGGTGGCCCTGGCAGGAGTCGGCTCAGTGGATGTAGCGGTCGCAGCCGACCGGCCTGTTGTCGTAGGATGGGTCGGTGGTGGTCCCGCAGCGCTGGCTAGTTGTCCGGCTCTGTTCGGATGGTGCACGCAGGGCCAGGTAGTGACGGTTGCTGTCCGGCTCTGTCTTGGGGGGCTGCAGAGGGACTCTTGCAACGGCAGCCTCCGTTTCTTGATGTTGGTAGGCTGCACCAGGTGGTCGACTCCTTCGGTCGCCTCTGTGGGCTCTACGCTCCCCCAGTCGGGCTCAGAGTCGCTGTCGCTTCCCTCCGATTTTCTGGTTAATTTCTAGTTGAGTTCCTTACCGTGTTTGTCTTTTGTATTTTGATGTTCTTCTTGTTTGTTTTCGGCTTTTGTTTGTGGGGCTTGAGGTCTCGTTACATTCTTTTAAAGTTTCAGTCGTTCCTTGTTTCGGTTCCGTTCCTTTGAGGTTTCTGTGGCTGAGTGGTGGGATTCTTTTTTAATTAATTTTTTAAAATTATTATTGTTATTTTTGATCAATTTGGTTGCTTTTTGATGGTTGTTCTTGGGCTAGGCCTGTTTAGGCCTGTTAGGCCTGTTTAGTTGTGGGAGCAGTCTGATTTCATGACTGCTCTGGCCGCCCTCTTGGAGCAATTTTGTTTTCTACATAAGACTTATGTTTTCTACATAAGAGATAAGAGTCCTTCATTAGGTAAAATTGCCAGGCTCCTGTAAATCCTGAATATGTGTGTGTTTCACAAATAGAGGGAACTTTAGTTAGTTAGCAGATACATGATGCTATCAAAAATATTAACTTCCATAGGGTTCTACATCACCAATCCGTTCTTTGTTCGTATCAGGAAGGATTAAGGTTACAGTATGAGCATATGTTGGTGTTACACAAATAGAGGTAACTTTAGTTAGTTAGCATATACATGATGCTACCAAAAATGTAAGGAAGATTCACCCATATATAGGCAAAATGGCTGTGGCTATCCACATACGTGGTACTACCAACATTGCTATGCAAATCTTTGTTCAGAGCAGGAAGAATTTAGGTTACAGTATGAGCATTTGAAAGAAGGACCCTGACTACGGAGATGCAACATGAATTCCGCTTCCACAATTCATATATGACAGTTTCTAGTAGATACCTAAATAAACGTTACTACTAACATACAACCTTGTGTTATGTACCATAAGTCATAAGAGTCCTTCATTAGGTATCCTTGCCAGGCTTCTGTAAATCCTGAATGTGTGTACAAAGAACCTAACGAAATGTACCTAAGGAATATTCATCCATATACAGGCAACATGGCTATCCACATACCTGCTATTACCAACATTGTTATGTAAATACATTTTACTACCAGGAAGAATGCAGCTTGCATGGCTGTGGCTTTCATAGGGTTCTATATTACAGATCCCTTCATACATTGAACGTTATGAAATGTATGTAGGGAACCTCCTTCCATATACAGGGAACCTGGTTGTGGCTATCCAGATAGCTGCTATTACCAACATTGCTATGCAAATACATGTTCCTCCGAGGAAGAATTCAGCTTACTTTTGAAAAAAGGACCCTGACAGGATTAATCTTTCATGCTACCCAAAATGGTAACTTTCATAGTTACAGAGTTAGAGGGAACTCTATAACTATTTAGCAGATACGTGATAGTGCCAAATGCGTTAACTTTCATAGGGTTCTATATTACAAATCCCTTTACACTGAAAGAGCCTCTTGTGGCGCAGAGTGGTAAGGCAGCAGACATGCAGTCTGAAAGCTCTGCCCATGAGGCTGGGAGTATACATGTTCCTCCGAGGAAGAATTCAGCTTACATTTGAAAAAAGGACCCTGACAGGATTACTCTTTCATGCTACCAAAAATGGTAACTTTCATAGTTACAGAGTTAGAGGGGACTCTAGTTATTTAGCAGATACGTGATAGAGCCAAATGCGTTAACTTTCATAGGGTTTTATATTACAGATCCCTTTACACTGAAAGAGCCTCTTGTGGCGCAGAGTGGTAAGGCAGCAGACATGCAGTCTGAAAGCTCTGCCCATGAGGCTGGGAGTTCAGTCCTCACTGCCGGCTCAAGGTTGACTCCGCCTTCCATCCCTCTGCGGACGGTAATATGAGTACCCAGCTTGCTGGGGGGGGGTAAACGGTAATGACTGGTGAAGGCACTGGCAAACCACCTGCCAGTGCCTTCACCAGTCATTACCGTTGAGTCTGCCATGAAAAAGGTAGAGGGCGCCACCCCAAGGGTCAGACATGACTCAGGGATTGCACATTACCTTATACCCTTTAATACATTGAACGTTATGAGATGTCCAGATGTAAGCTTTGCCCACATATAGGGAACATGGCTGTGGCTATCCAGATAGCTGCTCTTACCATCATTGTGATGCAAATACATGTTCCTCCGAGGAAGAATTTAGGTTAAAGTAAGACCATCTGAAAGAAGGACCCTGACTCAGGATATTACGGAGATGCATCATGAATTCTGCTTCCCCAAATTGATATATTACTCTTTCAATTAGATACCTAAGGAGATCTTACTTACAACATACAACCGTATGTTTTCTACATAAGAGATAAGAGTCCTTCATTAGGTAAAATTGCCAGGCTCCTGTATATCCTGAATTTGTGTGTGTTTCACAAATAGAGGGAACTTTAGTTAGTTAGCAGATACATGATGCTATCAAAAATATTAACTTCCGATAGACGACTGAAGATGGCGCTGTAGCAGCCGGATTTCTGGCCGACTCTTAAGCCATGCTGAGGGTCAGGAGCAACCGCACCTGGCAGACCTGAACAGATACGCAAATCTGCTCGCCGGTTGCCCCAGGAACCGGGAATGGCATCCTGAGGGTCCTACAGATCCGTGGAGAGGGAGGGAGAGACTGAGCTCTCCGGATCAACCGCGGCATGTGCTTAAGGTCAAGATGGCGCCCTTGTCGTAAATAACTTTCTAAGCCTGAAACGACCAGCTGACCCTACATTCTTCCCAGACCATCTTTTACCAGCCTGACAGGAGCTGTAGCCTACAACAATGATTGAAAGCTTTTTGGCTTTTCTTTTTCTTTCCCCATAAGCTCTTCCTCCCCCCTCCTCAACCAATTTACAAGTGAATTCCTTCTTTCGTCGAGTGAGAGGCTCCCAGCTAATTATACCCACTAACCAAACAAAGAGAGAGCTCAAGAAAAGAGAGACTTTAAAGTTTTGCTGGAGAGAGCTCAGTGGGGGAAGCTGACGATACGGAGATCGACAAACTGATAATTTTGGATCGCTCGAGCTCCCGCGAGACCTCATGAGACTTTCTGTTTATAATCTGTGACTGCCTAGAACTATGGAAGAATTAACTAAGGCACAGCTTCTCCATTTGTTATGCGAAGGGAGCTCAAAGATACTGAAAGCAGTTAACAAGCTGGAAAATGAAATCCAAAAGACTAAGAAAGAGCTTTTAGACAGAACCGACACAATTCAGCCAACAATACTTCAACGAGAATTCAATGTCTGGAAGTTAATCAACAGGAGGGGGAGAGAGCTAGAGACGTAAAAATCAAAATTGGAAGAACTTGGGAAAACAGATTTAAGGAAGGAAAGCACCGAAAACCTGGAAGTCTATTTAGAGCAGGAAGTGATTTGGATCAACAAAATAAATAGTCTATTCAAAGGCGACAGCACGCAGGAAGCTATCAGGAGATAACTCTGTGCGACCAGAGGAAGAGATCCGGATTGACAAAGTATACAGAGCCTATTTAAAGGCGACTGCAAGCAAGAATCAAGTAAGAGACTTCTTTGTCCCTGAAAATACTCTACTATGGAAAAAAACACAATTTCATTTTCTGCAACCACCTGATGAACAGTGGAACATTCTCCTGGTTTCCTGTAGGGAAGACAGCAGCAGTAACTTTTAGGACAGGACCAATATATGAAGGGATCTGATTTTATATCATCTAAGACAATAATAGAATATATTCTTATAATAGACTATACTCTCATATGTATCAACAATTACTCTGCTAAGAAAGATGGTAATAATTTTTAGATCAGAAGAAGAAGAAGAAGAAGAGTTGGTTCTTATATGCCGCTTTTCCCTACCCGAAGGAGGCTCAAAGCGGCTTACAGTCGCCTTCCCATTCCTCTCCCCACAACAGACACCCTGTGGGGTGGGTGAGGCTGAGAGAGCGCTGATATCACTGCCCGGTCAGAACAGTTTTATCAGTGCCGTGGCGAGCCCAAGGCCACCCAGCTGGCTGCATGTGGGGGAGTGCAGAATCGAACCCGGCATGCCAGATTAGAAGTCCGCACTCCTAACCACTACACCAAACTGGCTCTCAGGATTAATATGTGATGGGAACTGAATATGTATGCCAATATGTATGTTAAAAGAGGATGGCAAACTATATTTCAAATGTATTAACAAGACAGCAGCAGTAACTCTTAGGTCTGGGCCAATTTATGAAGGCAACTGACCTTATATCACTTAAGATAATAATAGAATATATTCTTATAACAGATCATACTCTCATATGTATTAACAATCATTTTGCTAAGAAAGATGGTAAAAACTTCTAGATTAGGATTAATATGTGATGGGAACTGAATATGTATGTTAAAAGAGGATGGCAAACCATATCAGCTGGTGGCTTTTTTCTCTTAACTTTCTGTAAATGCTTCATATAATAATAAATAATAAAATTATATATATATATATATAAAAACTTCCATAGGGTTCTACATCACCAATCCGTTCTATGTTCGTATCAGGAAAGATTAAGGTTACAGTATGAGCATAAGTTGGTGTTACACAGATAGAGGGAACTTTAGTTAGTAAGCAGATACATGATGCTACCAAAAATTTTAACTTTCATAGGGTTCCATATCATCAATCCGTTCTTACAAAGAACCTAACGAAATGTACCTAAGGAATATTTATCCATATACAGGCAACATGGCTATCCACATACCTGCTATTACCAACATTGCTATGTAAATACATTTTACTACCAGGAAGAATTCAGCTTGCATGGCTGTGGCTATCCAGATAGCTGCTCTTACCATCATTGCTAGGAAAATACATTTTCCTCCGAGGAAGAATTCAGCTTAAAGTAAGACCATCTGAACGAAGGACCCTGACTGAGCTTACTACGGATATGCAACATGAATTCTCTTTATCCCACTTGATATATCACTCTACATATTTGATACCTAAAGTCACTTCCAACAGACAACCGCATGTTTTTATGTAAGTCATAAGACTCCTTCATTAGGTAACATTGCCAGGATTCTGTAATTCCTGAATATGTGTTTGTTACGGAGAGGGAACTCTAGTTAGTTATGAAAAACGTTAACTTTCACATTACAGATCCCATCATACATTGAACGTTATGAAATGTACATAGGGAACCTCCGTCCATATGTAGGGAACCTGGCTGTGGCTATCCAGATAGCTGCTATTACCAACACTGCTATGCAAATACATTTTACTACCGAGTAGAATTCAGCTTACACTAAGGGAATCTGAAAGAAGGACCCGGACTCGGGTTATTATGGAAATGCCTGTGGCTACCCACATACTTGCTATTTCCAACGTTGCTATTCAAATGTTACTTCCAGGGAGAATTCAGCTTACTACAGAGATGAAACATGAATTCTACTCCCCCCAATTGATATATTACTCTTTCAATTAGATACCTAAGGAGCTTACGTCTAACATACAACCTTGTATTTTGTACATAAGTCATGACTCCCACATTAGATAATATTGCCAGGCTTCTGTAAACACTGAATATGTTGGTGTTACACAAATAGAGGTAACTTTAGTTAGGTAGCATATAAATGATGCTACCAAAAATGTAAGGAAGATTCAACAATATATAGGCAAAATGGCTGTGGCTATCCACATACATGGGATTACCAACATTGCTATGCAAATCTTTGTTCATATCACGAAGAATTAAGGTTACAGTATGAGCATTTGAAAGAAGGACCCTGACTACGGAGATGCAACATGAATTCCGCTTCCACAATTGATATATGACAGTTTCTCGTAGATACCTAAATAAATGTTACTACTAACATACAACCTTGTGTTATGTACCGTAAGTCCTAACAGTTCTTCATTAGGTAACCTTGCCAGGCTTCTGTAAGTCCTGAATGTGTGTGTTACACAAATAGAGGGATCTTTAGTTTGTAAGCAGATACATGATGCTACTAAAAATTTTAACTTTCATAGGGTTCTATATCATCAATCCGTTCTTACAAAGAACCCTACAAAATGTACGTAAGGAATATTCAACCATATACAGGCAACATGGCTACCACAAACCTGCATTTACCAACATTGCTATGTAAATACATTTTACTACCAGGAAGAATTCAGCTTGCATGGCTGTGGCTATCCAGATAGCTGTTCTTACCATCATTGCTAGGCAAATACATTTCCCTCCGAGGAAGAATTCAGCTTAAAGTAAGACCATCTGAACGAAGGACCCTGACTGAGCTTACTACGGCTATGCAACATGAATTCTCTTTATCCCACTTGATATATCACTCTACCTATTTGAGACCTAAAGTCACTTCCAACAGACAACCGCATGTTTTGTATGTAAGTCATAAGACTCCTTCATTATGTAACATTGCCAGGATTCCGTAATTCCTGAATATGTGTTTGTTACGGAGAGGGAACTCTAGTTAGTTATCAAAAACTTTAACTTTCATATTACAGATCCCTTCATACATTGAACGTTATGAAATGTACGTAGGGAACCACCGTCCATCTATAGGGACCCTGGCTGTGGCTATCCAGATAGCTGCTATTACCAACATTGCTATGCAAATACATGTTCCTCCGAGGAAGAATTCAGCTTACATTTGAAAAATGGAACCCGATAGGATTCATCTTTAGATTTTAGGTTAAAGTAAGACCATCTGAAAGAAGGACCCTGACTCAGGATATTATGGAGATGCAACATGAATTCTGCTTCCCCAAATTGATATATTACTCTTTGATAGATTTACTCTTATTTACCTAAGGACCCTGACTGAGCTTACTACAGATATGCAACATGAATTCTCTTTATCCCACTTGATATATCACTCTACCAATTTGATACCTAAAGTCACTTCCAACAGACAACCGCATGTTTTTTATGTAAGTCATAAGACTCCTTCATTATGTAACATTGCCAGGATTCTGTAATTCCTGAATATGTGTTTGTTACGGAGAGGGAACTCTAGTTAGTTATCAAAAACGTTAACTTTCATAGGGTTCTATATTACAGATCCCTTCATACATTGAACGTTATAAAACGTACGTAGGGAACCTCCGTCCATATATAGGGAACCCGGCTGTGGCTATCCAGATAGCTGCTATTACCAACATTGCTATGCAAATACATGTTCCTCCGAGGAAGAATTCAGCTTACATTTGAAAAAAGGACCCTGATAGGATTACTCTTTCATGCTACCAAAAATGGTAACTTTAATAGTTACAGAGTTAGAGGGGACTCTAGTTAGTTAGCAGATATGTGATTGTGCCAAATACGTTATCTTTCATAGGGTTCTATATTACAGATCCCTTTACACTGAAAGAGCCTCTTGTGGCGCAGAGTGGTAAGGCAGCAGACATGCAGTCTGAAAGCTCTGCCCATGAGGCTGGGAGTTCTCGCCGCCGGCTTAATGTAGACTCCGCCTTCCATCCTTCTATCCACGATTGATATATGACAGTTTCTAGTAGATACCTAAATAAACGTTACTACTAACATACAACCTTGTGTTATGTACCGTAAGTCATAAGAGTCCTTCATTAGGTAACCTTGCCAGGCTTCTGTACATCCTGAATGTGTGTTTTACACAAATAGAGGGAACTTTAGTTAGTAAGCAGATATATGATGATACCAAAAATTTTAACTTTCATAGGGTTCTATATCATCAATCCGTTCCTAAAAAGAACCTAACGAAATGTAACTAAGGAATATTCATCCATATACAGGCAACATGGCTATCCACATATCTGCTATTACCAACATTGCTACGTAAATACATTTTACTACCAGGAAGAATTCAGCTTACATTTGATAAAAGGACCCTGACAGGATTACTCTTTCATGCTACCAAAAATGGTAACTTTCATAGTTACAGAGTTAGAGGGTAGTCTATAAATAGTAGCCGCGGCTTGGCGCAGCCGCCGTTGACGTCGCGGGGGCGCTCCCGGGATGACACGGCTCCCAGTGGCATCATCCGGACGCGCCTGAAGTGCGGCTGAAGAGGGGCGGGGCAGCCGGCCTATAAAAGGCCGAGCACGAGGCTGCTCGCCCTCTTTGCGCCACAGCCACTCGCCGGAACAGACCTGTTCCGGTAGCGGCGAGGTAGGTAGGCCCCCACAGGCAGAGAGAGGCTCACGGCATCGTGGGCGCTTGCCTCCTCCCTGCTTCGAGTCCCGGGTCGCATTTGCAGTGTAGGGAGCGCCGAGATGCCTCCTGGCAAAGACTACCCCGCGAGGGCGCGGCAGCCAGGAGGCTGCGAAGGCCAGGGTCGACCTGGGGGGGAGGGAGATGGCCGGGAGAGGTTACGGTCCCTCTCCCCGCCCAGGGGGAGAGGAGGGCAGCGCGGCAGGAGGGCCGCGCGGCCCCGGATCCGTCCGCCGGGCAAGGGCCTTAGGGGGAGGGCGGCCACGGGAGCAGACCGACGACGTGGGGGCGGCGCGAAGGAAGGGGCGGCCCCAGAGACCTCCGGGGGAGCGCGGAACCCCTCCCTGAGGGCAACTTGGTCCCGGCGGGCGGCTGGAGGCGTGGAGGGCGACTCCCTGTCCAGGGGGCGGGGCAGGGGGTCTAGCCCCTGGGACAGGAGGTCCCCATCGCCGAGGGCGGGGCCCTCTACCAGGCGGGCTCCAGCTCGCTCCCCTAAGCCTGGAGGAGGCTAGGGGGAGAAGGGTGGCAAGAGGGCCAGCGCCTTCAAAGCCAGCAGGGCTTGGGCGGCGGCCATCCAAGGATCCAGGGGGCGGCGGGGTCCCAGCGACCGGGAGCGGCCTACCCGTGCAGAGCGGCACGGACCGGCGCAGTCGCCATCCCCCGGTTCCGGGGGCCGGCGGGGGGGCTCCCGGTCCTCCCCTCAGCCTAGTGCGCGTGCGCCCGTGGGTTCTGGATCCAGCTGGTCGTCGTGGTCGCGCGTCAGTGGATGGCGCGACCGTGAGGACCTCACAATTCGACGGCGGGCCAGGCCTGGTTCGCCCTCGCCGCTGCACAGGCCAAGCCGGAGCAGCGGGCGGGACAGGGGCCGGTCGAGTGGTTTTTCGTCTGGAGGAGGGGGTAGAGCCGGGGTGCGGCTCTTTGGGAGTACCTGGGGGTCACGCCGGCGGGAGTCCCGTGGGGACACCTCAACTCGCTGATCCCACTCCACGTCATCGGGCAGGGTCAGTTCTCCGAAATCTGCCGAATATTGGAAGGGGTACGTTAAGGCTAAATGCAACGTGCAGTCGGCATTCCAGCTCCTGCCCATCCACCCTGATGACTACTGCTTGCTGGGATTCCGGTTCCAGGACAAGTGGTATGTAGACAAGGCTATGCCGATGGGGTGCTCGGTCGCATGCGCTGCGTTTGAAACGTTCAGCTCATTCCTCGAGTGGGTTGTGCGGTCCAGGGGGTGGTTCCAGGAGATCACTCACTTTCTGGATGACTTCCTGATGGCCGGGTCTGGGGCCACCAATGAGTGCTCCCAACGCCTGCAGAAGTTTCAGGAGCTTATGTGGGAACTCGGGGTTCCCTTGGCTGCGGAAAAGACGGAGGGCCCGGCAACCAGGATTACTTTCTTGGGCATAGAACTGGATACCGTGTCAGGCACCTCCCGCTTACCCCTTGATAAACTGTGCACCCTGTGTGGGCTTATAGCGTCCATGCGGTCCAGGCGGAAGTGCACTTTACGGGAGGTCCAGGTCCTGTTGGGGCACTTGAACTTCGCCTGCCGGGTGTTGTCTCCCAGCAGGGCTTTCTGCTTTCGCCTGTCCAGTGCCACTAGGGGTTCCACCCGCCCCTTCCACCATATCCGGATGCGGAGCTCGGTGAAGGAGGATCTCCGGGTTTGGGAACAATTTTTGGAAGGTTTCAATGGTGTGGCTATATGGCAGGCGCCCTTTGCTCCTCGGGACGCGCTCCAGGTCCAGTCCGACGCCGACGGGGGCAGCGGCTTCGGAGTGTACTTCGCGGGCCGCTGGTGCGCGGAACGATGGACGGCGGACTGGCCGCCGGAAGTCTGCAGGGACATGACGTTTTTAGAATTCTTTCCGATACTGGTTGCGGTGCTCCTGTGGGAGCCCGAGTTCGCCAACAAGAGGGTCGAGTTCTTGTGTGACAATCAGGCGGTAGTGTTCATTATTAATCAGCAATCATCGGCGCTTCGTCCTCGCGTGTCGGTCACACAATTGTACCTTCCGGGCTCGTCACGTGCCCGGAGTTACTAACGAGCTGCCCGATGCTCTCTCTCGGTTTCAGGTCGAGCGGTTTCATTGGCTCGCTCCGGGGGCGGACCGAGATCCAGCAGCGTGCCCGGCGGAGGTCTAGCAGTTTGGAGCAAACTGATACTTGATGGCGTCGTCTCGTCCCTGGCCGAGTCGACAAGACGGGCGTACCGCCGGGCGGCGACAGGCTTCCTGGATTTTGTGGGAACGGTCGGCCGAGGGTCGGCGTGGCCCATGGATGAGGAGGCGGTCCTTCGGTACCTGGCCCTCCTACATGGGAAGGGGCTGTCGCACCGTTCCCTGTGGGTTACATTATCTGGTTTATCGTTTTGCAGCAAGGCTGTGGGCTTCTGGGACCCCGGCAAGTCGTTACTTGCATGGCAGGCGATCAAGGGTTGGGGGTGGCAGAAGCCGGCTAAGGCCGATGTGCGCCGCCCCATCACTCGCGTGGTCCTCACACGCCTGCTAGAACGCCTCCCGGTGGTTTGTCGTTCAAGCTATGAGGTGACACTGTTTAGGGCCGCATTTTGTACAGCTTATTACGAAGCTTTCCGGGTAGGGAAGATGACTGCTTCTTCCCGCACTGCCACCGCAACGACGGCGCTGCTCGTCACGGATGTGCGCGTCGACGACAGTGGTGTAGAATGTTTGCTTCGTAGGTCGAAGACCGACCAATGGGGGAGGGGCAGGGTGGTCAAGCTTCCATCCCTGGGAGGAGCCCTCGACTGCCCTCATCGCAGGTTGGCAAACTATTTGAGGGTCAGGCCATCACTGCCCGGGGACTTGTTCCTCCACGAGGACGGGACCAGCCTTTCCCGATTTCAGTTTTCGGTGGTGCTCAAAGCTGGGTTGGAGCCCGCCGGATATCAGGCACGGTTGTATGGGGCCCACTCATTCCGCATTGGGGGGGCCACTCAAGCGTATGTGGAGGGCAAGGCCCTACAGGAGATACAATGCCTGGGAAGGTGGCGGTCCAGGGCTTTCGAGACTTATGTTCACCCGTGGCTTGTCGACTAAAGTCTGGTTTTTTCAGGTGTTCCATCGACAGCTGCAGTCACGATCGTGGGCCACAGCATTCCGTATTGGGCAGGCCAGCATGCGGAGTCCTCTGTGATGAGACCGAACCTCGGGCTGGATGACTGCTGTCGGCTCGCCTGGCGGGCAAGACGCGGACTGAAATGGGAGTCTCTGCTGGATGTTGTGGCGCAGGAGGTCCATCGAGGTGGGGTTCCGGATGTCCTGGTGATCCACTTCGGAGAGAATGACCTGCCGGAGATGACTGGGAGACAGGTGAGCGCGAAGATTGTGGCTGATCTCTTGGTATTACGGCAGCGACTTCCCAAGTCCGTGCTATTGTGATCGGAGATGCTCGACTGGTTGTCGTGGCGGCGTGCCTTCCGCCATGACCATGTAAACTGGGCCAAGCACAAGGCCGATAAAGTGGACAAAAAGGCAGTGCTGGCGGTGGGTGGGGGAGTCATTCTGCACCCGGGAATCTCGTTTCGTTCCCCACACCTTTACAGGGCCGACGGAGTGCACCTGTCTGTTAAGGGTTGCAAGCTCTGGTTGGCCGATGTGAAGGAGGGTTTGTTGCGTGTTTTGAGTTGAGGGTTGGCGGGAACAGGGAGTTAACCTGTTCGGTGACGGGTATGCTTGGTAGAGAGCCTGTTGGCAGGGAGGCCACCTGCGTGCGGGGCTCCCTGAGTTGCGGGTCTCATTAAGGAGACCGTCAATGTCCCAGGCGCGTCCTACCCGGCTGGGAGTCCAGGGGCCCGGAGGGCCAAGAGGCGGGGGGACCCGATGGAGGCGGACGCCCGTTGGGTCTCTTGCAGCCACTTCCCTGGGATTCTGCGGCGGAAGGCATCCCATCCTCCCAGCTGAGAGTGAGGATTGGAGCCGGAGCGCAAGCAGACGGACGGCTGACTGGGGTCAGGCTCGCTCACCAGCATATGGCCAACCCTCTGTTTGAGGTTGGTCTCTTAATAAAAGGCTGCGGACATGTTATTTGCCAAGAAACTGGAGTCGTGTCATTACTGGGGTTTAGTCGCCACCTGCCAGTCAACTATTTAGCAGATACGTGATAGTGCCAAATACGTTAACTTTCATAGGGTTCTATATTACAGATCCCTTTACACTGCAAGAGCCTCTTGTGGCACAGAGTGGTAAGGCAGCAGACATGCAGTCTGAAAGCTCTGCCCATGAGGCTGGGAGTTCAGTCCTCGCAGCTGGCTCAAGGTTGACTCCGCCTTGCATCCTTCCAAGGTCGGTAATATGAGTACCCAGCTTGCTGGGGGGTAAACGGTAATGACTGGTGAAGGCACTGGCAAACCACCCCGTATTGAGTCAGCTTATAGTAAGGGCATCTGAAAGAAGGACCCGGATTCAGTTTACTACGGAAATGGCTGTGGCTACCCACATACCTGCTATTACCAACATTGCTATTCAAATGTTACTACCAGGCAGAATTCATCTTACTACAGAGATGCAACATGAATTATATTACTCTTTCAATTAGATACCTAAGGAGGTTACTTCTAACATACAACCATGTGTTTTGTACATAAGTCATGACTCCCACATTAGATAATATTGCCAGGCTTCTGTAAACACTGAATATGTTGGTGTTACAACAATAGAGGTAACTTTAGTTAGATAGCATATACATGATGCTACCAAAAATATAAGGAAGATTCACCCATATAAAGGCAACATGGCTATCCACATACCTGCTATTACCAACATTGCTATGTAAATATATTTTACTACCAGGAAGAATTCTGCTTGCATGGCTGTGGCTATCCACATATTTGCTTTTAACAACATTGCTATGCAAATACATTTTACTACCAGGAAGAATTCAGCTTACACTAAGGGCGTCCGAAAGAAGGACCCGGACTATGGAAATGCCTGTGGCTACCCACATACCTGCTATTACCAACATTGCTATTCAAATTTTACTTCCAGGGAGAATACAGCTTACTACAGAGATGCAACATGAATTCTACTCCCCCCAATTGTTATATTACTCTTTCAATTAGATACCTAAGGAGGTTACTTCTAACATACAACCGTGTGTTTTGTACATAAGTCATGACTCCCACATTAGATAATATTGCCAGGCTTCTGTAAACACTGAATATGTTGGTGTTACACAAAGAGAGGTAACTTTAGTTAGTTAGCATATACATGACGCTACCAAAAATGTAAGGAAGATTCGCCCATATATAGGCAAAATGGCTGTGGCTATCCACATACAAGGTATTACCAACATTGCTATGCAAATCTTTGTTCGTATCAGGAAGAATTAAGGTTACAGTATGAGCATTTGAAAGAAGGACCCTGACTACGGAGACGCAACATGAATTCCGCTTCCACAATTGATATATGACAGTTTCTAGTAGATACCTAAATAAACGTTACTACTAACATACAACCTTGTGTTATGTACCGTAAGTCATAAAAGTCCTTCATTCCTTAACCTTGCCTGGCTTCTGTAAATCCTGAAAGTGTGTGTTACACAAATAGAGGGAACTTTAGTTAGTAAGCAGATAAATGATGCTACCAAAAATTTAAACTTTCATAGGGTTCTATATCATCAATCCGTTCTTACAAAGAAACTAACGAAATGTACATAACAAATATTTATCCATATGCAGGCAACATGGCTATCCACATACCTGCTATTACCAACATTGCTATGTAAATACATTTTACTTACAGGAAGAATTCAGCTTGCATGGCTGTGGCTATCCAGATAGCTGCTCTTACCATCATAGCTAGGCAAATACATTTTCCTCCGAGGAAGAATTCAGCTTAAACTAAGACCATCTGAAAGAAGGACCCTGACTGAGCTTACTACAGCTATGCAACATGAATTCTCTTTTTCCCACTTGATATATCACTCTACCTATTTGATACCTAGTCACTTCCAACAGACAACTGCATGTTTTGTATGTAAGTCATAAGACTCCTTCATTATGTAACATTTCCAGGATTCAGTAATTCCTGAATATGTGTTTGTTACGGAGACGGAACTCTAGTTAGTTATCGAAAACGTTAACTTTCATAGGGTTCTATATTACAGATCCCTTCATACATTGAACGTTATGAAATATACGTAGGGAACCTCCGTCCATATATGCAAATACACAACCTGGCTGTGGCTATCCTGATAGCTGCTATTACCAACATTGCTATGCAAATACATTTTCCTCCGAGAAAGAATTCAGCTTATAGTAAAACCATTTGAAAAAGGACCCTGACAGGATTAGTCTTTCATGCTACCAAAAATCGTAACTTTCATAGTTACAGAGTTAGAGGGAACTCTAGTTATTTAGCAGATACGTGATAGTGCCAAATACGTTAACTTTCATAGGCTTCTATATTACAGATCCCTTTACACTAAAAGAGCCTCTTGTGGCGCAGAGTGGTAAGGCAGCAGACATGCAGTCTGAAAGCTCTGCCCATGAGGCTGGGAGTTCAGTCCTTGCAGTCGGCTCAAGGTTGACTCCGCCTTCCATCCTTCCGCGGACGGTAATATGAGTACCCAGCTTGCTGGGGGGTAAACGGTAATGACTGGTGAAGGCACTGGCAAACCATCCCGTATTGAGTCTGCCATGAAAAAGGTAGAGGGCGTCACCCCAAGTGTCAGACATGACTCAGTGAATGCACAAGGGATACCATTACCTTTTACCTTTTAATACATTGAACGTTATGAAATGTACGGATGGAAGCTTCGCCCACATATAGGGAACATGGCTGTGGCTATCCAGATAGCTGCTCTTACCATAATTACGATGCAAATACATGTTCCTCCGAGGAAGAATTTAGGTTAAAGTAAGACCATCTGAAAGAAGGACCCTGACTCACGATATTACGGAGTTGCAACATGAATTCTGCTTCCCCAAATTGATATATTACTCTTTCCATTAGATACCTAAGGAGATCTTACTTACAACATACAACAGTATGTTTTGTATATAAGAGATAAGAGTCCTTCATTAGGTAACATTGCCAGGCTCCTGTAAATCCTGAATATGTGTGTGTTTCAAAAATAGAGGGAACTTTAGTTAGTTAGCAGATACATGACGCTATGAAAAATATTAACTTCCATAGGGTTCTACATCACCAGTCCGTTCTTTGTTAGTATCTGGAAGAATTAAGGTTACAGTATGAGCATTTAAAAGAAGGACCCTGACTACGGAGATGCAACATGAATTCCGCTTCCACAATTGATATATGACAGTTTCTAGTAGATACCTAAATAAACGTTACTACTAACATACAACCTTGTGTTATGTACCGTAAATTTATTTATTTATTTATTTATTTATTTATTTATTTATTTATTTATCATACTTCTATACCGCCCTCCCCGGAGGCTCAGGGCGGTTTACATTCTAACAAGGAACCTTACATAAAACAGTCTGTAAAACATATACATCAATAACCAACAATTGCAACCAAACACAACACAGTATAACAGTAAACAGTTGTGATACAAACAGGTCCAGGGCTTGTTGATGGGATTCTGAGGGGGGTGGTTTATTGATTGAATTCTGAGGGGGGGTGGGGGGGAGCAGGGGCCCTTGGTCGCTGTTGATTACGTCTGGTCTCGGCCAAATGCCTGATGGAGGAGCTCCTTCTTGCAGGCCCTGCGGAACTGTTTAAGCTCCGTCAGGGCCCTGATCTCTTCTGGGAGCTCGTTCCACCAGGTAGGGGCCAGAACAGAGAATGCTCTGGCCCTGGTCGAGACCAGACGGACTTCTTTAGGGCCAGGGATCCTTAGCTGATTTGAGGCAGTAGAGCGTAGAGCTCTTTTGGGGGCATAGGCGGGGAGGCGGTCCCTCAGGTACACTGGGCCCTGACCGCGTATGGCCTTGAAGGTAATTACCAGAACCTTTAGTCTGATCCGGAATTCAACTGGTAGCCATTGCAGCTGATGAAGAATAGGCCGGATATGGGACCTCCACGGTGTTGCCGTGAGGATCCTGGCTGCTGCATTTTGAACTAGTTGTAGTTTCCGGGTCAGGGCTAAGGGCAGGCCTGCGTAGAGCGAGTTACAAAAGTCTAGTCTAGAGGTGACCGTCGCATGGATCACTGTGGCTAGGTGTTCCGGGGCCAGGTAGGGCGCTAGTAGTTTGGCTTGGCGGAGATGGTAGAATGCCAGCCGCGCTACCTTTGTGATCTGGGCCTCCATTGTGAGGGAGGCATCCAGAATCACGCCTAGGTTCCTGGCGGCATGAGCCGTGGAGAGCTGCACGCCATCCAGGGTAGGCAGGCGCGCTTCCTCGCAAGGGCCCTTCCTATCTAGCCACAGGACCTCCGTCTTTAGAGGATTGAGCTTCAGATGACTCTGCTTGAGCCATCTCGTCACTGCTTCCAGGCAGCTGGCTAATGCTTCTGGGGGAGAGTCAGGGCGGCCATCCATCAGGAGGAAGAGCTGGGTGTCATCTGCATATTGATGGCAACCCAGCCCGAACTTCCGTACCAGCTGTGCGAGAGGGCGCATGAAGATGTTGAATAGGATAGGAGAGAGGACCGCTCCTTGTGGGACTCCACAAGTAAGTTGCCGGCGGCCTGATGTTTTCTCTCCTATTGCAACCCTCTGTCCACGATCCTGGAGGAAGGAGATCAGCCATTGAAGGGCTGTCCCTTGTATTCCAGCATCGATGAGGCGGCGAGCTAGAAGCTCGTGATCGACTGTGTCGAACGCTGCTGAGAGGTCTAATAATATCAGCAGTGCCGACCCGCCTCGATCCAACTGGCGACGGAGGTCGTCCGTCAGGGCGATTAGCGCTGTCTCTACCCCATGGCCAGGCCGGAAGCCAGACTGAGATGGGTCTAGGACCGAAGCTTCTTCCAGGTATTCTGTCAGTTGGTTTGCGACTGCCCTTTCTATCATCTTGCCCAGAAACGCTAAGTGAGACACGGGCCTGTAGTTGTTAGGCTCTTGTGGGTTTAGAGATGTTTTTTTCAACAGTGGACGTACCACAGCCTCTTTCAAACCCTCCGGGAATTCTCCTGTTGTTAGAGATAGGTTGATTATCTCCCGGAGGGGGCCCATTATCTTTATGCCAGTTGTTTTCAAGAGCCAGGATGGGCAAGGATCTAGTGGGCATGTAGTTGGTCTTGTTGTCGCTAGAATCCTGTCCACTTCGGTCAGCGTGAGTCGTCTGAAGTTACTCATAGTTTTCTCCAAAGACGGCCAAGGGGCCTCTAGTTCACTTTTTGTATCTAAGGTTGGGGGGAGGTCGTGGCGGAGTGTCGAGATTTTGTCCGCAAAATGACTCGCAAATGCCTCACAGCTGATGTCCAATTGGCTACTGTTTTGTTGCCCTTCAATCAGGGCAGTGAGGGATCGAACTACCTTAAACAATTGAGCTGGGCGTGAGTCTGCAGATGCGATGGTAGCCGAGTAGAAATTGCGTTTTACTGACTTCACCGTCATCTCATAGGCTTTCATCTGCATTCTATAAGATGTTCTCGAGGCTTCGTCACGAGTCTTCCTCCAAACTCGCTCTAGCCGTCTCAGTTCCCGTTTCTTGTCGCGAAGCTCCTCGGTGTACCAGGGGGCTCGCTTGAGACGGGGCCGGAGAGGGCGTCGGGGAGCTATCTCATCAATGGCAGTCAGCAGTCTGTTATGCCAGTCACTGACCAGGCCATTGAGAGAAGTGCCGGGAGGCATTGGTTCCCGCAGAGCATTCTGGAATCCTATTGGATCCATAAGTCTCCGTGGGCGAGCTAAAATTTGCTCGGCGCCCAACTGAGGAGGTGGTGGGAGCCTTAGCCGAGCCTTTAGAGCATAGTGGTCTGACCATGGCACAGCTGTTGTTGTGACCAGATCCACATCCAAACCTGCGCCGAAAATAAGATCCAGGGTGTGACCTGCTTGATGGGTGGGGCCAACAACAAATTGCGAGAGCCCTAGTGTTGCCATGGTTGACACCAGGTCCTGCCCAATTCTAGAGGACGGTAGCTCAGCATGGACGTTAAAGTCCCCCAGAATTAATAGGCTGGAGAACTGTAGCATCCAGGCCGCCGCCGCCTCTAGCAGGGCAGGCAGAGCATCTGGCGGTGCATTGGGCGCGCGGTACACTAGCCAGATGGCCACGCTCTCGATTGATCCCCATCCGAGGCCAACACATTCAATGCCTGGAATTGATGGCGCAGGAAGGGCCCTGAAGGAGAAAGCCTCTCGGGTCAGGATTGCCACCCCTCCTCCCCGCCCCGCTGTCCGAGACTGGTGGAGGACAGAGAACCCGGCAGGGGCTAGATCTTTGAGGGCAACTGTTTCACCCTCCCTGGTCCAGGTTTCTGTCACGCACGCCAGGTCCGCTCTTTGCTCCGCAAAGTAGTTTTGCAGGGTAGAGGTTTTGTTGTTTATTGACCTGGCGTTGCACAGCACCAGTGTCAGAGGCGGGTTGTTTACCTCAGCCTCCACCCTAGTGTCGCGAGGGATGGGGCGGAGTCTGGAGGGGGCCCGAGTAAGGGTGGTTTTTGGGCCCCTTGGTTTGATGTATCTCCGCCATCCGCTGTCCCTGCCTTTTCCCCTTATTATTGGGATCCCTGACCCCATTGGGGCCCCTGCTTTTTCTTCTTCCTCAGTCTTTTTAAACTTTCTGAGCTCCATGGACACTGTTGGCTTTTGTTCTAGCTAGGGTTGTTGTTGAACCCCGGTTCTGTGCTCTTTTTTGTTCTAGTTGTATGTGTAATTTTTGTGTGTCTGTGGAAGGTTGGCCCTGATCGCTGTTATGGCATCTCACGGCTTCCCGGTTCCACTTGTGTGTAGTTATGTGTTGGGTGTAGAGTGTGTATTGTGTGTATTGTTACGTTTGTCTGGAGGGTGGTCCCGATCGCCTGTTGTGGCATCTCAGGGTTGCCAGTCCAGGGGCGTGTGGTGTGTATGTGATCTGTGTGTTATTTCATGTTGGGTTGGGGCTGATAGGTTTATGAGTCGGGTGGGGTTCAGTTGGGTTGTTAGGGTAGTTGATGGTTAGGGGTGAATTATTAGGTTGGTAGGTTTGGTTGATTGGCTTAATTCCTTCAGGCTGGGATTGGGTAAATCAATTGGTAGCGTTAATTGTTCGGGTGAGTTTGGGCTGAATCAGCTGATGGTATTTAATTATGTTGGGTTGGGATAGATTACTTGGTGGTTGGGTTGGGATAGGTAAATTGGTGGTTGGGTTGAGATAGATCATTTGGTGGTAGTAAACTGTTTTTGGTGGGTAAAGGTGTTAATTTTATTTGGAATGGGTCAGAATTATTAATTTGATTAGCTGGGTAGATGGGTGGGGTATTAATTTAATTGGCTGGGTAGGTGGGTGGAGGTGTTAATTGGCTGGGTAGGTGAGTGGGGGTGTTAATTTAATAGGGTAGGTAGGTGGGTGGGGTATTAATTTTATTGGCTGGGTAGGAGGGTGGAGGTGTTAATTTAATAGGCTAGGTAGGTGGGTGGGGTATTAATTTAATTGGCTGGGTAGGTGGGTGGAGTATTAATTTTATTGGCTGGGTAGGTGGGTGGAGGTGTTAATTGGTTGGGTAGGTGAGTGGGGGTGTTAATTTAATAGGGTAGGTAGGTGGGTAGGGTATTCATTTTATTTGCTGGGTAGGTGGGTGGAGGTGTTAATTTAATAGGCTAGGTAGGTGGGTGGGGTATTAATTTAATTGGCTGGGTAGGTGGGTGGAGTATTAATTTTATTGGCTGGGTAAGTGGGTGGAGGTGTTAATTTAATAGGTTAGGTAGGTGGGTGGAGGTGTTAATTTTATTGGCTGGGTAGGTGAGTGGGGGTGTTAATTTAATAGGCTAGGTAGGTGGGTGGGGTATTAATTTTATTGGCTGGGTAGGTGGGTGGAGTATTAATTTTTTGGCTGGGTAGGTGGGTGGAGGTGTTAATTTAATAGGCTAGGTAGGTGGGTGGAGGTGTTAATTTTATTGGTTGGGCAGGTGAGTGGGGGTGTTAATTTAATAGGCTAGGTAGGTAGGTGGGGTATTAATTTAATTGGCTGGGTAGGTGGGTGGAGGTATTAATTTAATAGGCTAGGTAGGTGAGTGGGGTATTAATTTTATTGGCTGGGTAGGTGGGTGGAGGTGTTAGTTTAATTTGGGATCACTCAGATGTGGGTTGGTAGTTGATGAATGGATTGGGGCTAATCTCTTTCCCTCTCCCCCCCTTTTTGATTATAGAATGTTATTCCTCTCCTTCTTGGTTGAGATAGCTCAGTTGATGGTAGTTAACTGTTTTTGGTGGTAAAGGTGTTAATTTTATTTGGGATGAGTCAGAATTAATTAATTGTATTGGTTTGGGATGGATCAGTTGGTGCCAATTTATTACTTTGGCTGGGTAGGGGTATTGATTTAGTTGGCTGGGTAGGTGAGTGGAGGTGTTAATTTAATTGGCTGGGTAGGTGAGTGGAGGTGTTAGTTTAATTTGGGCTCAATCAATGTGGGTTGGTAGTTGATGAATGAATTGGGGCTAATCTCTTTCCCTTCCTCCCCTTTTTTGAATATAAGATGTTATCTCCCTCCTTCCCTCCCCCTTTCCCCCCCTTTTTCTCCCCCCCCCCTCCTGTCTCCTCCCTTCTTTCCTCTGGCTTTTTTCCTTCTCCCCCCTTTTTCCTGTGCACATCACAGTGTTCCCGCCTGATTTCCCCCCTCCCAGTTGCTGGTAGTTTAGTTGGTGTCTTCCTCTTTTTCTCACTCTCTCTCCCTCCCCTCCCCTCCCCTCCTCCCCTCTGTCTTCTGGGTGTACTGTTTTTTCCCCACTTGATTTATTCCCGCCCGATTTGTTCCCGCTCAATTCTAGCAGTTCGTTGGTGTCCCTTCCCTCTTCTTGGAGCAAGTTATGTCTGTTTGTGACCTTCTCCCTCCCCCTCCCTCGCTTGATTTTCTTCCCGCCCAGTTTATTCCCGCTCAATTTCTAGTATTTCACTTGATAACCCTTCCCCCCTCTGGGAACAATTATGTCTGTTTGTGGCTTTCTCCCTCCCCCACGTAGAGATATTATTCCCACTCAGAGTCTCTAATAGCCTGTTTGACATTCCCCCCCCCCTTTTAGGAATAAATTCAATTAACGTCCATTTGTGTATTCCTCCCTCTTCCTTATAGGTAGATTAGATTAATGTTTGTAATTTCCTCCCTTATAGAGAGAAGCCCCCCCCCCCAAGGGTTCCATACTTCACTTTTCTTCTTTGTTTGACTATGTGAGTGTTCCTTTCTTTTTTCCTTTTTCCTCTCCTTACTCACACACCGAGCGGCTGGAGTAAGGGTCTGCGGTGCTGGGATGGTGGGCAGCTGCAGCAGAGTCCAGTGATGGTGGGCAGGTTTTTGCCGATGGGTCCGGGCACGGGTGGTGAGCGCGGCGCGGTACTGGCGGAGCAGCTCCAGAGAAAGATCGGCTCTGTTCGGCGGCCGCTGTAGGCGCACGTGGAGTGTGACGGCTACGGGTGGCAGGTGCGGCGCGGCGGCAAGCTGTGGTGGCGGCAAGCTGTGGCGGTCTCGGCTCTGTTCGGGCGGTGGCCGCGGGTGGCGGGTGCGGGCGGTTGTCGCAGGCACTGGCCGAGGCTCCGAGGCTCTGGTTTTGTTTGGGCAGCTGTGGAAGGGTCCCTTGCAGCGGGCGGTCTTTGCTTTCGCGCTGACAGGCTGCTTTGGGTGATCGGCTCCTTCTAGCTGCTTCAGTGATCTTTGGGTGCCTCCGGCCGTGGAGCAGCTCAGGGCTAGTGGGCTGCCAGTGGCTGTTGCCCAGCTGTTGCTGATTCTTTTCCTCTGTTTTATTTTAGCTGATTTAGTTGATTTCCTTACCGTTTCTGTCTTTCTTTGTTGTTTTTTCTTACTTGTTCTTGCTTCTTGCTTCTGTTTGTGGAGATTTTGGGTTTAGTTCTGTTGCTTTCCCTCGGATTTTTGTGGCTAAGTTGGTGGGGTTCTTCTTATTTTATTTTATTTTTTGTCTGATCAATTTGGGTGCTTTTTTTGGCGGCTATTCTTGGGCTGGGCCTGTTTAGTTTCGGGAGCAGTCTGATTTCATGACTGCTCCGGCCGCCATCTTCTCCAGAAGTCAAATCATAAGAGTCCTTCATTAGGTAACCTTGCCAGGCTTCTGTAAATCCTGAATCTGTGTGTTACACAAATAGAGGGAACTTTAGTTAGTTAGCATATACATGATGCTACCAAAAATGTAAGGACAATTCACCCATATATAGGCAACATGGCTATCCAGATACCTGCTATTACCAACATTGCTATGTAAATACATTTTACTACCAGGAAGAATTCTGCTTGCATGGCTGTGGCTATCCACATACTTGCTATTACCAACATTGCTATGCAAATACATTTTACTAACAGGAAGAAGTCAGCTTACACTAAGGGCATCTGAAAGAAGGACCCGGATTCAGGTTACTATGGAAATACCTGTAGCTGCCTGTTGTGGTGCAGAGTGGTAAGGCAGCCGTCTGAAAGCTTTGCCCATGAGGCTGGGGGTTCAATCCCAGCAGCCGGCACAAGGTTGACTCAGCCTTCCATCCTTCCGAGGTCGCGAAAATGAGTACCCAGCTTGCTGGGGGGTAAACGGTAATGACTAGGGAAGGCACTGGCAAACCACCCCGTATTGAGTCTGCCAAGAAAACTCTAGAGGGCGTCAGCCCAAGGGTCAGACATGACTCGGTGCTTGCACAGGGGATACCTTTACCTTTACCTTTTATCCACATAACTGCTATTACCAATGTTGCTATTCAAATGTTACTACCAGGCAGAATTCATCTTACTACAGAGATGAACATGAATTATATTACTCTTCCAATTAGATACCTAAGGAGGTTACTTCTAACATACAACCGTATGTTTTGTACATAAGTCACGACTCCCTCATTAGATAATATTGCCAGGCTTCTGTAAAGAGATCTGTAATATAGAACCCTATGAAAGTTACCTTATTTGGCACTACATTTTACTATTAGGAAGAATTCTGCTTACAGTAAGGGCATCTGAACGAAGGGCCCGGACTCAGGTTATTACGGAATTTGCTGTGGCTACCCACATACCTGCTATTAGCAACATTCAAATACATGTTACTACCAGGCAGAATTCAGCTTACTACAGAGATGCAACATGAATTCTACTCACCCCAATTGATATATTACTCGTTCAATTAGATACCTAAGGAGGTTACTTCTAACATACAACATGTGTTTTGTACATAAGTCACGACTCCCTCATTAGAGAATATTGCCAGGCTTCTGTAAACACTGAATATTTTGTTGTTACAACAATAGAGGTAACTTTAGTTAGTTAGCATATACATGATGCTACCAAAAATGTAAGGAAGATTCACTTGATATATCACTCTACCAATTTGATACCTAAAGTCACTTCCAACAGACAACCGCATGTTTTGTATGTAAGACATAAGACTCCTTCATTAGGTAACATTTCCAGGATTCTGTAATTCCTGAATATGTGTTTGTTACGGAGAGGGAACTCTAGTTACTTATCAAAAACGTTAACTTTCATAGGGTTCTATATTACAGATCCCTTCATGCATTGAACGTTACGAAATGTACGTAGGGAACCTCCGTACATATATAGGGAACATGGCTGTGGCTATCCAGATAGCTGCTATTACAAACATTGCTATGCAAATACATTTTACTACCAGGCAGAATAACTCAGGCAGAGTAACTCAGGTTACTATGGAAATGCCTATGGCTATCCACATACCTGCTATTACCAACGTTGCTATTCAAATGTTACTTCCATGTATATGCTAACTAACTAAAGTTACCTTTAGAATTCATGTAGAATTCATGTTGCATCTCTGTAGTAAGCTGAATTTGCTATGCAAATACATGTTCCTCCGAGGAAGAAGTCAGCTTACATTAAGAGTATTTGAAAAAAGGACCCTGACAGTATTACTCTTTCATGTTACCAAAAATGGTAACTGTCATTGTTAAAAAGTTAGGGGGAACTCTATAACTATTTAGCAGATACGTGATAGTGCCAAATACGTTAACTTTCATAGGGTTCTATATTACAGATCCCTTTACAGAAGCCTGGCAATATTATCTAATGAGGGAGTCATGACTTATGTACAAAACATACGGTTGTATGTTAGAAGTAACCTCCTTAGGTATCTAATTGAAAGAGTAATATAATTCATGTTGCATCTCTGTAGTAAGATGAATTCTGCCTGGTAGTAACATTTGAATAGCAATGTTGGTAATAGCAGGTATGTGGGTAGCCAAAGCCATGTCCGTAGTAAACTGAGTCCGGGTCCTTCTTTCAGATGACCTTACTGTAGGCTGACTCAATACGGGGTGGTTTGCCAGTGCCTTCACCAGTCATTACCAATTAGCGACCTCGGAAGGATGGAAGGCGGAGTCAACTGCGAGGACTGAACTCCCAGCCTCATGGGCAGAGCTTTCAGACTGCATGTCTGCTGCCTTACCACTCTGCGCCACAAGAGGCTCTTTCAGTGTAAAGGGATCTGTAATATAAAACCCTATGAAAGTTAACGTATTTGGCTCTATCACGTATCTGCTAAATAACTAGAGTCCCCTCTAACTCTGTAACTATGAAAGTTACCATTTTTGGTAGCATGAAAGAGTAATCCTGTCAGGGTCCTTTTTTCAAATGTAAGCTGAATTCTTCCTCGGAGGAACATGTATTTGCATAGCAATGTTGGTAATAGCAGCTATCTGGATAGCCACAGCCAGGTAGCATAAGGTATCGGCTTACTAACTAAACTACCCTCTACACACACATATTCAGGATTTACAGGAGCCTGACAATTTTACCTAATGAAGGACTCTTATCTCTTACGTACAAAACATACGGTTGTATGTTGTACGTAAGATCTCCTTAGGTATCTAATTGAAAGAGTAATATATCAATTTGGGGAAGCAGAATTCTTCCTGGTACGAACAAAGATTTGCATAGTAATGTTGGTAATACCATGTATGTGGATAGCCACAGCCATTTTGCCTATATATGTGTGAATCGTCCTTACATTTTTGGTAGCATCATGTATATGCTAACTTATTAATGTTGCATCTCTGTAGTAAACTGAATTCTGCCTGGTAGTAACGTATTTGAATAGCAATATTGGTGATAGCAGGTATGTGGGTAGCCACAGGCATTTCCATAATAACTTGAGTCCAGGTCCTTCTTTCAGATGCCCTTAGTGTATGCTGAATTTTTCCTGGTAGTAAAATGTATTTGCATAGCAATGTTGTTAATAGTAAGTATGTGGATAGCCACAGCCATGCAAGCAGAATTCTTCCTGGTAGTAAAATGTATTTACATAGCAATGTTGGTAATAGCACGTATGTGGATAGCCATGTTGCCTTTATATGGATGAATATTCCTTAGGTACATTTCGTTAGGTTCTTTGTAAGAACGGATTGATGATATAGAACCCTATGAAAGTTAAAATTTTTGGTAGCATCATGTATCTGCTTACTAACTAAAGTTCCCTCTATTTGTGTAACACACACATTCAGGATTTACAGAAACCTGGCAAGTTTTCCTAATGAAGGACTCTTATGACTTACGGTAAATAACACGTTTGTATGTTAGTAGTAACATTTATTTGGGTATCTTCCAGAAACTGTCAAATATCAATTGTGGAAGCAGAATTCATGTTGCATCTCCGTTGTCACGGTCCTTCTTTCAAATGCTCATACTGTAACCTTAATTCTTCCTGATACGAACAAAGAACGGATTGGTGATGTAGAACCCTATGGAAGTTAATATTTTTGATAGCATCATGTATCTGCTAACTAACTAAAGTTCTCTCTATTTGTGAAACACACACATATTCAGGATTTACAGGAGCCTGAAAATTTTACCTAATGAAAGAGTAATATATCAATTTGGGAAATCAGAATTCATGTTGCATCTCCGTAATATCCGTAGTCAGGGTCCTTTTTTCAAATGATCATACTGTAACATTAATTCTTCCTGATACGAACAAAGATTTGCATAGCAATGTTGGTAATACCATGTATGTGGATAGCCACAGACATTGACTGGCATGATGGTAATTGGCCAATAAGACGCGACTCGACTTTTGGCATGAACAAGGCCACAGCTTTATTAACCAAACAAATCCAGGGTTGGCCCGGCACGAGGAACAGAGTAACACCTTCGCAGCCGTCCGGCCGCTCACGTGGGCACAAGGGGCGCCCTGGGTCCTCCTTCCTCCCGGACGGGAGGAAGGTTCCCTTGCCCCTTGAAACCCTCCCCTGGGAGGAGGCCAGTGATGGCTGCCGGGCGTCCACCTCGTCTAGCCATCCTTACCTCCTGGCTCCGAGCCCCTGTCCTTCCCTGCCGGGCAAGGCCGCACTCGCAGTTAGCCGATCTCTTATTGAGATCCCCTCCTCAGGGCCCAGTACGCAAACTGGCCCCTGAACCAAATACTCTGCCTCGTGCTCCTGTTCCGCAGCTGTGACGAAAATAAAACAAACAACCATTAACATGACGGGTGGGGGGGTGGGGAACCGTCCTCCGCCTTGTCTCGGGCGGCGAAGAGGGCCCACCGCGTGCGCTTGGTGCTTATAAAGCGCCTTGCCCCGCCCTCCTCGCCGTCACGACGCACTTCTGCGTGCTTACGCACGCCGGGCCGTCGCGTCCTCCAGGCCCGCCCCCCTCAGCCGCGTCAATGGCGGCCTCGTTCAGCCTCGGCCGCGTTTTGACTGGCATGATGGTAATTGGCCAATAAGACGCGACTCGACTTTTGGCATGAACAAGGCCACAGCTTTATTAACCAAACAAATCCAGGGTTGGCCCGGCACGAGGAACAGAGTAACACCTTCGCAGCCGTCCGGCCGCTCACGTGGGCACAAGGGGCGCCCTGGGTCCTCCTTCCTCCCAGACGGGAGGAAGGTTCCCTTGCCTTTGAAAGAAGGACCCAGGAACGTCAGGGCGGCAAGTTAGGTACCGACTTAGACCCCGCACTGGGCAGGTGCTGGGGTCGCCAGATTCCCGCAACCAAACTTGCGCACCCCTCCCCAACTGGTCCGTCTTGGACTGGCGTACCCAAAGCTGTACCCCCTTCCCCCCTCGCTGGACGTCCTCTACACGCAGGGCCCTGGACACCACAGCTGTTCTGGACGGGGCGACCAGTTCCCCGCACCGAAAGGCCCCATGATAAGCCACAAGGAAAGCAGCTTTGAAGAGGAGAACCTCGAACTTGGAGGAACAGATAAACCTCAGCTGACCCACCAGCTGCCGAAGCACCGTCAACGTGATGGGCCGCCGTGCATCCCTCCCCGAGCGTATCAGCCGCCCCCAGCCCTTCACCGCTGACCTCGCGATGAAGGATGAACCGGGGTCCCAAGCCCCGAAGGCTTTACTAAAAAACGATAGGCCTGCCAGGGTGACCCGCAGCGTTTTTTTGGGAGTTGCCGACCCTTCAAATGAGCCAAATAACATAAAAGAGATTGTTCACAAATAGGCCAAGGTCCGTTCCAGCCGGCCTGCCGAGCAAAAGCCACGAAGTCCCTGGCCGCCCCCTCATAGCAGCGCCATGTCGAGGGAGCAACCGACCCCTGGACTCCTTTCCAGATCACGTGGCTCCAAGCTCCCAAAGGCTGTCCGGGAAGACCTCCGGGTCCTGGCGGGCATGGGGGGCGAGTACTCGAAATTTTTCGACCTGCAGGCGAGACAAACTGTCAGGAATAACATTCTGTACCCCCGCCACGTGTCTGGCCCGAAAAGTTATATTATAATCCAAACATGCCAATACCAAGCGGCGTACCAGCCGCATGACTCTGCTGGACTTGGCGGATTGCTTGTTCAAAATGCGAACCACAGACAGGTTATCGCACCAGAACAGGACCCTTTTGTTCCGGAAATCCTCCCTCCAAAGGACCACTGCCACCAATAATGGAAAAAATTCCAGGAACGTGAGGTCCCTGCGCAGATCATCTGCCCACCACTGTGGCCATGCCTTGGCACACCACCGGTCCCTGAAGATGACCCCGAAACCTATGCCACCTGCGGCATCCGAATGCACCTGCAGATCGGTGCCCAGGGAAAGTTCATCCTGCCATATGGCCACTCCATTAAAGCGGCTTAGAAATTCCTTCCAAACCCCCAGGTCCTCCCGGATGCCCTTAGAGACACGCAGCCTGTGATGAGGCCGAGTGAGCCCCCTGGTGGCATGTGCCAAACGAGCACAAAAAGCCCTGCCCGGTCTCACGACCTTACATGCAAAGTTCAAATGTCCTAAAAGGACTTGCATGTCCCTCAGTGTGCACTTCCGTCTGCACATGATTCCGTCAATCAAACCCCGCAGGGTGTCTATTTTCTTGACGGGCAGGCTAGAGGTGCCTGACACAGAATCCAGCTGTATCCCCAGATAGGAGAGCTGGGTGGTCGGGCCCTCCGTCTTTTCCAAAGCCAATGGTACCCCCAACTCCATGGCCACTTCCTGGAACACTCCCAACCTCTTCTTGCACCTGTCCGTCCCGCGGGGGCCGGCCACCAAAAAATCATCCAAATAATGAGTAATTTCCCGGAACCGGCCCCTGCGCCTAGCTGCCCATTCCAAAAAAGAGCTGAACGACTCGAACGCCGCACAAGCCACGGAGCAGCCCATGGGCATGGTCTTATCCACATACCATTGGTCTTCGAACTGGATCCCGAGCAGATCGAAGTCCTCCGGGTGAATGGGCAGCAGTCGGAACGCCGATTGAATATCACTCTTGGCGAGGAGGGCGCCCGGCCCACAAGCCCGCACCATGGTGACCGCCTCATCAAAAGAGGCGTAGCGCACCGCACACAAGGATGCCGGTATGGCATCATTCACCGAACCCCCATGTGGGTACGATAGATGGTGAATCAACCGCCACTGCCCCTCCGCTTTCTTAGGTACAACCCCTAGCGGGGAAACCCTCAGGTTGGGCAGTGGCGGCCTATCGAAGGGGCCCGCCATCCGACCCGCCAAGCACTCCTTTTCCAGTTTCTCGTGCACCACCTCAGGAAATTCCCTAGCTGAGCGCAAATTCCCACAAGACGTAGGCACCCGGTCCCCCGTGTAAGGGATCCGGAAACCTTCTGTGAACCCTTTCGCCAAATAAAGGGCTTCACGCTTCCTAGGGTACTGCGCCAGCCAGTCCATTAACGGTCTCAATTTAATGGGAGATGGCGCTAGCCCTCGAAGGACCCGCGGTATTTCATGCGGTTTTTCCGGAGGCAGAAGGTCCTGTGCCACCCGACCCCCCGTCCTTCTTGCCGGAGAGCCGGGTCCCTCGAAAGGGCCCACCCCCGGCCCCTTGGGAGCACGCCGGCAAACCCACCACAACCCTCACATTTGTGCTCAAATTTGCACTTCCTGCGCTTACAACCCGCTGTGTTGTAGTCCCAGCAAACGAATCCTGCTAGTTTCCTGCTGGGAACGATGTTCTTAGCCCGCTCCTTCTGTTGACGCACGCTGGGCCCGACCTGCACTATCCACGTGTCGTGGTGTTTTAGGTCCCAGCGCGCCAGGGGATTGTGCGACGCCAGCTCCCTGAATTCCCTATCATATTCTAGGGCGGCGTCATCCCCTGCCATCTCCCTGGCCTCGAGCACGTGGGAAAGATACTTCCACGTGTGCCACCCCTGCTCCGGGTATGCCGCAGTGACCAAGGCCATGTATTCAGCCATGCCACGCAGCCAGTTATCAAATGTCCTCTCCGCCGGGGCCTTGTCCCTTTTCCGGGGCTCCTTCCTCTTTCCCGTGTCCCCTCCCTTTCCCTGCCCCCGCAGCATAGAAAACACATCTACGAAGAATCCTTCGAGTGCCCGCTCCCGAACCTTGGGAGGCAGGTGAATGCCAGGGGGCGCGTCAGTAGCCGTGCACCAAACCGGAGGTGACCGCTCGTCCTCAGGAACACCTTCTTCATCCAGCAGACCAGTCGCCTCCTCTCTCCTCTTTAGTAACCACCGTGGTAGGCCAGGGACATAGGCTCCCTCGAGCCAGTACCAACCTTCCCGCAAATCTTCCTCGCCGTCCCACGAAGAAGACTCAACAGAGGATGGACTAGGCTTGCCCCTGGACTTCCGGTCCCTCCTGCGTGGACGGTCCTTCTTGGATCCTTCACCGGCGACTCGGCCGCCGCCTGTGGAGGAACTGGAAACCGAGTGAATCCCAGAGCCCGAGCCCCGAGTAGAGTGACTGGCCCCAGAGCCCTCACTCTGGCTCCCGCTGGCCACCTGGGCCAGAGCCGCCGAATAGCCCCTCCAATAAGACATGTCCTCCTGGTGGGGAGCTCGGGCCCTGGACCTCCTTGGCCCGCTCCCGCTGGCAAGCGCGGGACCAGCACGCCGGACCGCCCTCCGCTTACCCCTGCCGTGCACCCCTTTGGCGGACTTTTTTGGGCGGGCCCGACTAGCCGAAGCCCGTTCCCTCGCCCTAGGGGGCGTGGCCGGCTGCACGGGGCGTCCCCCGCTGTCCCCCCCAACACCCCTCCTGCTCCGCTTTGCCGGGGGGCTGACGCTGACGGAGGAGCCAGGAGATCCCCCCCGATGGGGCTGCCTCCGGGACCGCCTGACTGAGCCCTGGGCCCCGCCCCTCCGTGCCGTGGCCGTAGCCGTAGCCGCAGGCCCGCCGCGCAAGCTCCTGCGGCGCGGCGAAAAGGCGGGGGCAGATTCCCCCTCCCGGGCCACCGCCCCGCTGCTGGTGCCCCGCCCGCCGGCCCTGCTCGGCCCAGGATTCCCTCCCCGGGAGCTGGGCACGGCCGCGGCCCAAGCCTCCCGGGCCCGCAGAGCGCTGGCCCGGCTGCGGCCCCTCCCGCTGGGTGTGGCCTCCGGCTCCTGCGCGGCCTCGGCGCCGCCGGCCACTGCCTCACCGCGCCGGGAGCGAGACCGCCTCCCAGCCATCCCGCTTCACCGCCGAGGCCTTCGGAGTGCGGCTCCCCGCCGTCCGGGACGCCTGGAAGCCGACCGCCGTAAGTGCCCGCCTCGGCCCTTCTCTTCGCGCCGACCGCGCCCTCGTCCGGCCTTCCTTCTCGCTCCCACGCCGAACCGTCCTCCGGCTTGTCTCGGGCGGCGAAGAGGGCCCACCGCGTGCGCTTGGCGCTTATAAAGCGCCTTGCCCCGCCCTCCTCGCCGTCCCGACGCACTTCTGCGTGCTTACGCACGCCGGGCCGTCGCGTCCTCCAGGCCCGCCCCCCTCAGCCGCGTCAATGGCGGCCTCATTCAGCCTCGGCCGCGTTTTTTGCCTATATATGGGTGAACCTTACATTTTTGGTAGCATCATGTATATGCTAACTAACTAAAGTTACCTCTACTTGTGTAACACCAACATATTCAGTGTTTACAGAAGCCTGGCAATATTATCTAATGTGGGAGTCATGACTTATGTACAAAATACACGGTTGTATGCTAGAATTAACCTTCTTAGGTATCTAATTGAAAGAGTAATATATAAATTGGGGGGAGTAGAATTCATTTTGCATTTCTGTAGTAAGCTGAATTCTCCCTGGAAGTAACATTTGAATAGCAATGTTGGTAATAGCAGGTATGTGGGTAGCCACAGGCATTTCCATAGTAACCTGAGTCCAGGTCCTTCTTTCAGATGCCCTTAGTGTAAGCTGAATTCTGCCTGGTAGTAAAATGTATTTGCATAGCAATGTTGGTAATAGCAGGTATGTGGATAGCCATGTTGCCTATATATGTGTGAATTGTCGTTACATTTTTGGTAGCATCATGTATATGCTAACTAACTAAAGTTCCCTCTATTTGTGAAACATATTCAGGATTTACAGGAGCCTGACAATTTTACCTAATGAAGGACTCTTCTCTCTTATGTACAAAACATACGGTTGTATGTTGTAAGTAAGATCTCCTTAGGTATCTAATTGAAAGAGTAATATATCAATTTGGGGAAGCAGAATTCATGTTGCATCTCCGTAATATCCTGAGTCAGGGTCCTTCTTTTAGATGGTCTTACTTTAACCTAAATTCTTCCTTGGAGGAACATGTATTTGCATCGCAATTATGGTAAGAGCAGCTATCTGGATAGCCACAGCCATGTTCCCTATATGTGGGCGAAGCTTCCATCTGTACATTTCATAACGTTCAATGTATTAAAAGGTATAAGGTAATGGTATCCCTTGTGCAATCCCTGAGTCATGTCTGACCCTTGGGGTGACGCCCTCTACCTTTTTCATGGCAGACTCAATACGGGGTGGTTTGCCAGTGCCTTCACCAGTCATTACCGTTTACCCGCTAGCAAGCTGGGTAATATTACCATCCGCGGAGGGATGGAAGGCGGAGTCAACCTTGAGCCGGCAGCGAGGACTGAACTCCCAGCCTCATGGGCAGAGCTTTCAGACTGCATGTCTGCTGCCTTACCACTCTGCGCCACAAGAAGCTATTTCAGGCTATTAAAGGGATCTGTAATATAGAACCCTATGAAAGGTTATACATTTGGCACTATCACGTATCTGCTAAATTGTTATAGAGTTCTCTCTAACTCTGTAACTAAGAAAGTTACCATTTTTGGTAGCATGAAAGAGTAATCCTGTCAGGGTCCTTTTTTCAAATGTAAGCTGAATTCTTCCTCAGAGGAACATGTATTTGCATAGCAATGTTGGTAATAGCAGCTATTAGGATAGCCACAACCAGGTTCCCTATATATGGATGGAGGTTTCCTACGTACATTTCATAACGTTCAATGTATGAAGGGATCTGTAATATAGAACCCTATGAAAGCCACAGCCATGCAAGCTGAATTCTTCCTGGTAGTAAAATGTATTTACATAGCAATTGGTAATAGCAGCTATCTGGATAGCCACAGCCAGGTAGCATCATGTATCTGCTTACTAACTAAAATACCCTCTATTTGTGTAACACACACATACAGGAATTACAGAAGCCTGGCAAGGTTACCTAATGAAGGAGTCTTATGACTTACGGTACATAACACAAGGTTGTATGTTAGTAGTAACGTTTATTTAGGTATCTACTAGAAACTGTCATATATCAATTGTGGAAGGGAAATTCATGTTGCATCTCCATAGTCAGGGTCCTTCTTTCAAATGTAACCTTAATTCTTCCTGATACGAACAAAGATTTGCATAGCAATGTTGGTAATCCCATGTATGTGGATAGCCACAGCCATTTTGCCTATATATGGGTGAATCTTCCTTACATTTTTGGTATCAGCATATACAGCATATAAACTAACTAAAGTTACCTCTATTTGTGTAACACCAACATATTCAGTGTTTACAGAAGCCTGGCAATATTATATAATGCGGGAGTCATGACTTATGTACAAAATACACGGTTGTATGTTAGAAGTAACCTCCTTAGGTATCTAATTGAAAAAGTAATATGTCAATTGGCGGGAGTAGAATTCATGTTGCATCTCTGTAGTAAGCTGAATTCTCCCTGGAAGTAACATTTGAATAGCAACGTTGGTAATAGCAGGTATGTGGATAGCCACAGGCATTTCCATAGTGACCTAAGTTATTCTGCCTGTTATTCTGCCTGGTAGTAAAATGTATTTGCATAGAAATGTTGGTAATAGCAGCTATCTGGATAGTCACAGCCAGGTTCCCTATATATGGACGGAGGTTCCCTACGTACATTTCATAACGTTCAATGCATGAAGCGATCTGTAATATAGAACCCTATAAAAGTTAACGTTTTTGATAACTAACTAGAGTTCCCTCTCCGTAAAAAACACATATTCAGGAATTACAGAATCCTGGAAATGTTACCTAATGAAGGAGTCTTATGACTTACATACAAAACATGCGGTTTTCTGTTGGAAGTGACTTTAGGTATCAAATTGGTAGAGTGATATATCAAGTGAATCTTCCTTACATTTTTGGTAGCATCATGTATATGCTAACTAACTAAAGTTACCTCTATTGTTGTAACACCAACATATTCAGTGTTTACAGAAGCCTGGCAATATTATCTAATCAGGGAGTCGTGACTTATGTACAAAACACACGGTTGTATGTTAGAAGTAACCTCCTTATGTATCTAATTAAAAGAGTAATATATCAATTGGGGTGAGTAGAATTCATGTTGCATCTCTGTAGTAAGCTGAATTCTTCCTGGTAGTAACATGTATTTGAATGTTGGTAATAGCAGGTATGTGGGTAGCCACAGCAAATTCCGTAATAACCTGAGTCCGGGCCCTTCTTTCAGATGCCCTTACTGTAAGCAGAATTCTTCCTAATAGTAAAATGTAGTGCCATATAAGTTAACTTTCATAGGGTTCTATATTACAGATCTCTTTACAGAAGCCTGGCAATATTATCTAAGGAGGGAGTCATGACTTATGTACAAAACATACGATTGTATGTTAGATGTAACCTCCTTAGGTTTCTAATTGAAAGAGTAAAATAATTCATGTTTCATCTCTGTAGTAAGATGAATTCTGCGTGGTAGTAACATTTGAATAGCAACATTGGTAATAGCAGGTATGTGGGTAGCCACAGCCATTTCCGTAGTAAACTGAGTCCGTGTCCTTCTTTCAGATGCCCTTAGTGTAAGCTGAATTCTGCCTGGTAGTAAAATGTATTTACATAGCAATGTTGGTAATAGCAGGTATGTGGATAGCAATGTTGCCTTTATATGGGTGAATCTTCCTTACATTTTTGGTAGCATGGCCTTACTGTAAGCTGATTTCTTCCCCGGAGGGGTAATAGCAGCTATCTGGATAGCCACAGCCATGTTCCCTATATGTGGGCGAAGCTTCCATCCGTACGTTTCATAACCTTCAATGTATTAAAATGTAAAATCATGTATCTGCTTACTAACTAAACTACCCTCTATTTGTGTAACACACACATTCAGGATTTACAGAAGCCTGGCAAGGTTACCTAATGAAGGACTCTTATGACTTACGGTACATAACACGTTGTATGTTAGTAGTAACGTTTCTTTGGGGAAACTACTAGAAACTGTCATATATAAATTGTGGATGCGGAATTCATACCTTCTTAGGTATCTAATTGAAAGAGTAATGTATCAATTGGGGGGAGTAGAATTCATGTTGCATCTCTGCAGTAATCTGAATTCTCCCTGGAAGTAACATTTGAATAGCAACGTTGGTAATAGCAGGTATGTGGGTAGCCACAGGCATTTCCATAGTAATCTGAGTCCGGGTCCTTCTTTCAGATGCCCTTAGTGTAAGCTGAATTCTGCCTGGTAGTAAAATGTATTTGCATAGTCAGGGTCACTCTTTCAAATGCTCATACTGTAACCTTAATTCTTCCTGATACGAACAAAGATTTGCATAGCAATGTTGGTAATACCATGTATGTGGATAGTCACAGACATTTTGCCTATATATGGGTGAACCTTACATTTTTGGTAGCATCATGTATATGCTAACTAACTAAAGTTACCTCTACTTGTGTAACACCAACATATTCAGTGTTTACAGAACCCTGACAATATTATCTAATGTGGGAGTTAGGACTTACGGTAAATAACACAAGGTTGTATGTTAGTAGTAACGTTTATTTAGGTATCTTCCAGAAACTGTCCTATAGTAAAATGTATTTGCATAGCAATGTTGTTAATAGTAAGTATGTGGATAGCCACAGCCATGCAAGCAGAATTCTTCAGTAACGTTTATTTAGGAATCTTCCAGAAACTGTCATATATCAATTGTGGAAGCAGAATTCATGTTGCATCTCCGTAGTCAGGGTCCTTCTTTCAAATGCTCATACTGTAACCTTAATTCTTCCTGATACGAACAAAGAACGGATTGGTGATATAGAACCCTATGGAAGTTAATATTTTTGATAGCATCATGTATCTGCTAACTAACTAAAGTTCTCTCAATTTGTGAAACACACACATATTCAGGATTGACAGGAGCCTGACAATTTTACCTAATGAAGGACTCTTATCTCTTATGTAGAAAACATACGGTTGTATGTTGTAAGTAAGATCTCCTTAGGTATCTAATGGAAAGAGTAATATATCAATTTGGGGAAGCAGAATTCATGTTGCATCTCCGTAATATCCTGAGTCAGGGTCCTTCGTTCAGATGGTCTTACTTTAACCTAAATTCTTCCTCGGAGGAACATGTATTTGCATCGCAATTATGGTAAGAGCAGCTATCTGGATAGCCACAGCCATGTTCCCTATATGTGGGCGAAGCTTCCATCCGTACATTTCATAACGTTCAATGTATTAAAAGGTAAAAGGTAATGGTATCCCTTGTGTCTGACCCTTGAGGTGACGCCCTCTACCTTTTTCATGGCAGACTCAATACGGGATGGTTTGCCAGTGCCTTAACCAGTCATTACCATTTACCCCCCAGGAAGCTGGGTACTCATATTACCGTCCGCGGAGGGATGGAAGGCGGAGTCAACCTTGAGCCGGCTGCAAGGACTGAACTCCCAGCCTCATGGGCAGAGCTTTCAGACTGCATGTCTGCTGCCTTACCACTCTGCGCCACAAGAGGCTCTTTCAGTGTAAAGGGATCTGTAATATAGAACCCTATGAAAGGTAATGTATTTGGCACTATCACGTATCTGCTAAATTGTTATAGAGTTCTCTCTAACTCTGTAACTATGAAAGTTACCATTTTTGGTAGCATGAAAGAGTAATCCTGTCAGGGTCCTTTTTTCAAATGTAAGCTGAATTCTTCCTCGGAGGAACATGTATTTGCATAGCAATGTTGGTAATAGCAGCTACCTGGATACCCACAAGCAGGTTCCCTATATATGGACGGAGGTTCCCTACGTACATTTCATAATGTTCAATGTATGAAAGGATCTGTAATATAGAACCCTATGAAAGCCACAGCCATGCAAGCTGAATTCTTCCTGGTAGTAAAATGTATTTACATAGCAATGTTGGTAATAGCAGCTATTTGGATAGCCACAAAGAACGGATTGGTGATGTAGAACCCTATGGAAGTTAATATTTTTGATAGCATCATGTATCTGCTAACTAACTAAAGTTCTCTTTATTTGTGAAACACACACATATTCAGGGTTTACAGGAGCCTGACAATTTTACCTAATGAAGGACTCTTATCTCTTATGTACAAAACATACGGTTGTATGTTGTAAGTAAGATCTCCTTAGGTATCTAATTGAAAGAGTAATATATCAATCTGGGGAAGCAGAATTCATGTTGCATCTCCATAATATCCGTAGTCAGGGTCCTTCTTTCAAATGCTCATACTGTAACCTTAATTCTTCCTGATACGAACAAAGATTTGCATAGCAATGTTGGTAATACCATGTATGTGGATAGCCACAGACATTTTGCCTATATATGGGTGAACCTTACATTTTTGGTAGCATCATGTATATGCTAACTAACTAAAGTTACCTCTACTTGTGTAACACCAACATATTCAGTGTTTACAGAACCCTGACAATATTATCTAATGTGGGAGTTAGGACTTACGGTAAATAACACAAGGTTGTATGTTAGTAGTAACGTTTATTTAGGTATCTTCCAGAAACTGTCCTATAGTAAAATGTATTTGCATAGCAATGTTGTTAATAGTAAGTATGTGGATAGCCACAGCCATGCAAGCAGAATTCTTCAGTAACGTTTATTTAGGAATCTTCCAGAAACTGTCATATATCAATTGTGGAAGCAGAATTCATGTTGCATCTCCGTAGTCAGGGTCCTTCTTTCAAATGCTCATACTGTAACCTTAATTCTTCCTGATACGAACAAAGAACGGATTGGTGATGTAGAACCCTATGGAAGTTAATATTTTTGATAGCATCATGTATCTGCTAACTAACTAAAGTTCTCTCAATTTGTGAAACACACACATATTCAGGATTGACAGGAGCCTGACAATTTTACCTAATGAAGGACTCTTATCTCTTATGTAGAAAACATACGGTTGTATGTTGTAAGTAAGATCTCCTTAGGTATCTAATGGAAAGAGTAATATATCAATTTGGGGAAGCAGAATTCATGTTGCATCTCCGTAATATCCTGAGTCAGGGTCCTTCGTTCAGATGGTCTTACTTTAACCTAAATTCTTCCTCGGAGGAACATGTATTTGCATCGCAATTATGGTAAGAGCAGCTATCTGGATAGCCACAGCCATGTTCCCTATATGTGGGCGAAGCTTCCATCCGTACATTTCATAACGTTCAATGTATTAAAAGGTAAAAGGTAATGGTATCCCTTGTGTCTGACCCTTGAGGTGACGCCCTCTACCTTTTTCATGGCAGACTCAATACGGGATGGTTTGCCAGTGCCTTAACCAGTCATTACCATTTACCCCCCAGGAAGCTGGGTACTCATATTACCGTCCGCGGAGGGATGGAAGGCGGAGTCAACCTTGAGCCGGCTGCGAGGACTGAACTCCCAGCCTCATGGGCAGAGCTTTCAGACTGCATGTCTGCTGCCTTACCACTCTGCGCCACAAGAGGCTCTTTCAGTGTAAAGGGATCTGTAATATAGAACCCTATGAAAGGTAATGTATTTGGCACTATCACGTATCTGCTAAATTGTTATAGAGTTCTCTCTAACTCTGTAACTATGAAAGTTACCATTTTTGGTAGCATGAAAGAGTAATCCTGTCAGGGTCCTTTTTTCAAATGTAAGCTGAATTCTTCCTCGGAGGAACATGTATTTGCATAGCAATGTTGGTAATAGCAGCTACCTGGATACCCACAAGCAGGTTCCCTATATATGGACGGAGGTTCCCTACGTACATTTCATAATGTTCAATGTATGAAAGGATCTGTAATATAGAACCCTATGAAAGCCACAGCCATGCAAGCTGAATTCTTCCTGGTAGTAAAATGTATTTACATAGCAATGTTGGTAATAGCAGCTATTTGGATAGCCACAAAGAACGGATTGGTGATGTAGAACCCTATGGAAGTTAATATTTTTGATAGCATCATGTATCTGCTAACTAACTAAAGTTCTCTTTATTTGTGAAACACACACATATTCAGGGTTTACAGGAGCCTGACAATTTTACCTAATGAAGGACTCTTATCTCTTATGTACAAAACATACGGTTGTATGTTGTAAGTAAGATCTCCTTAGGTATCTAATTGAAAGAGTAATATATCAATTTGGGGAAGCAGAATTCATGTTGCATCTCCGTAATATCCGTAGTCAGGGTCCTTCTTTCAAATGCTCATACTGTAACCTTAATTCTTCCTGATACGAACAAAGATTTGCATAGCAATGTTGGTAATACCATGTATGTGGATAGTGTTACCCAAATTGCTTGGACACGTGTCCTAAAAACACGTATCTTTGAGCTTGTGGGGAATATTAGCTCAAATGCTGCGAGAGGGGGGTAACTTAGCGTTATCGGATCGTTACCTTTGTATACGAGGGTCGATTGAACCCGTAGGAACTCAAGGCAAACACAGATTTAAATGGTAAAATATTAATATAAGCTTTTATTGAAAGGAAAATAACAAAAAGACATAAATAGCTAACACACATACAAGCAGTTATATAGAGAAGGGAGAGGAAGAGTGGAAGGCTTGATAGTTACCTGTCCAAGGAGTGGTGGGTCAGAGGAAGGAGCACGAACCAGCGTGGGAGGTCCCGGGTTGGAAGACACTCAGAGTGTCTGTGTGAAGCGACAGTTTTTATAGGATTTTGGGAAGGGGGCTATGTGACAAGGCTCAGGTAAGCATGTGCTGGAAGTTTCCAGGGTCCCCAGAGATTAGGACAATACCTGGCCAAGTGGGGGGGGTGATGGCTGTAAATGGATTTGGATAAAGGTATTAATGGCTCTGAGGAAGAGAGCCATCAGGTCTCGCTGGCAGGATGTGGGGGAAATATCCCCTGGCAGAGGGGCCAAGTGTGAAAAATGTTGCAAGACAAAGGATTTTCCTAGGAGCCCTTAGGCAAACAGGAGGAAGCCAGTCCACTCACTTAGAAATACAATGGGGGGGGGGGGTCGAGAGTAGGGCATGGAGGCACCTGGATTTCCAAACCTGAGGCAGAGAGCAAGATTTCTAAGATGGAGTCTGGCCTGGCTTGGCTGACCCTAGCAGTGTCATGGCTTTAGCTTAAGCCTAGACTATTGTGGGGTGCCATTGGTTATAGAAGACAGTGTGCCAAGGCATAAGGCAGGGATCCTGCCATGCGTAACATTCCCCCCCTTCTGTAGTGAATTATATGTCCAATTTATTCACTACAGACCAATGTATAATGCGTTAGTGGCAGCAAAGATTGAAATTCAGACTAGAAATTCAGAGAGAAAAGTGGGGCCATCTTCTGCCACTACAAAAACTACAAAAACTTAAGCCAAATTAAAAACAAAACACATTTAGGTGGGGTTTGGGTGACTTAAGGAAAGCTGTGAAGTTGCCATTCCTCTTTACCACAACCACTCAAAACTAAATGTAACATACATGAACTATGAACTAGCTAAGCGTGAGGTCTCCACCATATGAATAAAGCAATGAACCAATGCAAACTAATACGTTGAGCAAGGCAATCTAGTAACAATAGACAAACAGCAAATGCAGTGAAAACCAAATTCTATGTAGGCAGGAAACTGTGGGCAGTACCTGAGCAATATTTTAGAATGCGAGCACTAGGCAATCCTAAAAATGCTGGCAAAGAATATCAAGCAATTACTATGAAGCAAGCAGAAAGTGGTAGAAACTAAAAAGTTAAACAATGAACTAAGCAATGGCTTCTAATAAGCAATGCAATAAGAACAAGATAAAGCTAAGCAATTTAGCAAAACTTATATACATAAACTAGCAAACTATTTAAAACTGATGATACAGGCACAATGCAATAGACAGTGAGTTGAAATACAGGGCACAATACAATTTAGAATACAGACAATACAGTTTGAAAAACTTCCTCCCCCCCTTGTCCCATTGGTAAAGGTGGGAGTGAAGCTGGAGATTCCTTGAATAGTTGAACATGAGGTTTGATGAAGATGAGCAACTGGTTCAGCAGTTGAAGATGTTGATATATATATGCATATATATATAAGACATTGCTGGGTGATGTTTGCAAACACATAGAATGGTGAAGGAGGTTCCTCCATGGGGGTAAAAAGCAACTTTGGCGAGGATCCATTTTATGAGAGAGCCACTGGCAAGAGGTTGTGGCAACAAGCAAATAGCTGGAGATGTGTGCAAGTCCGGGTTAGCTTGTAAGTTGATCTTCTTCCCCCCCTCGTGACTGAAATGGCAGGGGAAGAGGCAGTAAAGGCACTAATCCAGGGCGTCAGAGGGTATGCAGGGTCAGAGATTGCACATAGAAGAAGCAGCAGGCAGGCTGGACAGCGAGGCTTCATAGAGCAGGAGCTGGGGTAAACAGCAAGCATCAGAAGTTCACCAGCAAGTAGGCTGGGGCAGAAAGCACAGAGCAGCAGGTCATGACCACAGGCACACATCCACAGGAAATGCAGGCAGAGGGTTGCTGTCATCTTTGACCAGGTCAGGTCTGGAGGTTGGCGAGCAGGAACAGCATGCAGGCAGGACCATCAGGAATTGGTTGTGATGCACAAGCCTGGAGCCTCCTTAGGGCAGCCTTGGCAGACGTGGGTTGCAAGAATATTTGAGCGACCCAGAGCGTCAACAGCACAGTGGAGCTGAAGAGCTCAAGGGGGAGACACCCAATTGAGAAAAGGACAAAGATTGACAAAAGTTCAATGGAGAAGTGTGTGCAGCTGCAAAGAGTGAAGCTGCAAAGTCTGTTGAGGCTGGGCTCAAGTAGGCACCCAGCCTGATGGATATACAGATTAGGGAAAATACTCAAAAAATTTAGAGCTTTGAAGACAATGAACTCAAAATGAAAGATTGGAGCAGAGGGGTGCCCCCATAAGTGACTGTCAAAAAGATCTACTGTGGTGGGTGCCCACCATGACCTTACAGAGACTGAAAATAGAATTTAAGAGGAGCTAGATGCCATCTCCAGGGAGGGAGAGGGAGATTAGAGTGCAATCATAAAACAAGAGAAGGAGGTTGCCAAACTCCTGGTGAGTTTGGGAATTTGAGAGAAAACTGATAGATTACTATGGGTGACTGAAGCAAGATGCTTTGTAAGAGAGAAAGTCCTGTAAGTCCTGTAAGAAGATAGTTTTTGGAGGCTAGGTCTACTGGACATGTGCATGTCCGCTGCACTGTTGTGTAAAAAGAAGCATTCAGAAAAAGAATCAAAAAGCCAAAGTTGAAGGTTCCTGCAAACATATTGCACATGGTCTATGAATGAATAGATTAGCAGCTCAAATACACACATATATATATGAGGGGAAAAAAGGAGAATTGCTAGATAGAATCTGGTCAATTGCTTCCCAGTTAATAAACACAAAAAGAAATAGATGCTCTGATGTGCAATAGGTTAAAAGCATAAGCAGAAAACCTACTACAGATTTTTCTCTATAAGGAACATAAGATAAATCAAAACACAAAAAGAAAGCTTCAAAAACAAAACTTTGATTGTGATCTATAAAGATCTTGCTATAAAGAGCACAAGAGAGGACTCCTAATTAAAAGAGGACTCAAAAACATGGCAAAAGAATTTGCAAAATATTGTGGATTGACATAAACAATCTAAAAAGTTAGAGCACATAAGCACAAATCTAAAAGCAAATGTTTTCTTATAAAAATGAATAAAACAAATAACCTTAAAGAAAATTCAAGGGTTGAGGAATAGAAACTTGTTTTTCAGATTGAGATCTGCCTGCTTGTAGGCCAGGCTGATTAGATGTCAATTTCTTCTTTTAAAAGTTACATTGTAGTACTGCTGAGAATATGAGTGGGAAAGAATGAATAAGAGCAACATGAAGATGAAGTCAGAGTCCCATTACACAATAGTGTGCCAAAATAATTGTGTTCTTAAGGAGGAAAGACTGTTCCTCTGTACATACACAGAGTGCCTTTTCATAGGAAGGCTGAGTGGAAGCCTGAGTGCCCAAATGAAAGGTCTGTATGAAGCTTTCTAAACATATTCAAAACAAAAGCAAAATTGCAAAAACAGATTTTTAAACAAAATTGTCTTATGCAAAGAGGAAAAAAAATGTTAACTGCCAATTAAAATTTGAAATAGGAAGTAAAAATGGAAGAGGGAAAAGCTATGGAGGGAATGCTTTTTCTCAAAGAGAAAATATTTCAAATAGTAAAAGCAGCCAAAATTGTCTTAAAATAAAAACTAAAACAAAACATATTTTAGAACAGAACTATTTTACTGTACTCTCCCCCCCCCTTAGATTCTCTCTGACGTAGGGGTCAGTCTTTAAAGAAACAAAACTTCTTCCCTTCCTGATTTGGGAAGAAGGAATACTTTCAGTCCTTTGTTATGTGGATTAGTTGCCTGGATGGGGGAGAGCAAGGCATGAGTCATGGGGCTTAGTGCCTAGGAAGGCAGTTAGACAAAGAGAGTCTGTTTTAAGATTGCAAAATAGTGGCTGTTTCAGTGTGACTGCAACTATAGCTGGAGGCTCTACCAATTGCAGCCAAATTTAAAATTTGAAAATTTTAAAGTAAAAATGGAAGCACACATGTTAAATTAACTCAGTGGCACTGGAACCATTTGTGGAAGTTGAGAAAATAATTGGAAATCTGTTAACTTTAGGGAAGCTAAGAGAAAATTGAAAAGGAATGTTGTCCTTGCAACAAATTCTTCCCTGTTAAAATAATGGTTGTCACCTTGGATTTTGGAACTCTGTACAGGTTCAGAGGCAGGGTTTCCTTCCTGACTCTGTGATGGGGGAACTGAGAATATTTCCTCTTCTTTAAAGACAAGAGGTGAAGCTGGGTTACTGGATCTTCTGTATTTTCTTTTCAATTTATTATCTGTGTGGCTTTGGAAATCCAGGACATTTTGCAAATGGGTTTTTACATTTAAAAGTTCACCCTGGAATTCCTTGTTTTTCTCATTAAGATCCTTAATTTCTAAATCTTGTTTCTGGGTAAGTGTTTTAAATTTCTCTATTTCCTTCTGCCAATCAGGGGATTCAGAAGAAATTTCTGTGGGGCTAGTTTTCTGTAGCTCACATCTAAGTATGTCTCTGTTCCTTTTCTCTCTAATGGCCTTTACAAAACCAAACATGAGTACAGATGTTGGTTGGTCATGATACTGGGACATGTCTGCTCCAGTATTTCTAAGTTCCCGCCATAGAAAAGTCCTGTTACTGATTCTTTTATTGCGCTGCTGATGGGCAGAATTTCTATTCTGGAAGTATTTAGGTTTGAGAGTATTTGGGGGAAAATTATTTGAAGGGAAACCATTTTGTGGCTTACTCCTTTCTCCTGGCTTTTGTTTGCTCCAGCCATTAGGTAGCTTCAGGGAGCGATTGTCTCTATTCCTATTAGAATTGGGGTGATTCTGATTAAAGCGGTTCTCCCTCTTGATCCTGTACTGAGAGTGGAGACCACTGTTTGCCTGAATGTTTAAATTTTTGGAGTCCTGGTTAGTGGGAAATTCAAGAGAACCTGATTCTCTAAGCTGGCCTGCAATGGGGAGCAGTTTCTGGATTTCCTGCCTCTCAGTTCTGTCTGCAGGGGTTGTAACTAGAACTGGGGGTAAGGGAGCTGAATTTTCCCCTTGGGGTTCTATGAACATTTTGGGGATTATTGTTTCTGGCAGATGCTCAGAAGGTAGAATGGGAAGAGTCTCTGGATGAATTGTGGCAACTAGAGCCCTCTGGAGCTCTAACTGCTTTTCAAGTTGCTGCATTTTTCTATGGCATGCCTCATGGCTTACTTGAGCATGCTGAACCTTAGTTTGGGAATGTAAATATTGGGCAGCATGTTGAGTTTGGGTGAGCTGGTGACTTAGGTCTCCAACCTTTTCTTCTGCCACATGAGCTCTGTAAGTGGCAGTTTCTAATTGTTCTAGGGTTTTTTGGAGCTCTGATGCAAGTCTGACCTTGTCAGCCCAGATATCTTCTTTCTCACCTTGGAGCAGGGTTATCTGTGTTTGGAACTGGGCATTTTCAGCCTTTAAGGCTTTTAATTGATCAGCAGCCCCAGTCAGAGCTACGAATAGACCCCAACTGGCATATACATTTTTCTTGGAACTCCCCAGTTTCTTTGCACTGCATAAAGCAGTAAAAGTTTCTTTTAGCATTGCCAATGGGTCAGAACCTGAAAAGGAATCTTGCTTCCATGGGTTTTCCCCTTGTTTAATAATCCATTTTGTTAATTTGTCCAGGTGATCATTGGACTTAAGTTTCTTTGAGAGGTCTACCTTTTCCATTTTTGAAGTACTGCACAAACACTTGAGAATTCTGAAAAGCTCTTCTTTAACGAACAGGTCTGAGCTTTTCTTAATGAGCACTGAGATCTTTTAGTGAGCACACAAACATGGACTAGAGAATCTGGCTAGCCTTTCGGGGCGTAACCTATAAGAACCTTAGAACATAATATGGCCTGCCTTTTCGAGACAAAGCCTAAGAGAGGAGTGCCTGCTTGATCAGGGCAGCACTTCCAAGCCAGCCTTTCGGGGTCCTAGCCTGGTTGGAATCTAGCCTTTCGGGGTCTAGTTCCTATATGAGAAAGTGTAGGGAATGAGGCCAGCCTTTCGGGGTCCTAGCCTGTGAGGAAAGGAATTTAGCCTTTTGGGGTCTAATTCCTACAGTAACACACAAAAGTAATTTTCAGGAGGCTTCAGACCAGCCTTTTCGGGGTCCTAGTCTGGAAAAGAAAGGAGCCTAGCCTTTCCAGGGCTTGGTCCTAGTTAGAGGAATCTAGCCCTTTCGGGAGTCCTAGTTCCTACAGTAACACACAAAAGTCAAGAGCAGGGATCCTAACTTTTCAAGCTAAAGTCCCTCCCAAGAAAGTAAAGTTCAGTAACACCCTGAAAGGATTGCTATCAAACACATGCACACTTTACTCTCATCAAATTCCAAAAACACAGGGTATCTTCACAGGAAAAATTCCCTACGTCTGTACTCTGAGAACAAACACATGCATTCACTCTTGCTTTCAGACATACAGGGTAGTGCCCAAGCTTTTCCCACCAAAATATGTTCTCAGAGATACAGGGTAGTGCCCGCATTCTCCACCATAATCTGTTACCCAAATTGCTTGGACACGTGTCCTAAAAACACGTATCTTTGAGCTTGTGGGGAATATTAGCTCAAATGCTGCGAGAGGGGGGTAACTTAGCGTTATCGGATCGTTACCTTTGTATACGAGGGTCGATTGAACCCGTAGGAACTCAAGGCAAACACAGATTTAAATGGTAAAATATTAATATAAGCTTTTATTGAAAGGAAAATAACAAAAAGACATAAATAGCTAACACACATACAAGCAGTTATATAGAGAAGGGAGAGGAAGAGTGGAAGGCTTGATAGTTACCTATCCAAGGAGTGGTGGGTCAGAGGAAGGAGCACGAACCAGCGTGGGAGGTCCCGGGTTGGAAGACACTCAGAGTGTCTGTGTGAAGCGACAGTTTTTATAGGATTTTGGGAAGGGGGCTATGTGACAAGGCTCAGGTAAGCATGTGCTGGAAGTTTCCAGGGTCCCCAGAGATTAGGACAATACCTGGCCAAGTGGGGGGGGGGTGATGGCTGTAAATGGATTTGGATAAAGGTATTAATGGCTCTGAGGAAGAGAGCCATCAGGTCTCGCTGGCAGGATGTGGGGGAAATATCCCCTGGCAGAGGGGCCAAGTGTGAAAAATGTTGCAAGACAAAGGATTTTCCTAGGAGCCCTTAGGCAAACAGGAGGAAGCCAGTCCACTCACTTAGAAATACAATGGGGGGGGGGGTCGAGAGTAGGGCATGGAGGCACCTGGATTTCCAAACCTGAGGCAGAGAGCAAGATTTCTAAGATGGAGTCTGGCCTGGCTTGGCTGACCCTAGCAGTGTCATGGCTTTAGCTTAAGCCTAGACTATTGTGGGGTGCCATTGGTTATAGAAGACAGTGTGCCAAGGCATAAGGCAGGGATCCTGCCATGCGTAACATTAGCCACAGACATTTTGCCTATATATGGGTGAACCTTACATTTTTGGTAGCATCATGTATATGCTAACTAACTAAAGTTACCTCTACTTGTGTAACACCAACATATTCAGTGTTTACAGAAGCCTGGCAATATTATCTAATGTGGGAGTCATGACTTATGTACAAAATACACGGTTGTATGTTAGAAGTAACCTTCTTAGGTATCTAATTGAAAGAGTAATATATCAATTGGGGGGAGTAGAATTCATGTTGCATCTCTGTAGTAAGCTGAATTCTCCCTGGAAGTAACATTTGAATAGCAACGTTGGTAATAGCAGGTATGTGGGTAGCCACAGGCATTTCCATAGTAATCTGAGTTCTGCCTGGTACTAAAATGTATTTGCATAGCAATGTTGGTAATAGCAGGTATGTGGATAGCCATGTTGCCTATATATGGGTGAATTGTCCTTACATTTTTGGTAGCATCATGTATATGCTAACTAACTAAAGTTCCCTCTCTTTGTGAAACACACACATATTCAGGATTTACAGGAGCCTGGCAATTTTACCTAATGAAGGACTCTTATCTCTAATGTACAAAACATACGGTTGTATGTTGTAAGTAAGATCTCCTTAGGTATCTAATAGAAAGAGTAATATATTAATTTGGGGAAGCAGAATTCATGTTGCATCTCCGTAATATCCTGAGTCAGGGTCCTTCTTTCAGATGGTCTTACTTTAACCTAAATTCTTCCTTGGAGGAACATGTATTTGCATCGTAATTATGGTAAGAGCAGCTATCTGGATAGCCACAGCCATGTTCCCTATATGTGGGCGAAGCTTCCATCCGTACATTTCATAACATTCAATGTATTAAAAGGTAAAAAGCTATCCCTTGTGCAATCCCTGAGTCATGACTGACCCGTGGGGTGACGCCCTCTACTTTTTCATGGCAGACTCAATACGGGGTGGTTTGCCAGTGCCTTCACCAGTCATTACCGTTTACCCTCCAGCAAGCTGGGTACTCATATTACCATCTGCGGAGGGATGGAAGGCGGAGTCAACCTTGAGCCGGCTGCGAGGACTGAACTCCCAGCCTCATGGGCAGAGCTTTCAGACTGCATGTCTGCTGCCTTACCACTCTGCGCCACAAGAGGCTATTTCAGGCTATTAAAGGGATCTGTAATATAGAACCCTATGAAAGGTAATGTATTTGGCACTATCACGTATCTGCTAAATTGTTATAGAGTTCTCTCTAGCTCTGTAACTATGAAAGTTACCATTTTTGGTAGCATGAAAGAGTAATCCTGTCAGGGTCCTTTTTTCAAATGTAAGCTGAATTCTTCCTCGGAGGAACATGTATTTGCATAGCAATGTTGGTAATTGCAGCTATCAGGATAGCCACAACCAGGTTCCCTATATATGGACGGAGGTTCCCTACATACATTTCATAACGTTCAATGTATGAAGAGATCTGTAATATAGAACCCTATGAAAGCCACAGCCATGCAAGCGGAATTCTTCCTGGTAGTAAAATGTATTTACATAGCAATGTTGGTAATAGCAGCTATCTGGATAGCCACAGCCAGGTAGCATCATGTATCTGCTTACTAACTAAACTACCCTCTATTTGTGTAACACACACATTCAGGATTTACAGAAGCCTGGCAAGGTTACCTAATGAAGGACTACGGAGATGCAACATGAATTCCGCTTCCACAATTGATATATGACAGTTTCTAGTAGAAACTGTCTACTATACATGATTCTACCAAATACATGATGCTACCATATACATGATGCTACCAAAAATGTAAGGACCATTCACCCATATATAGGCAACATGGCTATCCACATACCTGCTATTACCAACATTGCTAGTAAAATGTATTTGCATAGCAATGTTGGTAAGAGCAGCTATCTGGATAGCCACAGCCAGGTTCCCTATATATGGACGGAGGTTCCCTACGTACATTTCATAACGTTCAATGCATGAAGGGATCTGTAATATAGAACCCTATGAAAGTTAACGTTTTGGATAACTAACTAGAGTTCCCTCTCCCTAACAAACACATATTCAGGAATTACGGAACCCTGGCAATGTTACATAATGAAGGAGTCTTATGACTTACATACAAAACATGCGGTTGTCTGTTGGAAGTGACTTTAGGTATCAAATTGGTAGAGTGATATATCAAGAGAGCCAGTTTGGTGTAGTGGTTAGGAGTGCGGACTTGTAATCTGGCATGCCAGGTTCGATTCTGCGCTCCCCCACATGCAACCAGCTGGGTGACCTTGGGCTCGCCACGGCACTGATAAAACTGTTCTGACCGGGCAGTGATATCAGTGCTCTCTCAGCCTCACCCACCCCACAGGGTGTCTGTTGTGGGGGGAGGAATGGGAAGGCGACTGTAAGCCGCTTTGAGCCTCCTTCGGGTAGGGAAAAGCGGCATATAAGAACCAACTCTTCTTCTTCTTCTTCTTCTTCAAGTGGGATAAAGAGAATTCATGTTGCATATCTGTAGTAAGCTCAGTCAGGGTCCTTTCAGATGAATTAAGCTGAATTCTTCCTCGGAGGAATATGTATTTGCCTAGCAATGATGGTAAGAGCTGGATAGCCACAGCCATGCAAACTGAATTCTTCCTGGTAGTAAAATGTATTTACATAGCAATGTTGGTAATAGCAGGTATGTGGATAGCCATGTTGCCTGTATATGGATGAATATTCCTTAGGTACATTTCACTAGGTTCTTTGTAAGAACGGATTGATGATATAGAACCCTATGAAAGTTAAAATTTTTGGTAGCATCATGTATCTGCTTACTAACTAAACAACCCTCTATTTGTGTAACACACACATTCAGGATTTACAGAAGCCTGGCAAGGTCACCTAATGAAGGACTCTTATGACTTACGGTACATTATACAAGGTTGTATGTTAGTAGTAACGTTTATTTAGGTATCTACTAGAAACTGTCATATATCAATTGTGGAAGCGGAATTCATGTTGCATCTCCATAGTCAGGGTCCTTCTTTCAAATGCTCATACTGTAACCTAAAATCTTCCTGATATAGACGCCTATGAAAGTTAACGTATTTGGCACTATCACATATCTGCTAAATAACTAGAGTTCCCTCTAACTCTGTAACTATGAAAGTTACCATTTTTGGTAGCATGAAAGAGTAATCATGTCAGGGTCCTTTTTCAAATGGTTTTACTGTAAGCTGAATTCTTCCTCGGAGGAACATGTATTTGCATAGCAATGTTGGTAATAGCAGCTATCTGTATAGCCAAAGCCAGGTTGTGTATTTGCATATATGGACGGAGGTTCCCTACGTATATTTCATAACGTTCAATGTAACAATTAGTAACAATTATTTGAATAGCTATATTGGTAATAGCAGGTATGTGGGTAACCACAGGAATTTCCATAATAACTTGAGTCCAGGTCCTTTCAGATGCCCTTAGTGTATGCTGAATTCTTCCTGGTAGTAAAATGTATTTGCATAGCAATGTTATTAATAGTAAGTATGTGGATAGCCACAGCCATGCAAGCAGAATTCTTCCTGGTAGTAAAATGTATTTACATAGCAATTTTGGTAATAGCAGGTATGTGGATAGCCATGTTGCCTGTATATGGATGAATATTCCTTAGGTACATTTCGTTATGTTCTTTGTAAGAACGGATTGATGATATAGAACCCTATGAAAGTTAAAATTTTTGGTAGCATCATGTATATGCTAACTAACTAAAGTTCCCTCTATTTGTGTAACACACACATTCAGGATTTACAGAAACCTGTGACGGTTACCTAATGGACTCTTATGACTTACGGTAAATAACACAAGGTTGTATGTTAGTAGTAACGTTTATTTAGGTTATTTCCAGAAACTTTCATATATCGATTGTGGAAGCAGAATTCATGTTGCATCTCCGTTGTCAGGGTCCTTCTTTCAAATGCTCATAAAGGTAAAGGTATCCCCTGTGCAAGCACCGAGTCATGTCTGACCCTTGGGGTGACGCCCTCCAGCGTTTTCATGGCAGACTCAATACGGGGTGGTTTGCCAGTGCCTTCCCCAGTCATGACCGTTTACCCCCCAGCAAGCTGGGTACTCATTTTACCGACCTCGGAAGGATGGAAGGCTGAGTCAACCTTGAGCCGACTGCTGGGATTGAACTCCCAGCCTTATGGGCAAAGCTTTCAGACGGCTGCCTTACCACTCTGCGCCACAAGAGGCTCTTCAAATGCTCATACTGTAACCTTAATTCTCCCTGATACGAACAAAGAACGGATTCGTGATGTAGAGCCCTATGGAAGTTAATATTTTTGATAGCATCATGTATCTGCTAACTAACTAAAGTTCTCTCTATTTGTGAAACATTCTGGATATTCAGGATTTACAGGAGCCTGGCAATTTTACCTAATGAAGGACTCTTATCTCTTATGTACAAAACATACGTTTGTATGTTGTAAGTAAGATCTCCTTAGGTATCTATTTGAAAGAGTAATATATCAATTTGGGGAAGCAGAATTCATGTTGCATCTCCATAATATCCTGAGTCAGGGTCCTTCTTTCAGATGGTCTTACTTTAACCTAAATTCTTCCTCGGAGGAACATGTAAGAGCAGCTATCTGGATAGCCACAGCCATGCAAGCTGAATTCTTCCTGGTAGTAAAATGTATTTACATAGCAATGTTGGTAATAGCAGGTATGTGGATAGCCATGTTGCCTGTATATGGATGAATATTCCTTAGGTACATTTCATTAGGTTCTTTGTAAGAACGGATTGATGATATAGAACCCTATGAAAGTTAAAATTTTTTGTAGCATCATGTATCTGCTTACTAACTAAACAACCCTCTATTTGTGTAACACACACATTCAGGATTTACAGAAGCCTGGCAAGGTCACCTAATGAAGGACACTTATGACTTACGGTACATTATACAAGGTTGTATGTTAGTAGTAACGTTTATTTAGGTATCTACTAGAAACTGTCATATATCAATTGTGGAAGCGGAATTCATGTTGCATGTCCGTAGTCAGGGTCCTTCTTTCAAATGCTCATACTGTAACCTTAATTCTTCCTGATACGAACAAAGATTTGCATAGCAATGTTGGTAATAGCAAGTATGTGGATAGCCACAGCCATGTATATGGTTGAATATTCCTTACGTATATTTTGTAGGGTTCTTTGAAAGAACAGATTGGTGATGTAGAACCCTGAATTCTCCCTGGAAGTAACATTTGAATAGCAATGTTGGTAATAGCAGGTATGTGGGTAGCCACAGGCATTTCCATAGTAACCTGAGTCCGGGTCCTTCTTTCAGATGCCCTTAGTGTAAGCTGAATTCTTCCTGGTAGTAAAATGTATTTGCATAGCAATGTTGGTAATAGCAGGTATGTGGATAGCCATGTTGCCTTTATATGAGTGAATCTTTCTTACATTTTTGGTAGCGTCATGTACATGCTAACTAACTAAAGTTACCTCTATTGTAGTAACACCAACATATTCAGTGTGGCCTGGCAATATTATCTAATGAGGGAGTCGTGACTTATGTACAAAACACACGGTTGTATGTTAGAAGTAACCTCCTTAGGTATCTAATTGAAAGAGTAATATATCAATTGGGGTGAGTAGAATTTATGTTGCATCTCTGTAGTTAGCTGAATTCTGCCTGGTAGTAACATGTATTTGAATGTTGGTAATAGCAGGTATGTGGGTAGCCACAGCAAATTCCGTAATAACCTGAGGCCGGGAGCTTCTTTCAGATGCCCTTACTGTAAGCAGAATTCTTCCTAATAGTAAAATGTAGTGCCAAATAAGTTAACTCTCATAGGGTTCTATATTACAGATCTCTTTACAGAAGCCTGGCAATATTATCTAATGAGGGAGTCATGACTTATGTACAAAAAATATGGTTGTATGCTAGAAGTAACCTCCTTAGGAGGTATCTGCTAACTAACTAAACTTCCCATATATAGGGAACCTGGCTGTGGCTATCCATATAGCTGCTATTACCAACTTTGCTATGCAAATACATCTTCCAGAAACTGTCCTATATCAATTGTGGAAGCAGAATTCATGTTGCATCTCCGTAGTCAGGGTCCTTCTTTCAAATTCGCATACTGTAACCTTAATTCTTCCTGGTACGAACAAAGATTTGCATAGCAATGTTGGTAGTACCATGTATGTGGATAGCCACAGCCATTTTGCCTATATATGGGTGAATCGTCCTTACATTTTTGGTAGCATCATGTATATGCTAACTTATTAATGTTGCATCTCTGTAGTAAACTGAATTCTGCCTGGTAGTAACATGTATTTGAATAGCAATATTGGTAATAGCAGGTATGTGGGTAGCCACAGGTATTTCCGTAGTAACCTGATTCCGGGTCCTTCTTTCAGATGTCCTTACTGTAAGCTGAATTCTTCCTGATAGTAAAATGTATTTGCATGGCAATGTTGGTAATAGCAAGTATTTGGATAGCCACAGCCATGTTGCCTGTATATGGTTGAATATTCCTTAAGTATATTTTGTAGGGTTCTTTGAAAGAACGGATTGGTGATGTAGAACCCTATGAAAGTTAATATTTTTGATAGCATCATGTATCTGCTAACTAACTAAAATTCCCATATATAGGGAACCTGGCTGTGGCTATCCAGATAGCTGCTATTACCAACATTGCTATGCAAATATATGTTCCTCCAAGGAAATATTCAGCTTACAGTAAGACCATTTGAAAAAAGGACCCTGACAGGATTACTCTTTCATGCTACCAAAAATGGTAACTTTCATAGTAACAGAGGGAACTCTAGTTATTTAGCAGATACGTGATAGTGCCAAATACGTTAACTTTCATATTCTATATTACAGATCCCTTTACAGAAGCCTGGCAATATTATCAAATGTGGGAGTCATGACTTATGTACAAAATACACAGTTGTATGTTAGAAGTAACCTCCTTAGGTATCTAATTGAAAGAGTAATATATAAATTGGGGGGAGTAGAATTCATGTTGCATCTCTGTAGTAAGCTGAATTCTCCCTGGAAGTAACATTTGGATAGCAACGTTGGTAATAGCAGGTACGTGGGTAGCCATGTTGCCTTTATAAGGGTGAATCTTCCTTACATTTTTGGTAGCATCATGTATATGCTAACGAAAGTTCCCTCTCTTTGTATAACACACACATTCAGGATTTACAGAAGCCTGGCAAGGTTACCTAATGAAGGACAACCGTATGTTTTGTACATAAGAGATAATCCTTCATTAGGTAACCTTGCCAGGCTTCTGTAAACCCTGAATGTGTTTGTTGCACAAAGAGAGGGAACTTTAGTTAGCATATACATGATGCTACCAAAAATGTAAGGAAGATTCACCCTTATAAAGGCAACATGGCTATCCACATACCTGCTATTACCAACATTGTTATGCAAATGTTATCACGGTGTATGTTAGTAGTAACATTTCTTTAGATATCTACTATAAGCTGTCATATATCAATTGGTGGTACAGAATTCATGTTGCATTTCCGTAGTCACGGTCCTTCTTTCAAATGCTCATACTGTAACCTTAATTCTTTCTGGTACGAACAAAGATTTGCATACCAATGTTGGTAATACCATGTATGTGGATAGCCACAGCCATTTTGCCTATATATGTGTGAATCGTCCTTACATATTTGGAAGCATCATGTATATGCTAACTTATTAATGTTGCATCTCTGTAGTAAACTGAATTCTGCCTGGTAGTAACATGTATTTGAATAGCAATATTGGTAATAGCAGGTTTGTGGGTAGCCACAGGTATTTCCGTAGTAACCTGATTCCGGGTCCTTCTTTCAGATGTCCTTACTGTAAGCTGAATTCTTCCTGATAGTAAAATGTATTTGCATGGCAATGTTGTTAATATTTTGTATTTGAATATGTGGATAGCCACAGCCATGCAAGCAGAATTCTTCCTGGTAGTAAAATGTATTTACATAGCAATGTTGGTAATAGCAGGTATTTGGATAGCCATGTTGCCTGTATATGGATGAATATTCCTTAGGTACATTTCGTTAGGTTCTTTGTAAGAACGGATTGATGATATAGAACCCTATGAAAGTTAAAATTTTTGGTAGCATCATGTATATGCTAACTAACTAAAGTTCCCTCTATTTGTGTAACACACACATTCAGGATTTACAGAAGCCTGGCAAGGATACCTAATGAAGAACTCTTAGGACTTACGGTAAATAACACAAGGTTGTATGTTAGTAGTAACGTTTATTTAGGTATCTTCCAGAAACTGTCCTATATCAATTGTGGAAGCAGAATTCATGTTGCATCTCCGTAGTCAGGGTCCTTCTTTCAAATGCTCATACTGTAACCTTAATTCTTCCTGATACGAACAAAGAACGGATTGGTGATGTAGAACCCTATGGAAGTTAATATTTTTGATAGCATCATGTATCTGCTAACTAACTAAAGTTCTCTCTATTTGTGAAACACACACATATTCAGGATTGACAGGAGCCTGACAGTTTTACCTAATGAAGGATTATCTCTTATGTACAAAACATACGGATGTATGTTGTAAGTAAGATCTCCTTAGGTATCTAATAGAAAGAGTAATATATTAATTTGGGGAAGCAGAATTCATGTTTCATCTCCGTAATATCCTGAGTCAGGGTCCTTCTTTCAGATGGTCTTACTTTAACCTAAATTCTTCCTCGGAGGAACATGTATTTGCATCACAATGATGGTAAGAGCAGCTATCTGGATAGCCACAGCCATGTTCCCTATATGTGGGCGAAGCTTACATCCGTACATTTCATAACGTTCAATGTATTAAAAGGTATAAGGTAATGATATCCCTTGTGCAATCCCTGAGTCATGTCTGACCCTTGGGGTGACGCCCTCTACCTTTTTCATGGCAGACTCAATACGGGGTGGTTTGCCAGTGCCTTCACCAGTCATTACCGTTTACCCCCCTGCAAGCTGGGTACTCATATTACCGTCCGCGGAGGGATGGAAGGCGGAGTCAACCTTGAGCCGGCTGCGAGGACTGAACTCCCAGCCTCATGGGCAGAGCTTTCAGACTGCATGTCTGCTGCCTTACCACTCTGCGCCACAAGAGGCTCTTTCAGTGTAAAGGGATCTGTAATATAGAACCCTATGAAAGGTAATGTATTTGGCACTATCACGTATCTGCTAAATTGTTATAGAGTTCTCTCTAACTCTGTAACTATGAAAGTTACCATTTTTGGTAGCATGAAAGAATAATCCTGTCAGGGTCCTTTTTTCAAATGTAAGCTGAATTCTTCCTCGGAGGAACATGTATTTGCATAACAATGTTGGTAATAGCAGCTATCTGGATAGCCACAACCAGATTCCCTATATATGGACGGAGGTTCCCTACGTACACTTCATAACGTTCAATGTATGAAGGGATCTGTAATATAGAACCCTATGAAAGCCACAGCCATGCAAGCTGAATTCTCCCTGGTAGTAAAATTTATTTACATAGCAATGTTGGTAATAGCAGCTATCTGGATAGCCACAGCCAGGTAGCATCATGTATCTGCTTACTAACTAAATTACCCTCTATTTGTGTAACACACACATTCAGGATTTACAGAAGCCTGGCAAGGTTACCTAATGGACTCTTATGACTTACGGTACATAACACAAGGTTGTATGTTAGTAGTAACGTTTATTTAGGTATCTACTAGAAACTGTCATATATCAATTGTGGAAGCGAAATTCATGTTGCATCTCCGTAGTCAGGGTCCTTCTTTCAAATGCTCATACTGTAACCTTAATTCTTCCTGATACGAACAAAGATTTGCATAGCAATGTTGGTAATACCATGTATGTGGATAGCCACAGCCATTTTGCCTATATATGGGTGAATCTTCCTTACATTTTTGGTAGTATCATGTATATGCTAACTAACTAAAGTTACCTCTACTTGTGTAACACGGACATATTCAGTGTTTACAGAAGCCTGGCAATATTATCTAATGTGGGAGTCATGACTTATGTACAAAATACACGGTTGTATGTTAGAAGTAACCTCCTTAGGTATCTAATTGAAAAAGTAATATATCAATTGGGGGGAGTAGAATTCATGTTGCATCTCTGTAGTAAGCTGAATTCTCCCTGGAAGTAACATTTTAATAGCAACGTTGGTAATAGCAGGTATGTGGATAGCCACAGGCATTTCCATAGTAACCTGAGTTACTCTGCCTGAGTTATTCTGCCTGAGGTATTCTGCCTGGTAGTAAAATGTATTTGCATAGCAATGTTGGTAAGAGCAGCTATCTGGATAGCCACAGCCAGGTTCCCTATATATGGACGGAGGTTCCCTACGTACATTTCATAACGTTCAATGCACGAAGGGATCTGTAATATAGAACCCTATGAAAGTTAACATTTTTGATAACTAACTAGAGTTCCCTCTCCGTAACAAACACATATTCAGGAATTACGGAATCCTGGCAATGTTACCTAATGAAGGAGTCTTATGACTTACATACAAAACATGCGGTTGTCTGTTGGAAGTGACTTTAGGTATCAAATTGGTAGAGTGATATATCAAGTGGGATAAAGAGAGTTCATGTTGCATAGCCGTAGTAAGCTCAGTCAGGGTCCTTCTATCAGATAGTCTTACTTTAAGCTGAATTCTTCCTCGGAGGAAAATATATTTGCCTAGCAATGACGGTAAGAGCAGCTATCTGGATAGCCACAGCCATGCAAGCTGAATTCTTCCTGGTAATAAAATGTAATTACATAGCAATGTTGGTAATAGCAGGTATGTGGATAGCCATGTTGCCTGTATATGGATGAATATTCCTTAGGTACATTTCGTTAGGTTCTTTGTAAGAACGGATTGATGATATAGAACCCTATGAAAGTTAAAATTTTTGGTAGCATCATGTATATGCTTACTAACTAAACAACCCTCTACTTGTGTAACACACACATTCAGGATTTACAGAAGCCTGGCAAGGTCACCTAATGAAGGACACTTATGACTTACGGTACATAACACAAGGTTGTATGTTAGTAGTAACGTTTATTTAGGTATCTACTAGAAACTGTCATATATCAATTGACTAGCAGGTGGCGACTAACCCAGTAATGACGCAGACCCAGATTTGGCAACAAATCGGCCGCAGCCGTTTATTACCCAAAACCCCTCCCACCGGAGGGTTGGCCCGCATGCTAGGTGAAAGGAGCCCCTGCCTTGTCAGGCGGCCTGCTGACCACCCATAACCGCGGCGTTCCAGCTCCTCGCCTCACTCCCAGCCGGGAGGATGGGATGCCTTCCGCCGCGGGATCCCTGGCAAGCGACCTTCGAGGACCCCACGGGCGTCCGCCTCCATGGGGCCCTGTCCCTTCGCTTGGCCCCGGCCCCTGGCCTCCCAGCCGGATAGGCCGCGCCCGGTTACGGCCAGTCTCCTTAACGAGACCCCCTACTCTAGGGAGTCCCGTACGCAGACGGGCTCCCTGCCAACGGGCTCCTTACCTGCATGACCCGACGACTGCGACGAAAACGGTAACGAACAAACTGGGAGGGCTGGGTGGGTAGCTGTTCGGGCCGAGGTCGGGGAAGAAAGAGGGCGGGCCACGTGCTCGCGGCCTTTTAAGGCCAGTGGCCCCGCCCCTCTCCCCGGCTCGCCGCGGCACAGCCCGCCGACGCGGCCAGGGTCCACGCCGCTTCCGGGCGCCACCGCCGCGTCAACGGCGGCCGCGCTCAGTCGCGGCCGCTATTTGTGGAAGCGGAATTCATGTTGCATCTCCGTAGTCAGGGTCCATCTTTCAAATGCTCATACTGTAACCTTAATTCTTCCTGATACGAACAAAGATTTGCATAGCAATGTTGGTAATAGCAAGTATGTGGACAGCCACAGCCATGTATATGCTTGAATATTCCTTACGTATATTTTGTAGGGTTCTTTGAATGAACAGATTGGTGATGTAGAACCCTGAATTCTCCCTGGAAGTAACGTTTGAATAGCAACATTGGTAATAGCAGGTATGTGGGTAGCCACAGGCATTTACATAGTAACCTGAGTCCGGGTCCTTCTTCCAGATGCCCTTAGTGTAAGCTGAATTCTTCCTGGTAGTAAAATGTATTTGAATAGCAATGTTGGTATGTGCAGGTATGTGGATAGCCATGTTGCCTTTATATGAGTGAATCTTCCTTACATTTTTGGTAGCATCATGTATATGCTAACTAACTAAAGTTACCTCTATTGTTGTAACACCAACATATTCAGTGTTTACAGAAGCCTGGCAATATTATCTAATGAGGGAGTCGTGACATGTACAAAACACACGGTTGTATGTTAGAAGTAACCTCCTTAGGTATCTAATTGAAAGAGTAATATATCAATTGGGTTGAGTAGAATTCATGTTGCATCTCTGTAGTAAGCTGAATTCTGCCTGGTAGTAACATGTATTTGAATGTTGGTAATAGCAGGTATGTGGGTAGCCATAGCAAATTCCGTAATAACCTGAGTCCAGGCCCTTCTGTCAGATGCCCTTACTGTAAGCAGAATTCTTCCTAATAGTAAAATGTAGTGCCAAATAAGTTAACTCTCATAGGGTTCTATATTACAGATCTCTTTACAGAAGCCTGGCAATATTATCTAATGAGGGAGTCATGACTTATGTACAAAACATACGGTTGTATGTTAGAAGTAACCTCCTTAGGTATCTAATTGAAAGAGTAATATAATTCATGTTGCATCTCTGTAGTAAGATGAATTCTGCCTGGTAGTAACATTTGAATAGCAACGTTGGTAATAGCAGTTATGTGGGTAAAAGGTAAAGGTAAAGGTATCCCCTGTGCAAGCACCGAGTCTTGTCTGACCCTTGGGGTGACGCCCTCTAGCGTTTTCTTGACAGACTCAATATGGGGTGGTTTGCCAGTGCCTTCCCCAGTCATTACCGTTTACCCCCCAGCAAGCTGGGTACACATTTTACCGACCTCGTTAGGATGGAAAGCTGAGTCAACCTTGTGCCGGCTGCTGGGATTGAACCCCCAGCCTCATGGGCAAAGCTTTCAGACGGCTGCCTTACCACTCTGCGCCACAAGATGCAGCCACAGGTATTTCCATAGTAACCTGAATCCGGGTCCTTATTTCAGATGCCCTTAGTGTAAGCTGATTTCTTCCTGGTAGTAAAATGTATTTGCATAGCAATGTTGGAAATAGCAAGTATGTGGATAGCCACAGCCATGCAAACAGAATTCTTCCTGGTAGTAAAATGTATTTATATAGCAATGTTGGTAATAGCAGGTATGTGGATAGCCATGTTGCCTTTATATGGGTGAATCTTTCTTACATTTTTGGTAGCATGGCCTTACTGTAAGCTGATTTCTTCCCCGGAGGGGTAATAGCAGCTATCTGGATAGCCACAGCCATGTTCCCTATATGTGTGCGAAGCTTCCATCCGTACGTTTCATAACCTTCAATGTATTAAAAGGTAAAATCATGTATCTGCTTACTAACTAAAGTTCCCTCTATTTGTGTAACCCACACATTCCGGATTTACAGAAGCCTGGCAAGGTTACCTAATGAAGGACTCTTATGACTTACGGTACATAACACAAGGTTGTATGTTAGTAGTAATGTTTCTGTAGATATCTACTAGAAACTGTCATATATCAATTGGTGAAACAGAATTCATGTTGCATCTCCGTAGTCAGGGTCCTTCTTTCAAATGCTCATTCTTTAACCTTAATTCTTCCTGGTATGAACAAAGATTTACATAGCAATGTTGGGAATGCCATGTATATGGATAGCCACAGCCATTTTGCCTATATATGTGTGAATCGTCCTTACATTTTTGGTAGCATCATGTATATGCTAACTTATTAATGTTGCATCTCTGTAGTAAACTGAATTCTGCCTGGTAGTAACATGTATTTGAATAGCAATATTGGTAATAGCAGGTATATGGGTAGCCACAGGTATTTCCGTAGTAACCTGAGTCCGGGTCCTTCTTTCAGATGTCCTTACTGTAAGCTGAATTCCTGATAGTAAAATGTATTTGCATAGCAATGTTGGTAATAGCAAGTAGGTGGATAGCGACAGCCCTATGAAAGTTAATATTTTTGATAGCATCATGTATCTGCTAACTAACTAAACTTCCCATATATAGGGAACCTGGCTGTGGCTATCCAGATAGCTGCTATTACCAACATTGCTATGCAAATACATGTTCCTCCGAGGGAATATTCAGCTTACAGTAAGACCATTTGAAAAAAGGACCCTGATAGGATTACTCTTTCACGCTACCAAAAATGGTAACTTTCATAGTAATAGAGGGAACTCTAGTTATTTAGCAGATACGTGATAGTGCCAAATACGTTAACTTTCATATTCTATATTACAGATCCCTTTACAGAAGCCTGGCAATATTATCTAATGTGGGAGTCATGACTTATGTACAAAATACACGGTTGTATGTTAGAAGTAACCTCCTTAGGTATCTAATTGAAAGAGTAATATATAAATTGGGGGGAGTAGAATTCATGTTGCATCTCTGCAGTAAGCTGAATTCTCCCTGGAAGTAACATTTGGATAGCAACGTTGGTAATCAGGTATGTGGGTAGCCACAGGCATTTCCATAGTAACCTGAGTCCGGGTCGTTTTTTCAGATGCCCTTAGTGTAAACTGAATTCTGCCTGGTAGTAAAATGTATTTGCATAGCAATGTTGGTAATAGCAGGTATGTGGATACCCATGTTGCGTTTATAAGGGTGAATCTTCCTTACATTTTTGGTAGCATCATGTATACGCTAACTAACTAAAGTTCCCTCTATTTGTGTAACACACACATTCAGGATTTACAGAAGCCTGGCAAGGTTACCTAATGAAGGACTCTTATGACTTACGGTTCATAACACAAGGTTGTATGTTAGTAGTAACGTTTCTTTAGATATCTACTAGAAACTGTCATATATCAATTGGTGAAACAGAATTCATGTTGCATCTCCGTATGCTGAATTCTTCCTGGTAGTAATATGTATTTGCATAGCAATGTTTTTAATAGTAAGTGTGTGGATAGCCACAGCCATGCAAGCAGAATTCTTCCTGGTAGTAAAATGTATTTACTTAGCAATGTTGGTAATAGCAGGTATGTGGATAGCCATGTTGCCTGTATATGGATGAATATTCCTTAGGTACATTTCGTTAGGTTCTTTGTAAGAACGGATTGATGATACAGAACCCTATGAAAGTTGAATCTTCCTTACATTTTTGGTAGCATCATGAATTCATCAGAATTCATCAGAATTCATGTTGCATCTCCGTAGTCAGGGTCCTTCTTTCAAATGCTCATACTGTAACCTTAATTCTTCCTGGTACGAACAAAGATTTGCATAGCAATGTTGGTAATACCATGTATGTGGATAGCCACAGCCATTTTGCCTATATATGTGTGAATCGTCCTTACATTTTTGTAGCATCATGTATATGCTAACTTATTAATGTTGCATCTCTGTAGTAAACTGAATTCTGCCTGGTAGTAACATGTATTTGAATAGCAATATTGGTAATAGCAGGTATGTGAGTAGCCACAAACATTTCCATAATAACTTGAGTCCAGGTCCTTCTTTCACACACACATTCAGGATTTACAGAAACCTGGCAAGGTTACCTGATGAAGGACTCTTAGGACTTACGGTAAATAACACAAGGTTGTATGTTAGTAGTAACGTTTATTTAGGTATCTTCCAGAAACTGTCCTATAGTAAAATGTATTTGCATAGCAATGTTGTTAATAGTAAGTATGTGGATAGCCACAGCCATGCAAGCAGAATTCTTCAGTAACGTTTATTTAGGAATCTTCCAGAAACTGTCATATATCAATTGTGGAAGCAGAATTCATGTTGCATCTCCGTAGTCAGGGTCCTTCTTTCAAATGCTCATACTGTAACCTTAATTCTTCCTGATACGAACAAAGAACGGATTGGTGATGTAGAACCCTATGGAAGTTAATATTTTTGATAGCATCATGTATCTGCTAACTAACTAAAGTTCTCTCAATTTGTGAAACACACACATATTCAGGATTGACAGGAGCCTGACAATTTTACCTAATGAAGGACTCTTATCTCTTATGTAGAAAACATACGGTTGTATGTTGTAAGTAAGATCTCCTTAGGTATCTAATGGAAAGAGTAATATATCAATTTGGGGAAGCAGAATTCATGTTGCATCTCCGTAATATCCTGAGTCAGGGTCCTTCGTTCAGATGGTCTTACTTTAACCTAAATTCTTCCTCGGAGGAACATGTATTTGCATCGCAATTATGGTAAGAGCAGCTATCTGGATAGCCACAGCCATGTTCCCTATATGTGGGCGAAGCTTCCCTCCGTACATTTCATAACGTTCAATGTATTAAAAGGTAAAAGGTAATGGTATCCCTTGTGTCTGACCCTTGGGGTGACGCCCTCTACCTTTTTCATGGCAGACTCAATACGGGGTGGTTTGCCAGTGCCTTAACCAGTCATTACCATTTACCCCCCAGGAAGCTGGGTACTCATATTACCGTCCGCGGAGGGATGGAAGGCGGAGTCAACCTTGAGCCGGCTGCGAGGACTGAACTCCCAGCCTCATGGGCAGAGCTTTCAGACTGCATGTCTGCTGCCTTACCACTCTGCGCCACAAGAGGCTCTTTCAGTGTAAAGGGATCTGTAATATAGAACCCTATGAAAGGTAATGTATTTGGCACTATCACGTATCTGCTAAATTGTTATATTCTCTCTAACTCTGTAACTATGAAAGTTACCATTTTTGGTAGCATGAAACAGTAATCCTGTCAGGGTCCTTTTTTCAAATGTAAGCTGAATTCTTCCTCGGAGGAACATGTATTTGCATAGCAATGTTGGTAATAGCAGCTACCTGGATACCCACAAGCAGGTTCCCTATATATGGACGGAGGTTCCCTACGTACATTTCATAATGTTCAATGTATGAAAGGATCTGTAATATAGAACCCTATGAAAGCCACAGCCATGCAAGCTGAATTCTTCCTGGTAGTAAAATGTATTTACATAGCAATGTTGGTAATAGCAGCTATTTGGATAGCCACAAAGAACGGATTGGTGATGTAGAACCCTATGGAAGTTAATATTTTTGATAGCATCATGTATCTGCTAACTAACTAAAGTTCTCTTTATTTGTGAAACACACACATATTCAGGGTTTACAGGAGCCTGACAATTTTACCTAATGAAGGACTCTTATCTCTTATGTACAAAACATACGGTTGTATGTTGTAAGTAAGATCTCCTTAGGTATCTAATTGAAAGAGTAATATATCAATTTGGGGAAGCAGAATTCATGTTGCATCTCCGTAATATCCGTAGTCAGGGTCCTTCTTTCAAATGCTCATACTGTAACCTTAATTCTTCCTGATACGAACAAAGATTTGCATAGCAATGTTGGTAATACCATGTATGTGGATAGCCACAGACATTTTGCCTATATATGGGTGAACCTTACATTTTTGGTAGCATCATGTATATGCTAACTAACTAAAGTTACCTCTACTTGTGTAACACCAACATATTCAGTGTTTACAGAAGCCTGGCAATATTATCTAATGTGGGAGTCATGACTTATGTACAAAATACACGGTTGTATGTTAGAAGTAACCTTCTTAGGTATCTAATTGAAAGAGTAATATATCAATTGGGGGGAGTAGAATTCATGTTGCATCTCTGTAGTAAGCTGAATTCTCCCTGGAAGTAACATTTGAATAGCAACGTTGGTAATAGAAGTTATGTGGGTAGCCACAGGCATTTCCATAGTAACCTGAGTCCGGGTCCTTCTTTCAGATGCCCTTAGTGTAAGCTGAATTCTGCCTGGTAGTTCAATGTATTAAAAGGTAAATGGTATCCCCACTCTGCGCCACAAGAGGCTCTTTCAGTGTAAAGGGATCTGTAATATAAAAGCCTATGAAAGTTAACGTATTTGGCACTATCACGTATCTGCTAAATAACTAGGGGCTTTTCGCACGCCTTCAAAATCGCACAATGGTTGCCAATTGAAAACGCTATTGATTTGCCGTTATGCACAACGTCGTTGACAATCTGCCACACACCTGAAACCGATCCTTGTAGTGCTTTCAGGGAAATCCCCAAAAGTGGATTCACCCTCCGGAAAGCGATACACTCCTGCAACCAATCTGCAACACTAGCGAAAAAGACCTGTGCGTTAACATTGTTGCGGTTTCTACAAAGTCCCTCCCCCTGGCTCTCTCCGCTGATCTTCCGGCGAAGCGATCGCCATTTTTTTTTCTCCGAGCGAGCGGGGATAAACGCACCAGCGTGCCTCTTTCTGTTTAGAGGCTTCTCCGGCTTCAGTCCCTCCCCAGAGTCACTAAGCACAAACAACACTTTGGACACAAACAACAGATAAGCCCGTTTGCTGATGTATTTTCCCTTTATTTTTTACATGAAAATCGGGCCTGTGAGGGGGTGGGGATTTTTTTTTTCACTCGGAGGGAGCGTGGCAACGATCAAACGACAGCTCAAACACACCGGGCAGCTGGATGGGTCTCTCCGTTGCAACGAATCAACACAGATTCGTTTCAATGGGTGTGTTTTTTTCTTTAAAAAAAACTTTCTTAAAGGGAAAGGGGCTGTTTGGGAGCATGCTAACGGCTGCCCATTGGCTGCTTGACGGCCAGGGGCGGGACGAGCTTGGCAAGAGCGCTTCCTTTCTAGCGATTTTTGCCGAGACCGGAAGCCTGTGGGAAACGCTACAAAACGCAACTGGATTCCACTACAAAGGCAGGTATGCATAATGACGAATTCCACTATTTTAAATGGCGATTTTTCATCCAGCAACCAATTTGCTACAAAGATCCCGGTGCGGAAAGCCCCCTAGAGTTCCCTCTAACTCTGTAACTATGAAAGTTACCATTTTTGGTAGCATGAAAGAGTAATCCTGTCAGGGTCCTTTTTTCAAATGGTTTTACTGTAAGCTGAATTCTTCCTCGGAGGAAAATGTATTTGCCTAGCAATGATGGTAAGAGCAGCTATCTGGATAGCCACAAACATGCAAGCTGAATTCTTCCTGGTAGTAAATGTATTTAAATAGCAATGTTGGTAATAGCAGGTATGTGGATAGCCACGGCCATGTTGCTTATATATGGGCGAACATTCCTTACGTACATTTTATAAGGTTCTTTATAATAACGGATTGGTAATATAGAACCCTATGAAAGTTAATATTTTTTGTAGCATCATGCATCTGCTAACTAACTAAAGTTCCCTCTATTTGTGTAACACACACATATTCAGGATTTACAGAAGCCTGGCAAGGTTACCTAATGAAGGAGTCTAATAACTTACGTACAAAACATACAGTTGTATGTTGGAAGTAACTTTAGCTATCAAATAGAAAGAGTAATATATCAATTGGGGTAAAGAGAATTCATGTTGCATCTCCGTAGTAAGCTCAGTCAGGGTCCTTCTTTCACATGGCCTTACTTTAATTCTTCCTGGTAGTAAAATGTATTTGCATAGCAACGTTGGTAATAGCAGTTATGTCGGTGGCTAAAGACATGTTGCCTATATATGGTTTAATATTCCAAACTTAATAAGGCTCTTTGTAAGAACGGATTGCTTATGTAGAACCCTATGAAAGTTAACATTTTTGGTAGCATCATGTATCTGCTAACTAACTAAAGTATCATCTATTTGTGAAACACACACATATTCAGTCTTTACAGAAGCCTGGCAATGTTACCTATTGAAGGCGTCTTATGACTTACATACAAAACTCACGGTTGTATGTTAGAAGTAACTTTAGCTATCAAATAGAACAAGGATTTACAGATAAAGAGAATTCATGTTGCATCTCCGTAGTAAGCTGATTCAGGGTCCTTCATTCCGATGGCCTTACTGCAAGCTGAATTCTTCCTGGTAGTAATATGTATTTGCATAGCAATGTTGGTAATAAAAGCTATGTGGATAGCCACAGCCATGTTCCCTATATATGGGTGAAGAATCCCTACGTCCATTTCATAACGTTCAAGGTATGAAGGGATCTGTGATATAGAACCCTATGAAAGTTAACGTTTTTGGTAATATCACATTTCTGCTAGTTTATTTAACAGAGTTCCCTCAAACTCTGTAACACACACATATTCAGGATATGCAGAACCCTCGCAATGTTACCTAATAAAGGAGTCTTATGAGTTTTTTGGTACTATCATATATCTGCTAATTAGCTGGAGTTCCCTCTAATTCTGTAACACACACATATTCAGGATTTACAGAAGCCTGGCAATGTTACCTAATGAAGGAGTCTTATGATGTATGTACAAAACACACGGGTGTATGTTAGATGTAACTTTAGGTATCTCGTAGAAAGAGTATCAATTGGGGGGAAGCAGAATTCATGTTGCATCTCTGTAGTATCCTCAGGGTCCTTCTTTCAGATGGTCTTAATGTAAGCTTAATTCTTCCTGGAAGTAACATGTATTTGCATAGCAATGTTGGTAATAGTAGCTATGTGGATAGCCACAGCCAAGTTCCGCAATGTTGGTAATAGTAGCTATGTGGATAGCCACAGCCAAGTTCCGTATATATGGGAGAAGATTCCCTACGTACATTTCATAACGTTCAATGTATGAAGGGATCTGTGCTATAGAACCCTATGAAAGTTAACGTTTTTGGTACTATCACGTATCTGCTAATTAACTGGAGTTCCCTCTAACTCTGTAACACACACATATTCAGGATTTACAGAAGCCTGGCAATGTTACCTATTGAAGGAGTCTTATGACTTATGTACAAAACACATGGTTGTATGTTAGAAGTAACGTCTCTTTAGGTATCTAATTGAAAGTGGGGGAATATCAATTGGGGGAAGCAGAATTCATGTTGCATCTCCATAGTAACCTGAGTCAGGTTCCTCCTTTCAAATGGTCTTATTGTAAGCTGAATTCTTCCTGGTAGTAACATGTATTTGCATAGCAATGTTGGTAATAGCAGGTATGTGGATAGCCACGGCCATGTTCATAGAATCATAGAATCATAGAATCATAGAATCATAGAATCATAGAATCATAGAATCATAGAATCATAGAATCATAGAATCATAGAATCATAGAATCATAGAATCATAGAATCATAGAATCATAGAATCATAGAATCATAGAGTTGGAAGGGGCCATACAGGCCATCTAGTCCAACCCCCTGCTCAACGCAGGATTAGCCCTAAGCCACAAGAGGCTCTTAACTTTACAATTATCTTTATTAAATTGCATCTTGTTCTCATTTGCCCATTTTTCCATTGTGTTCAGATCTCGTTGAACTCTGTCTCTATCTTCCGGAGTATTTGCCAGTCCTCCCAATTTGGTGTCATCAGCAAACTTGATGAGTAGTCCCTCCACCCCCTCATCTAGATCATTAATAAATATGTTAAAAAGTACCGGGCCGAGCACCGAGCCCTGAGGTACCCCGCTACTCACCTCTCTCCAGTCTGATGAAACACCATTGACAACAACTCTTTGAGTGCGGTTCTCTAACCAATTCCCTATCCGCCTAACTATCTGAAAATCCAGATTGCAGTCCTTCAACTTATCCATCAGAACATCATGGGGAACCTTGTCAAAAGCTTTACTAAAATCCAAGTAAATGACATCAACTGAATTTCCCCGATCCAGCAAACCTGTTACTTGGTCAAAAAAAGAAACTAGGTTGGTCTGGCAGGACCTGTTGGAGACAAATCCATGCTGACTTCCTTGGATCACCAAATTGTCCTCCAGATGTTTGCAGATCACTCCCTTTAATATATGCTCCATTATCTTCCCCACAACAGAGGTCAGACTCACTGGTCTGTAGTTTCCTGGGTCATCCTTCCTCCCTTTTTTGAAGATCGGAATAACGTTTGCTCTTTTCCAGTCCTCCGGGACATCTCCAGTCCTTAAAGAGGTTCCGAAGATGATGGACAAGGGCTGTGCAAGTTCTCTGGAAAGTTCTTTGAGTACTCTCGGGTGCATTTCATCTGGACCAGGGGATTTGAACTCATCCAGTGCAGCTAAATGCCTCTCGACAACCTCTCTATCCATGTTAACCTGCCACCCAGACACTGTCCTTTGGCTATGGCCATCTCTAGATGTGCCTAAACACTTTGACCTGTGGGAAAAAACAGATGTAAAATAGGCACTAAGCCTTTCTGCTTTCTCTGCATCTTCTGTTAGAGTTTGTCCATCCGCACCCAACAGTGGGCCTATTGCCTCCTTTACTTTACGTTTGCTCCTCACATAACTGAAAAATCTTTTCCTGTTACAATGGGCTTCCCTGGCCAATCTTAGCTCACTCTCAGCTTTGGCCTTTCTGATGATTGATCTACAGTGCCTAGTAACCTGTAGGTACTCTTCTTTAGAGCTCTGTCCTTCCCTCCATTTCCTGAACACTTTCCTTTTCTTTCTTAGTTCCTCTTAAAGTTCTCTGTTCATCCAAATAGGCTTCTTAGAGCTCCTGCAGTGTTTTCCAAATAGGCTTCTTAGAGCTCCTGCAGTGAATGCTCTCTTCAGACAGGAGGCAAAGCCAGCTAAATACACTCAGTAGAACAAAGAGAAGGAAGAGCTTAAATTCTTACCGACAGAGAGCCCGGCAGGAATTGTTGACAAATCATGGAGATCGCTTAACTGATAACTACTAAACTTCTGATCTCTCGCAAGGTGCTCTGTCCAGGATCTGTGGTGTATGTATGCAGCGGACTTAATGAATACTGCAATGGGGGAAGGACCCATCTTAGATGTCTAACTGGCGCCTGCCTGACTGGATTATAATTTGCTGACTTTGCCTTTTTTCCTTGTTTTTTTTCTGTTTCTTTTATGTACCAACATTTTTTTTGACACATACCTCTCATCTCCCTTTTTAGTATAATATTCCAGGAATTAACCTGTGGGGCATTATTTTTGGGGATATTCTAAAAAATTTTTTTTTCTTTGTACACATTTCTACTTTTATTTTCACCGTTTTGCCCGTCCCTCTTTTGTCACTTTCTTTTTTAGACGAAATTCCTGTTTGTCTGTGGCTGTTATTTCTATAATAGTTCAATTTTTTTTTAAATATCTCCTTTCACGTTATTATACGCCTGGTGGATTAATCTATTCTTGAAGCTACAGTCTATTCTGGAAGGACATATTTTTCTACCCCCCCTTATCCCCTCCCCCATTTTTTCCTACACTTTTTTGTTGTTTTGTTCTGTTGCCTGTAGGGTCCAAAGAGGGAGTCGGTCCCACCAACCAGAAGTTTGATGAAATCAACGAATTAAGCCCATTTCATTGGTAGAAAAGTTTAGTAGGGCTCACAGATAATAGGTGAACAGAGTGTATGAATGCTTAGGCTGTTATTCTGTTAGAGTATTGATCTAATGATTATAGCAATGTGTTAAAGCAAGTCCTCAAAGTTGAAGAAATAATAGCAATATATATTAATCTATAACCCTGTATTTAAAACTCTGTTTACTGTCCTGATATTGTGAAAGCGGTCTTAAAGTCAAACTACACTGTGGGCCCTTGAGCAAAACAAAATCTTTGATGACAGACAGACTAAGACCTCGCCAAAAGCAAACCAGATCCACCAAATCAGAAGCCACTATAACCGATTTTTGGAAGCAGAAAAAGGAGATGGCTGAAGCAAGAAAGGAGGCAGAAGCAGAAAAAAAAGAAACAGATTGGGGGAACAGAAGCAGAAGAGAAGGAAGGTGATATTGAAAACCTAACCAGTGCACAGATGTACCGCCTATTATGTAAGGGTAATTCAGAGATACTGGAAGCAGTCAAAAAGGTTGAAAAGGAGGTTCAAGACACCAAGAAAGAGCTCTCAGACAGAATCGATGGTTTGAAAAAAGTAGTTGACAAAAACACAACTCAGCTGGCAACACACCAAACGAGAATCCAACATTTGGAAGATAATCAGCAGGAGCGGGAGAGAGTGGCAGAAGACAAGTTTGAAGTCCTGGAAGTAGAATCCAAAGCCAGGAACATAAAAATTAAAGGTGTGCCGGAAGAATTTGGGAAAACAGACCTGAGGAAGGAAATTACTGAAAGCTTGGATGATTATTTAGAGGAGGAAGAGATCCGGATTGACAAAGTATATAGAGTGTACTCAAAGGCGGCTGAACGCAAGAAACAACCAAGAGACGTCCTTGTAAGCTTTGACAGTAAAGTAGTAAGAAATAATTTGCTCTAAAAGCATTGGGAGATGCCGCTGAAACTGGCAGATCAAGAAACACAAATCTTTCAAGATTTGCCAGCAGATACACTATGGAAAAGAGCACAATTCTATTTTTTGCGACAGATCCTAATTGCCAAAGAGATAATTCCATTTGCCCTGGAGAATTCCATTTGCCCTGGAAGTGATATGACCATCGGGAAGAAAAACTATTTGAACACTCCAACAGGCTCAAGAGCTTGCAGACAACTTATCTCAGGGCACCTCAGGGGCAGGATCACCTCTCCAACAAGAGTGGAAACCACGCGCCGATTAGTTCAACTTTGCGACGATAGATCATCCCATTTAACACAAGCAACGGGAACACAAGCCACCCTTCCACAAGGAGCACAAGGAGCAACCACATCAACACAAAAGAATGGAGAAGCTAAAGGTGCTATCCGTAAACGCTAATGGTCTGAATTCACCGGCTAAATGTACCAAATTCTTTAATCAACTGAAAAAACTGAGAGCAGACATCTACTGTATACAAAAAACACGTGTGAAAGAAAAATCTAAATTTATTATTAACAAAAAAATTAGGAAGAGAATTTGCAGCTTCTGCCACAGTGAAAAAAAGAGGGGTGATAATCTATATCGCAAACCCCAACATCAAGGCTGATCAGAAAATTCAAGATAATGAGAGTGGGCGGAGACATGGCACTTGGATAGCTCGAATACTTCGAGCTCCTGTTCCACTGAGGGTCAATCGCTGCTGTGATTGACAGAATCGGGATTTGGGTACGCAAACCCACCCACCATCTTCTCAGGAATTCCTTGTGAATCTCTGGGGCCTCTCTGTTCCGCAGGGAAATCAATATTCCCTGGAACGCAAGCTCAGTGTGCACAGGGTCCAGCAAGAGCCGTTCGCCATTTTAAAACTTTCGTCTTTCCTTACAACTCTGCAATCTACACAGCTCTTACTTTAATCTTCAAAGCTAATTGGATTCCTACCGCAAGACTTTCGACTCATTACAACTCCAGAGTGAAAACAACTGGCAGACATCAGATCGAGCCTACAAACAGTGAGTGGGGTTTCCCCCCGGCACCTTCTCCCTCTGGAACAAACTCTCGGCGTGGAGAGCTGCTTTCTCTAATTTAAGCAAGCTAGAGTGACAGGAAGCTAAGTGTGAGAAAGTAGAAAAAGGGGTTCAGACAGCCAGAACATTCCCTCGCCATTGTTTATAAACCGGAGATTGAAAAGCAGATAAAAGGACTTCGCGAGAGCTTTGTGCCAGAACGAGATTTCAGGCTTGGAAAAGCTTCAACAGGTCATTAAAGCGATGGACGACAGCTGGTGAAGAAAATAGTTTCGGTTTCCCATTGGCAGCTACAGGGACCAGAGTATGCAAAGAGACAAAATTTTTGGTCTTTTTTTCTCTGTTTTGCTCTGTCCCGTTTGTGTCTTGTTTTGTTTTGCTCTTGTTTTTTGACTGATCTCCCAGGATTCTGAGCTTTATAAGGAGAGACTGATAGACTATCAAGACTTTGCTGCCATCTAGTGGACATATTTTCTCTCCCAGGTTGCTGTTATTTTTAGCATATTGCTTTTTATTAGTATTTTTATTCTATTTTTAATAATTTTTTCTATTATTATTCTTTTTTTCTTTTTTCTTTTTTGAACCTTCTTTTTGCCCTGGATTTACTTTTTTTCCTTTTCCCCCCCTTCTTTTTCCCCCATCCTCCCCCCCTTGTTGCTCTCAAACCATATCTAACACACCTTTATCTCTTTATCTCTCTTTGCTTCCAGAGGTGCCTGACAGGTTAAGGTGCAGGTGCATATAACCTGGACAAGCTCCCTATCTGTTGCTGTTGAGATGTTGTAGACAAGAAGGATTGAAGAAGCGAAGCGAAGCCAGAACATCAAGGAGGCACTGTAGGATTGGAGGGTAGAACATTGGTGTCACTATTTTTTATAACTTGGCTATAAAGTATATTGGGTATACCGGTATATATGTTGATTTAATAGTGTTTTGCAATAATAGAGTTTTAAGAGTGACATATACCAGGTGATATAACCACTTGTTGATTAATATAATTTGTATTCAATGTATGTCTGGAAAAAAAGATAGGCAACTCCCCAAAGCTGATAGATCACCAAAAAAGAAATTAAAGATTGATGTGACAGCCTTCTGGAGAAGAAAGAAGGATATGTCAACAGCTGCCAAAGCAAAGAAAATTAAGGAAAAAGAAAAAGAACTAGAAAGATTGAAACGGCAACAACAAGACCCAGAAGAATTGGAAGAAAGCTCAGAAGAAGAAAGCATAGATATGGAAAAAATAGCCCGCCTTCTGGAGAAACATAGCAAAGAGATAAAAGCTTATACGGATGAAGCACTAAAAAAACAATCTAAAGAACTCTCCAAAGAAATACAAGACATCAAGAAAGAACTCACAGATAGTATAGATGGAATAAAAACACTTGTAGAAGGAAATATAAAACAACTAAAAGAACACAACGCCAAAATTGAAAAACTGGAAGGCTGGAGAACAGGAGCAGATGATAAGTTTGAAATCCTGCAGTCAGAAGTGAGAAGTAGGAACGTGAAGATCAGAGGGGCCCCGGAATCTTTTGGCAAGGAAGATTTAAAGAAAGAACTTACTGAGGCGATTGCTACATACTTGGAGGAAGAAGAGGTGAAAATTGAGAAAATTTACAGAGTAAATTCTAGAGCAGCCAAGAGAAACAACCAGCCAAGAGACATTCTCGTCGGCTTCGAATCTAAGTCAGTAAAGAACGCACTCCAAGGAAAGCATAGAGAAGATCCATTCACCCTGGAAGACCAAGAAGTTAAGATCTTTCAAGACTTGCCACCAGAGATATTACAAAAAAGGGCACAATTTCACTTCCTACGGCAAATTCTGATTGGACAAAACATTAGATACTTCTGGAAAATTCCATTCGCATTGGAAGTTATCTTACCAACAGGAAGAAGGATCATAAAAACACTACAACAAGCACAAGAATTAGCGGATACCCTAGCCAAAGGCTCTGCCTTGGCAGAAGAACAGAGAAAACAGTCAAGCCAACAAGAATACAAAGGAGTAGCAAGAAAAGGTGCTGGGACCAGAAAGTAAAAATGGAGCTCTTGAAGATAGTTTCTGTTAATGTCAATGGATTAAATTCACCGAATAAAAGATCGAAAGTTTTCAATCAATTACGGAAACTAAAATGTGATATAATATGTCTACAAGAAACCCATATTGTAAAAAGACATCAAAACTTATTGAAAAACAAAAGTCTAGAAAAAGAATGGATTGTATCAGCAAAGGAAAAGAAAAGAGGGGTGGTGACGTATATTGTAAACCCCAATATAAATGCGAAGATTATATCTGAGGACTCAGATGGACGCTTTTCTATCCTAAGGATTAAGCTCCCTGACGGTCAAAACTTTGTCTTGGTGAATTTATATGCGCCAAATAATGCCAAAGAGATGTTTTATAGGGACTTTTTCTTGTCCAATTCGGATTTAGTGGAAAATGAGGTAATGTTAATCGGAGACTTTAATGCAGTCCAAGATTCATATTGGGACAAATCTTCAAGGAAAACAGGCTCAACATTTCCACCCTCTGCAAGATCTAACTTCAAATACCTGGCTTTAGTGGACGTCTGGAGAGAACACCATCCAAAATCGCGCCAATATACCTTCTATTCAAACAGACATGATGCTTACTCAAGACTGGATCAATGTTGGGCGTCAAAACAAATGTTACACAAACTGAGAACTTCAGAGATACTACCAAACACCTTTGCAGACCACAACCCTTTACAAATAGAGCTATGTGTGAAAAGAGTCGGAATAAGAAGGTGGAAAATGAATAATTATCTTCTGGAGGACCCAAAGGTCCATCAGACCTGTGAAGCAAGTCTACAAGAGTTCTTCAAACTAAATGTCACCCCAGACTCTTCATTGGCCACGGTGTGGGATGCCAGTAAAGCATATATGAGAGGCATACTTTTGCGACTTAACACTACAATAAGAAAAAGAAAGGAAAAGACTCTGAGTGAAATAAAAGAAAAACTGCAACAGACAGAAAAGCAACACCAAGAACATCAAACTAGAGGATTAGCAAAACAAATAAAATTATTAAGAATACAGAGAGACAATCTAGAGGTGGAGGAAATGAGGAAGAAACTTGATTATCGCAAACAAAAAAACTTTGAATGGGCAGATAAACCGGGGAGATGGCTGGCTCAAAGACTGCGAAAGAGTTATCAGAAACTTAGCATCACAAAGTTATCACATGAAGGCCTGAATTATAATAATGAAGCAGAAATTCATTCATGTCTTACCCAATTTTTTCAGAACATATTTACAAAAAAGGAACAAAATATAGACCCTGGAACATTCTGTCAAAAAATATCAATGAGCAAATTCACAGACCATCACAGAAAAATTCTCAATCAAAGAATTACAATGCAAGAAATAAATGATGCAATAATGGCAACAAAAGCCCAAAAAGCCCCAGGGCCGGATGGACTGAGTGCAATATATTACAAGAAGATGAGCCATGTTGTCTCTCCACATTTACTTCAACTACTGAATGAGATTATAGACAACCCCAGAAAATCCCTCCCAAAATCATGGCAACAGGCCTCAATAACACTTATTCACAAAGAAGGAGGAGATATGAACTCACCCAATTCGTATAGACCAATCTCTCTGCTAAACGTGGACTATAACATTTTGGCAAAAATCTTAGCAGAAAGACTGAAAAAATGTATTGGTGACGTTATACACCAAGATCAAACTGGATTTATGCCAAGAAGATTAATGAGGAACAACATAAGATTCGTCTTGAATGTGGCAGACTACGTGCGTAAAGAAAAGTTGCAGGCCGCTTTTATATTCCTGGATGTGGAGAAAGCTTTTGACAACGTTAGTTGGGACTTTCTGTTTGAAACACTGAAAGCAACCGATTGTGGTGGTACTTTCCTGGAATTCATGAGACAAATATACTCTGAACAAGAAGCCAGAATTTTAATAAATGGAATGCTCACAAAACAATCTATTAAAATAGGTAAAGGTACCAGACAAGGATGCCCCTTGTCTCCATTGTTATTCAACCTGGTACTAGAAATGCTGACAACTAAGATAAGAGCTACAGAGGAGATCATGGGAATCAAAATCGATGATCAGGAATTTAAATTAAAATGTTATGCTGATGACGTAGTGTGTACTGTTATGAACCCAAAAGCGTCAATTCCCCCTCTCCTGGAACTACTGAAAGACTTTGGGCACTATTCAGGGTACAGAATAAATAAAGATAAAACAAAAATCATTTTACAGGGAGCCACAGATCTTGATGTGCAAAATATCAACCGAAAAATCGGATGTGAGACAAATCCCAAATGGGTGAAATATCTGGGAATCTACCTAGAGAAAGACTTCCAAGAACTCTTCACTGGTAACTATGAAAGACTATGGAAGACTATGCAACTGGATATCAAAAGATGGAACGAGTCAAAACTGTCCTGGTCAGCTCGAATGGCCACGGTCAAGATGAACTTGTTGCCCAAATTCAACTTTTTGTTCCAAATGTTACCCATAGTGATCCAGGAGAAAACACTAAGAAAATGGCAATCAGTGATTAACAAATTTATCTGGAGTGGAAAAAGGCCAAGAGTTGCTTTTAAAATACTTCAAGATGTGAAGGAGAGAGGAGGCCAAGGTGTTCCCAATCTAAAACTATACAAAGACGCAGCAGCACTTACATACATAGTGGACTGGATTCGGGAACCGCACTCAAGAGAATTGGTATTTGAAAGAAAAACCATGGGTAACAGCTTCCATGAAAGACTATGGCCAGCAGTAAAACAAAAACAAAAAGCAGTAGCAAACACCTGGACTAGTGGGCTCTTGAATGTATGGTCAAGATATAATAAGAGACTATCCCCAACACCATCAGTATTGAAATTGCCAATTGAGGCATATTTTGGGAAAGCCCAACAGAAAAGGTTGACCTGTCTCCAGTACAAAGACTTAATATCAAAGACTGGCAAGTTCAAGGACATACAAACAATAAAGAAAGAAGGAGTAGAAATTCAATGGTTAGAGTACAACCAACTAGTATCTAGATTTAAAGCAGAGTTTCAGCAACCGTTAAATCTAGAGGCTCCAATACCAGAGTTTGAAAACTTAGTAATCCAAGATAAACCACATTTACAGGGCCAAATATATAAACTGTTATTAAGGTATGACAGAAATGGAACGGGTTAAGCCATGTATGATCAAATGGATGCAAAATATTGAGATTAATGTGACAATGGAACAATGGGAGTTAGTATGGTCTAGAATACCAAAGTATACTAACAGTCAAATACTTAAAGAAAATTGGTATAAAATGTTTTATAGGTGGCATGTAACACCAAAAGTGATCGCTAAAATTACCAAAAATTGTAACAACAAATGTTGGGAATGTGATGATAAAGTAGGCTCTTTTTTTCATATGTGGTGGAGATGTGAAAAAGTCTATAAGTTTTGGGCAAAAATACATACTATTATGCAGAAAATGTGGGGTCTTAGATTTCCTATGAAAGCTGAAGCTATGTTATTAAGTGTTCCTCCGCAGTGCCTCCCAACCCACACACAGAGTTTCTTCTTCTACGCGACGACGGCAGCAAGACTAGAATTGGCCAAGAAATGGAAAACGCAAGAACTACCCTCGACAGAAGACTGGCTGAATAAACTAGCTGACTTTGCCATGATGGCTAAACTGACACTGATAGTCAACAGAAGAACAGAAGAGGCTTTTCAAGAACAATGGAGCCCTTACCTGAATTATTTAAGAAAATAATACAAAAGGGATTGAAACGGGGAACTAAGTGTATTAAATGAAGAGCATAACCCTCCTTTTCTCTGTACTGACAATGTAGATTGCATGTATTTCACTGTCTCCAACTCTGGAAAATAAAAATAAAAATTTTCTATTAAAAAAAACATTTATCAGGTGATATGACCATATATGGTGATGTCAAATCCACTCACCCACCTCATCCCAAAATGGTCAATGATGGGCCTGGATAGAATGGGAAGGAGAGGGTCCCTGGGTGGCCGGGTACACCGCTATGCTTCCAAACCATATTCTGCAGGATCACACAACTTCTGAGGTTTCTTGACTGTTTCAGGGGTTTCTCAATGGTAAAAAAGCTGAGAAAGGCTGATCCATCCAAATGTGAGTTGCAATCTAAAACTCAGTTCATGTGAAAACTGGGTTCTGAAGGCACTTGGCTTTACATATTCATAATCAAACATTGGTAGTGGAAAAGAAGGGACCGCGGGACCTCCCAAGATAAACATTTTGTTATTTTAAGGTGCAAGGAAAGAGGGGGGAACCACACCAATCACAGACAACTGAGAGCACGTGGAGAGAGCTACTGGGAAGAGTTGCTGCTGACCAGGTGAGGCTATTGTGCTGCCTGGGCGAGGTGATTGCTGGGTAATTGTTGGGAGGCTTAAAAAGGGCTGCTCCTCGCCAGAGGCAGACCTCAGAGAGCACGTGGAGAGAGCTACTGGGGAGAGTTGCTGCTGACCAGGTGAGGCTATTGTGCTGCCTGGGCGAGGTGATTGCTGAGTAATTGCTGGGAGGCTTAAAAAGGGCTGCTCCTCGCCAGAGGCAGACCTCAGATGACTGAGAGCACGTGGAGAGAGCTACTGGGGAGAGTTGCTGCTGACCAGGTGAGGCTATTGTGCTGCCTGGGCGAGGTGATTGCTGGGTAATTGTTGGGAGGCTTAAAAAGGGCTGCTCCTCGCCAGAGGCAGACCTCAGATGACTGAGAGCACATGGAGAGAGCTACTGGGGAGAGTTGCTGCTGACCAGGTGAGGCTATTGTGCTGCCTGGGCGAGGTGATTGCTGGGTAATTGTTGGGAGGCTTAAAAAGGGCTGCTCCTCGCCAGAGGCAGACCTCAGACGACTGAGAGCACGTGGAGAGAGCTACTGGGGAGAGTTGCCAGCATTGTTCTATTCTGGAGTATGAGGAGTGTCGAGAAGAATAGAAGGTGTACTGTTTGTTTTTGGGATGGAGTTCTCTCCAAGGATCTATTAGTGAATTGAGGTGAATGTTGCGCTTGGCCGATTTTGGAAAATGTGCTCCCTGTCGGTTATGTGATTTATCCAGCGAGGGGTTCATTACTGCATTAAAGTCTCCAATTATAATCCACTGTTCGGTGGTAGTTTCTGTGTGCTTCTGAAAATTTTTTTCGAAAAACTTGTCCTTTGCATTGTTGGGATAAATAATCTGTTTGGTATGCAGAAAGTTTCCAGTTCATCCCACGTGATCATAGAATCATAGAATCATAGAGTTGGAAGGGGCCATACAGGCCATCTAGTCCAACCCCCTGCTCAACGCAGGATTAGCCCTAAGCATCCTAAAGCATCCAAGAAAAGTGTGTATCCAACCTTTGCTTGAAGACTTCCAGTGAGGGGGAGCTCACCACCTCCTTAGGCAGCCTATTCCACTGCTGAACTACTCTAACTGTGAAAAACTTTTTCCTGATATCTAGCCTATATCGTTGTACTTGAAGTTTAAACCCATTACTGCGTGTCCTCTCCTCTGCAGCCAACAGAAACAGCATCCTGCCCTCCTCCAAGTGACAACCTTTCAAATACTTAAAGAGGGCTATCTTGTCCCCTCTCAACCTCCTTTTCTCCAGGCTGAACATTCCCAAGTCCCTCAACCTATCTTCATAGAGCTTGGTCCCTTGGCCCCAGATCATCCTCGTCGCTCTCCTCTGTACCCTTTCAATTTTATCTACGTCCTTCTTGAAGTGAGGCCTCCAGAACTGCACACAGTACTCCAAGTGTGGTCTGACCAGTGCCGTATACAATGGGACTATGACATCTTGTGATTTTGATGTGATGCCTCTGTTGATACAGCCCAAAATGGCATTGGCCTTTTTTACCGCTGCATCACACTGCCTGCTCATGTTTAGTTTACAATCCACAAGTACCCCAAGGTCTCGTTCACACACAGTGTTACCTAAAAGCGTATCCCCCATCCAGTAGGCATGCTTTTCATTTTTCTGACCCAGATGCAGAACTTTACACTTATCTTTATTAAATTGCATCTTGTTCTCATTTGCCCATTTTTCCATTGTGTTCAGATCTCGTTGAACTCTGTCTCTATCTTCCGGAGTATTTGCCAGTCCTCCCAATTTGGTGTCATCTGCAAACTTGATGAGTAGTCCCTCCACCCCCTCATCTAGATCATTAATAAATATGTTAAAAAGTACCGGGCCGAGCACCGAGCCCTGAGGTACCCCGCTACTCACCTCTCTCCAGTCTGATGAAACACCATTGACAACAACTCTTTGAGTGCGGTTCTCTAACCAATTCCCTATCCGCCTAACTATCTGAAAATCCAGATTGCAGTCCTTCAACTTATCCATCAGAACATCATGGGGAACCTTGTCAAAAGCTTTACTAAAATCCAAGTAAATGACATCAACCGAATTTCCCCGATCCAGCAAACCTGTTGCTTGGTCAAAAAAGGAAACTAGGTTGGTCTGGCAGGACCTGTTGGAGACAAATCCATGCTGACTTCCTTGGATCACCAAATTGTCCTCCAGATGTTTGCAGATCGCTCCCTTTAATATCTGCTCCATTATCTTCCCCACAACAGAGGTCAGACTCACTGGTCTGTAGTTTCCTGGGTCATCCTTCCTCCCTTTTTTGAAGATCGGAATAACGTTTGCTCTTTTCCAGTCCTCCGGGACATCTCCAGTCCTTAAAGAGGTTCCGAAGATGATGGACAAGGGCTGTGCAAGTTCTCTGGAAAGTTCTTTGAGTACTCTCGGGTGCATTTCATCTGGACCAGGGGATTTGAACTCATCCAGTGCAGCTAAATGCCTCTCGACAACCTCTCTATCCATGTTAACCTGCCACCCAGACACTATCCTTTGGCTACAGCCATCTCTAGATGTGCCTAAACACTTTGACCTGTGGGAAAAAACTGATGTAAAATAGGCACTAAGCCTTTCTGCTTTCTCTGCATCTTTCGTTAGAGTTTGTCCATCTGCACCCAACAGTGGGCCTATTGCCTCCTTGACTTTACGTTTGCTCCTCACATAACTGAAAAATCTTTTCTTGTTACAATGGGCTTCCCTGGCCAATCTTGGCTCACTCTCAGCTTTGGCCTTTCTGATGAATGATCTACAGTGCCTAGTAACCTGTAGGTACTCTTCTTTAGAGCTCTGTCCTTCCCTCCATTTCCCTCCATTTTCCTTTTCTTTCTTAGTTCCTCTTGAAGTTCTCTGTTCATCCAAATAGGCTTCTTAGAGCTCCTGCAGTGTTTTCGTATTTCTGGAATAGTCATTGATTGAGCATGCAATAGCTCTTGTTTGAGTAGCGCCCACCCTTCACATGCTCCCTTCCCTTCCAGCATTCTCGTCCATGGTATGACACTCATCATGTCTCTGAGTTTATTAAAGTTTGCCCTACAAAAATCCAACATCCGCGTCTGGCTACAAGCTTCCTTTGCTCCCCATCTCAAAAGGAATTCTATGAGGACATGGTCACTTCCCCCTAGGGTCCCCACCTCCTTCACCTCATCCACCAACTCTTGCCTGTTGGTCAGTATTAAGTCCAGTATGGCTGAACCTCTTGTGGGTTCATCTACCATTTGATAAATGAAATTGTCAGCCAGGCAGGTCAGAAACTTGCATGACTGAGGATGCTTCGCAGAGTTAGTTTCCCAGCACACATCTGGGAAATTGAAGTCACCCATAATGACAAGGTCCTGCCGTTTGGATATTTTTTCAAGCTGCTCACAAAGTGCAGCATCCACATCCTCTCGTTGGTCAGGCGGTCGGTAGCAGTCACCAACCACCACACTGTTTGTTTTCCCCTCATTTATTTTCACCCAGATGCTTTCCACTGCAGATACTTAACGTGGATTATAAAATTTTTGCTAAGGTTGCAGAAAGACTGAAGAAATGCCTTAATGAAATCATCCATCCAGACCAAACAGGATTCATGCCCAAGAGGCATATGAAAAACAACGTCATATTTGTTCTTAATGCAATGGAGGTGATACGTGCTAAAGGAATCCAAGCGGCTTTTGTGTTCTTAGACGCTGAAAAAGCCTTTGACGAGGTGCAATGGAAGTTTTTATTGGCCACTCTCACCCAACTAAAATGTGGGGACAATTTTTGTAATCTCATTAAGCATGTATACTCTAAGCAGGAGGCAAGAATTTTGGTTAACGGAATGTTAACTAAGGACCCTATTCAAATTGGGAAGGGAACTAGACAAGGATGTCCGCTTTCCCCCCTACTATTCAACCTGGTATTGGAGTCTCTAGCTTGTAAAATTCGAGTGAATGCAAAGCTTTCGGGACTTATGATTGCTGGAGAAGACGTTAAACTCAAAAGTTATGCTGATGATGTTGTTTGTGTATTAACCAATCCAGTCTCCACCTTAGAATTGCTGTTTGAAGAGATAAATATTTTTGGGAAATATTCTGGATACAGGGTAAATCTCTTTAAAACTAAGGTTGTTATTTGGCATGTCTGACTTGAATACAGAGATAACCAAAAGGACATTAAAGTGTGAGATCAACCCCAAGAAGGTCAAATATCTAGGAGTCCAAATTGGAAACCGTTCTGAGACCTTATTTGCAAACAACCTTGTTTGCAAACAACTATGGGAAGCTTTGGTTACAAATCCAACAGGACATTAAGAAGTGGAACAGTTTGAACCTTTTGTGGTCAGCAAGAATGGCCACAGTAAAAATGTCAATATTACCAAAATTTAACTTCCTTTTCCAAATCCTACCAATAGATATCAATGACTCCATGGTAAATAAATGGCAGTCTGAAATAAATAAGTGCATCTGGAACTATAAGAGGCCAAGAATTGCCTTTAAAATCTTACAAGATGACAAGAAGAGAGGGGGACAGGGCGTCCCAAATTTAAAATTATATCTACATGCGGAAACACTGACAGCAGTGGCAGATTGGATAACTGACCCAATGACAAGAGACTTGGTATTGGAAAAGGCAGATAGCAAGCAAAGTTTTCATGAAATGCTCTGGCCCTCCCTGAAAACAAAAGGAAAGGAAAAACCCAAGGTCAACTTTTGGACAAGATCTCTCTTAAAGATCTGTAACAAATACGAAAAAAGACTTCTAAAACCAAGGTTATGCTATTCGGCATGTCTGACTTGAATACAGAGATAACCAAAAGGGCATTAAGGTGTGAGATCAACTCTAAAAAGGTCAAATATCTAGGAGTCCAAATTGGAAACCGCTCTGATACCTTGTTTGCAAATAACTACGGGGAGCTCTGGCTACAAATCCAACAGGACATTAAGAAGTGGAACAGCCTGAACCTTTCGTGGTCAGCAAGAATGGCCACAGTAAAAATGTCAATATTACCAAAATTTAACTTCCTCTTTCAAACCCTGCCAATAGATATCAACAACTCTGTGGTAAATAAATGGCAGTCTGAAATAAATAAGTTCATCTGGAACTATAAGAGGCCAAGAATTGCCTTTAAAATTTTACAAGATGACAAGAAGAGAGGGGGACAGGGCGTCCCAAATCTAAAATTATACCTACATGCGGCAACACTGACAGCAGTGGCAGATTGGATAACTGACCCAACGACAAGAGACTTGGTGTTGGAAATGGTAGATAGTAAGCAAAATTTTCATGAAATGCTCTGGCCCTCCCTGAAAACAAAAGGAAAGGAAAAACCTAAGGTCAACTTTTGGACAAGATCTCTTCTAAAGATCTGGAATAAATACAAAAAAAGACTTTGATCCTCATCATATTTATTGAAATCGCCAATAGAGGCGTATTTTTCCAGACAGCAGCAAAAAAGAATAACATGCCCACTGTACAAGGACTTGTTAACGAGAACAGGTGAGCTCAAGAGTCTGCAAGAATTAAACAAAGAAGTATATGAGCTACGATGGATGGAGTACAACCAACTGAAAGCTAGACTAAAAACAGACTTTGAGATTCGAGTGGACAAAAACTCGCCTCTTAGTGATTTCGAAAACAAGTTACTGCTCAAAAAACCACACCTACAGGGCCAGATCTATAAACTTCTTTTGAAATACAAGACTGAGTCGGAACAAGTAAAGACCTGTATGGATGCAAAACATGGATGCAAAACCTGGGCTCCATAATTGCTATGGAGTTTGCTATGGAGTTTGGGAACAAGTTTGGACCAAAATTCCTAAACAAACCAACAGCCAGATTTTAAGGGGAAACTGGTATAAGATGTTTTATAGATGGTATATTACTCCAAAGGTCATTGCAAAAATCTCAGATAGGTTTGATAATAAATGTTGGAAATGTAATAAAGCAATAGGTTCCCTTTATCACATGTGGTGGAATTGTAAGCAAAAAAGTATTGGGCTTTTTTGGTGTTACAGGAAATATTTAAAATGCGATACCCAATGAAGCCTGAATCTATGTTGCTAAGTTTCCACCCAAGTGCTTTATCAAATTCTTCTAGAATCCTCTTCTTCCATGCAACTACGGCGGCACGGTTGGTGTGGGCGAAGCACTGGAAGGCGACTGAGACTCCAACTATTTCTACATGGCTTGACAAATTAGCGGACTTAGCAAAAATGGTTAAGATGTTTTATAGGTGGTATATTACTCCAAAGGTCATCGCAAAAATCTCAGATAGGTTTGATAATAAATGTTGGAAATGTAATAAAGCAATAGGTTCCTTTTATCATATGTGGTGGAAAGGAAAAAAAGTATTGGGCTAAAATACATATGGTGTTACAGGAAATATTTAAAATACGGTACCCAATGAAGCCTGAATCTATGTTGCTAAGTTTTCATCCAAGTGCTTTACCAAGTTCCTCTAGAATCCTCTGCTTCCATGCAACTACGGTGGCGCGGTTGGTGTGGGTAAAGCACTGGAAGGCGACTGAGACCCCTACTATTTCTACAGGGCTGGACAAATTAGCGGACTTAGCAAAAATGGCAAGACTCACTAACATGGTTAATAAGAAACCACCGGAAGAATATGACGAACAGTGGAGCAATTACCTGGACTTTCTTAAGAAAGACAGCAGTAACAGGTTAGGATTAATATGCAATGAGCTGACTACATATTTCTTGAGATAATATCAGACTATACTATGTATGGTATACATGTATAGACTATGTATTAATAATTACTTATTAGCTGGTCGCTTTTTTCTTTTTTACCTTTCTGTAAACGCTTTATATAACAATAAATAATAAAATTTCAAAAAAAATTCTTCCTGGGAGAGTAACATGTATTTGCATAGCAATGTTGGTAATAGCAGCTATGTGGATAGCCACAGCCGTGTTCCGTATATATGGGAGAAGATTCCCTACGTACATTTCATAACGTTCAATGTATGAAGGGATCTGTGCTATAGAACCCTATGAAAGTTAACGTTTTTGGTACTATCACGTATCTGCTAATTAACTGGAGTTCCCTCTAACTCTGTAACAAACACATATTCAGGATTTACAGAAGCCTGGCAATGTTACCTAATGAAGGAGTCTTATTACTTACTTACAGAACATACGGTTGTTACGTACGAAAAATACGTTTGTATGTTGGAAGTAACTTCTCTTTAGGTATCTAACTGAAAGAGTAATATATCAGTTGGGGGAAGCAGAATTCATGTTGTATCTCCATAGTAACTTTAGTCAGGGTCCTTCAGGGTCCGGCTGCATGCCGCCCTTGGAACCAAGTCTAGCCTCTCCAGCGCACATCACCCCCAGACAGATGAGAGAGTCAATGGGATTATAGAGCAGTACCTATGGTGCTATGTCTGTTATCAACAGGATGACTGGTCACGTTGGCTCCCATTGGCCGAATTCGCTTATAACAATGCGACCCATACATCTACCCAGATGACCCTATTCCAAGCCGTCTATGGATATCATCAGCGGTTCCTGCCAGATGCCATTGTGCCACCAACCGTTCCCCAGGCAGCCGCTGATCTGGACGAGTTGCATGCGCAACACCAGGTGTTGAGAGACATGCTCCAGGAGGCACAAGACCAGTACAAGACCCAAGCAGATGCACACTGGAACACGGGGGGCACCTATAGCTGTCGGTGACAAAGTTTGGCTGTCAGACCGGCACATCAAGACCAGTCGACCGTCCAAGAAGCTGGATGCTCGCTTCATAGGGCTGTTCGAAGTGACCGAACAGGTCAACCCTGTGGTGTTTCGTCTACGCTTACCCCGCACCTATCGTATGCATCCAGTGTTCCACCGCTCATTACTGCAACCAGCTCTGCCAGATAGCTCCCGGCCGGCCTTCTCAATCCCTCCCGCTCGTATGTTGGTTGAAGGAGACGAGGAATACGAGGTCCGGCAAATACTAGACTCCTGGCTGCGTCGGGGCGCCCTTCAGTATTTGGTTGACTGGGAGGGATACGGACCCGAAGAATGCACCTGGGAACCCGCCGACAGTGTACACGCTCCAGCATTGGTCAGGGACTTCCATTGCCACTACCCCTCCAAGCCAGGACCTGACCTTGTGGAGGGGGGCCCTGGGAGGGGGGATGGTGTCATGGCCCCATCTCCAGAGGGTGCCTCTGCACCACCGCCTGAGCTCATTCTGCCAGCTCCCTTGGAGGAAGAAGACACCCCTGAACAGCCCAGACACATCTCCAGAGCGTAGGAGGGAATGCAGGAGGACAACGTTGGCAACACGAAGGCAAAGTGCTCGGCTTAGACTAAAGCAACAAGCTAGGTTGGGCTCAGGTGGGGCACATTCATCGGAGGAAGGCTGAGTGCCAGGTGCAGCCACTTGGTGTGACAGCTCAGTTTGTTCTTAAGCACAGCAGAAGTGCTTCTCAGGGTGGATGCAACCTTGTGCACATGTCCACCCGTTGCCTTGACTGGTTTCCTGCTCACCGACGCTTCGGCGAAGCTCTGTTTGACTGATTCCCGGCTTGACCCTTGCTTCACCCGACTAGACTACGCTTTGATTGAATGCTCCACAGATTCCCAGCTTGACCTTGGTAAAGTTAAATGATAACTCTTTCGGTTCTCCTTTGGACTTCATCCATTAACAATTCCTGATAAGACCTGGCCTGGACTTTTGACTACTCTCTGGTACGTGCTTTGAACTTGCTTGACTCTGCAACCATGCTTGCCCTCGCACTAACCCTGCATGTGCCCGGCTAGGGCAGCACACACACACTCTGCCACCCACCCACCGCGCTCTCCCACCGCTTCCCCCACCCACGCACACTCCCCTCTCTACCCCACACTCTTCCCCTGTCACTTCCCCATCCCTATTTGCCCCCCATTCTCCCAAACCCTACACACACACACACACACATCCCCTCCCATTCCACCTACCTCTCTGCCTGCCTGCCTTCCTTCCTTCCTTCTGACTTCCTAACTTCCTCTGTTTCTCCATCTCTTTCCTGTCTCTCAGTCTCTCCCTCTCACCTGCTTCCTGTCTCTCTCCTTTACTTCCTTCCTACCTTCCTTGCTTTCTCCCTTCTATCCATCCCTTCTACCACCCCTTGCCCTCCTTTCTCCCTCCTATACCTCCTTTCCTCTTCTTCCTTCCTTTCCTACAGTCTGCCTCCCCATCTGCTAGCGCCCGCTGGATTTCTTCTATAGCGGGCTTAATTTCTAGTCATAGAATAATAGAGTTGGGTTATCTAGTCCACTCCTCTGCTGCCAACAGGAACTGCTCCTTGCCCTCCTCCAAGTGACAACCTTTCAGATACTTAAAGTGAGCAATCATTTCCCCTCTCAACCTCCTCTTTTCCAGGCTGAACATTCCCAAGTCCCTCAGCCTTTTCTCACAGGGCTTGGTCCCCAGGCCCTTGAACATCCTCGCTGCTATCCTCTACATCCTCTCCATTTTGCTTCTTTTTGAGTGTGGAATCCAGGCAGAGTCTGACCAATGTGGTGAGAAGCAGGACTATGACATCTTGCAATTCTGATGTCATGCTGCTGTAGGTGCAGCCCAAGACTGCATTTGCCTTATTTATTATACTGTCTGCTCATAGTTAACTTACAGTCCACGAGTACTAAAAGATCATGTGTACACACACTGCTACCCAGAAGTGTATCTGGGTATCTATCTGCAAGTTTAAAGAGTAGTCCCTCCACCCCCTCATCCAGATCATTGATAAGGATGTTGAAGAGTACCAGACCCTAAGGTATCCTGCCACTCCTCTCCCGATCTGATGAAACACCATTGACACAATTTGGGTGTGGTTTTGTAACCAAGTCCCTAACCATCTGAAAATCCAGTCTGCAGCCCTTCAGTTTAGAAGAAGAGTTGGTTCTTATATGCTGTTTATAATCGCCTTCCCTTTTCTCTCACCACAACAGACACCCTGTGAGGGAGGTGAGGCTAAGAGAGCCCTGATCTTATTCCTTGGTCAGAACAGCTTTATCAGTGCTGTGGGAACCCAAGCTGGTAGCATGTGGGCGGGGCTCACCAAATTAGAAGTCTGTACTCCTGACCACTACACCAAGCTGGCTCATCAGAACATTAGTTTACCCATCAGAATTAAACCAGTGCCCATCATAGCTCCTAAAATAAAAGACATAAGAATTGGAGCCCCCCTCTGGGAAATAATCAACCTCTATCTCTAATGCAGTGGTTCTCAACCTAAGGGTTGCGACCCCATTTGCGGTTGCCTGGCTCCTTCTGTGGGGCCCCTAGGTTGGCTGCCACCGCGGTGGCAGTGGCCAGCTGTGACGGCGACTGGTGGCAACCGGCGGCAGCTGGCAGCAGCAGGCGGCAACAGCGGTGGTCAGTGGTGGCAGCTAGCAGCAGCAGAGCTATTGCAATGGCTGCCTCCACACTGCCCAACTGTTGTGCGCCTGCGCTCCTGCTCACCTGCGCGTGTATGCTCGCTTGAATGTGATGCGCACACAAGGATGTGCTGCCCCCATGCATGGGCACGCTGTCCACGCACATGCGCACACAGTTGGGGTCGCAGCGTCAGAGTGGTTGAGAACTGCTGCTCTAATGGGAGAATTCCTGGAAGGACCAAAAGAGGCAGTGGTCCGCCCGTTGCTCAAAAAAACCATCCCTGGACCCACAGACTAGATCTATCTTGCACCTAGAGTTCCTGGAGAAGTTAGTTGAAAGGGCTGCAGTGGGCCCAATATTAGCATTCCTGGAGGGAACTTCAGCCCTTGACTCATTTCAGTTGGGTTTCCAGCCTGGCCGTAGGATGGCAATGGCTCTAGTCACTGTGACAGATGACCTCCGTGGCCAGCTAGACATAGGCGGGTCAACACTGCTTATACTATTAGATCTGTCAGCAGCGTTTGACACTCTACATGAAGGAATCTCCAAATGGCTTACAACCACCTTTCCGTCCTTTCCCCACAACAGGCACCCTGTGAGGTAGGTGGGGACTGAGAAAGCTTTGAGAGAACTGTGACTGGCCCAAGGTCACCCAGCTGGCTGGATATGGAGGAGTGAGGAATCAAACTCAGTTCACGTGATTAGAGGCTACAGCTCTTAACCACAACACCATGTTGGCTCCAGATCTCTGACCTTCTTCAGTGCTAATAAAAATTCTGGGATCCCTGACCAGAGTTGCTACAAATACAATCAGTTTTGCTCATGTGAGGTACAGTGCAAACACCAAGGTCCAAAATCAATAAGAGCTATATCCTGGAATGTCTGCTGGCTTTTTCCAAAAGAAAAATTTCACACCATGGTCTCAGGCTTGAATTGTAATTCTGTAGGCCTCTTGGCTTGTAGATTAATGCCAGCTTCCCTCCCTCAAATTCCACAGCAAGTTCCAAGACCAGAATTCTGCACCCCAAATGAATATGTATTTGCTTATTTTCCATCCCGCTTCTGTGACTTATGGGCAAGACATAGGGATGCCCCTGGAATTACAGACTACAGAGATCTTGAAGGATGGGCTCTAGGGCATTGTACTCCCCTGAGGTCCCAGTCCTCCATGGGCTCCACCCCCATATCTTCAGGAGTTTCCCAACCTGGATCTGGCAACCCCACTCCACCATCCAGAGGCTTCACAAGGACCATCCGCCCCTGATGGCGGCTGCCACATATTTCAGGAAGGACACTGCTCTCTTTCCTCCCCAAGACCCTGACTCTGCCTTTGAAGCACCATCATGTCAGTCATAGAATCATAGAATCATAGAATCATAGAGTTGGAAGGGGCCATACAGGCCATCTAGTCCAACCCCCTGCTCAACGCAGGATTAGCCCTAAGCATCCTAAAGTATCCAAGAAAAGTGTGTATCCAACCTTTGCTTGAAGACTTCCAGTGAGGGGGCGCTCACCACCTCCTTAGGCAGCCTATTCCACTGCTGAACGACTCTGACTGAGAAAAACTTTTTCCTGATATCTAGCCTATATTGTTGTACTTGAAGTTTAAACCCATTACTGCGTGTCCTTTCCTCTGCAGCCAGCAGAAACAGCATCCTGCCCTCCTCCAAGTGACAACCTTTCAAATACTTAAAGAGGGCTATCATGTCCCCTCTCAACCTCCTTTTCTCCAGGCTGAACATTCCCAAGTCCCTCAACCTATCTTCATAGGGCTTGGTCCCTTGGCCCCAGATCATCTTCGTCGCTCTCCTCTGTACCCTTTCAATTTTATCGATGTCCTTCTTGAAGTGAGGCCTCCAGAACTGCACACAGTACTCCAGGTGTGGTCTGACCAGTGCCATATACAATGGGACTATGACATTTTGTGATTTTGATGTGATGCCTCTGTTGATACAGCCCAAAATGGCATTTGCCTTTTTTACCGCTGCATCACACTGCCTGCTCATGTTTAGTTTACAATCCACAAGTACCCCAAGGTCTCGTTCACACACAGTGCTACCTAGAAGCGTATCCCACATCCAGTAGGCATGCTTTTCATTTTTCTGACCCAGATGCAGAACTTTACACTTATCTTTATTAAATTGCATCTTGTTCTCATTTGCCCATTTTTCCATTGTGTTCAGACCTCGTTGAACTCTGTCTCTATCTTCCGGAGTATTTGCCAGTCCTCCCAATTTGGTGTCATCAGCAAACTTGATGAGTAGTCCCTCCACCCCCTCATCTAGATCATTAATAAATATGTTAAAAAGTACCGGGCCGAGCACCGAACCCTGAGGTACCCCGCTACTCACCTCTCTCCAGTCTGATGAAACACCATTGACAACAACTCTTTGAGTGCGGTTCTCTAACCAATTCCCTATCCACCTAACAATCTGAAAATCCAGATTGCAGTCCTTCAACTTATCCATCAGAACATCATAGGGAACCTTGTCAAAAGCTTTACTAAAATCCAAGTAAATGACATCAACCAAATTTCCCCGATCCAGCAAACCTGTTACTTGGTCAAAAAAGGAAACTAGGTTGGTCTGGCAGGACCTGTTGGAGACAAATCCATGCTGACTTCCTTGGATCACCAAATTGTCCTCCAGATGTTTGCAGATCGCTCCCTTTAATATCTGCTCCATTATCTTCCCCACAACAGAGGTCAGACTCACTGGTCTGTAGTTTCCCGGGTCATCCTTCCTCCCTTTTTTGAAGATCGGAATAACGTTTGCTCTTTTCCAGTCCTCCGGGACATCTCCAGTCCTTAAAGAGGTTCCGAAGATGATGGACAAGGGCTGTGCAAGTTCTCTGGAAAGTTCTTTGAGTACTCTCGGGTGCATTTCATCTGGACCAGGGGATTTGAACTCATCCAGTGCAGCTAAATGCCTCTCGACCACCTCTCTATCCATGTTAACCTGCCACCCAGACACTATCCTTTGGCTACAGCCATCTCTAGATGTGCCTAAACACTTTGACCTGTGGGAAAAAACAGATGTAAAATAGGCACTAAGCCTTTCTGCTTTCTCTGCATCTTCCGTTAGAGTTTGTCCATCCGCACCCAACAGCGGGCCTATTGCCTCCTTTACTTTACGTTTGCTCCTCACGTAACTGAAAAATCTTTTCTTGTTACAATGGGCTTCCCTGGCCAATCTTAGCTCACTCTCAGCTTTGGCCTTTCTGATGATTGATCTACAGTGCCTAGTAACCTGTAGGTACTCTTCTTTAGAGCTCTGTCCTTCCCTCCATTTCCTGAACATTTTCCTTTTCTTTCTTAGTTCCTCTTGAAGTTCTCTGTTCATCCAAATAGGCTTCTTAGAGCTCCTGCAGTGTTTTCGTATTTCTGGAATAGTCATTGATTGAGCATGCAATAGCTCTTGTTTGAGTAGCGCCCACCCTTCACATGCTCCCTTCCCTTCCAGCATTCTCGTCCATGGTATGACACTCATCATGTCTCTGAGTTTATTAAAGTTTGCCCTACGAAAATCCAACATCCGCGTCAGGCTACAAGCTTCCTTGGCTCCCCATCTCAAATGGAATTCTATGAGGACATGGTCACTTCCCCCTAGGGTCCCTACCTCCTTCACCTCATCCACCAACTCTTGCCTGTTGGTCAGTATTAAGTCCAGTATGGCTGAACCTCTTGTGGGTTCATCTACCATTTGATAAATGAAATTGTCAGCCAGGCAGGTCAGAAACTTGCATGACTGAGGGCGCTTCGCAGAGTTTGTTTCCCAGCACACATCTGGGAAATTGAAGTCACCCATGATGACAAGGTCCTGCCGTTTGGATATTTTCTCAAGCTGCTCACAAAGTGCAGCATCCACATCCTCTCGTTGGTCAGGTGGTCGGTAGCAGACACCAACCACCACACTGTTTGTTTTCCCCTCGCTTATTTTCACCCAGATGCTTTCCACTGTAGATATGCTCTCCTTCAATAGAATTTCCTGACAGGTAAGCCCTTTCCTCACATACAGTGCCACTCCTCCACCTCTTCGATCTATTCTGTTTTTTCTGAACAGTTCATATCCATCCACCGTTACATTCCAGTCATGAGAATCATTCCACCAAGTTTCTGTGATGCCTACTAGATCATACCTTTCCATCAGCATGAGAAGTTCCAGCTCTTCCTTTTTATTGCCCATGCTTCGGGCGTTAGTATAAAGACATCTGAATCCTTTTACTTTTGGTTCCCTATGAGCTGGCCTTGCCAGTTGGGCTGCCTCCGATAGTTTTCCTTCCATACACTCCCTATGTTGATCGTCTCCTTCCCCTAGTGGCTTTAGTTTAAAGCTCTCCTGATGAATCTCCCCAGGTTCCTGCCAAACACATTCTTCCCCAGTTTCGATAAGTGCAGTCCATCAGGTGCTAGTAGGCCTTCCTCAAGAAAGCCTATCCCATGGTCCCAGAAACCAAATCTCTCCTGCCGGCACCAACTACGCAGCCAGTGATTCACCTCCATTATCTTCCTCTCCCGACGCATTCCTCTTCCCTTGACAGGCAAGATTGAAGAGAATACCACTTGTGCCCCCATTTGCTTGAGCTTCCTCCCCAGATCTTGATAGTCTTTTTTAATAGGAGGGATGGTATTAAGGGACATGTCATTCGTTCCCACATGGACCATCACAAATGGGTAGCGATCCGTAGATTTGAGGAGTTTGGGCAGCCTTTCTGAAACATCTTTAATTTTCGCCCCTGGCAAGCAACACACCTCTCGGGTTAGGGGGTCGGGCCCAGCCACATGGCGATCCATTCCTCTTAGCAGGGAGTCTCCAATTACCAGTACTCTCCTTTTTTTTTTCTTCTCAACTCCATTTCCTTCTGTCCCCATGGCCTCTTCCCTTTGTCTTGGACTTTGTTTTGGCACATCTTCCCTCGTTGACCCTTGCACCTCCTCTGCAAGGGCCTGAAATCTATTCTGGAGCTCCAAAGGCCCCGAGAACTGTCTCGCCCTTCGCCGTTCAGTCTTTTTCCGAACTGCCTGCAGAGGCTCCCTATTGTGGTCAATCTCCTTGTCCTCTTCAGGACTGGTTGTATTCTCTTTATTCCATGTTGCAGAGCTCTGGACTACGAACTCCTCCCCTTTCTTACTTTGGGTCAGAGTAATAATTCTGTTTTCTAGTGCCCTAATCTTTTCCTCCAAAAGTCTTACCAGCTTACACTTGGGGCAGCTGTAGTGGATCTTGTCTTCTGGGAGGAAGGCAATCATGTCACACTCACTGCAGATGATGGGATGAGTGTCCTGGAGGTCCATTGTAATGTCTAGGCAGTGGAAGTACTAGGGAAATATAATCTACTGATATAATCTACTGATTCTAATTGCTCGGCCAAGAACCCCAGGCCAAGAGCCCTTTGTCTCTCGCGCCTCTGGTGAGGAGTAGCCCTTTTTAATCCTCGCAACAATTACCCAGCAATCACCTCACCCAGGCTGAACAATAGCCTCACCTGGTCAGCAGCAACTCTCCCCAGTAGCTCTCTCCACGTGCTCTCAGTTGTCTGAGCTACCACTCTCCTTCACTACCCATTTCTGTGCATGATCATCACAATTGTGGCCATCCTTCCTTGACCTGGGATTAAAGCTCAATCCATCAACAGCCGCCTTTCTTGTTCCTCCTTCCCCCCTTAGATGTTGTTTCACATCACAGTGGACGCTAGAGTGTTGCTTAGTAACCAGAGAACTCAGCAGCAACAAGCTGGGGTGAGAGTGCTGGGAATCAGCAAGACTACCTGCCTGCCTCCCAGCAAAAGAAATTCAGCTTGGCTACACCATGCAAGGAGTCCAGGAGGAAGAGGAGGAGAAAGAAGAGGAACAGGAGGGTACCAATGAGAAACTGATCCAGAAACATCAGCTTCCTCTGTCTGCACAGTCTGCTTTCAGCTACATTCCACCACGACGCACAGATCCCCCTGAACTCAGATATTTTCACCAAGAGAGCAAGGTGTGTGTAGAAGGGGAGAGGGGATCCACTAGGAGGGAAGAGGAATGTTATGGGAGAAGATGGGGAGAAATGAAGGACACAAAGTAGCTGTATCTGTTGTAGCAAAAAATAAAACAGAAGTCCAGTGGCATCCTCATGACTAAAAAAAATGTATCCCAAAAAACTCCATCTAACACATTTTAGACAGTTTTCTTTGTTAAAATGCTAAGAAACAATGATCTAGCCCAGTGATACCCAAAGTGGGCGCTACCACCCCCTGATGGGTGCTGCAGCGATCCAGGGGGGCGGTGATGGGCCACAGGTGCATTTGGGGGCGATGAATAACTGTAAGGGGACGGTGAAAGCATAAAAGAAAGAAGAGAAGATTTAGAAAAATTGATTTATGTATTCTGCTCATAACGCTTAATTTTTCTTTGAACATCGTACTGGACGTTAGCTCGGTTTCAGCATACTCCCTCACTTGCATTGAGATATGTGCAATCACGCACTGCTATTGTTCATGCGGTGCCACTGAATTGCCGTTCCAAAACACGTGAGTACTACGAGCATTGCTGCGGGTAACTGCCACTCGTGTGATTGGTCAATCGCAAGGCCAAAGTCTGGAATGGCAGCAGCAGTACTACCAGCAGATTTTGGAGCACGCGATGAATCAGGAGATTTCCCGTAATTATTAGGGTAAAATTACAGCGTAATATAACTCTTAAGTTAGATTGTTGTGATATTGTACAAGTTAAAGTTAACTAACAAATAGTGCGACTATAATTGGTGAGTATTATTTATTTATGTTGTAACTAGGGGCAAAGCCCGTCGTATCCAAGAATACAACGGGCACTAGAGCTTGGCAGTGGGAAGAGGAAGGGGAGGAGTTGTCCAGTCTGTAAGAGCATGGGGTTGAATGTGTGTGTTGTGTGGCAGGTTGTGGTGGCGTAGTGGCAAATGAGGGCATGGGTGTGGAGATATGGGTGTCAAGAGCCTGTGGTTTGGAATATTCGTTGTGTGTGGGAGAAGACTGACCTTTGGGAATTGTGGCATAGTGGTTACAGATGAGCTTTCCAGAGCCATGTCCTCAGATATGTGAAGGGAAAATCAGACTGGAGACTCTTCTTAGGGGAAGATTACATGGCAACCAATTCCCCCCAGTTCTGCGTCATTTCCCTTCTTCTGGGAATTAGGCCACAGACACCGAAATGCCCCTCTGCCCTAATACACATGGGGTAGTCACAGTACACCGGTGTCCACCCTGTTCCTTCTTTTCCATTTTTTCACTGTAGATAAAATGTTATGTGCCCACATGCTTCTTTCATGGTTGCTCCTTAGAAGAAGAACGGATTTTTGTTGTTTACTACCCAAAGAAGTCTCAAAGCAGTTTACAAACACCTTTTCCATTCGTCTTCCCACAATAGTCAACCTGTGAGGTATGTGGGGCTGTGAGAGGTCTGAGAGAACTGGGAATGGGCCGCAGTGACCCAGCAGGCCTAAGGTGTCTCAAAGCATTTTCCAATCATCTTCCCTTCCTCTCCCTCTCACTAGTTACAGTTTCAGGCTATAAGTATTTATTTAGATCTTCCTGCACTTTCCAGCTTCATAGGACTGATGCTGGTCTGCCTGTCTGAGCCCCAGAATACAAACAGTTGCTGGTAAGGGCTGGCCATAGGAGGGACACACCTGCACCACTCCCTCCCAACTGCAGGCAAAAATGGCTCCTTTGAAGGCTGGACTCTGAGGCATTGTACGATATTGAAGTCCCACCTCCCAACCTCCAGGAATATTTCCAACCCAGGGGTAGCTAACCTCCAGGTGGAGCCTGGAGAGCTCCTGGAATTACAGCTCACCTACAGAGTATAAAGATCAGCTCCCCAGGCAGAAAGGGCTACTTTGGAGAGGATTGTGGTAGAGAAGAAACATTTAAGGCCTCCCACACAGGTTGTTGTTGTTGAATTGAAAGACTTGAGGCCTATTGCACAGGATTGTTGTACAGATGAAACAGGAGACAAAAAAAAAACAGTTTCATCTGCAGAATAACGCTGTGCAGTGGCCTCAAATCTGCAGATAGTTGCAAAGAAGAAAGACACATGGCTTGGCTGTGTCTAATCCCCAGCCAGAGCAGTATTTTGAGAAGGGGCTTTTCTGTAGCCTCCCTTTCAGCCAACTGTTTGGCAGAAGGGGAAAGTACCCCCCCTCAAAAGGAATGCCCTGAGGCTCCCCTGCGTTGCTCTTGGAAAGGCCTCCCTCCCCTCTGACAGGGCCTGTCAGAGGTTCCTTCGCAGCAGGCCTGAAGGGCCGTCATCCTTTATTTGTATTATGTTTTTAGTCTAAAACCAAAATTTCGTACCTATTTATAGGGAATAACGTATTTGAGAATTGCTGGTCGCTGTCTCTAGCTAGCGCTGATGGCGTGATGCCGACGCTGTTCGGCGCGGCTACTCGGTAACTGGACAGCATGCGGCACGCACCGGTATTAATTGCTATTAAAATTTAAAAAAAATTAATTTCCAGGGGGTGCTGAGTAATATTTTTTCTGGAAAGGGGGCAGTAGGCCAGATAAGTTTGGGAACCACTGATCTAGCCTCTGATCAGCAGCCAGGATCTAGCCACAGGAATGGTAGTGAACTGTCTGGGCTGTCCTGTGGTGCCAACCCCATCCCTGCTGGCACCACAGGACAGCCTAGACAGTTCACCAGAATGTGGAAGACAGCAAAGGAGGACAGACTTCACAGAACATAGGAGAAGTAACTGTCTTCAGGCTCACTGTCAAACTAGATGGGGCCCAGCTGGGGCTGCTTCAAGAAACAAAAGATTGATTCCCCAGGTGCAGCCAATTAACCCCTTAGCCAAGCTGCACAGTCAAGGCAGAAACAGCTCCTCAATGTGGGTGCAATCTATGTGACAACCCTCTCTGCCAGTTTACTTCCTGTTTTTTTGACTCCTGCTTGCCACTTCTGGATACAATTCTGTTATGGATCATGCAGTGTAAAATTTACAAGACCACAACAAAGACAGCTAAACAGCAAGAGGATTTATTTAGGATACATGTTTGCAAGCATGGAGAGAAAGCTAATTGGTGCATTCTCTGAAGTCTGCATCAGTGCAGCTCATTTTTAAGACCTTGATACGTCATCATGAGGTATCCTGACGCTCACTCCCTCACTGTCCCTTTGACCAATCAGGTTGACGACGAAGGGCGTACAATCTGACCTATCACGGATGGCTATATATCTTATTACAATTTTCTCGCTTTGAACCTCTCTTTTCCGCTCTTCCCCAGATGTTGGTTGCCTCAGCACTTGTTAAGACTGGACTTCGATTCTGTTGAACGACTGGTGATTCAGGCTTGGCTTTCCGGCCAAGGGCATATTCCTCCTGGCTGCTCCTGGGTGCAGCCAAATAGGGCAGCACACAGAATTTACTCAATAAATCTCTTCCAATCAGCACCAAAGAACAGATATCAGCAAGAATGAACAATTTATTTCATTCTCCCAGAAATCCAGGATTGCCTCCAACCCTCAATACTAACATCTTGACTCCCACAAACTTCTTTCCATTTTCCCTCTGCCTGTTTTCCAGCTTTATAAACCCTTCAACCAATATCACTCAGTTTATCAAGACCCATCATCCTTTTAATGGCATTTAGACATTTCCCCGGTACTTCCAAATTTCCTCTGCCATTTCTCCACAACTTTCTCACAACAGGGTAATGTCCAGTTTAAAATGTCAGAGGAAGATGGAGGCTTATACAAATAAAGTCCCTGTTTTGGGACTAAGCATTTATTTAAAAAGCATTACATTAAAAGACTTCAGTCTAAAACAGTTCTCATAGGGGCCCATTATGCACGGCCGCCGAAACGGCGATTTCGGGTCACATGGAAAACGCGGAGGGGGAAGACGCGACGCATACCGGTTATACACGGGGCGGGGCGCGACGGCGGCAAAACCCAGAGTAACCGATTATGCACGCGCCGATCCGGGCGCCGCTTCTGGTTGCGCCCCGCTCACCCGGAAGCTGCGCTTTCTTCCGCGTTTCACTGACGCGGCTTTTTCGGCGGCATGCACCGAAGCTGCAGCCGGTTGCAGCCGGCTCCGTGCGTTATCCGTGATTTTAGTCGCCGCCATTCCACCCCGAATGTGCGTTAAAACGCCCGTGCATAATGGGTCAGGGTGAAAACTTAAAAACCTTTAGATAACAGTTTCATTTGCTCCCATTTATATCGTGCTCAGCTTTCACTTAATCAATACTTATATTTAAACCCATAAAGACCATAGGTTATTTTAGCCCATGCCAGAGCCTGCTTCTGAAAAATGCTGATATTCGCCATTCTCTCCCCCCTCTCTTGGGAAGAACTTTTAACTTTCTCTCTCTCTCTCTCTTTTTTTTTCTACCAGAGAAAGGGGGAGGGTTGGGTGACCAAAAAAGAATTCCTGTGACGTGATAAGCCCCTGGTTGTTATCTCCCGCCCAGGATTATTTTAAAACAATAAAAAAAACTTTCACATTACAAAATTTATCTAAAAACAAGTTGCTTTTGGTTATATCCAACCTAATTTACAATATACAGACACCTTCACTTCTTAGTTGTCAAACATAAACAAACCAAACCTGAACAGACATAGTTCAAAGCAGATGATTCAATTTTAAAACCAAAACAACCACGAACATTTTACTTTCTAATAAAAAAAGAAGTTTCATTGCAAAGACCATTTTTCAATCCCCCGTTCTCTCCCCCTTGTCAGATTTTAAAATGTGTCTCCTAGACACAGAAACCTTGAGATTCCATTCCATCGCTGGACTAAAACAGAGAGGGGGAAAGAAAGCCTATTTTGGCTTCACTGAGCCTAATAATTTTTACTCCATTTACAAAATTAGGGTTTCTCATATCTTATGGAAGCCAACTCTTTGGAGATTTAAGAAACTCCCATAAAACCCACTGACTTATATAGTGGAAACTAACAAAGGGAAAACAAGACCAGTGAGAGGAGGGGGAGAACAATCTTGTCTCCCAGCCGCCTTTCATTTAGCACACACATAAAATTATCTCTTTGCACCCAAAATAAAAAAAACACACATTTAGTTCTTACCAATGGAAATACACATATTATTTATTACATTCAATATAGAGCACACTTGTTCTCTAACCAGAGATTCTCATAAAAGCCAAAAACTTTCTTAATAACATGATATGAATAACTTCAAGACTTATCATGTAGAGGCAGAGTTAGAATAAACATTGCTCAATTAATAACACCTTTATTACATCAATACATAACATCAATAACATCAATACATTATTTCATTTGGTTTCTTATAATACTACAGGAATCACAAAGGGTGATGTTTTAGCAGAAAGAAAACCTATCCACTTTTCCATATTTCAATACAAATATAATTTTTTTCTCACTTACCAATTATGGATTTTAAATCCTGTCCAGGGTATACTCCTTTTAGCCTGCCTAGATATTTATGAACCCGAAAAAAAAAACATAAAAGCGACAGAACATACCGGTCTCTGATTCCGCCACCCCTCTTTCGCTTTTCTCTCACTTTCTCTTTTAGCCTGCTTTGCTTGGACAAGTCCGTACTCTGTCTCATGCTTTCCCAGCCAAAACCCTTTCATTTTGTCCCTTCCACACTCCTTTACCAGTACAGTAACTCTTGTTTATATCATCAATTGTACCTTTAATTTCTCCTTTTCTACATCCCTCCTTCTCATTACCTTTATTTACCAGACTCCTTGGTTGCCTTGCTCCTCTTTCAATCCAAACTTTCCTAGCCTATTCTATGTCACTATTAACCACCTCTGCTAAAATGTTGAATTTCAGTGGGTGTGAAAAAGGAAGGTCCCAAAAGCCAATCTAAATTCTTCTGGGTTCTCCTGAATTTTGGAAGATGCCCCCTCATTCCCCGAATATCAGCAGAAGTAAGGGGCACCTCAACATAGCCAATCTGGTTATTTCCTTGCGGAACCTGGCGGAGAGGGAACTCGGCAGCCACGTTTAATTTCGGGGCAGAAGCCTCCACATTAATAGCTGGCTGTCCCGAGGCTGCCTGCATTGTTCCATCTCCCCAATATTCAGTTTGATCATAAAGATCCCTAAGCTCCGCCAGCCCAATGATGGGTGCAGAGGAAGGGTTACTTCCCCCTGTAGGCTCCAGAGCGGGGAGAAAACCAGGATCAACTTCCCCTCCCTGGATCCTCTTCCTCATGCACAGGACCATCGGGACTAGGGGGCTGATAGGGAGGGGGAGGAGAACAAATGAGTGGATCCCATGTTTTATTATTCTGCTTGGAGGGAGCAGAGGGTTTGACTATTTTGTTTCTTACTGCCATAAAATGGATGGCCATTTTACATTTTTCACTCTGCATTATTTCACTCCAAAGCAGAACATAAGGGATTCCCTCCCCTACCTCCAGTGACCCTCCTCCTTCAAACAAATAAACATACTAAAGATAACAAACATACAAAAGATAACAAGAGCCCAAAGGGGGGCACTTATAATTATTTTTCAAAGCATATTCTGGCCACAGTTTCATGGATCCATCTCCTTTAAACTTATTATCCCATATTTCACACACCTGTCCCAATGGACAATCCTTAGGAATTCTTATCTGACTGTTCGCAGAAAGACCGGGACTTTTGCGCAGTCTGACTGCCAGCAGACGGGGCGTCCCCCAGAGAAAACCTATTATTAGACGTCTTACTCCCCATTGTACCATGTTTCCTTCCAGAACCTGTCGTCTGAGTCTTTTGGGGCCGCAATCCCACGGCTGGCAGCCTAATGCTTCTTAGTAGCCAGTCAGACGCCCATTGAAAATAACCACCCAACAACATCTTTGGTGTTCTTCCAGAGCCTGTCGTCTGAGTCTTTCGGGACCACAGTCCCACGGCTGGCAGCCTAATGCTTCTTACATCCCAGTCAGAACCCCGTTAAAAATCACACCCAAATATATTATTGGAGCAGTGTTCTTATTTAACCAGTCTACTCACCAAGAAATCCTTGCCTGTTGCTGCTGGGTTCTTGACTCACTGGCTGCGAAGCAATGGAACTCATCCAGGGCTAGTCAAAAGAAGACCAGGGCGCCTCCCCGAAATTGAGACCAACAAGTTCTTCAGCCAGAGAGTCAAAATGATCCAAAAGCGGATCCCACTTCTGGATACAACTCTGTTATGGATCATGCAAGGTAAAATTTACAAGACCACAACAAAGACAGCTAAGCAGCAAGAGGATTTAATTAGGATACATGTTTGCAAGCATGGAGAGAAAGCTAATTGGTGCATTCTCTGAAGTCTGCATCAGTGCAGCTCATTTTTAAGACCTTGATACGTCATCATGAGGTATCCTGACGCTCACTCCCTCACTGTCCCTTTGACCAATCAGGTTGACGACGAAGGGCGTACAATCTGACCTATCACGGATGGCTATATATCTTATTACAATTTTCTCGCTCTTTGTTTCAAAGAATACATTCCTTTATATGGAGGGATGCTACATTCAGGAGCTATCTGCTTTTGACAAATTCAAGGTTACTTTGAGAGACAAAGAAATAACTATGAACTTAAGATACATTCTGCCTGACCTAAAAATAAACCATAGACAGACTGTGGCTAAAGTGTGCTCCACAAATCTGTATTTGTGTTCTCAATTGTGTTCCACAAATCTATATAATCTATATCAACTCTGATAAATGGACTGGTTTTGATTCCTGACTCGGCTTTACTGGTATCTTGACCCCTGCTGGCTCCTTTGAACCTCTCTTTTCCGCTCTTCCCCAGATGTTGGTTGCCTCAGCACTTGTTAAGACTGGACTTTGATTCTGTTGAACGATTGGTGATTCAGGCTTGGCTTTCCGGCCAAGGGCATATTCCTCCTGGCTGCTCCTGGGTGCAGCCAAATAGGGCAGCACACAGAGTGTCTGTTGTGGGGAGAGGAAAGGGACGGTGACTGTAACCCGCTCTGAGATTCCTTCGGGTAGAGAAAAGCAGCATATAAGCTCCTCCTCCTCCGCTTCTTCTGCTTCTTAAGTTATTTTTGTCAGCAGGTTTCTTATACAGAATCACAGAATCATAGAGTTGGAAGGGGCCATACAGGCCATCTAGTCCAACCCCCTGCTCAACGCAGGATCAGCCCAAAGCATCCTAAAGCATCCAAGAAAAGTGTGTATCCAACCTTTGCTTGAAGACTGCCAGTGAGGGGGAGCTCACCACCTCCTTAGGCAGCCTATTCCACTGCTGAACTACTCTGACTGTGAAAGTTTTTTTGCTGATATCTTAGCCTATATCATTGTATTTGTAGTTTAAACCCATTACTGCGTGTCTTTTCCTCTGCAGCCAACGGAAACGGCATCTTGCCCTCCTCCAAGTGACAACCTTTCAAATACTTAGAGGGCTATCATGTCCCCTCTCAACCTCCTTTTCTCCAGGCTGAACATTCCCAAGTCCCTACTACTCATCAAGTTTGCAGATGACACCAAATTGGGAGGACTGGCAAATACTTCGGAAGATAGAGACAGAGTTCAACGTGATCTGAACACAATGGAAAAATGGGCAAATGAGAAAAAGATGCAATTTAATAAAGATAAATGTAAAGTTCTGCATCTGGGTCAGAAAAATGAAAAGCATGCCTACTGGATGGGGGATACGCTTCTAGGTAACACTGTGTGTGAACGAGACCTTGGGGTACTTGTGGATTGTAAACTAAACATGAGCAGGCAGTGTGATGCAGCGGTAAAAAAGGCTGGTGCCTGGTATTTATCTTCCCTAGAGCAAATACAGGTCATAGAATCATAGAATAATAGAGTTGGAAGGTACCTCATGGGTCATCTAGTCCAACCCTCTGCACTATGCAGGACACTCACATTCCAATCGCTCATCTATTTTAAACTGCCACCCCTTTGCCTTCACTGAATCAGCCTCTCCATCAGATGGCTATTTAGCCACTGTTTAAAAATTTCCAAAGATGGAGAACCCACCACCTCCAGAGGAAGCCTGTTCCACTAAGAAACCGCTCTGTTAGGAACTTCTTCAGGATGTTTAAATGGAATTTCTTTTGAATTAATTTCATCCCATTCATTCTGGTCTGTCCCTCTGGGGCAAGAGAGAACAATTCTGCTCCATCCTCTATATGGCACCCTTTTAAATACTTGAAGATGGTTATCATATCCCCTCTCAGTCGTCTCCTCTCTAGGCTAAACAGACCAAGCTCCCCCAACCTTTCTTCATACGTCTTGGTCTCCAAACCCCTCACCATCTTTGTTGCCCTCCTCTGGACGCGTTCTAGTTTGTCAACATCCCTCTTCAATTGGGATGCCCAAAACAGAGCAGAATAAAGCGGTACCATCACCTCCCATGATCTGGACATGATACTCAGTTTGATACTGCCCAAAATCCTATTTTAAAAAAGTGTTTTTGTTTGTGGGCCAGTAAAAAAATGAGTGGGAACATCCCCATCAAAGCTACCTGTAATTGCTCTAGGGAGGTTAAATACCAGGCACCTCATGGCAGCATAAGGTCTCAGCACGGGTGGTAGGGTAGCAAGTATTAGGGGCCTGCTAGGAGTCTCCACAGCTTGCTGGGGGGTAAAACGGTAATCATAGAATCATAGAATCATAGAATCATAGAGTTGGAAGGGGCCATACAGGCCATCTAGTCCAACCCCCTGCTCAACGCAGGATCAGCCCTAACCATCCTAAAGCATCCAAGAAAAGTGTGTATCCAACCTTTGCTTGAAGACTGCCAGTGAGGGGGCGCTCACCACCTCCTTAGGCAGCCTATTCCACTGCTGAACTACTCTGACTGTGAAAAACTTTTTCCTGATATCTAGCCTATATCGTTGTACTTGAAGTTTAAACCCATTACTGCGTGTCCTTTCCTCTGCAGCCAGCAGAAACAGCATCCTGCCCTCCTCCAAGTGACAACCTTTCAAATACTTAAAGAGGGCTATCATGTCCCCTCTCAACCTCCTTTTCTCCAGGCTGAATATTCCCAAGTCCCTCAACCTATCTTCATAGGGCTTGGTCCCTTGGCCCCAGATCATCTTCGTCGCTCTCCTCTGTACCCTTTCAATTTTATCGATGTCCTTCTTGAAGTGAGGCCTCCAGAACTGCACACAGTACTCCAGGTGTGGTCTGACCAGTGCCGTATACAATGGGACTATGACATCTTGTGATTTTGATGTGATGCCTCTGTTGATACAGCCCAAAATGGCATTTGCCTTTTTTACCGCTGCATCACACTGCCTGCTCATGTTTAGTTTACAATCCACAAGTACCCCAAGGTCTCGTTCACACACAGTGCTACCTAGAAGCGTATCCCCCATCCAGTAGGCATGTTTTTCATTTTTCTGACCCAGATGCAGAACTTTACACTTATCTTTATTAAATTGCATCTTGTTCTCATTTGCCCATTTTTCCATTGTGTTCAGATCTCGTTGAACTCTGTCTCTATCTTCCGGAGTATTTGCCAGTCCTCCCAATTTGGTGTCATCTGCAAACTTGATGAGTAGTCCCTCCACCCCCTCATCTAGATCATTAATAAATATGTTAAAAAGTACCGGGCCGAGCACCGAACCCTGAGGTACCCCGCTACTCACCTCTCTCCAGTCTGATGAAACACCATTGACAACAACTCTTTGAGTGCGGTTCTCTAACCAATTCCCTATCCACCTAACGATCTGAAAATCCAGATTGCAGTCCTTCAACTTATCCATCAGAACATCATAGGGAACCTTGTCAAAAGCTTTACTAAAATCCAAGTAAATGACATCAACCAAATTTCCCCGATCCAGCAAACCTGTTACTTGGTCAAAAAAGGAAACTAGGTTGGTCTGGCAGGACCTGTTGGAGACAAATCCATGCTGACTTCCTTGGATCACCAAATTGTCCTCCAGATGTTTGCAGATCGCTCCCTTTAATATCTGCTCCATTATCTTCCCCACAACAGAGGTCAGACTCACTGGTCTGTAGTTTCCTGGGTCATCCTTCCTCCCTTTTTTGAAGATCGGAATAACGTTTGCTCTTTTCCAGTCCTCCGGGACATCTCCAGTCCTTAAAGAGGTTCCGAAGATGATGGACAAGGGCTGTGCAAGTTCTCTGGAAAGTTCTTTGAGTACTCTCGGGTGCATTTCATCTGGACCAGGGGATTTGAACTCATCCAGTGCAGCTAAATGCCTCTCGACAACCTCTCTATCCATGTTAACCTGCCACCCAGACACTGTCCTTTGGCTACAGCCATCTCTAGATGTGCCTAAACACTTTGACCTGTGGGAAAAAACAGATGTAAAATAGGCACTAAGCTTTTCTGCTTTCTCTGCATCTTTCGTTAGAGTTTGTCCATCCGCACCCAACAGCGGGCCTATTGCCTCCTTTACTTTACGTTTGCTCCTCACGTAACTGAAAAATCTTAGAGTTTGTCCATCCGCACCCAACAGTGGGCCTATTGCCTCCTTTACTTTACGTTTGCTCCTCACGTAACTGAAAAATCTTTTCTTGTTACAGTGGGCTTCCCTGGCCAATCTTAGCTCACTCTCAGCTTTGGCCTTTCTAATGATTGGGGAATCACAGAAGCACAGAATCATAGAGTTGGAAGGGGACATACAGGCCATCTAGTCCAAACCCCTGCTCAACGCAGGATCAGCCCAAAGCCCAAAGGGAAGGCACTGGCAAGGTCACATTTTATTGAGTCTGCCATGAAAACGCTGGAGGGCATCACCCCAAGGGTTAGACATGACTCAGTGCTTGCACAGGGGATAACTTTACCTTTAGGAGTCTCCATGTTTTCAGCAAGAGCTGTGGTGTGTATGTTTTCAGCAAGAGCAGTGGTGAGTGTCTGCTAGCACAAGTGGCTTCTTTCCTAAAATCATTTCTTTGGGGGGCTGTCCCAGCCTCTTTGCTATTGGTCAGAGGTGACATGGCGTGTTGGTAGAGGGAACACTTGGCTGTACCTGGTCATTCCCATTGGTTGCAACGCAATAGGGAAGGTTGGTCTATGCTGCACGTCACTACCAACGCTGTCACAAGGGGTGTAAAAAGATGGCTGGATTTCCATTGGGAGCATGGTCTGTGGAAATTGTTTCCAGGGGCAAAGGGAACAGAAGGTGGGAGCATGACACCATCACTTACAGGGAGGGGGCTGTATGTGGCATAATGGCAGCACTTCCAGGGCAGGAGGCAGAAGGCATGATGCCGCTGCTTCCAGTGGCGTAAAGGGTGTGTATGGTGTAATGGCGGCACATCCGGGTCAGGGGGTGCATGGGGTGGGGCATGATAACAGCACTTCCGGTGACATCAAGGGGCGTGGTGACATGGCAGGACTTCTGGGGCATGATGATGCCACTTCCGGTGATGCTAGTGGGCGTGGTTATGCAAATAGGTTAATTAATATGCAAGGTGGTGGGCATGGTTATGCTCATTATATACTAACCCTCTCCTCCATTGTTTACAATGTGAGAAAGTAGCAAGGTAGCAGTACAAGTCTAGCAGAATGTCCCGGAGAATGTCTGTAGTTAAAGGAAAGGGGAATTTTTTCAGCAGCAGGACACCTGTAAGACTGCACAGCAGAGCCTGTGTCCCTGTCGCAGTGCTGCTAGTCCAACAGGCCCAAGTTCTCATCAGAAAAGGTCTAAAGATTCGGGGGGGGGGCATTTCTGCAGAAACAACCAAACCAGTGCTATATATTAGAATCTAGCATCAGGACCCCATGGCACCCTAACAGTGCCCAGCTGGAGAACTCAGAACCAACCTGCTGGTGCCCAGCAGCAGAACAGAGTACCCCATTGTGGCAAATGCCCATGCAGGTACAATCTTTTTTAAAACTTGGCAGCTCTTTTGAGGAGAGGCTCCAGCAGTTATGCTGCAAATTTGTCACCTCTACCTCCAACTACTCTCCCACACACACCCCAGGCCCTTGAATAGGCTAGATTTCCCATTGACTTTAATGACACTATCTTTAACCGCTCCTGCGGAGTGGATTAAATAAAGCCCTAAGGGCTATTGGGGAGGAGTTAAGGCGGGCTCTGTCCGTGATAAAAACTCTCGCAGCGGCGAATCAGGAGCCGCAAAGCGGCTCCTGATTCGCCCCAACGAGTGCCACTCTTGGCCCAAGCGGCTGATGGGGAGGCGCGCGAAGCGCACCTCCTCATCAACCGCTTGCTACTGCCTCGCCCGCCAGGGACTCCTTCCCAATTCCCTCAGGAAAGCAGCAGGGATGCCGCGTCGAAGATGCGGCGTCCCTGCTCCTTTCCCGCCACCCCCCAACACCACGCTAATGCCTGAGTCCTACGACCCCCCCGCTCCATCCCCACCTGCCTTCCCGCCCCAACATCGCTCCCGACGACAAGACCCCCCCACGCACACTCCCGTGCCCAGCCGCCACCCGCTAACCCCCCCAAACCCTACCCAGACCCCGTCCCAACACAACGCTGCTTCCCGACACACACACACACTCCGCCCCCCACCCGCCGCCCCCCAACCTCCCCAACACTGACCCCCCTCCTTCCCTTCCCCGTCGCATGAACCGCCCGAACTCCACGCTGCGCCGCTTCACAGCCCGACCCCAACAGCGGCCCAACAGCCTCCCAGGTACGGGGGCCTCGCCTCAAGCCCGACCTCTGCCCATTTTTATAAATGGGCTTTATTTCTAGTAGAGTATAATGGAGAGGAATATATATTCCTGAATCTTGCCGAATCAAAAGTCGAATTTGAGTTTAGTGATTCAGCATCCAAATCCACCAGGAGACTCATGGTTCAGCTTAAAAATAAACCCCGCCCCAAATCAACATTGAGCCTTTTTCCCTGGCTAGGCTAAGCTGAATTGCACACCAATAGTACCAACGTCATAATTTGCCTGGAATGACCAAAAACCTTGGGCTAGCCCTGCATGGTTCACCAGACCAAGAATACATAGACTTGTCGGTCACCATGCCAAAAAGGTAGGGGAACCTTTGTTATATAGCATAAGGCAGCAGATGCAGGGACAGTGAAAGCACACCTGGGCCAGCTCTGCCTCACCTGCAACTGCCACTGAGAGGGTCCCTGGATTCCCATCAAAAAATAGTCTTATACCATGTAAATAGTTACAATTGAAAAGACAAAAATGCTGAGGCTTAACATTGCTCTAATAGCTGTCAAGGACTTTTAATTATAAAAAGGCTGCTGTCCCCTTTAGTGCTTGAATCATGTGCTGCTTTGTAAATAAATCATTGAGTTAATAAGACATGTTTTTCTCTTCTCCCTCTCCATTTTAAGCCAGGAACTGTTTCCTTGTTTGACTGCGTCTTCAAAAGACCTGCTGGCTATGATCCAAAACTCCATCGCTGTGACAGAGAGCATGCAAAAAGCAGAGGACTTCATGTTAATGATGAGGTGATTCAGTTGTGGACTTCGCACTGTGTTTTGCAGAGTTTCTTGAAATTCCCTCCAAGATCCTCAGAGGGTTGAACACACCTGTTAGGCTGAGGTTAGGCTGAGAGTGTGTGGGCTAGTTCAAGCTCACCCACCAAGAAAGTGCCCCAAGCCATCTTGTTAATCATTTTAACCAGTGATCCTAAACTCAGATGATAAAGTTAAAATTAGTTTCAAGCAGTGGGCATGATCCAGCCAAAATCCCTCTTGAAGCTTAATGATTTTTATGCTTCTGGCAATCTGTTCCCTTACAGGCTCAGTTCCCTCCAACTGTAAAGTGGGAAGAACAGTAATAGGCCAGATCTACCTTGCAGGCAAAACACGGAAAGGCACCTTAAAGGCTCATCAACAAATTAAAACATATTTTGACAATCCAAAGCTATTTTTTTCAGAGACAACTTTGTTGTAAGAACTAGTTAGGCCAGCCTTTCTCAACATTTTTACCATTGAGAAACCCCTGAAACATTCTTCAGGCTTTGAGAAACCCCAGAAGTGGCAGAATATGGTTGGGAAGCAGAGCTGTGGACACACCCACCCAGGCTTATCATTACCATGCTGGTATTGCCCGAAGATCTGGGAGGCCTGTATTTGAATCTCTCTTTATTCATGTAGCTCCTTGGGTGACACTGGACTGGTCCCTGTCTCTCAGCCTGACCTACCTTACAGGCTTGAGCAATGGTGTTTTGCAATATTTTGGTTTTAGGCACAAAAATGTTTCAAGAAAATGTCAGTGACCATAAAACTAAGGAACAAGTCCAAAGGGAAATAGGAACACTCAGAGTCCCTGAAAAGGCACCACCCTACCCTTTGGTCCATGCGCCAATGCCCTTAAAGGGCATCCTGACAAAAAGCACTGAGCAAGGAAAGGGACAATAAAATCATATCAGCCTGTTGAAAGTCACAGGAGCACAGCTGGGATAAGAGATGGTAACTCTTAAGTCTTCATCATGTGCAAGACTCTGTATTTTAACAAAGCATATGGCATTCCATCTTGGGCCTTGGGCTCAGCCTAAGGGTGATTTTCAGGATAAAATGGAGACAACAACAACAACCTTTACTGGCATAAAAATAAGAGAAATCAGAATACAGTCAATTAGTTGTTAAGTTCATGCAGCTTAATTGCCATTTGTAAGAATTTAGCCACTTTATCAATTGTATCTGGATCCTGATTGGAGAGAAGGGACTGTACCTTGCATTTATCAGAGTAGCCCATACATTTAACTAGGAGTGAGTCCAGGGCTTTAGCCCGAATGGCATTGTATATGGGGCAGTAAAAAACACGTTGTGCCTCTGCAATAAAATGGAGACAAGAATGAGGCCAGTCATTTCTTTTGGGAAGAACAGAGGGATGTAATTGAATTAAATAAGCACTAATGGTGCTGAATTGTTGTTCACATCAACATTTTACTTTTTTTCAGGCTATGGCGGTTTTGATCATTTGAGGTCCCATGCCCTGGAAAATCACTATAAATTTGCCTCCTGCTTTAACAATAAAGATAGAGGTAGAGGCTACAGGGAACCTTTCTGCAGGTGGATTTAGAAACTGTCTTGATCAGGACCAAAGAACATTCCATTAGGAAGGTCCCCTCAGCATGAACCACCATGTTTAGTAATATCTATAGACTTCTGTCTTATGGAGACATTGTGGGGGGCATATACTTGTGCTCTCCCAGCTGTACTGACTCCAGATTGGAGACCAAATCAGATTCAAGGTTCTGGTTTTAAAGTCCTAAATGGTCTGGGACCAACATATCTACAGGCCTGCTTCTCCCTGTATGCCCCCCCCCCAAGGAGAATTAAGGTTGAGCTAGCAAAATTTGCTTAGGGTCCCTGGCCCCAAAGAGATCAGACTCAGAGCCTGGACCTCTTTGGCCCTGGTGGAGCACTCTTGCAAGAGCCCTGCAGGACCTTGGACAGTTCCTCAGGGCTTGTGAAATGGAGCTATTCCCAGGCCTATGGTGGAGGCGTAAAAACATTGCTGGATTGAATTGGCATCCTCCATCTGGGGACCGAAAAACTTCTCTGCACCCTTTCTCCTTCCTTGCCATCATAATTCTAGAACAGGCAATGAAGACTGGAACTGTCTTTAGATGTTTGAGATTTTTAATTATTTATTCTATGCTTTATTTATTGGGGGGGGGTTGTCTTGCCACATTGTGGAATAACATCTAAAAATGTTCCTACAGGAAAAAGCAAGACCTCTGCCTGTCTTAGCCTCCTCTCTATATGGGAGACGTATTGACAAGCCTGTGGAAGAGCTGATCCGAGACCACGTGCGCATCAACCGTGTGCAAGCTGAGTTCTATAGGAAAAATGGAATCACTTGCTTGGTAGAAAAATCATACCGAAGCATTGACCCAATCTAAGGCCTTTTGTCCTAGCACAGAGCAAGATTCCTTTGGCCAGGGGTCAAACACCCCTCCCTCAATCTTCTTTCTAGGTTGCAATTTGGGTCTCTTACAATTCTATATCATCCTATGAATTCATTACAGGATTTTAAAGCTAAATTACATGGGCCTTGTTTTGGCGTGTTACAGATTATAAACTTGAGCGTTTAGCAATTTAATGGGTGTGAGCAGTGTCGCATCAGGTTATAGCACTAAGAAAAGGTTGTCAGCACCACTAGAGATGTGCAAAAAATGATTCATTATTCAGATGCGCAAGAAATGATTCACCCGAATTCCAATTTCAGTACTGGGGTTCAGGTTCAGTTAGATTTGGGAAAGCCAAGTTTTTCAGTTCCAAGGCATTTAAAGTGACTTAGGTCTATTTGAATATCTCCTGAGCTGCCAATCAGCTGATCTATGGAGAGGCTTCTCTCTTTGAATCTCCCCCTCCCCCAGGTTGTCCAATGAACAGCAGATCCACAGGAGGCACCTCAGGCAGTTGTGCAGGGAGGGCTGGTTCAAACCACCACCCTGCACAGCCCAACAATCAGCTGATTCTGCAGAGAGCTGGCACTCTGCAGGGTCGGACTGGGTTCTGCTGGGCTGCCTGGACTGAATTGGGCATCCCAACAGGCTCTGCTAAACAGCACCCTGCATTCTGGCCTGGCCCCTCTGCTTTGTAGCTGGGTAAACATAGCTCAGAAGAAAAAAGGAAATCACGAGGCACATTGATACTGTAGTCTTCTCTATGTTTATAAGTGAAAAGGTTATAACATAAAGTCTAAATGTTATCAAGCACTTTATTAAATCCCCAGATGATGAGCATTTTGCCAATGTGATACTACAACTACTACTATGACAGTATATTGGAAGAGCAACCACTGATGAAGATAAAACAGAAAGCAGGTCACTTAACCTAGGATCCCGTTTTGGTTAACTCTTTATGTTTGACCATTTAGACTTTATGTTATAACCTTTTCACTTATAAACATAGAGAAGACTACAGTATCATTGTGCCTCGTGATTTCCTTTTTTCTTCTGAGTTCACATTGAGGAATCCACGGTTCTATACTTGATGGGTAAACATAGCTGTCAGTGGGAGCCCACTGCAGCAGGGTCAGGGAGTGTGGGCCTGGAGCTGGCCCATCAGCTCACCCACCCTCACCCGACAGCTGGAAGTACCTGTGTCAGTGCTCATGCACTGATTCCAGCAATGATAATGGGCAATATTGTGTTTTTAGGCACAAAAATGTTTTAAGAAAAGGCAGGTCATAAAGCTAAGGATGGGGAGGGGGGGCCCACACCACCATACTGCATTACCCTGCTGGGGCTGGCTGAAAGAGCCCACTGTGGGGGCTGATTCTGGGCTCCCTCCTATGCTGATCAGTCCTGGAGGCAAGAGCTTTCAGCTCCTGACTGTCATGGGCAGACAAAGCTCACAATCAGGCTTCTATAGAAAGAAAGCTTTAATTGGAAGTAGATCTGAGCACTTTAACATCTGAAGTCAAGACTGTTCGATATCGGGGATGCAAGCAGTTATCAATACAATTCTCCCGCCGAAACCAGACCCGTTCCCAAGTGCCATCCCAGGCTTCCTGCCAAAGTGCCAGAGTTAGCACAGCCTTGGTCAGACCGGCGCCCCAGGCTACAGATAAGATGTTTACAGGGACACTGGCAACAATGTATCACAGCAGGGAGAACATGCAGTGTGAAAGCGGAGGGATCAAAGGAGAGGGGGATCAAAGAGATACTACAGAGCCATAAGCATTCTGGTTACATGGGAAAGATAGCAAGAGCACAGCACACAAAGATGGAGTCTCTCGGGTTCAATGAAATCAAACATGGCAGAGAGCAGAGGCTGATCCTGACATTCCTCCGGTCCAAAAACACATTTCCTCCTCACTCCCCATCTATGGGACGAGGACAGTGGGGAAACTCCCGATGGAAATCCCGCAACAATTTTGGGGCCCGGACATCACCCGCCTCCACCCGTTCTCTGTCCCCCATGGGGAATTCTTTCCAGTCCACTAGGTACTGCAGCTTCCACTTGTGCCAGTGAGAGTCCAGGATCTTGTTAACTTCGTAGTGCGTGTCTTTGTCCACATAGACAGGAATCAGGGCAGCAGTAGGCGGGTGCCAGTCGTCTGGTAGCGGGGCACGTTTCAGCAAGCTGGAATGAAAAATGGGATGCACATGTCTATAAGTCATAGGCTGGGACAATTCAACAGTCACCGCATTAATCAGTGTTTTCACAGGGAAAGGCCCCACAAATTTCCGCCCCACTTTTTGTGACGGCTGCTGACACCGCAGGTTCTTAGTAGATAGATAAGCCAGATCACCTACAGCCCAGGCAGGGGCCTCCACCCGTTTCCTGTCAGCCTGAGCTTTGTACACACGTTTCACCTCCTCCAGGCACTTAACAATGTCCAGCCAGGCCTTGGAGATCCCGCTCGCCCATTTTTTAATGTCCGGGGTGTCATGGGAAGAAATTTCCCAGGTGGGTACTGCAGTAAGGTCGGCCCCATAGACCACTTTAAACGGGGACACCCCAGTAGACGCGTGGACCCCGTTGTTGTAGGCAAACTCAGCCAGGGGGAGGAGGGAGACCCAGTCCGTCTGCTGATGGTTAATAAAGGAGTGCAAGTATTGTTCCAGGGTTTGCTTCACTTTCTTGGTCTGGCCATTAGTCTCCGGGTGATAGCCCGACATGAGTGCTTGCTCCACTCCCAGCAGCCTCAAAAGCTCCCGCCAGAACTTGGCAACGAAGTGGGGCCCCCGATCCATCAAAACCCTCCCCGGGATCCCGTGCAGGCGATACACGTGTTCAATGAATAACGAAGCCAACTTTGGTGCAGACGGCAATCCCACGCACGGGATGAAGTGGGCTTGTTTGGAAAAAGCATCCACCACCACCCAGATTACAGTTTTCCCATGACTGGGCAGGAGGTCAGTAATAAAGTCCATTGTAATCTCCACGGATATAAGGGTGTGGGCAAAGGCTGCAGCAGTCCCTTCCGCTTGCCCCCCATAGGCTTAGCAGTAAGGCACACAGGGCACCCCTGAATATAAAGTTCCACATCCTTCCTCAAGGTGGTTGATAATATTGCCCAACACCATTGCTGGAATCAAGGCAGTAATGCCTGCGCACCAGGTGCAGAGTTTTCACAAAGCCAAAGTGCCCAACGGGCTTAAAATCGTGGCACAGTTTCAAAACATCTTTCCGCCAAAGGGACAAACAGACGATCCTCTTTAAAAAACAAACCCTCTTTCTCAATAAGATATGGTTGGAGGCTGGCAAATTCAGAGCCCAGCCACACATCCTTCCAGCCCCCAGGAAAGGGTCCTCCCCCTTTTGTCTTGCTACGTGTCATCACCGTCAGGCCCAGCTGGGAGGGGGTAAACACAGTGTCGACCAATTGGTTTACAGTCATACTGGGGGAGGCGCGAAAGCGCGTCGGCCAAAAAAATTCATTTTACCAGGCAGATTCTTCAGGGTGAAGTTGAAGCAAGAGAAAAACTCCGCCCAACGCATCTGCTTGGCGGACAGCAATCGGGGTTGCTTCAGGGCCTGCAGGTTTTTGTGGTCTGTCCAAACGACAAATGGGTGAGCTGCCCCTTCCAGCCACTGCCGCCAAGTTGTTAATGCAAGCTTCACCGCTGCTGCTTCTTTTTCCCAAATTGCCCAATTCTTTTCAGGCCCAGAAAATTTTTTAGAGATGTACGCAAGAGGGTGCAACTTTCCCTCTTGCCCCTCCTGGAGGATCACTGCCCCCATGGCAACATCCGAGGAATCTACTTGCACCTTGAAGGGCCTGCGTGAGTCTGCATGGGCCAACACGAGTTCAGTGGTAAACAGGGCTTTCAGCTGCTCAAACGCCGACTGGCATCGGGCGGTCTATGCCAGCGGCATGCTGGGCTTGGCCGCCAATTCCCCCCCCCCTTTGGTTCTCAGCAGGTCAGTTAGCGGAAGGGCCACCTTGGCAAAATTGGGGATGAACGAACAGTAAAAATTTGCGAAACCCTTTGCAGCTGTTTCTGCGTGCGCGGGGGTTCCCATGCCAATAAGTCCTGGACCTTCCCGGGGTCCATTTCAATTCCAGCACAGGAGACACGGTAGCCTAGAAATTCCACTGCCTTCCGACGGAAGTCGCATTTAGAAAGTTTCGCGTAAAGGCGGTGAGCCCGCAAGCGGCGCAAGACTTTACGCACCAAAGACACATGTTTCTCTAGGTCCTCTGAATACAGCAATTATCATCCAAATAAACCAGGGCCCCCTTGTACAACAGGTCATGCATTACCTCGTTAATTACATTCATTAACACGCCTGGAGCGCCGGTGAGGCCGAATGGCATGGCGGTGTATCCAAACTGCCCTGGGGGGGGGTGTTAAAAGCAGTCAAGTAGAAGAAGAAGAAGAAGAGTTGGTTATTATATGCCACTTTTCCCTACCTGAAGGAGGCTCAAAGCGGCTTACAGTCGCCTTCCCATTCGTCTTCCCACAACAGACACCCTGCCTGGTCAGGAGAGTTTTATCAGTGCCGTGGCGAGCCCAAGGTCACCCAGCTGGCTGCATGTGGGGGAGCGCAGAATCGAACCTGGCATGCCAGATTGGAAGTCCGCACTCCTAACCACTACACCAAACTGGCTCTCCAAACTGGCAGCCAAGTACTCATGTCCCTTCTTAATCTGGACCCGGTAATACGCTTCTCGCAAGTCCAGTTTAGTAAAAATACGTGCCCGCTCAAGATGACTCGGCAAGTCTTTGATTAAGGGCAAGAGGTAGGCGTTGCACGTAGAAACTGCATTCAAGCCCCTGTAGTCCGTGCACAGGTATAGGGATCCGACTTTCTTTTTTACGAACAAGACGGGCCATCGGGGAGGTGGCAGGGCGGATGAAACCGCGAGCCAAATTCTTGTCAAGGAACGCCCAGAGCTCGTGCATCTCCCTGGGGCTCATGGAGTACAGTTTAGCCCGTGGGAGGGGCTCCCCGGCTTCAATTCAATAGCACAGTCTGTTTTACGGTGGGGGGGGGGGGGAACTGATCGCATTCCTTTTCTGTAAACACATCTTGCAAGTCCCAATACTCTTTGGGCAACCCCTTGGGGCCCGTCCTCGCCAGGGCAGCTGTCTCAGCGCCGGGCCGTTTTGGGGCACCCTTGGTAGCTGAGCGGCAGTATGTCTCACACCTCGGTTCCTGGAATTGTACAGTTCCCTTCCTCCATTTCACACTGGGGTCGTGCTTCTGCAACAAGTTCAGCCCCAGGATACCCGGAAAAGCTGAGCTGGGTGCCACCACTGGCTGGATCTTTTCCCAATGCTCGGCCACCTCCATTTCTAGCAGAAGCGTCTTGCTCACTGCTTCCCTCCCCCCCGAGGCGCATTTCCCATCCATCTGGGTAAAGTGGAGGGGTTTGGCCAGGGCCACCTGTCCCACCCCCAACATTTTTGTCAACGGGGGATTAATCAAAGTCTTTGTACATCCACGATACTCTGGACCCCCACCTTCTTCCCCGTTTTTGGCACAGTCAGAGACACTGGGAGGAAGACTAAGCGGGGAGCACTCACTGAATGTTTGCCCCTGCCCGGGACCTGCTGGTGGGGCCTCTTTACAGCAGTTCGTCCTTGTTTTTCAACGGCTCGCCCGAGGCACCCTCCTCCTCTGCCCCGCTGTCAGAGGCAGCGTCGAACAGCACTGGTTCGTCCAGGGGGGCGAGCAGGGAGCGGACCGTTCTCTTGGCGGGGGTCTTCTGCATGGGTGCTCCTGCAGCAGGCTTGGTGGCCATGGCCGTGGTCTTGCCGGACGGCTTGTCTCCATAGGTGGGCGACTGCTTCTTGGAGGGGCACTGGGCAAGGAAGTGGCCTTGTCCTCCACATCCCAGGCAGAAGCCCTTCTCCTGGCGCTGGCTGCATTCGGCTGTGTCAACCCTGGGGGCTTTCGGGGCCATCGCTTTCTTTGGGGTGGACATCTTGGGCGGAATCTTGGGCTTTTCACCACCCAGCTCGGCCGCCACACGCAGATGCCTCTCCACTTCCCCGGCCAGGCGCACCCAACCCATCACCGTCTCGGGGTCGTCCAGGTGCAGGAATTTTTGCGCTAGATCCTTGCGCAGCCCCTCTCGGTAGGCGTGTACACGCTGAGCCTCTCCCCAGCGTGGGATCGCTGCGGCCAGTTTCTGGAACTCTCTGGTGTACTGGCTCACCGACCAGGCGCCCTGCTTGATCGATTTCAGGCCAGCCTCCGCCGTTTCCACCTCAAACAGGTCCTCTAACCGCTTTCGCATGCAACGCATGAAGTGATCATAATTGCACACCTCCGCCGGCACATAGCAGTACAGGTGGCCTCCCCATCCATGCAATCACCGACGAAACGAATGCGCTCGGCATCGTCTTGGAACATGAACCCCACCTCCATCATGTAGGCTTGGAGGTGGACTAGAAAACTGGGGAATGCATTGGGGTCCCCAGTGAAACAGGGTTTTTAACCTATACAGGCGGCGGATCTCTGGTCCTTTGAACTGCGGCGGCAGCTGGGGTCTGGCAGCAGGATTGGCTGGCCATCCACCCCAGGTTGCCCTGCCCGGCGGCGTGGGAGGAATTGGGGCGGTGAGCCCCCTCGGCTCTCTGGGTCCGGCTCCGTTCCCCTGGGGTCATGGCTGCCGTGGTTCCCTGGGTCTGGATGCCTCTCCCTGGAGCAGAGGCTGGCGAGGCTCCCATGGCTCGATTCCTTCTCCCCTAGGCGGCGGCGGACGTGGCTCGTAGTGCCCCACTCCAGGTCCTGGCGGTGGCTGGCCCCGAGGTGGGCATCCCTTGGTGCGCGGGGCACCCATCGCTCCTTCGCTTTTCCAGGGGCCAGCCGGGAGAACGATCGCTGACCCTTCTTTGGGAATTGGTGCCGGCCGATGCATCTCGGCCAGGAAAAGCCTGCCACTCATTGCGATTCTTCTCCCAGTTTGCCAGTCACTGTCGTAAGCCACTCTCCCATCCGGCCCACACAGTCGCAAAGATCCAACACCTCCATCATGGTGGCAGCTTCTCGGTCGGGCACCCCTCTCGGGAAAGCGGGTCCCCACTTGATTCGTACCGTGGGGTCGTCGTACCGGGAGGTCCGGCACCGGTCCGTGACGTGCTGCTCCAGGAAGAATTGTGGTACGGGGCTGAAGCCGTCGAGCGCCCGTGCCATCCCAGACCGAAACAGCGCCTGAGTGGCTGTCCGGGCTCGCGCCCCAAGAGGCGTGAGCATCATGTCTCCCTGGTCTGTAGAATCGACCGGGTCGATAGGCTCGACCGGCTTGGTTTCCCCTTCTGGGGCACCGGTCGCTTCGGCCTCCCCTTCCAGGAGGCCGGGAAGGAAGGTGCCCCCTCCGAACTCAGCCATCAGTGCGGAGGAAGGGCGTTGTGAGTCTTGACTTACTGTCAAGGGCAGACAAAACTCACAATCAGGCTTCTATAGAAAAAAAGCTTTAATTGGAAGTAGATCTGAACACTTTAACATCTGAAGACTGTTCAATATCGGGGATGAGGGGGATCAAAGAGATACTACAGAGCCATAAGCATTCTGGTTACATGGGAAAGACAGCAAGAGCACAGCACACAAAGATGGAGTCTCTCAGGTTCAATGAAATCAAACATGCCAGAGAGCAGAGGCTGATCCTGACACTGACAACCTAGGCTGGGATGCCTCCCCCTTACAGCTCAACCAGATCACCTTGGCCTGTGAGTGTGATGGGGTTTGAAACCACCCCACCTGACAAGCAGCCGATCCCAAGAGAGGCTGCTCTCTGTAGATCAGTTGCTTGTCAGGCTTTTTTTTTGGCTGGAGGGCGGTATTTGGGTTTCCGAATCAAACTAGGGATTCTCAGTTTGGGCAAGAACTCAAGGGGAAAAAAACAAGCAAATCAGTATTCAGGATGTGTTGAGTTTTGCTCATCCAAAAGCTCACCTCTAACTGCCACTACTATGAAGAGAGGATTTGGCTCAGCAAAGTAGCCGTGTGGTTTTTCCATCAGTATCTTCTTCCGTCACTTTGCAAGACCTGCCGAAGATCTGTAGGTTATGAGGCTGATTCAGACCGTAAGAATCAGATCTTAGATCAGAAACAGACAACACAAGAGCAGTCACTCCTTACCCTTGCTTAATTGTGACTTTTTAGTCTTGGAAACTACAGTGGTGTCTTATTGTGCTGATGTTGTACTAGTTACAAAACAGACGTTCTCCTCTATGCAACTGCAGAAAATTTGTTTGGTTTTCCGAACTATTACAACATAAGAGAAGCCATGTTGGGTCAGGCCAGTGGCCCAAAAAGTCTAATACATATAGTGGCCCAAACCCAGAGGTCCACCAGTGGGGCCAGAACTCCAGAAGTCCTCCCACTGTGGCCCCCCTCCCCAGCACCAAGAATGCAGAGCATGACTGACCCCAGAAATGTTCCATTAGACCTTTGCTCCATATATTTCCATGAACAATTAAGACATATCTAAGCTTTTATAGGTGTTTTTATTCTTTTATTATGTGAACCGCTGTGAACCCAATTGGGAACGGCGGTATATATAAATTTAAATAATAAATAAGCTAAAAGCAGACATTTAAACTTGATTTTATGAGAGAGCTGCATGACTTGTGACCCACAGCCCTTCTCTGAACAGATCAAACAGCCCTTGCCCATTCCATAAACGGGTGCTTTGTTTTCAGACGTATCCTGGCTCTTCCAAAAGGGTCTCTTGCAGCCCTGATGAGAGCAGAGCTTGGTTTCCCCTCACTCAAAGCCCGTGCCCACTTAGCTATTCTGAAATCTTGGAAGAAAGACACAACAACCAAATCAGATTCTTTAAGCCATCGAAGTTTTAAGCTCTTATTGAGCAAAGACAGGACTCGGTCTGACTTTTTTAGCTTCATTCTTTCACGCTATACTATACCAGATTACTTACTGCATACATCAGCCAATATCTCTGATGTACGTGATTGGGTGCTCAAAGCTGATTCATTGATTGATCACTCTTCAATTCTGCTATCATAATCAGCCCCATGGTATAAAACAATTTAAAAAGACCACTCTAGAGCATCATATTTAGTAAACATAACAACATGCAATCTTAGAATCTTTGTGGTTTGAAATGATGCCATCAGCCATGCTCTTTGGACGATATATGTGGAAATTCATCTGTGGAGGAACGGCCCCACTATGTTTTGGCTTGTCCCCTTTACTCCGAACCCAGGGGCAAATTCCTTGCCAAGTTACTACCAAACTCACACCCCACTTCTGATTTTGATAAAGTGACCTATCTGTTATCAGATGTTGACCCCTATATTTCATATAGAGTGGCACTTTTCGCTCTGGCTGCCAGGAAGATCCGAGCCAAAGCTTTTTTGTAGGTGTTGATACACCATGATACACCATGTTTTTTTAAAAATTGTAACTCAGTAGCCCTTGTCTACAATTTGGTCCAAAGGTGTGCTAGCGGAAGAGTGGCAGGGCAGCCCCCGAGGCAGCAGCCGGAGAGGAGGATGAGCAGGAATTGCTGCCCAGTACCAACTGATTCTCAGAACAGGGGTTGGGGACCACTGATGTATGCAATATTGGAGAAATATTGTTTTATTCGTATTTGTACCATATTGTTTTTGGCTACACACAATAAATGTTGTACCATATTGTTTTTGGCTACACACAATAAATGTTATCGTATCGACTAAATACCTAGCAGTAAGCAGTTTTATCCGTTAGCTATTCTCCTGTTGCCCATATTAGCTACTTCACCTTAGTAGATTTGTTGGGCATTTTAAGTAAGGGTGAAGGCCATTACACACAAGGAGGTCAGTGCTTCAGAGGAAGTTGGAGATAAATTTTCGTGCCAATCAGAACAGAAAGCCAGGCACTCAGTCAACAATTGAGAGATGGATCTTAGCTTTTTTGAAATGCAGTGAAACATGAATTCATTCCTAGGGCCAGGGTGGCCAAAATGTGGCTCTTCAGATGTCCATGCTGGTAGGGGCTCATAGTGATTATAGTCCTTGGGTATCTGGAGAGGCACAGTTTGGCTCCCAGGCCTAAGGCATAGTTTGGTGATTTCACATGGATTCTGTTCACATCCCATCTTCAGTATTTAATTGCTGGTAAAGAAAACCTCAAAAGAGACAAAATGATGCAGAGTGACATTTCCACCATAAGTCAGACATTTGTTGCTCAGGTGGTCAAGTAGTGTTGCTGGCTCCGAACAAGGCCACTTTAAAGCATTCATTGAAAAACATATGCCTAATGTGAGCCTGTAGACTGGTAGATTGCTCCACAGCTTTCCTGTGTAGCATTTTTATTTTGGGGCCTGAGTTCCACTACCTGTCTTGTCACTCCAAAGTAAATCCTGCTTTGTAATGGAGCCAGCAAGAGGGAAAGGGATCCAGCCTTCAGTGGCACCCATTCCATTTCAACCAACCACTCCTGATCAACCTGCCTCAAAGTGAAGGCACCCTCTATGTACACCCAAAAAACATGGGAGTTTGCCAAACAAGCTCTAACATATTTTCTCTTTTTTATTTTGCTGAAAGACAAATCCAAATTAAAATAATCTAAATGGAGATTGATTTTTTAAAACAAAAATAAAAACCAGCAAACTGACATATCAAATCCAACATTTAAAAAAAAGTCATTAATGGCAGTATTATTTAGATTTGGTTGCATCACCAGCTAAGTCTATAGGAGTTAGGAAAGATTTTCTTGTGCAGATACTCCACTATATCAGTTTGGCTCTCCAGCAATTCAAATTCAAAAAATGGAATCTAAAAACATAAAGAGAAGGGAGAATTCATTAGTGAAGCCACAGCATTAGATGGACAAATCGAGTATAGTTACTTGTTCTCTCCCATACATCTGGCTCATCTGCAGTTTCCTCCCAGGTTTTACAGGGTTGCAACTTGGGCACCAGAACAGGGCCCTTCCAATATACAGAAAGAAGAGAGGAGGCAAGGACAACTCCCCATGCATTTCATACCTTCCAAATGCTTACTAGTACAGAGAAAACTTGTTGCTCCGAAGTGGTATAGTAGTCTGCATTGCATGGGTCTAGTCCAGCGGTTCTCAACCCTCCCGCTGCTGCGACTCCTGCTGCTGCTGCTGTGGTGGTAGTGGCGACCCAAAGAGGGTTGTAGGGTTGCGCATGTGTTGGTGATCGAAACATTGCCTACCTGAAGGTTTCTTCTCTTCAGTGGGGCGAAGTCCTCCACACTGATTAGGTCACGCCTCCTACTGCTCTTTGCAGAGTAATGCAAATTAGCAAGCCTTCTGGGATTGTGGTAGGCTGACCCCTCCAGGCCTGGAATAGCCAAACTCCAACCAATAATGTTCTTTTCCAACCAACTTGATGAATCATTTAACTTCTTTAATTATTGAACTTAAACATGAACAGCAATATTAACATGAAAACCAACTCTTTTTCATAACATATATGATTTTCACCTTTTTTGAAACACAAATTGAGGAGGGTAAAATATATTGGAGGACATCGCCCCACAGAAGAGAAGAAGCCTTCAGGTAGGCCATTGGCATAATAGCAAAACATGTATATAAAAGACAAAACAATTCAAATCCCAGATCACTAGCAGAAAATCCCATGGAGGAATTTTGCAATGGCTTCAGTTACTGGAGGATTATGATCCAGTAAAAGAGCGTAATACTGTGGAGGACCATGAATCTTGCTCGCCTGCATGAGAGGATATATGTAGCATTCTCTAAGATGGTTGTGTTGCTCACAAAGGAGGAGAACATGTTGCACTGACTCAGGTTTCTTGGTGGGACATGAGCAGTATCTGTCAGCATATTGGATGTTAGCATATCGACCTCTAGTCACTGCCGCTGGAAGAAGGTTTAGCCTTGCATTAAAAAATCGCTTCAGGGAAGACTATTTTAAAGATGTAAAGTACTCCGGGATCCTTCTTGCTGGGAGATAGTTATCAAAAAAGATGGGAGAGCATGTTCTGTGTGCTCCAGCAATAGTGTTCTGATAGTTAATATCCAAGATTCGTTGTCTGGTGTTGTTGTAAGCTTGGTTCTCTTCACGGTTTTCCAAGAGTTCAATAGATAGGCCTAAAGACTGTAATTTGATGTTAATCTTCACAAACCAGGGAGATAGAAACTTATCAGACAACATAAGATAGACTAAGCTCCCAGCTTGGGCTCTAAAGTTCAGGCGGAGCCAGCATTTAAAGATACGGAGCCAAGCTAAGCTAATGTTTTGTTCTCCTTGAGTAGGGGAAGTCCTCCACACTGGTTATGTAACAAAGCTAAATAGGGTGGGCTTATGTTATGTCTTACAGATTCAGCCTGACACCTGTTTCAAGACTCGTCTGCCAAAGATTACCAATTCCTCCTCCTGAGCCTCAATTTTGTAATGCCTCACAAAAGAAGTAAAAGAGGACCATGTAGCTGTCCTACAAATCTCCTCAATCAAGGCTCTGGTTCTAAAGGCTGCCGAGGTGGCTGCGGCTCTTGGTTGAGTACGCCGTGATATTCTTTGGACAACTCAACCCTTGTGAATCATAAGCCTGCTTGAGACACAATCTTATCCAATAACTTACTGTAGACTTTGATACCTTATTACCTATGTTTGTTATACTGTAGGCCACAAATAAGACCTCTGTTAATCTAAAGGCCTGAGTCCTTTTGATATAACACCTTCAATGCCCTTCTGACATCTAATTTGTACCAACTCTTTTCTGTCTCCCCTGTTTAGAAAGAAGGCTGGAATCACTATTTGCTGGTTCAAATGGAAACCTGAATTGACTTCTGGCACAAAGGACTTCTGGCACAAACAAAACAGACCGTTTACGGAAAATACACAGATCTTTAGCAATTGATACGGCACCCAGTTCAGACACAACTTCTTTGCTGTTGTAACCGCAATCAAAAAGGCCACTTTCCAAGACAAGTACTTTAATTCTATTTATTTGAGAGGTTCAAATGGATGCCTTGTAAGCGTCTGAAGCATTTTTGAGAGGTTCCATGTTGGAAACCTATGTTGGACAGGTGTAGCTAATTGAGCTGCCCCTTTGAGATATTTTCTGATCATTTTATTGTTTGCAAAGCCTTTTAGACCTTTGAAATCCAACACAGCTGCTAAGGCTGACACCTGACGTCTCAGCATATTAGGCCTTCACCCTTTACTTCTACCATCATGTAGGAACGCCAAGATATCTTTAAAAGGCGGTTTCATAGGGTCCAAAATGCACTTCTGTGCCCATTTTTAAAATGCTAACCAGATATAGTTATATATTCTCCTGCTTGCTGGATGCCTAGCATGAAACATTACATCTGCAGTCTCTTTGGGAATGCCAGAATCTACTACACTTCCCTACCAATTTCCATGGCATCATTTTTAACCACTGAGGATCTGGGTATCAAAGCGGTCCTTGGCTTAACAGATCCGGAGTCACTGGCAAGGACCATGGGTTCTCTTCTGATAGTTGTATTAAGTCCGAAAACCATGGTCTCCTCGAACACCATGGTGCCAATAGTATTACAGTTGCTTGATCCTCTCTGATTCAATACCTTGTTCAACAGTTCTGGAGAAGAGAGTCTATAGCTTCTGACCCTTTTCCCAGAAACCTAGACATGAATCTGTTCACTTTGTTTTGTTTTTTTTTGCTGTGATGAACAGATACATTATTGGATTTCCAAAGAGAAGGATGATCTGCTGGAACACTTGATTGTTGATTGACAACTCCTTCGGGTCCATATCCTCGCAGCTCAGCCAATCCACCATCACAGGGCTGATCCTGTGTTGAGCAGGGGGTTGGACTAGATGGCCTGTATGGCCCCTTCCAACTCTATGATTCACATTCTGGGTGCCTTGCAGACACTGGGCCTTTATACCATGGACATGGCTTTCTGCCCACTGGCAGACCATCACTGCCTCCTTGTGAAGCAACAACACTCTTGTAACCCATTGCCGATTTATGTGCTTCGGTTGCCACGTTCGTTTTGATTAGGACATACTGGTCCTAGAGTAGTTCCTGAAAGGCTACCAGAGCCAATCTGACAGCCCTTAACTCCAACAGATTTATGCTGTAGGTTAGTGGTCCCCAACCCCCAGTCCATGGACCTGTACCGGTCCATGGATCAGTCGGTACCGGGCCACAGCTCCTCCTCGTTCTCCTCCCCGGCTGCTGCCTTGGAGGCTGCCCTGCCACTCTTCCGCTAGCACACCTTTGGTGCTCTCTGGCAGCTGCCATGGCTGGGGCTCCCCCTTGGCGTGGTACTGCGCAGCTGCTGCTGGCAGCGTCCCCCAGCAGATGGCGGGAAGTCAGGGGCACCAGCAGAAACGCAAGTGGAGCAGGTGCTCAGGCGGTGGTGGAAACGTCCCTCGGGAAAAACTACCCCCCCCTGTCCTCAGTAAAATTGTCAAGCGTTGACTGGTCCCCAGTGATAAATAGGTTGGGGATCACTGTTTGGTGTTGATCAGAGTGCCTCAGTGAATCAGCTCTCTGTATGTTGCCAGATTGCTCTTTTGCATGTTGATCAAGAACCCATGTTCTTGAAGTGTGCATACTGTCACCTCTACGCTCTTCTGAGTGTCCCTGAGACTCTCCCCCTTCCGCAAAACTTCTTCCAAATAAGGATGTGGACAGCTTTTTGTCAAAGAACTGAGACCAAGGTCATCATCACCTTCGTAAACCCCCTTGGAGAGGAAGAGAGGCCAAAGGGTAAAGCCCTGTATTGGTAATGTTTGTTCCTGAAGGCTAATCTGAGGCATTGCCTGGAAGTCTGATGCATTGGAATGTGCAGGCAGGCTTCTTTCAAGTCCAAAGAAGTCATGAAGTTGCTGACTTGAAGTGCCTGTAGAATGGACCAAAGGGACTCCATTCTGAACTTCTGTTTCCTGACAAATAGGTTTACTTCCTTTAAGTTAAGAATCACCCTCAATTCTCCTGACTTCTTGGGCACAATGAACAGTACAGAATATACGCCTTTTGCCCCTCTGAGATGTTGGAACTTCCTCTATCGCCCAAATATCCAGTAAATGTTGAATAGCTGCCTGTACTAATGAGGCTTTCATTTCTTTGGGTACAGGGGATGACACAGACTTAGGAGGGGGGCAAACTGTATCTTGTAGCCGTGCTCTACAATTGACAGGACCCACTTGTCTGAGGTGGACCGCTGCCATGCAGGAAGAAAAGTCGGCCTCCTATTCTGGCGTCAGACTGTAGATTTTTTTTTAAATGTTGTATTTCCATACCTTTGTTTGTTGGGGTGATACTGTGGACTCTGGTATTTAGATTGTTATGGGAAGGAACTTCTTCCTTTAGACCCTTTTGAAACTTGTATGAATGAAAGGACTGAAAGGATTTATTTTTAAATTCCTTATCTTTCTGAGAAGAAGTCGATGGCATCGCTTTTTTCTTCTCTTTGGTCTCTACTAAGATTTTGTCTAAGGCACCTTCCCCAAAGAGAAATCTGCCTTAAAAATTTTCTATTGCCAGATTAGATTTTGATGGGTATCCACTTTCCAGTGTAAGCCAGAAATTACCCGTGGCTACTATATTGGCCCCCTGTGCCCTGGCTGAGAACTGTAATTCATCCTGGCAGGCTGCAGGCACTTGGCAGAGCAAACTGGCAGGCTCTTTTGATCTTTAATAGAGCCCTCCACCACATTAAAGGGTCTGGCTCTGGACCTTGCAACAAGTCATCAGTCCAGACTACTGCTGCTCTGGCGAAATTAGAAAGAACTGCATCTGCTCTGATAGCTAAGGAGAGGCAGGTGCGGATGCCGGCGTGGCCGCCAGCACACTGGTGACACAAATGCCCATGCATGGAGTTGCTGCGCATGCACGTTTGCGCCCCCTGCTGGTGCAAACGCACATGTGTGGCAACTGCACATGTACATTTGCGTGCAGCTGCCGCACATGCGCAGTGCCCGGCCGCCGGCTCTCCCTCACCCCTGGAGGCTGGCCTCGAGCACAAAAAGGTTGGGGACCACTGCTTTAGGACGTTATATCCTTCTTTGCTTAGTACTGCTCCTGATAACATAGCTACCACAGAAGCAGCAACCAGTGAGATCAACCAAATACCCCAATATAAGATGGGGGAGACTTGTCTTGGCAGTAGCATGTGCGAAAAGGATCTAGGAGTCTTAGTAGACCATACATTGAACATGAGTCAGCAGTGTGACTCAGTGGCTAAAAAGGCAAATGGGATTTTGGACTTTATCAAACGGAGTATTGTTTCCAGATCACAGGAGGTGATGGTACCGCTTTACTCTGCTCTGGTTCAGCCTCACTTGGAGTACTGTGTTCAGTTTTGGTCACCCCAATTGAAGAGGGATGTGGACAAACTAGAGCGTGTCCAGAGGAGGGCAACAAAGATGGTGAGGGGTTTGGAGACCAAGACATATGAAAAAAGGTTGGGGGACCTTGGTTTGTTTAGCCTAGAGAGGACTGAGAGGGGATCTGATAACCAAGTATTTAAAAGGGTGCCATATGGAGGATAGAGCAGAATTGTTCTCTCTTGCTCCAGAGGGACAGACCAGAACCAATGGGATGAAATTAATTCAAAAGAAATTCCATCTAAACATCCGGAAGAAGTTTCTGACAGTTAGAGTGATTTCTCAGTGGAACAGACTTCCTTGGGAGGTAGTGGGTTCTCCATCTTTGGAAATTTTTAAATAGAGGCTAGATAGCCATCTGACAGAGAGGCTGATTCTGTGAAGGCAAAGGGGTGGCAGGTTACAGTAGATGAGTGATTGGGATGTGAGTGTCCTCTGCATAGTGCAGAGGGCTGGACTAGATGACCCATGAGGACCCTTCTATGATTCTATTGATTTTAGATCCTGACCATTCAGCTCTCATAACAACTTCAAAGTCATCAGCAAATGGGCATACTTTCAGATTATTGGGGGGTTTCTTGAAATCTTACACCCATCTCTTACATCTCCTGGTTTTTCCTGAAGCAGGTCACAATCTCTTCCTCATAACAGAGACTTTTAGTGACCTTTTTCGAAGGTTTTTGAAAATGTTCTGCTTGAAAAAGTCTGGAGGAGACTTCTTTAGAATGAGAATCTGTCCCCGGCCATTCCCCATCCTCCTTGTCAGAAGCCATTGCTGTCATGTAGCAGCTGACAGAAGATCCTCCCTTTTTCTCCCACTGAATGTTGATAGGTATCTCTGTGCTCTGTGCGCTGTCACTTTGGTCTCCTGCTAGAGGAGGACACTGCTCTCACAGAATCATAGAATAATAGAGTTGGAAGGGACCTCCTAGGTCATCCTAGGTTAGTAATTCCATATCAGGCATGGAGCTCAGGATAGGAACAGGCAAGTGGTGACCCAAGGGCTCAATCAAGGGGGCTTTCCTTTTTTTATTCAGCACCTGGCAAGTAGGCTGCTCACATCCAGGTGAGGCCTTGAGATCTTCCAGAATTAATCATAGAATCATAGAGTTGGAAGGGGCCATACAGGCCATCTAGTCCAACCCCCTGCTCAACGCAGGATCAGCCCTAAACATCCTAAAGCATCCAAGAAAAGTGTGTATCCAACCTTTGCTTGTAGACTGCCAGTGAGGGGGAGCTCACCACCTCCTTAGGCAGCCTAGTCCACTGCTGAACTACTCTGACTGTGAAATTTTTTTCCTGATATCTAGCCTATATCATTGTACTTGAAGTTTAAACCCATTACTGCGTGTCCTCTCCTCTGCAGCCAACAGAAACAGCATCCTGCCCTCCTCCAAGTGACAACCTTTCAAATAAAGAGGGCTATCATGTCCCCTCTCAACCTCCTTTTCGCCAGGCTGAACATTCCCAAGTCCCTCAACCTATCTTCATAGGGCTTGGTCCCTTGGCCCCAGATCATCTTCGTCGCTCTCCTCTGTAAAGGTGAAGGTAAAAGGTAAAGGTATCCCCTGTGCAAGCACCGAGTCATGTCTGACCCTTGGGGTGACGCCCTCTAGAGTTTTCATGGCAGACTCAATACGGGGTGGTTTGCCAGTGCCTTTCCCAGTCATTACCGTTTACCCCCCAGCAAGCTGGATACTCATTTTACCGACCTCGGAAGGATGGAAGGCTGAGTCAACCTTGAGCCGGCTGCTGGGATTGAACTCCCAACCTCATGGGCAAAGCTTTCAGGCAGCTGCCTTACCACTCTGCGCCACAAGAGGCTCTTTCTCCTCTGTACCCTTTCAATTTTATCTACGTCCTTCTTGAAGTGAGGCCTCCAGAACTGCACACAGTACTCCAGGTGTGATCTGACCAGTGCCGTATACAATGGGACTTGTGATTTTGATGTGATGCCCCTGTTGATACAGCCCAAAATGGCATTTGCCTTTTTTACCGCTGCATCACACTGCCTGCTCATGCTTAGTTTACAATCCACAAGTACCCCAAGGTCTCGTTCACACACAGTGTTACCTAGAAGCGTATCCCCCATCCAGTAGGCATGCTTTTCATTTTTCTGACCCAGATGCAGAACTTTACATTTATCTTTATTAAATTGCATCTTGTTCTCATTTGCCCATTTTTCCATTGTGTTCAGATCTCGTTGAACTCTGTCTCTATCTTCCGGAGTATTTGCCAGTCCTCCCAATTTGGTGTCATCTGCAAACTTGATGAGTAGTCCCTCCACCCCCTCATCTAGATCATTAATAAATATGTTAAAAAGTACCGGGCCGAGCACCGAGCCCTGAGGTAGCCCGCTACTCACCTCTCTCCAGTATGATGAAACACCATTGACAACAACTCTTTGAGTGTGGTTTTCTAACCAATTCCCTATCCACTTAACTATCTGAAAATCCAGATTGCAGTCCTTCAACTTATCCATCAGAACATCATGGGGAACCTTGTCAAAAGCTTTACTAAAATCCAAGTAAACGACATCAACTGAATTTCCCCGATTCAGCAAACTTGGTCAAAAAACGAAACCAGGTTGGTCTGGCAGGACCTGTTGGAGACAAATCCATGCTGACTTCTATGAGGACATGGTCACTTCCCCTTAGGGTCCCCTCATCCACCAACTCTTGGCTGTTGGTCGGTATTAAGTCCAATATGGTTGAACCTCTTGTGGGTTCATCTACCATTTGATAAATGAAATTGTCAGCCAGGCAGGTCAGAAACTTGCATGACTGAGGATGCTTCACAGAGTTTGTTTTCCAGCACACATCTGGGAAATTGAAGTCACCCATGATGACAAGGTCCTGACGCTTGGATATTTCTCAAGCTGCTCACAAAGTGCAGCATCCACATCCTCTCGTTGGTCAGGCGGTCGGTAGCAGACACCAACCACCACACTGTTTGTTTTCCTTTCGCTTATTTTCACCAGGATGCTTTCCACTGTAGATATGCTGTCCTTCAGTAGAATTTCCTGACAGGTAAGCCCTTTCCTCACATACAGTGCCAATCCTCCACCTCTTCGATCTATTCTGTTGTTTCTGAACAGTTCATATCCATCCACCATTACATTCCAGTCATGAGAATCATTCCACCAAGTTTCTGTGATGCCTACTAGATCATACCTTTCCATCAGCATGAGAAGTTCCAGCTCTTCCTTTTTATTGCCCATGCTTCGGGCATTAGTATAAAGACATCTGAATCCTTTTGGGCTGCCTCCGATCGTTCTTCTTCCTTACACTCCCTATGTTGATCGTCTCCTTCCCCTTGTGGCTTTAGTTTAAAGCTCTCCTGATGAATCTCCCCAGGTTCCTGCCAAACACATTCTTCCCCAGTTTCGATAAGTGCAGTCCATGAGGTGCTAGTAGGCCTTCCTCAAGAAAGCCTATCCCATGGTCCCAGAAACCAAATTTCTCCTGCCGGCACCAACTACGCAGCCAGTGATTCACCTCCATTATCTTCCTCTCCCGACGTGGCTCTTAGCCTGGGATTCTTGGCCGAGCAATTAAAATCAATAGATTATATTTCCCTAGTACTTGCACTGCCTAGACATTACAACGGACCTCCAGGACACTCATCCCATCATCTGCAGTGAGTGTGACATGATTGCCTTCCTCCCAGAAGACAAGATGGACTACAGCTGCCCCAAGTGTAAGCTGGTAAAACTTTTGGAGGAAAGGATTAAGGGATTAGAAAACAGAATTATTACTCTGACCCAAAATAAGAAAGGGGAGGAGTTCATAGAGCCCTGCAACTCGGAATAAAAAGAATACAGCCAGTCCTGAAGAGGATAAGGAGATTGACCACACTAGGGAGCCTCTGCAGACAGTTCGGAAAAAGATTCAACGGCGAAGAGCGAGACAGTTCTCGGGGCCTTTGGCGCTCCAGAATAGACAATTGGCAAGGAGCAGCCCTTTTAAATCCTCCCAACAGTTACCCAGCAATCACCTCATCCAGTCAGCACAATAGCCTCACCTGGTCAGCAGCAATTCTCCCCAGTAGCTCTCTCCACATGCTCTCAGTTGTCTGAGAGATCAATTACAATTGATCTCTAGTCACCAGAGATCCATTCCCCCAGAGAAAATGTCTGTTTTAGAGCATAGACTTCATGGGCTTACATACCATAGAATCATAGAGTTGGAAGGGGTCTCCTGGGTCATCTAGTCCAGTGGTCCCCAACCTTTTTATCACCGGGGACCACTCAACACCGGGGACCACTCAATGCCTTTTACTGAGGCCCGGTGGGGGGGGTAGTTTACTCCTCTACTCTCAACCACTGCCCTAGCGCTCTCTGATCGCTATGGTAATGTTTAAACATCCCTTCAAAATAAGATACAGACACGCCACAACAATGAAGTGTGTTGTAAAGGGCTGGGGGGGATGAAGTAAAGGGCTGGGGGGGGGAGAAGGAGGCCTTCGGGGCCCACCTCCAATTAGTCGAAGGACCACATGTGGTCCGCGGCCCACAGGTTGGGGATTGCTAATCTAGTCCAACCCCCTGCACTATGCAGGACACTCATAACCCTATCGCTCATCCACTGTAACCTGCCACCACCTTAAGCCTCTCTGTCAGATGGCTATCCAGCCTGCTTAAAAATTTCTGAAGACATAGAACCCACCACCTCCCAAGGAAGAGTGTTCCACTGAGAAACCACTCTCACTTTCAGGAACTTCTTCCTGATGTTTAGACGGAATTTCTTTTGAATTAATTTCATCCCATTGGTTGTGATCCATCCCTCTGGGGCAAGAGAGAATAACTCTATTCCACCCTCTACAAATACTTGAAGATGATTATCAAAGTGAGGCCAAACCAGAGCAGAGTAAAGCGGTACCATCACCTCCCATGATCTGTACACGATACTCCGTTTGATACAGCCCAAAATCCCATTTGCCTTTTTAGCCACCGAATCACACTGTTGACTCATGTTCAATGTATGGTCTACTAAAACTCCTAGATCCTTTTTGCACATACTACTACAAAGACAACTCTCCTGCATCCTATATTGGTGTATTTGGTTTTTCCTACCTAAATGCAGAACGTTACATTTGTCCCTATTGAACATTTTATTCAGTTTAGTCCACTTCTCGAGCCTATCAAGATCATCCTGTATTCTGTTGCTGTCTTCAGTTGTGTTTGCTACCCCTCTCAGTTCTCCTAGATTTTAAAGGAGATTTTCTCTTTCTGGAGCCCTGCTCCCGCAGATGAAGAATCGGTGTCTTCACTTGGGGATGGGGAGGAACTGGCCTCCCTCTGTCTATTTTGGGATCGTGGGAGGGACTGTGACTTCTTTTCTTGTACTCTGGCTGCAGTCTGAGTTTGTGGAGGAGCACCTAATGTCCATGGGATCCACAAAGGCTGCCAGTGCTTTCCCCCCACTCTGCCAGTGAGGGTGGTAAAATGGCAGGGGAAAAACTGCAAGCTGGTGTTGTCTGCAGTTGCCCTATTTTCTGCTCTTGCTAGGGAGGTTTGTAGAAGGAGGGGCCCCACCGCCCTGCCCAGCCACAGTTCCTGCTACAAGCACATTACCAGTGTGCTCTTGTAATCTCTCAGTGATGGTCCCGGGTGCAGCTGTGTTCTGCCCGGAGGCGTCGTGTCTCCAACGGGCGATTTCTTCTCCTCCCCAGTCAGCCAGAATGGGGGGGGGGGGGGGTTGAGGGAATTCTCCCCCTTCATGCCTGCAGATGGAGCCAGAAAGTTTCTGAGCTTTCGCAGTCTCTTTCTCTTCCAATTGTTTTGATCTTTCCTTCTTTCTGGATTCTGCCCCCAAGGCCATTTTCCTCTTAGTGGGGGTATTTTGCATATTCTGTTTGCTCTCTCTCCCACACTTCTTTGCTTTTTGGTTTGCAGATCAAGAAGCTCAGTTTCTAAGATCCTGCTCAGACTGTGCAGGGCAACAACACTGGAGGGGTCAGTCTACCAGGATCCCAGAAGACTTGCTAATTTGCATTACCCTGCAAGGAGCAGTAGGAGGCGTGACCTAACCAGTGTGGAGGACTTCCCTCACTGAAGTAGAACATAGAAGACTGAGGCAGCCAGTGCCGCAGTGGGGAGGGGCAGTGCCAGCGCTGGCTGGTGCGCTGGCGGTGGCCCTCCTCTCTGAGCCACTGGCTGCCTTGGCCTTCAATGATTGCCAGCCCGCACGCAACCCTACAACCCTCTTTGGGTTGCCGCCGTCACCAGTGGTTCTTCCCCTTTGGGTTGCCGAGGCCGCTGCTGCCACAACCAGGACAGCGGCGGCCTCGGTGACCCCCCCTAGGTTGAGAACCGCTGGTCTAGTCTGTTGCATTATGTGGACCCACAAGCCACCATAGTAAAACACAAATACATATTTTCTAATAGTTTAGAAACGAATAGATTTGAATGGCCAGCAGCTAACTTTGCTAAAGAATTCCCACATTTTTCAAATTCCTTGGCCCCTAGTTCCCTTCCCAAAGGGAAGGGTTTATGTATACACTAGGGGCCAAGCCTGTTGCATTCAGGAATACAACAGGCGCTAGATTAGGGGGCTGGAGTGGAAGAACACTGTGGATGGTCTCCCCCTCCCCCGAGGACCTGGAAAGGCTGCAGGTAGCTGTTACGGAACTCACCGGCAGGGGCAGCTCTCATGCGGCTGGGATCTGCAGCCTCCAAGCCTCAGAGTGAAGTGAAAGGAGGAGTGGGTGGTCAGCGGTGGGGGACGGAAGGCAATGGGCTGGCCACTGGACAGACAGGCAAGCCAGTTGGAGGAGGAGGTGGCACTCAGGGGCGGGACAGCCGCCCTGAGTGGGTGTTAAGCGCTGAGTGGCACAAGCCATGAGACATTCCAAAGCCTTACCAGAAATATATATTGGAACAGATTTGCATCCCACCCTTCCTTGAGGTCCACCTCTCACAACATAAAACCAGCAAGCTTCGTCAGACTCTCCCAACTCTCAGTAACAATACAAAAATCATAAAAACAGTAATATAAAAATTACTAGATTTTAAGCCCATTTTATATTAGAATAAAATGGACGCTAGCTACTGTCCCTGGGGACAGCGCTTGGTGGCTGGCAAGGGTGGGAGAAGATGGCAAAGGCTCCTGCGCGCCCGGGAACGGCGCAGGGCGGCTCGGCCGCCCTGCGCCCTCCCCGGGCGCGCAGAAGCCATTCTCCCCTCCCAGCCCCCCAACTGCAAAGGCTTCTGCGCGCCCGGGAAGGGCGCAGGGCGGCTCTGCCGCCCTGCGCCCTCCCCGGGCGCGCAGAAGCCATTCTCCCCTCCCACCCCCCCAACTGCAAAGGCTTCTGAGCGCCCCGGAAGGGCGCAGGGCGGCTCGGCCGCCCTGCGCCCTCCCCGGGCGCACAGAAGCCATTCTCCCCTCCCAGCCCCCCAACTGCAAAGGCTTCTGCGCGCCCGGGAAGGGCGCAGGGCGGCTCGGCCGCCCTGCGCCCTCCCCGGGCGCGCAGAAGCCATTCTCCCCTCCCAGCCCCCCAACTGCAAAGGCTTCTGCGCGCCCGGGAAGGGCGCAGGGCGGCTCGGCCGCCCTGCGCCCTCCCCGGGCGCGCAGAAGCCATTCTCCCCTCCCAGCCCCCCAACTGCAAAGGCTTCTGCGCGCCCGGGAAGGGCGCAGGGCGGCTCGGCCGCCCTGCGCCCTCCCCGGGCGCGCAGAAGCCATTCTCCCCTCCCAGCCCCCCAACTGCAAAGGCTTCTGCGCGCCCGGGAAGGGCGCAGGGCGGCTCGGCCGCCCTGCGCCCTCCCCGGGCGCGCAGAAGCCATTCTCCCCTCCCAGCCCCCCAACTGCAAAGGCTTCTGCGCGCCCCGGAAGGGCGCAGGGTGGCTCGGCCGCCCTGCGCCCTCCCCGGGCGCGCAGAAGCCATTCTCCCCTCCCAGCCCCCCAACTGCAAAGGCTTCTGAGCGCCCGGGAAGGGCGCAGGGCGGCTCGGCCGCCCTGCGCCTTCCCCGGGCGCGCAGAAGCCATTCTCCCTTCCCAGCCCCCCAACTGCAAAGGCTTCTGCGCGCCCGGGAAGGGCGCAGGGCGGCTCAGCCGCCCTGCGCCCTCCCCGGGCGCGCAGAAGCCATTCTCCCCTCCCACCCCCCCCAACTGCAAAGGCTTCTGAGCGCCCGGGAAGGGCGCAGGGCGGCTCGGCCGCCCTGCGCCCTCCCCGGGCGCGCAGAAGCCATTCTCCCCTCCTACCCCCCCAGCGGCAAAGGCTTCTGAGCGCCCGGGAACGGCGCAGGGCGGCTCAGCAAGCCGCCCGGGCCCGCAGAATCCTTTGTACTCCCCCAGTTGGGGGAAGGCACAGGGAGCCGCAGGCCTACCTTCCCTTTCGGCGGCCAGCAGAATAATGGCCGCCGTGCAGGGAAGGGTAGCCCTCGTCGGGGATGGGGCGGGTTGGGAGGCGCTTCGCGCCTCCCTATTGGCTGTAGTCCAGGCAAACAGCCAATCAGCAGCCGCGTTGTGCGCGGCTGCTGATTGACAGTTTGGGGCTGGACTGACAAGCGGAGGGCCCAATCGGGAGGCGCGAAGTCAGTCTAGGGGAAGGGGCCTATTGGCACCCTTCCTCATCCCGGACAGGGCCCGCCCTCGGGGCCCTTACTGTTTTATTTCTTCCGCTCCGCTAGGAGCGGTTAAAGATAAGTAATAAAACAACTTCCCCCACAACTCCAGGGGTTAAAAATTGTATAATAAACATCCAACAACCTAAAACAATATACATAATCCATAAAATAGGCTACAAGCCTATTAAAGCAGTGAAAGAAGTTGGAATGCCTTAAAATCATAAATTCAAGAGGTGAGATGCCACCACTTGCCTCAATTCTGCACACAGGGGCACAGAGCTTGGCAAAGGAGTCATTATATAGCTGCTTTGAAGACTTACTTGTACCACTTCATAACCGACCAGTTTCAGGTGCCTTCTCTTAATGGCTTCTTTTCCAAGAAGGTTATGACTGTTGATGCAAAACCTCCTTTGATCATCAATGCAGAGAGCTATTCTGTCAAATCACACACAAAACATGATTAAAAATTATTTATTATAACTCAAATACAGCTATTTTGGGGCCCATTTTCAGACCTTATGAGATGCCAGGGTGGCTACATTTTGAGCAACAGAATCAAGCAGGACCACAAAATCTTGGCACCACAACACACGGTGGGGGGGCTCCATCTTCAGGTGTTCTCACACTTATGTGAGATCCAGCCACAAGGAAACATCCTTCTGCAAGCCCCACAAAAATTATCAGTAATGCCCCCGTGAAACCTAGAAGTCGACATAGCACTTGTAGGCACCATGGTGGCAGGCAAGTGTTTTTAAAATGTGGGTGGGACAAGAGGGAGATCTTGGCTTCTGACTGGCTATGCTGATTTTTTAAAAATTGCTTTGGCAAAATTGTCTCCACACACAAGCATTTTCACTGCGTGCCTGAAGGTGAGCTGACAGCAAGAATCTTTTTTTAAATAATATGACTCAGAAAACCTTTATTGGCATACAAAAATGATGTTCATGTAAAAAGGCATCCTGTTAAATTGAACTTCTACCTCAAATATTGAAGAACTACCGTTACAGTTACATCTAACCTTAGTTCCTGGCATTTTATGGTTGGATCTGCATCCTTGTTGTTGGCTCTACCTCCTGTGGCAGCCATTTTGTGGCTACACTCACTACCCTGTGTCAGAATTCCAAAGTGTCCACAGGCTGAAAAAGGCTGGAGACCTCTGGACTGGAAAAATCTGCAACCCTGTTTGGAAACATCTATGATGGCTGTATAACACAGGCAATGCTGGGTACTGAACTTGTGCTGCAGACATTCCAGGAGTATAAAAATCCCCACATCCATGTATGAGGTGAGCTATGTGAGATGTTGTATTCTTGTTTCTTTTTATATTTGTTTTAAGTTTTGTGAACCAACTCAGCAGCATTGCTGATGGAGAATTTAGGATTAGTTAATACAGCATAATCACCCTGACCCCTCTTAAGAGGGCAGCAGGTCAGCTGTTCTTAGCGAGACCCCTGTAAATCTCAAGAGAGGGTGTTCCATGTTCTAAATCTGCAACTGGCACCCAGGCCAGGGATGGTGGCTGGGGGCAGAAAAAAATCCTTTCTTTCTTTGTCCTGGTGGATTATGTGCTGCTTCCTTCTTCTGGCACTGACCATGAGAATGGAAGGGGAAGGAGGAATAGAGATCCTTGCGGCCTTCTGAACCAGGCTGCTTGTAAATGCAGACTGCTCAGACTGGCTGTGGCTCTTCACGTCCTCAGGCACCAGGTCTTTCACATTACTGGCTTCCTAATAATATCCTGCTTATGCCAGGGCTTGAACCTGGGACATTTTGCATGAAAAACAGATATTCTGACATGCAGCCTTAACTCTCCAAGGTCTTAGATGGAGGACTTTTGCATCCCCTGTTCCTTTTCCTGAGCTGACAGAGCTCCTTTGAAAGAAAAATAATGTGGGAACAGGTGAAATGGGATCCCCATCCCCATCAGAGTTCTGAACAACAGCCAGGAGGTTTGCTGCCCTGTGACAAAGTTTCCAAACTGACAGCTGACCACAGCAGGCATCTTTATAACCTCCTGATTATAATCCACCGGTCTTGGAAACCAGCTCACGGGGGGTAACAACAATAATCCAACAATAAATCCCCATCCTCATTCAAATCCCAAACAACAAAATTACAACCCCAAACGGATGGCAAAACTTCATATGGGAAAAAACCTTACGAGGACGGCATAGGGAGAGACCAACCTGCATCAAGATGTCCAATGTCAATATGAAGGGAGACCCATACCACCTGCTCTAGCACTGGCCCTGACCATATAGCTGGCGGAAAAGCTGTTTTGCAGGCCCTATGGAAAGCAGAAAGCTCTTTGAGGACCTGCAGCTCCTCTGGGAGCTCATTCCACCAGGCAGGGGTCAGGACTACAAAGGCCCTGGCCCTGGCCCGGCAAGCATTCCTGGGGCTAGGAATAACCATCAGACTGGTACTAGCTGAGTGCAGAGACCAGCAAGGGACATAGGGCAAGAGACGGTCCCTCAGATATGTAGGCCCCAAACCGCAAAGGGCCTTAAAGGTCAAAACCAAGACCTTGAACCTGATCTGGGTCATAATTGGCAGCCAATGCAGCTGCCTCAGCAAAGGCTGGATATGGGCCCTCCAAGATATTTCAGTGAGGACCCCAGCAACCGCATTCTGCACCAGCTGTAATTTCCGGGTCAGGGTCAAGGGCAGGCCCGTGTAAAGCAAGTTACAGAAATCAATTCTGGAGGTGACTGTTGCATGGATCATGGTGGATAGGTGTTTAGGGGAAAGGTTGGGTGCTAGTAGCCATGCCTGGTGAAGATGGAAAAATGCCTGGCTGGCCACCTTCTTGACATGGACCTCCAAAGTTAATGAGGTATCCAAGGTCACCCCCAAATCCCTGGCTTGTGACATGATGGACAGTTGTGTCCCTGCCAGGAGGGGCAAACATGCTGCCTGATCAGACCCCCTCCTTCCCAGCCACAGGACCTCCGTTTTGGAGGGTTTGAGCTGCAGGCGGCTCTGTTCAAGCCACCCAGCTACGGCTTCCCAACATCTAGAGAATGGTTCCGGGGAGAGATCAGGGCGCCCGTCCATAAGCAGATAGAGCTAGGTATTATCAGCATATTGATGACAACCCAGTCTATAATTCCAGACCAGCTGTGCTAGAGGGTGCATGAAGAAGAGTAGGGGAGAGCACCACGCCCTGCGGAACTACACATGGGAGTGAGCAGGAGCACAATAGCTCATCCTCCACTGCCACCCTCTGCATCTGATCTTGGATCCAGTGCAAAGTTGTGTCCCACACCTCTGTTCCGGCAAGGCGGTAGACCAACAACTCATAGTCAACCACATCAAATGCAGCTGACAGACCTAACCAATTGAGGATGGCCAAATCCACCTGGTGCCATTCAGACTTGCCCATTCATCCAATCAGTGCTGAAAGCTGAGGAAAGAGCAGGAAACTCCTATACTACTTCCCTCTCACACAAAATGACAGTTAAAACATATTCAGGACTGCAGTTGATCCATGAGGAGGTCACTGCAGAACAGGTTCATGATGAAGACAAGGGCCCCCAAAACCAAGCCTGGCTTACCTCTGCCTCACCTCATTGTGTTGTACAGCGGGCAGCACAAACCCTTCTTCATCAAGTTTAATCTCAATATCTGGTGTGAGGAAGGAAACAGAAGAAATCAGAACTAGATGCATTTATTTTTGATATGGTTGTGCCGTAAGACGGAACAAAACATTGGCCTACCTGAAGGTTTCTTCTCTTCAGTGGGGGAAGTCCTCCACGCTGGTTAGGTCACACCTCCTACTGCTCCTTGCAGGGTAATGCAAATTAGCAAGCCTTCTGGGATCGTGGTAGTCTGACCCCAGGCCTGGAATAGCCAAGCTCCAACCAATAATGTTCTTATCCAACCAACTTTATGAATCATTTAACTTCTTTAATTATTGAACTTAAACATGAACAGCAATATTAACATGAAAACCAACTTTTCATAACATATCTTTTTCTCTTTCTGGATCCCCTGCTCTCTCTAGTGGATGAGGAATCCGTATCTTCACTTGGGAATGGGGAGGAACTGGATTCCCTCCATCTATTTTGGGAGGGACTTTTCTTGCACCCTGACTGCAGTCTGGGCTTGTGGAGGAGCAATTAATGACTGTGGAATCCACAAAGTCTGCCATTGTTCCCCCCCTCCCCAGTCTGCCAGTGAGGGTGCTAAAATGGCGGGAAAAAACGGCATGCTGGTGTTATCTGCATTCACCATATTTTCTGCTTTAGCAAGGGAGGTTTGTAGAAAGAGGGGCCCCGCTGCCCCACCTCCCAGCCCAGTCACAGTTCCTGTTACAAACACATTAGCAGCCTGCTCTTATAATCTCTCAGTGCTGGTCCTGGATGCAGCTGTATTCTGCCCGGGGCGTCGCGTTTCTCAGGCAGAGGAGATGCGGTCGCCTCCGACCAGGTGATTTCTTCCCCTCCCTTCTCAGCCAGAACGGGGGTGAGGGAATTCTCCGCCTGCAAGCCTGGCGATGGAGCTGACGAAGATGAAAGTTGCTTCCATGAATTCCCTGAATTCAGCATGACCGTTCCTGGGCTTTTGCAGCCTCTTTTGCCTCCAACTGATTTGATCTTTCCTTCCTTCTAGAGATTCTGCCCCTGAGGCTGTTTTCCTCTTAGTGGAGGCATTTTGCATATTCTGTTTGCTTTTTGTTTTGCAGATCAAGGAGCTCAGCTTCTAAGATCCTACTCGGAGCTTGCAGGGCAACAGGACTGGAGGGGTCAGCCTACCATGATCCCAGAAGGCTTGCTAATTTGCATTACCCTGCAAGGAGCAGTAGGAGGTGTGACCTAACCAGCGTGGAGGACTTCCCCCACTGAAGGAGAACACACGTTTCTTATTCTTGGTACATGAAATGGGGAATTACTGGCAGCTGGTTTGGCCAAAGCTGTGTTCTGCTAAATAACAGCCTTAGTGCATGGTGAAATTTCAAACCTCAGCCCAGCAAGAAGGTCAAAGGCTTACCTTTGTAATATTTCTGCAGTCAATCCACTTCGGAATAGCTGACAGGCCAAAAACTGGAACAGAGGGGGAATGAGCAGAGTAGAAAAAAGTTTCTACTGATGTCTCTTAGGAATTTGTGTGTGTGTGTGTGTGTGGGGGGGGGGGATATTTCAACCTGACCTCATTCCCTCAAGCCTCTAAGCCAGTGGTTCTCAACCTGGGGGTTGGGACCCCTTTCACAGCGGTCATGGCCAGGCAAGCAGCTTGACTGGGGGGGCACCATCCACACAACAGCCTTGCAGGTAGATCGAGATAGAGCGTTCGTTTGTCTGGAGCAGTGGAAAAGAGCGATATCGGTATGGTGGGACAAGAGGCAGAACTGAACTGAGAAACCCCAGGAAAAAAACAATTTATATACAATCATGATGGATCTTCACACCACTGGTCAGTTTCGGTTTAATTTCTGTGAAATAACACTTGCATAATTTTATGGTTGGGGGTCACCACACCATGAGGAAGTGTCGCAGCATTAGGAAGGTTGAGAACCACTACTCTAAGCACTAGGCATAGCACTCTTGTAGGCTGAGCCACATGTAGCTGTTTGTGCAATTTCTCCCAAGTGATCCCTCTCAGCCCAACAAGACTTTGTTTCAGTTTATGCAAACTGCAGACTTTTCTGGAAAGAACGCAGCATCAATTTATACTGTGGGGAAACTCCCGCCATCCAAGGATTCACCCTAGTAATTTCCATCATTATGACTGCTCTCTGTCCATGCAGAGGAGAACAACTTCCCTCTAGTAGGTGGCAGAAGGCAGCAGGGCTGGAGAAAAGAGCCAACAAGCTTCCCAATCTGAGGTTCTCAAATGCTTGATTACGCCAATGGAACTGGCCAAAGGATGGCTATTGCTTGCAATTTCATATCCAAAAGGGATCTGATGAAGGGAACAATGACTCTTGAAAGAATGCTCTGTTCTTCAAATACCAACCAGTTGGTGGCTCCTGGCCCCCAAAGGAGGTTGGTCTGGCCTAAGGTGACCAGATTTTAACATTGGTAAAGCGGGACACCATTGATCGGGGGGGGGGGGGTTCTTGATTAAAAATTTGGTCTATATGGAGCAACAAAAAGTTGCACAGAATGCATAGAACGCAAAAATAATATTGTAATATATATTATTTAATTTCAACATTACAATTTGCCAGATACCCCCAGATGTCCCTCCAAAAGTGGGACAATCTGGTCACCTTAGTCTGGCCTCAATCAGAGTCAGGACATTTTCCGTCCTGGTCCTTACTTGGTAGAATGAGCTCCTAGAGTACAACAGGGCCACGCTGGAGTCAGCACAATTCTGCAGGGCTCTTCCACCAGCCTTTCGGTTGGGGACAAAGTTAACACCTATCTACCTACATATTTATGGCCCTACCTACCGATCTGTCCATCTATTTACACAATAATTCACTCCCAAACCAACCTGAAACTTGGGGAAAATTCTATCAATTATAATAGACTATCTGTGGGCTTACTGCTGCTGTTTTAACCTGTCATTATTTATTTAAATTAATTTTAAAACTTAACTTTATCTCTTTTAATCTTGCATTTTATATAATGTTCTACACTGCCCTAAGCTCACTTGCCAGGAAGGCAGCCTAAAAATCTAATAAACAAACAAGGAAATAAGCAAATAAAAATATCCTCCCCATGTGTTGTTGGTTTCTTAAGGTACTGCTGGGGACAGAGTCAAATGGCAAAACAGTAACCTCTTCCTGGGGATCCAAACGACCCCCAGAAGGGGGACACAGTAGGGTATAAATTTTCTGGCCCCAAAGAAAAATCTTCCTATTTTTCTTACTCTTCCATGTTGGGCAGTTCTTTGGACAGTATATGTGCCATGAAGGATTAAGCTTTATCTAGCCACTCCATCTTGTCCACACAGCAGACAGAATGCAGCGAAGACCCAACAATGGGAAGATAATTATGATCTTTAAAACACTGAATGCTGAAGCAAAGCTAGCCTAATTAAATATCTGTAGGAAATACATTGTGTAAAGAAAGAGGACTGCATATTTTCACCTTTATCTGTTCACTTGCTCAACCTGAAATATTAAACAGAAAATGTGTGTTCTTTCATTCACTTATTAAACTGCCATTTATATTCTGAATGCTTTAAGATTGGGCTCTGAAACAGCCTGTGCCTATTCAGTCTTGCTATTAGAAGAGAGGTGATGGGGAAGCCCTGGAGCACAACAGACTGAACACAGAAAGCTGCAATAAGCGGCCTCCGGACTAACTTGTATGCGCCTAGTGGGAGGCCCAGTGATTACGCAGAGCCTTTAAACAGCCACTATACACAAGACCCCATTTAAGGAGGTACTTTTGCTTATGGCAGGTGGGTGCCCAGTTTGTGGAGTGAAGGAAAGGGACAGACTTGAAGTGGCCATGGGGTTTCTCCATCCTCCCCCCAACCCCCAGGGAGGGAACAGGAGGGCCTGACAAGTCAGTTCGTTCACATGCACATAAAAAAACATTGCAAAAAACCAAAGAAAACAATCATAGGCAGCCACACTAAAGTTTGTTTTTCATACCTACCTATAGTATAGCAGTAAGGGGTCAACACGTGGGAGGCAAAATATATCCGGGCCCCCAAGAGGTCAACCAGGCCAGCCTTGACTTGGTTGTAGAAGTGAATGTCTACAGAGGACTCCAGTGAATGGCCTGCCATAAGAAAGGACTTGACTCGATATTTTGGAAGCAGATTGGGACCCTAGAAAAACAGGAAATGAAAACTGAGCCAAGCCTGTTTCCACCAGGGGCTTTGATGCCTGTGAAACAAATAATAAAGCAGGAAGAAAAGAAAGCTTTCACAAGTCATATGTCATTTCTGGAAGGGTCTTAGCATCACTAGTAGTAGTAGTAGAAGCAGCAGCAGCAGCAGCAGCAGCAGCAGCAGCAGCAGCAGAAACCAAGATGGCGACGGAGCAGTAGCAGCGTTTCTAGAGGCTCTCCTACACATTTTCTTTTCTAATTAACTCCTGGAGCTTGTTTGAGTTGCTTGTATTATCGTTGGTGCCACCTGATTTACCCTGAGTCTTTACATCCGAGCTTGGAACTCTAAACACCTGGTAGGACTCATTTATACTTAAATTCTGCTGTGTTTCGAGAACAGAGTGCCGTCAACTAAGAGAGTCTTTACCTTGGAGCTCACCGGGGGAGTTAACTATACTGAAGATAAGAAGCCAATTATCTATAGTTAGCAACTCTTGTTTCTTTTTTTTCCTGTCTGGAATTCTTCCTTGTCTGCTGTATTCAGTTTGTTTTGCTTCAACACGCCTTAACACTAATAAGCTCAGTGGACGGGACTGCAGCGAGCTTTTATGTCTCTCTTCTCCCCTGAACATCATTTGTTTATTTAATATCCTGTCCTCCTGACTGTTCCTTTCATTGCCTATTTGTGACAATAACAGCCTCTCACTTGTGAGCTTTAAGCACTTGTGAGCTTTAGGACTTTTGCAATGGGAGGTGGCAAAAGGGTGAGTAAGAGGGTGCGTGAAGGTGATGGCGATATTACCCCACCCCCTGCCAGCAAGCAGACAAAGATAGATGATTTTATTATGGCAAGTGGTATCTCAAAATATGCAGCAGTAATAGTAGTAGAAGTAGAAGAATTGGTTCTTATATGCCGCTTTTCTCTACCCGAAAGAGTCTCAAAGTGGCTTACAATCGCCTTCCCTTTCCTCTCCCCACAACAGACACTCTGTGAGGTGGTGAGGCTGAGAGAGCCCTGATATTCCTGCTCAGTCAGAACGGCTTTATCAGTGCTGTGGTGAGCCCGAGGTCACCCAGCTGGTTGCATGTGGGGGAGCGCAAATTCAAACCTGGCTTGCCAGATTAGAAGTCCGCACTTCTAACCACTACACCAAAATGTAACAGGCCATAGGACTCACTAAAAAATTACCAATAAAATTATTATTATTCATTTATTAGGAAATATCAAATATATTCAGATAGATGTGAGCTAACAAAGTGATTTAGCATTTTCTCATACCTTGTAGGATGGACATTCTACAGCCACAGTTAGAAACAGCTGGGTCAACTGAGTCTGGACAGACTTCGTCAAGCCAGGCTTTGCAGCTAGAATACAGAGACAGAGAGGCCTCATAAGGAGACTGTATCGTGTGTTCTTTGTAAAACACAAGTGACATCATAGCTTACAGTGATCTGTCAGTTAAGTAATAATAGACTCCGAGGGGGAGGGGGAAGGGGAGGGAGGCAAGCAGTTATCAAATGTGCTAAGCCATTAACAAAATGGTGGAATAGATCCCCTAAATTTCTACCCAGAGAAGTTAATAAGCTCACATTTCCTGGAGCAGGCTGAAATAACCCTTCATCATATCATAACTGAAAATATTTCCACACCAGTCACAGCCATGGTTAATGCTAATCAGGTTGCTTTTCATCCAGGGTTTGTATGTCAGTAAGATGAGAATTCTGCTTCTTGGTAACCAAGGTTAAGGTTAGGGCAGACATAACCCTAAAAGGGTCTCCAGCATGGTACCTCTTTTTAAAAAAGAGGGTGGGGGCAGGAAGGATTTTGACCAGCAGAGCTTCTGATTGTGCTTATGCACTTGGGGTCCCCATAAATTGCCTGTGACTTGACAGCACATCATATGTAGGCACTGATAAGGGTGGAGCGACTCCTGAGGTTTTCAAAGCAACTGGTTTCAGAGAACTCTGGCACATGGATTGGTAGCAAACAACTCGGCCTTGCAGTCTCCACTGCGCTGCTCTGCTAACAGCATGTGCTGCACAGAAGGAAAACTGGAAACAAACATCTCGCCACATAAGGTCCATAGAACGCATAGAATGCAAAAATAGTATAGTAATATATATTTTTAATTTCAACATAAGTACAATTTGCCAGGTGCCCCCAGATGTCCCTCCAAAAGTGGGACAATCTGATAACCTTACTATATAAAAAGGTATCCCCTGTGCAAGCACCGAGTCATGTCTGACCCTTGGGGTGACGCCCTCCAGCGTTTTCATGGCAGACTCAATATGGGATGGATTGCCAGTGCCTTCCCCAGTCATCAAACAAGTCTGCTCCATCTATGACAGCCCTTCAAGTATTTGAAGATGGTTATCATATCACCTCGTAGTCGCTTTCTCTCCAGGCTAAACAGACCAAGTGCCCACAGCCTTTCTTCATACAACTTAGTCTCCAAACACCTCACTATCTTTGAGGCTCTCCTCTGGACACGTTCATTTCTCTACATCTTTCTTCAGTTGTAGCGCTCCAAACTGAACACAGCACTCCAAATGAAGTCAAACCAGAGCAAAATGCGAACATCACCTTGCGTGATACTTCTTTTAATATAGCTCAAAATCCCGATTGCCTTTTTGGCTACCGAGTTACACTGCTGACTCATATTCAGTGTCTGGTCTACTAAGACCCCCAGATCCTTTTCACATGTACTACTTACAAGACAAGTCTCACCCATCCTATAGTGATTCATTTGATTTTTACCCATCTTTGAGAAAGGGAAAAAGGAGGATCCAGGTAACTATTGACCCATCAGCTTGACATCTGTAGCTGGCAAAATTTTGGAACAAATCATCAAACACTTGGTCCTTGAACAACTGGAACAGAGACCTGTGATTTATAAGTCTCAGCACGGGTTTCGCAAGAACATGTCAGAGAGGGAGCCGCGGCCCAGCATGGGGCCACGGCTCGCTGATATAGTGGATGGAGCAGAGGCTGGATAGCCATCTGACAGAGAGGCTGATTCTGTGAAGGGGGTGGCAGGTTAGAGTGGATGAGGGTTATGAGTGTCCTGCATATTGCAGGGGTTGAGCTAGATGACCCAGAAAGTCCCTTCCAACTCTATTTCTATGGTTCCTACTTAAATGCAGAACTTTACATTTTTCACTACTTAAATTCATTTTATTTATTTATTTTATTTATATATCACCCTTCCCAGAGGCTCAGGGCGGTTTACATAAAATGCAGAAAACAATACAAGGAACTTTGTTTTTCCATAACATATAGATAAGCAGTACATTAATACTATTAACACTGATAATTGTAACAATGGTAATTGTAGCAGTCCAAACAGGTCCAGAGCAGAATGCATTGATAGATTTCTAGGGGGGAGCAGGGGCCCTGATGATGTTGTTGGTTATGCCTAGTGGAAGTACTCCCTTTTGCAGGCCCTGCGAAACTGTTTTAGCTCAATTTAGCCCAGTTTTCCAGCCTGTCAAGATCATCCTGTATCCTGATTCTGTCTTCTGCTGTGTTTACTACCATTCCCAGTAAATATCATCTGCAAATTTATAAGCACCCCCTCTATTTCTTCATCCAAATCATTTATGAATATGTTGAATGGCCCAGGACAGATACCTGAGGCACTCCACTTGTCAGTCTTCTCCAAGAAGATGATGAACCATTTACCAGCACTCTTTGGGTATGATCTGTCAACCAGTTCTTGATCCACCTAACAGTAATAGGATCCATACCACATTTTACCAACTTGCCAATATGAATATCATGCAGAACCTTATCAAAAACCTTACTGAAATCAAGGCAAACAATGTCCACAGCATTTCCATGATCTAGCAAAATAGTAATTTTCTTTAAAAAAAAGATAAGGTTAGTCTGACATGACTTCTTGAGAAAGTTATGCTGACTCTTAGTAATTAGAGCCATCCACTCTAGCTTCTCAAGGACTGTTTGATGATTTGTTCTAAAAGGTTGCTAGCTATAGACATCAAACTGGCAGATTGGTTGTTACCCAGGTCCTCCTTTTTCCCCTTCTTGAAGATGGCGACATTTCTTGAAGATGGCGACATTGGGACTGTTTATGCACTGGAGGTTTCATGCTGGGCTGCAGGCTGGAGTTTTAATCATGGCAGGTTGCCCTACCTCTTCTTGGACCCACAAAGGGGACCATTTGGCCTGGTGCACCTCATCCGCCCCCGATTTGTGCTCTTGCATGGGAGCTGAGGCAGTGAAGTTCCCAGTGTATAAACGGTATGGGAGAGGAATGAGAAGGTGACTGTAAGCTGCTTTGAGCCTCCTTCGGGTAGGGAAAAGTGGCATATAAGAACCAACTCTTCTTCTTCTTCTTCTTCCTCTTCTTGCCTACCTCCAATCTTCTGGCACTTCACCTGTTCTCCAAAAATTGTCAAAATAGACAGAGGTTCAGAAATTATATCTGCAAGTTCTTTTAGTAGCCTTGGATGCAATTCATCTGGCCCAGAAGATTTGGTTTCATTTAAAGAAGCTAGGTGTTTATAGACTAATTCTACAATGATCCTAGGCCACAACTCCCATCCCTCATCACATGAAATGTTTTTGCCATGTCTAGCACGATTCCCTTCACAAGAGGAGACTGAAGAGTAGTATGAATTGAGCAGTTGAGGCCTTACCTGATGCAATGTCACTTCTTGGTCCCAGCAATGGTCCTACCATGTCCCTATTCTTTTTCTTACTTTGAATATAACTACCTTTCTTATTTAAGCATTTCTTGCTAGCCTAAGCTCATACCGAACTTTAGCTTTTCTAACACTCCCTAAAAGCACTGGTTATTTGTTTATATTTTTATTATTCAATTCTTTTGAAAGCTATTTATGGAGCCATCTTGGTTTCTAAGATCCTCCCAGTTTTCCTTCTCAAGGGAATTGTCTGCGATTGTGCCTTCAGCAATTCACTTTTGAGAAACTCTCAACCTTCTTGAACTTTCATCTCCTTAAGTTTTTCTGACCACGAGATTCTACATAACTTTTAAGTTTGTTAAAATTTGCTCTCCTGAAGTCAAGCCCGAACGTGTGACTACGTACAGCCTTTCTCTTTTGCAAGATCATAAAGTCCAAAATCACATGGTCACTACTACCAAGCAACAAAGTGCCATGCTCTGTGTTGCCTGGGCTCAACTATAGTTTGGCATTATAAGCAACACGACCCAAGCTGTTTTCCAGTCAGCTCTCTGCTACGGGAATCACTCTACTGGAGAGCTTCCAAACACCTATAAACAGTTTGAAAAGCCAGTAAACAGGATGCCAGAGAAGTCGAACTAACATGCTTACCTTGCAACTGCTGCAAAAAATAAGGACTAAATACTTTTGCCAGAAAATTCAGTGGGTAGCGTTCCACCAGGGTGCAGGAGTGAAGCAGATTCAATAGGACATGGGGCTGGAACTGAGCATATCGAGTGCCGAGCACTCGTTCCAGTTTCCGGAAGAGAGACGAAGTACGTGGCGGCAGGTAGTTGAGTTTCCCAAATGGGATAATCTGTTCAGCAATTTCAGTGGTGGTAAAACGATCTGCATTGTAAATGAAACTTTCTGCCACTGCATTGAAGATAGTTTTGGAAAGGATGCGCTTCCTGCTGCAGTACTGCATGACTCTGGAGACCACCTTGGGGTGCATGGTAAAGGCGTGTTTAGCAACATGTCTTTCTAGGGCTTCTGTGAAGAACAGATCATGGTGTCCAAAATGAATGAACGCCTCCAGCACATGAATAATTTCATTGTCTGTGAAAGAGGGAATGTGGCGGATAGAATATCTACAAAGCTTTATCACCAGGGGGATAGCTTGCGTTTGATCAAGAACCACCAGAGCATTTAGTACTGTACTTGTCAGTTTGGGGCTGAACCTAGAAACTTGACTCACAGTTAAATGATTCATTTTGTTCAGCAGGCCTTGGTATTTCCCTCTCTTTCCTACACCCAACTGCAGAATTCTGTACACCATGGCCATTTCATCAGGCTCCCAGTCCGCGAGGCTTGTACTCTGCACCTGATCCATAATTTCTTCCAGCATTATACAATCTGGACCTTTTAGATCCAATAAACCTTCTGCAAGAACACACAAATCTCTGAGAGCTAGCTGGCCCTTACTGACACGTTCTTGGCTCTCCAATATCAAACGAACTACCAGGGTACTCCATGGGTCCACACGCAACTTTATCAAGGAGTTCAGTGAATTCACAAGACCAGCATCAGACAGGTTTGGGGATTCTTGTTCTAGGTAGAAGCAAAGGGACTGGAAGACTGTGTCCTCTGCCAGATCCTGAGAATGCTTTGGCTTCCCATCCTCTGCTTGAACTTCACAGAGCCGCTGGAGTACAGCTGCCACTCTGGTGTCCATTAAACCTTCTTGAGAGTTAACAAAGCTGAAAATGTCTTTACATGAATGGCAATTGTTTATCTTCTCCAAAAGCTCCTGTTCTTCAATCTGTTTGCTATTTGATTTGAACTGATTACCTGTCTCTCTATGGAGATTCACTGTCCCCGTGATGGAGATGGAAGGATTTCCCAGCTCTAAATGATAATTTCTACAAACCATGGCCAGCGCACTAGTTACCGAACATGCTGTTTGCAAAGCTGAAGGGCCATAGTGGCACAATAGTCCTGTTCCTGGACCAAAGCGGTATATAACTTTCCCTCCAGCTAGGAGCTGTCTGCAGGCCTGTACACTGGAAGTAAGCGCTCGGAAACATTTAAAATTTATCAGGGCCATCTCATTTCAGCTTTGTGAATATGGTTCCCTGGCAAAGAAAACAAAAAATATGCTGAAATACTACTATAACATCTTCTCCTGCAATTTACAACATAATATATTTTATACATTTTATTTTGCCCAACCCCTAAGAAACTCAGAACGGCATGTTATTTACTTCATCTATAACCTGTCTTTCCCCTAACAACAATCCAAATCTACTTACACCATTCTCCCTTCCATCTTATCTTCACACTACAGTATGGTGGACTAGGCTGAAAAAGTGTGACTAGTCAACATTATGTTTGATAACAAAGTAAGAATTTGAACTTGGGTCTCCCAGATCTGAAGCCAACTGTCTTAAGTGCCACATCACAATACTTTGAAAAGTAAAGCCAAGAGGTTTCATATTTAGAGCTGAGTGTATGTGTCAGGCAGCCTCAAAAGACTGGTCACAGCCACATAATTCAGTTTTCTGAGAACCTCTGCTTTCCTGGTGCTTTCAAAGTAAGCTGATCATGTCCTTTTGGTCATCAAAGGAAGGCTGGAAAGTGAATGTGTGCCACGCCTTTTAAAACCTCATAAACTGGGGGGGCTGCAGAAAATTCTCAGTGGCCAGAAAGGAGGTTCCAGTACTGTGTGTCGTTTCCTAAGCTTCTCCCCCAATTAAGAATACCAGATTATACAAAGCAGAATGGCAAAAACGGGGGAATGAGGTGTGCACAACAAGGAAGGAGTAAGTGTGCTCCGTTTTACACAGGCTGCGCGGATGAGGACCGAGAACGTTGGTGTGGTTGCCAGTCCATCCTACCCCCCCCCCCCCCGGTCAGTGGATGCTCCAGGCTGGGAACCTTCCTGGCGATTTGGGGGCCTCCGTGGGTCACAAGGCCCGAAGCCCGGTCGTCTGCAGAAGCTGCCCTTCTGCGGGACCCCCAGGCAGGCAGGCGGAAGGGAAGGCTCGCGGGCAGCTCCCTCCCTCCCTGGCCCGCTTACTCGTTTCTGGGACACGACGCCGCCCAAGGACTTCTGCCGCCCAAGCACGCGCAACCGGAGAGGAAAGAAATATGGACCTTCGGGCACTCCGTAGTCTCCGAGGTGAGCCACTGCCCGACCTCGCCTCCAAGCGCCCACTTGCTGGCCAATCACGGGTCTCCTCTGGGCCGCGCCATGGCGCCCTCGCGGATTGATTAGTGGGCTGTTCTATTTCTAGCCCGTCCTTCCCCGATGGCTCAGAGTGGGATATAAAATCACACAATTTAAAATGGTATGAAAGATTACAATATAAAATCTTAAACTTAAAAAATTAAGACAACAATTTCCCAGAAAAGGCACTAAAACTAATTTGCTCGACGCTTTCTCTACGACCTTTCATGTGGACTGGTTTATTTGATTTGACAAAATGACGCAACCATATACTAAGCACCGGCCCTTTCACTCTGATTGGCAGAGAGAGCAGCCAATCAGTAAATCCTTTGTTGGTCTTAAAGGTGCTCCTGGACTCTGATTTTATCATGTAGGGACGGCCGGCTTTGAGTCTCTAGATCCTCATGGACTACAATTCCCATAAGGCCTGGCCAATTGGCCAGCCTGGCAAAGCCTCATGGGAGTCGTAGTCAATGAACTTCCGGAACGCCACAGCTTGGCTTCCCCGAGAAGCGGAGAGCTGATTTGGATCCCGGATACAGGAGTGGCGGCTGTGGAGGCGTCAGGAGCTCCCCCGCCTCCCAGAAGGAAGCCCGTGGTCGCTAGGCCTCCCACTTGGCTGGTGAGCCGGGGCATTCGCTGTGGGGAGATTAGCTTAATTGATTAGGGGAAGACGGTTGTCAAATGGTGGAGGCCCAGCTGAGCATGTATGGAATCCTCCCCTCATGCCATTTTTTTGGTCTATGTAGAAGTGGCCTATGGCTCGCCACACGTCTATGGACTACACTTCCCATGAGCCCCTGCCAGCACGTACTCATTGTAATCCATGGACCCCTGGAGAGCTACAGTTTGACCACCAGTTTGACTATGGCTCCGCTATCCTATCCTATTTTAAGGCCAACTGGCCGTTTGATCAGAAAAAGACAGCCATATAACAAAAAAGTTATTGCTATTCACTATTCATTAAAAAGAAATGACATTTAATTCCCCCTATAGATTTGCACACATTTAATGTTATACCAAAATCCAGATCTGCTAATAGTCATTAAATAAATTTGAGTCCAGTGGCACCTTTAAGATCAACAACTTTATTTATTTATTTATTTGATATTCAAGGAGTAGGTTTTCATGTGTATGCACGATAGACTGAAATGGAGGTTACCAGTCCATACTTGCAGGTGTAAAGTGAGCAGCAAATTAATGTAAGCATAATAAATGCTGTTTGACAGATGCAAGAGCCAAACTGGAATGGCAAGCTTAGTTTATATGGTCAGCATTTGTTTGGGTTTAATTCTGGGGGAAACAGTGAAGGGAATAAATATATTGGAGACTGCTGTGTAAATGTATGCTTCTTAATTGTGGAATGTTAATAGTAATTAACAGACGCAGTTGTTATGCACCATCCATCTCCTCTCATTAAATGATAGAAGAGCAAACAGTCTTCTGACTCAGATTAGGGTTCAGACATTTTCTTCTCAGATCCTATAATAGAAGAAGAGTTGGTTCTTATATGCCATTTTTCTCTACCTGAAGGAGTCAGTGGCTTAAAATCACTGTCCCTTTTCTCTCCCCACAACAGACACTCTGTAAGGAAGGTGAGGCTGAGAGAGCAATGATATTACTGAAGAAGAAAGGTTGGTTCTTAAATGCTGCTTTTCTCTACCTGAAGGAGTCTCAAATCGGCTTACAATGCTCAGTCAGAACAGAAAAATAATTGTTTCTTTTATACCACTTTTCTCTACACAAAGGAGTCTCAAAGCGGCTTACCTTCGCCTATCCTTTCCTTCCCACAACAGACACCCCATGAGGGAGGTGAGGTTGAGAGAGCCATGATATTACTGAAGAAGAAAGGTTGGTTCTTAAATGCTGCTTTTCTCTACCTGAAGGAGTCTCAAATCGGCTTACAATCGCCTTCCCTTTCCTCTCCCCACAACAGACACCCTGTGAGGGAGGTGGGGCTGAGAGAACTCCCTTTGATCATTGACTAAGAGGGCCTCTTACAGGTCCCTGGCCTCAGGATGGCTTGGTTAGCTGGGGCCCCTCCAGTATGGAACGCCTTGCTGGACTGGTTTCCATATGGCATGCAAGGCTAAATTCTTTTGGTTGGCCTTTGGAGGGTAAGTACATTTTTGGGCTATTTCAATGATGATAGCTACATAATTGCATTTATTAGTGTTAATATTATATATTGGTCTCCTTGGTAGGAGAGGTGACAAAAAATTGAGATAAATTAATAAGTCGAGGAGTTAAGCAAGATGTGTAAACTCTCTTATATTTTATTCTGGTTCTCAGTAACATAATTGGGAGGCTGTCAGAGCTGAGGAAAAGCCTCACACGTTCCAGTGGTCTGTCGACAGTTCCCCTGTTGATCACTGTAGAAACATCATGTAGTTTGAGTTATCTTCTGTAAAAGACTCTTAAAACTGCAAAATCCACAGTGGTCTGATCATTTTAAAATTCTGCATACACCAAAAGAGGCCTTTTGATTGATCCTGCTCTGAAAATGTGTCTCGGCAATGCTGAAGCCTTATATATGAAGTAGAAATTTCAGGCTATAAATTTGAGACTGTTCAAAATCATTTTTTTTAAAGACTAGTTCTCCCTATGAAGAGCCCTATGAAGCCCTATGAAGATAGGTTGAGGGACTTGGGAATGTTCAGCCTGGAAAAAAGGAGGTTGAGAGGGGACATGATAAGCCCTCTTTAAGTATTTGAAAGGTTGTCACTTGGAGGAGGGCAGGATGCTGTTTCTGTTGGCTGCAGAGGAGAGGACATGCAGTAATGGGTTTAAATTACAAGTACAACGATATAGGCTAGATATCAGGAAAAACATTTTCACAGTCAGAGTAGTCCAGCAGTGGAATAGGCTGCCTAAGGAGGTGGTGAGCTCCCCCTCACTGGCAGTCTTCAAGCAAAGGTTGGATACACACTTTTCTTGGATGCTTTAGGATGCTTAGGGTTGATCCTGCTTTGAGCAGGAGGTTTGACTAGATGGCCTTTATGGCCCCTTCTAACTCTATGATTCTATGATTCTAAGAGTGCCGTAGCTTCTTGACATGAGGACACAGGTATATACTGTTAGTATATGTGCTGCCGAAGTGAGCACAGAATGATAGCACCAGGGTCAGTAGATGTTCTTTTCTTATAGACTCCCAGGGATTTCCCCAAGTTAGCTCCAAACTGCATGAATGAGCATGCACCTTGGATGCTGCCATGGATGGGCTCCAAACTGGACTCCAAATTCTCTTCCTGGTAAAAATGGTTCAAAGTTGATTGTTGTTGTTATGTGCGAAGTCGTGTCCGACCATCGCGACCCCATGGACAATGATCCTCCAGGCCTTCCTGTCCTCTACCATTCCCCGGAGTCCATTTAAGTTTGCACCTACTGCCTACTGCTTCAGTGACTCAAAGCTGATTACCAAAAAACAAAAAGGGGAGGAAAACCCCAACCTGAAATGGGAGTTGGGAATCTGAGAACCTGACCTAAGACCTGTATAGGTCAAAATGTGCTCGGTCTTTGGATGTTAGGACAGAACTAACTTACATATGTGTGACTTGTGTTACTCCTTGCTGTTTTTATGTTTTTTATACTTTTATATATTGGAGTTCCATAAATAAAATTCAGATGTAATATGTTTTTATTATATAAAGTAGCAGTTTTCTCAAAGCGGATCACAACCGAGCCCATTGATTGTCTAACATGTTTTAGAACCTTTAGAGACTTTATAGTGAGTTTTCCAATCATGCAATCTGCCATGTTAACAGGATGTTCCTCTTGCAAGCAAGTACGTTAGGAGTCAAAGAATTAACTTCTCAGGATGTTAGGAATTTCCTTCTCTAAATGCTGTGTTGTTCTCTATATTGGGGACCACAGTATAAACTTCTTGCAGCTATTTTAGCCAATCTGTCTTCATGCACAGCTGAGGAGAAAATAATCTTCCTTCTTGTGGATGTCAACCCATATGTTCCAACCATGTTCCATTCTATTCTCTGGCCTCCAGGAAAATATGTGCAAAAGTGGTGCTTGAAACCGAACATCTATAGATTTGTAGTCTGTTTTTATTCGGGAGGGGATGAGTCCCCTTTTAACAATAACATTTATGACCATCTGAGTAGGAAGAAGCTTGTCTGATGTTTGGGATGCTATCTTGGTTATCATATTTATCTAGCTCAATTGTGTAATGGCATTTGGCCACATGCAATAAAATTTCCCTACCTAATATAAATATTATTCTGCTAAATTTGCCAATCTCCATATGGGGCTGGAGAGCTCTTAGAATTACATCTGACCTCCAGGCTACAGAGAGCTGCTATCTAGGAGGAAATTTGGAGGAGGCTTTGGATTATGTCTAATTTGGGCATTATTATATCTGGCTAAATTCAAATGAGTAGCCGTAAAATCAGAGTCCATTAGCACCTTTAAGACAAAGATTTATTCAAGGCGTGAGCTTTCGAGTGCGAACACCCTTCGTCAGACTCTTCTTACATGACAGAGAATATATAGCAAAAATCATGCTTGGACTCTGATTTTATTATATCTGGCTCTGCAGGCTGCCCTCTGCAGGCTGCACCTACAAATCCCCTGGAATTCCCCAACCCAGGGCTGGAAATCCTCTGCCCTTCCCAGCATGCATTCAGAGATGCTTCGTCCTTGAATTGCTTTTTCAACAAATACTCTTTTGCCACTGTCTCTGTGTTGTGGAGTACAGCATCTGAGGAGTGTGTACTTCTTTGAGTAAGGGTTCAAGCTTTGTTCTTAAGCATTTTCTCTAAAAGAGGAAGGAATATTCAGCCCCAAAGCATGGACTGAACTCTACCCATCCTCCAAGTGGTGTACATAGAACCACTGGGCAGTGGGAAGGTACATTGAAACATCGTCCATATATCCAGACAAACACTGTTTTCTTTAATTCTGTACATCGCTTAGTAAGTACATTTATCTGTTCTGAGTTTGCTTTTGAGTTGCTCGGAGCTTTCCCCTGAGAAGAATATTAAACGGGAGACTGCGAAGAAAAAAGAGTGTCATTGCCAAAGGGAATGGGGAATGCCTGTCTTTTGTGCCTGCCAGCCTTGGGATTCAGAAAGTTCTTTGCAGAGCTATTCCATTTTAAGCCTGTGGGTTTCAGTGGGCTCAGGCTGGAGTAACTCTGCATAGGAGTGTGCTGTGCCAAGTGCGGAGATGCTTACAGGGGTAAATGTTTCTGCAATATTTTCCTGCAATTCTGACTGTTTGGAAATTGCTAAAAAGAAAGATGCTTGAGAGACAATGAAATGCTAAGCACCCAGGTGAGGCCAGTGGTGCATATATTGATCCTAGCTAAACTGAAGGCATATCCAGGTCATGGGGGGTTCTGCTAGCAACTTAAAATCTCATGGCTCTATTGGAGTAAATTAAGCCTGAATAACTCTTGTGTATTTTTTCTTTCTCCCTTCCTCCAAGGAGTTCAGGGTGGCATATATGAATATCCTTCCACACTCTGAGAGATTAGCAAAGCATCAAGTTGTAACTTCTAGATGATGACTGGAGGTGACAGAAATCACCTTCCCTAGAGCACATACCCACCATAGCATTATAACTCTCTAATGCCCCCACTTCCCCAACCCCCTCTCCCCAGGCTCCTCCCTCCCTAATCAATCTCCAGGAATTACTCATCACAGAGGTGGCACCCCTGGTTAGGCTGAGAACGTCCAAGGCATCCAGAGAGCAGAATGACAATTTTAGTCCAGCATTCCTCGGTCAGAGGATGACATTCTAGCCACTAAGCTACATTGACTGCCAAGACTAACCCTGAACTAAGGCTAGGTTGAACTTGCCTGGACTGCTCTTAAGGCAGCCACAAGAAGGCCTTGCTGTGTTGTTTTGGGAGGTGTGTGTGAACTGTGCTTCTTCCTTAAGGCTCTTCTGAATTACAACCTCCTTGTGAATACAACTCTTCCCTTTGTTTTGATCATGGTGCCTTGCGTACAAATTGTGCAGCCTTATATGTGTTTACTCAGGAACAGGTCGCACTTTGCTTAATGGGGCATCATTCCAAGTAAGCAAGCACAGGATTTCAGCCTTAATGTTGCTTTTGGAAGAACTGGGTCATACGCAGGCTATTTAGGCAGGAAAGGGGCTGGTCATGGAATTGGTTATAATCTATGCAATCAGCATCTAACCTTTCTGTTTTGCCATATAGGTGGCTTTTGAAAGATGTGCTGTGAAACAAACAGGAGGTTCCTGCTGCTTTATGCATCCCAGAAGGGCCAGGCGAAAGCTATCGCTGAAGAGATTTGCCAGCAAACCCCTGAACATGGATTCAGAGCTGATATACATTGCATCAGTGAGTCAGAAAAGGTAAAATTCTCATCTTTCAGACATTTGGAATGCTGGGGGCAAGTGACTGATACATCCTCTCCTCTTCCTTTTAGATATCCAAAGTTTGTCTCTCAGTTGAAATAGTTTTTTATTATCAGTTTGTTCTTTATTTGAAACAATTATATGGCCACCGAGAGGGAAATTATAAAATTAGGCTTTTCCTCGCTTTCACTACTTGGATTGGGATACGATCAGGCGAAAATTGTAGTGAAACAAAGGATTGAGGACACAGAGCGTCAAACTGACCTTTCTCGCTCCCCTAGGTATGGTGCACCACCATGTTCCAGATATATTCAAGCCTCTGCAGACTATCTCTCCTATTTGGAAACAAAATACTATAGGAGAGCATTCACACTAGCTAGGTGCTCTGCGTTACCTTCTGCCATGCTGGTGGGTCGCTTCAAGAAAACCCCATTAGCTGAAAGACTCTGCCCCTGTAATTCCGGGGAGATAGTCAATCGAACACATCCTCTTAAGGTGCCCTACTTTTAGCTCTGCGAGAAATAAATTCATCCTCCCATTACTCAAGAATTCCTCCACCAGCTCAAACAAAGAAAAAGTAAAATTCCTCCTGTGGAATAGTAGGGGCCATATTATTAAGCAGGTTGCCAAATTTTGTGCGCATGTGCTTAGCACAAGGGAAAGAACTTAAGCTTAAGTGAAGATTTTTAGAGGTATTTTACTATGCATTTTTTATAATGTACGCATCAATTATACAATTTTATATATTTTAAATTTTGTACTGGCTCCCTGATTTTGCAATTTTTTACTGTTAAATGTTTTTTCTCGCTATCTGTTTTATCTGGCCACAGTGCTGTATCAAATAAATTTGATTTGATTTGAAACAATTATATGCTATCCTTTGATATTGCATACTTCCCCACACCATAGCTTATAGAGCAGTAAAGCATCTATATACATAAAATTGTGACCATACACCCCGAAAACATGTGGAACGTTCCAAAGCCACCTAATGGTGGAATCTTCCCCCCTCAGGGGCAATTGATACTCTTGCTCAGGATTCTGCACCCACCCACCCACCCCAAGGGAGCCTCTAACAGCCCCTGACTCAGGGGAGGGATGTGTTTCTGGGAGTCGCACAGGGGAGTCTATGGGCATGTGTGGGCATCCCTTTTGAGGGGGGAAAGTTTTCCCCTTCTGCCTGACCGTTGGCTGACAGGGAGGCCGCAGAAAAGCCTCTTCTCACTTAAAATACTGTTGTGGCTGGCCTCGCTGCTGGAGGGAAGACATAGCCAAGCCATGCATGTCTCTTGAATTCTGTGATCTGTGATTCTTCTCTCCCACTCTGAACATTAGAGGGCTACCATGCAGGGGTGTTGTGCAGATGCCCGGGTTCTGTTGTGGGGGTTCTTTTGCCTCCTATTTCAGCTGCACAAAAACCCTGCACAAAATCCACAACATTTGTGGGAGTCCTCAAATGTTTATTTTGCGTGACAGCCATGTCTACGCTCCAAAGCAGCTATTCTGCCTGGATAGCTGATCTATACAGTCTGGAGATGAGCTGTAATTCCAGGAGATCTCCAGGCCCCATCTGGAGATTGGCTACCCCTGGGCTGAAAATATTCCTTGAGGTTTGGAGGTGGGGCCTCAAAAGAGTACAATGCCTCAGAGTCCCATCTTCCAAAGCAGCAAATTTTGCCTGCAGAACTGATCTTTATAGCCTAGAGATCAGCAGCAATAGTTGAGGTGTTCCTTACCAGCAACAGTTTGTATTTTTTGGTGCAGATAGACAGACCAGCAAGGGTCCTGTGAGTCTGGAAAATGCAGGAAGATCTAAATAAGGAATATTTAGATCAGTGGTTCCCAATCTTCCTAATGCCATGACCCTTTAATACAGTTCCTCATGTTGTGGTGACCCCCAACCATAAAATTAAGCAAGTGTTCTTTCACAGAAGTCAAACCGAATGGCATGAAGATGCATTGTTCATGATTGTATATAAATAGGTTTTTTTTATGGGATTTCTCATTTCAGTTCTACCTCTTGTCATATTGAGCTGCGCCGCCACCTAGAGTGCCTGGTGGGAGATTGTGCTGCACTGGAGGCACTTCTGGAGCGGCTGGTGACCAAGTGCGAGTGCCTGCAGGAGGCGCAGCAACAGTGGCAGTGCCGCCCCCCTCCAAGCTGCTCGCCCTGCTGCGACCCCTGTGAAAGGGTCATGTGACCCCAAAGGGGTCCAAACTCCCAGGTTTAGAACCACTGATTTAGACCCTGTAACTATGAATGGTGAACAAGCAACAGGCTGGAGAGACAGAGGGGCTTGTGACTTTGCTCAATCCTGATCACAAGATGTCATAGTCCCATTGTATACAGCACTGGTCAGACCACACTTGGAGTACTGTGTGCAGTTCTGGAGGCCTCACTTCAAGAAGGACATAGATAAAATTGAAAGGGTACAGAGGAGAACAACGAGGATGATCTGAGTCCAAGGGACCAAGCCCTATGAAGATAGGTTGAGGGAGAAAAGGAGGTTGAGAGGGGACATGATAGCCCTCTTTAAGTATTTGAAAGGTTGCCACTTGGAGGAGGGCAGGATGCTGTTTCCGTTGGCTGCAGAGGAGAGGACACACAGTAATGGGTTTAAACTACAAGTATAATGATATAGGCTAGATATCAGGAAAAAAATATTCACAGTCAGAGTAGTTCAGCAGTGGAATAGGCTTCCTAAGGAGGTGGTGAGCTCCCCCTCACTGGCAGTCTTCAAGCAAAGGTTGGATACACACTTGTCTTGGATGCTTTGGGCTGATCCTGTGTAGAGCAGGGGGTCGGACTAGGTGGCCTGCATGGCCCCTTCCAACTCTATGATTCTGTGATTCTATGATATTGTGGCCTGATACATAAAAATCCATATTTGCCATGAAGGTCCTATGAAAAAGGCATAAGTAATCCAGAATTTCAAGTGGAATTGGCTTAGGAATTTGTACACAAATGGTTTACTGGGAAGTAGACAGTGGGGAACTAGGATTTCCAGTTTTACTAGGCAACGATTCGGCTTTGCAGACAACAGGAACTGCAGTTGCCAGCAGGCTTTAGAAGGGCAGCCATCACCAGTCAAGCAACAGACTGTTAGCTAAGCCCAGTGAAAGCGAAGTTTGGAAGTGGGGCTTCAGAAGGGCATAATGCCTTAAAGTCTGCCCTCCAAAGCTGCTATTTCTGCCAGGGAAGCTGATCTTTATTGTTCAGATGAGCAGGAAGTCCAGGAGCTATCCAGGCCCCACCTGGAGGTTGGCCACCCTGGGTTTGAAATATTCCTTGGGATTTGAAAGCGGGAGCTCAAAAAGATATAATTCCTCTGCAGCCACCCAACCAGCCACATAGCACCCTCTGGCCTATTTCAGGTCAATAAAACACTGCAGAGAGGAGGTAAGTCTGCCTGGTATGCTTAAGTTCATGTTCCAGAATTCCACACTTCCTAGGTGTGCTAGAACCTGCCTTGACTCTTAGGGTTGCCATCTTCCAGGTGAGGCAGAAAACCCACTCCAAACCATAAGCTAGCACCGTTACATTACAGAACACAACGGGCTTTTCTACTGGTAAATAGAATAAAATAACAATATAAATGTTTTTAAAAACCCTCAGTAGAATATCTGAAAAAACAGCCAACAGAAATAAAGAAGCATAAACTAGAGTTCAGCAGAGAAGGATGTAATTCATGGGAAATATGGGCAAGAGTGTAAATCAGTTTTGGCAGCCTTTTTAAAAAGGCTACTGAAATGGTACCTTTTCAAGCCTTTTGGGAATGTTGTGATCTTGGGCCAGTGCTGAAAGGGCCTTTGTTACAGGTAGCCATTGCACAAAATAGGGTTTGCCAAGCAAGGCCTTGCTAGAACATTTCAATATCCAAGTAGGTTGACAATGGATAAAAATGGTCCTTCATTCATCAGATTGTTTACTCATCAGTCACTGAGGCGAAGACTGGCAGCAGTTTTATAGCTGGTGAAGCTTTGAGGACCACCAATATCACTAACAGATTAAAAAGCAGAACAGGAACATATTTTTAAAATCATTAAAACCATTAAGAGGGTGGGGGGTTTGATCTACATGATTATTATTTATTATTTATTGTAAACTGCCTTGAGTCCACTAACAGGGAGGGAGGAGCAGTACAGAAATAGAACAAATAAGAAAAACCAAACAAAAATACGCCGTTAAAACAATTTAAACAAAATTAAAGTACACATTAAAAAGCATAAAAAACAACAAGAAAAACGAGGGATTACTGAGAGAAATCCAGATGAAAGAAGAAAGTCTTCATCCGCAGGTGAAAGATGGCAGCAGGAGGGGACTGAGGAGGACGGGCTTTGAAGGGGCCGGGGCAGCCCCCACCGCTCCCCTCCCTCCCTCCCTGGCTTCAGCACCCCCTCCCCCCCGAGTCCACCCATCCCCCCCCTCCGAGTCCCCGGCTTTGGTGCGGGGCTTGGAGCAGGCTGCTCCAAGGTCCGCGCCGATGTCCGGCCGCCTCTCTCCTGCCTGAGTCACTGGCTTCGGCCCGGGCCTGCCCTGAGGGCCCAAGCCTCCCCTGCCCAGGTGGCTCCCTCCCGAGTCCCCAGCTTCGGCGTGGGGCAGGCAGCTTGGACGCAGCGGGTCTGCTCTGAGCCCTGTGGCGATGGCTCCGCCAACCGCCCTCCTCCCTGGCATTATCCCGGCTTCCACGTGGGCCTCGGAGCTCCGAGGCCCACACAGAAGGCTCCGCCACCCAGGCGCCTACCTGGCGTGTCCCCAGCAGTTGAACAAAGGCGGGGAATGTTGTGGGGTGGTGGTGTGTGGTCAGGTCGGGAAGCGCTGTGCACCTCCCAACTGATCAGTCCGGGGCCAAGGGGCCAATTGTTGCCCCCCCATCCCAGACTGAGCCCACCCTCACATCCCTTAGCCTTTTATTTATACCGCGCAGCGGTTTACAGATTATTCTATGATTCTATGAGAGACCAATACTATGGAACAGTTAGTGCATTTCAGAGTCTTAACCCAGTAGAATTTTTTATTTAGCTTTGTGTGTATCTCTGTCAACTGTTTTTAAATGTCTGTCCAGTAATGCTTTAAACTGTATTTTCTTTCTCCTGACTTGTAGTATGACTTGAAAAGAGAAAAGGACCCCGTGGTTATCGTTACTTCCACTACTGGCGATGGAGACCCACCAGACACAGCAGTCAAGTTTGTTAAAGACATCAGTGACAAAACCCTACCATTGAATCACTTTTCACATCTGCGATATGGATTACTTGGTAATTTGTATTCATCTTTTGTTCTTAATAAAGCAGAGATGTAGTAAATTATATATGTGCTTTTGATCAAACTACTTGCATATGTTGAGAGGTTGGGCACTTTGACATGCTTTATAAAGCAAAAGGAGGGGGAAACGCTGCAAACCTTTCTCCACCCCCCCCCCCAAGTTTTTAGTCATAGAATCATAGAATCATAGAGTTGGAAGGGGCCATACAGGCCATCTAGTCCAACCCCCTGCTCAACGCAGGATTAGCCCTAAGCATCCTAAAGCATCCAAGAAAAGTGTGTATCCAACCTTTGCTTGAAGACTGCCAGTGAGGGGGAGCTCACCACCTCCTTAGTAAGCCTATTCCACTGCTGAACTACTCTGACTGTGAAAATTTTTTTCCTGATATCTAGCCTATATCGTTGTACTTGTAGTTTAAACCCATTACTGCGTGTCCTCTCCTCTGCAGCCAACAGAAACAGCATCCTGCCCTCCTCCAAGTGACAACCTTTCAAATACTTAAAGAGGGCTATCATGTCCCCTCTCAACCTCCTTTTCTCCAGGCTGAACATTCCCAAGTCCCTCAACCTATCTTCATAGGGCTTGGTCCCTTGGCCCCAGATCATCTTTGTCGCTCTCCTCTGTACCCTTTCAATTTTATCTACATCCTTCTTGAAGTGAGGCCTCCAGAACTGCACACAGTACTCCAAGTGTGGTCTGACCAGTGCCGTATACAATGGGACTATGACATCTTGTGATTTTGAAGTGATGCCTCTGTTGATACAGCCCAAAATGGCATTTGCCTTTTTTACCGCTGCATCACACTGCCTGCTCATGTTTAGTTTACAATCCACAAGTACCCCAAGGTCTCGTTACACACAGTGTTACCTAGAAGCGTATCCCCCATCCAGTAGGCATGCTTTTCATTTTTTTGACCCAGATGCAGAACTTTACACTTATCTTTATTAAATTGCATCTTGTTCTCATTTGCCCATTTTTCCATTGTGTTCAGATCTCGTTGAACTCTGTCTCTATCTTCCGGAGTATTTGCCAGTCCTCCCAATTTGGTGTCATCTGCAAACTTGATGAGTAGTCCCTCCACCCACAAAGTCCACAAAGATCTCCTGGCATCCAGTATCTCTCATTCATGGGACTTGAGGAAATATCGGGAAAGAGAAGGCAGGGAAAATCTGCTTCCCGCAAGTACTTGTGTCCTCCTTAGAAATGTAACAAGAAAATAAAGAGCCACACCAATCACAGGTGTGGAAAAACAAAGCCAAGGCCGATGGTGCAAAAAATGTATTTTATTACTCAGTTAAAAAAAAAAAAACTTCTAAGAAGAGTTCCCAACACCTTTCACCTACAAAACACTTCTCCAGGGAAATTAGCAATGTATAATACAGTAATGATACTACTGAGTTTATATAATTATTAGGGACGAAGCCCATTGCATTCAGGAATACAACAGGCGCTAGATTGGGGTGGTGATGGAAGAAGTCTGCGGATGGCCTCTCCCTCCCCCCAAGATCTGGAAAGGCTGCAGGCTGGAGTCCCCCGGCCAGGGAACTCACTGGCAAGGGTAGCTCTCACGCAATAGGGATCTGCAGCCTCGTCTCGGAGGAAAGTGGAAGGAGGAGGGAGTGGCCAGGGGTGGGGGACAGAAGATGATTCACTGGCCGTGGGACAGTCAGGCAAGCTGGTTGGAGGAGGAGGCACTCAGGGGTGGGACAGCCTCCCTGAGTGGGTGTTAAGCACTGAGTGGCAAACCATGAGACCAGCTCCTCCACCAATCCCTTACCAGAAATATATAATGGTACAGATAATTGCACATCCTGTCAATAATTGCACCACCCTCTGCTACCTTAAGGAAGATGTACTTTTGTGGCTAATGCTCAGCTCTCAACTTTCCAAGTTTTCCTCTGAGAATTTTGATCTAGTTTCTGCCCTGCCTCCTCTTGATCTTTCTTGTCCCTTTTAAAAGGTAGGGCCATAAGCTGCTTGTTACCCAATCTGTCAGTGTGCCCAGTGTTTTAAAGTGTCATGGCAGTTTGAGGGAGTGTGAAAAGGGTCAGTCACAAGGGAAAGGTCAGGGCAAAATGACAGAAAGCATGCACCAGTTGAGAAGCAGGGAGATCCGTGCATGCAACCCTTGCAAAGATTAAGTATCCCCCTGGGTACTTGGATCCTTGGATTTCAGAGCTGTGTGTTTCCACAACATTTATTTATTTATTTAGTTAGTTAGTTATTATATTTATATACCGCCCTCCCCAGAGGCTCAGAGCGGTTTACATAAGAACATAAGAACAATACATAAAACAGTCTATAACATGTGAATAACTGTACAATAATAATAACTAATAGTTGTAACCATATAACAATATAACAGTATAAACAATATAAACAATGCAACAGTGCAACAATGTAAACAGGTCCAGAGTATATTTGTGGAGTGCTCACCTCACCTATAAAAGCACTGGAAAAGGGTAGATATAGGATTCCCCCCCCCCCTATTACTCCCTAAAACTTCCAGTTTTCTCCTTCAAGATTTTTTTAAAACCCTGTTGAATTTTCTGGTTTTTTTTATATTGTATTATGAGTGGGATTAAAGCCCATTGTAGCTGATACAACGGGCACTAGCAGGGGGGAGGGGGGAAATAGCAAAGAGAGAGGGAGGTAGAAAGGAAGAAAGTGATTAAGATAGGGCTTGGCATTGGGAAGAGTAAGGGGAGGGGTTGTCCAGTCTTCAAGGGCATGAGGTTGAATATGTGGGGGGGGGGGTTGTGGCGGTGTGGTGACAAATGAGAGTGTGGGTGTGGGGAGATGGGAGTCAAGAACCTGTGGTTTGGAATGTTAGCTGAGTGTGGGAGAGGACTGACCTTTGGGAATTGTGGCATAGTGGTTACAGATGAGCTTTCAAGAGCCATGTCTTCAGATATGTGAAGGGAAAGTCAGACTGGAGACTCTTCTTAGGGCAATGGTTCTCAACCCTGGGGTCATGACTCCATTTGGGGTCACCTGACCCCTTCTGCGGGGTCCCCAGGTTGGTTGCTGCCGAGGTAGCAGTGACGGGCGGCCACAAGAGGTGGTGGGCGGTGGTGGCCAGAAGCAGCAGCAGGCGGCAGGTGCACAACAGTGGGGGCGGCATGGAGGCAGCCATTTCCATGGCTCCTCCGTCCGCTGCCACTGCTCACCATCGCCACCTCAGTATGGTGCAGCCCTAGAGAGCAGGAGAGCAACTTGATGCGGTTCTGGAGAGCAGCCCTGGAGAGCAGTGGTGGGCGGCAGCAGGCGACGGTAGCAGGCGGCAGCCTGCAATCAGTGGCGGCCGGCGGAGCCATGGCAACAGTCACCTCCACGCCACCCTGTGCACACATGTGAATGTGTGCTGACCCCACTGCTGCCGTGGTTTGGGTCGCCAAGTTAGAGTGTTGAGAACCTCTGTCTTAGGAGGAGATTACATGGCAACCAATTCCTCCCAGTTCTGCGTTCAACCTCATTTCCCTTCTTGTGTGAATTAGGCCACAGACACCGAAATGTACCCTCGCCCTAATCCACCTGGGGTAGTCACAGTACACAGGTGTCCACCCTGCTCCTTCTGTCTCAGTTTTTTTTACTGTTGATATAATGTTATGTGCTCACATGCTTCTTTCACTGTTGCCTCTTAGGAGAAGAAGAGCTGGATTTTTGTACTCTGTTGTTTACTACCAAAAGGAGTCTCAAAGCAGTTTACAAACACCTTTTCCCTGTGAACATAGAGAACCTGTGAGGGATGTGAGGCTGTGAGAGGTCTGAGAGAACTGGGAATGGGCCGCAGTGACCCAAGCAGGAATCAGGTGTCTCAAAGCAGGTTAAAATTGCCTTCCCTTCTTCTCCCCATAACAGACACCCCGTGAGAGAGGTTGGGCTGATAGCTCTATGAGAACTGGGAAGGATCCACAGTCACCCAGCAGGCCTCAGGTGACTCTAAGCAGTTTAAAATCACCTTTCCTTCCTCTCCCCATAATAGGCACCCTGTGAGAGAAGTAGGGCTGAGAGCTCTATGAGAACTGGGAATGGTCCACAGTCACCCAGCAGGCCTCAGGTGTCTCTAAGCAGTTTAAAATCACCTTTTATTCCTCTCCCTATAACAGACATCCTGTGAGGGAGGTGGGGCTGAGAGCTCTGAAAGAGCTGGGAATGGTCTCAAATCAGTTTAAAATCTCCTTCCCTTCCTCTCCTCATAATAGGCATCCTGTGAGGGAGGCTGCTAGGGAGGGCGGCGAGCATTGGGGCCAGACCAATCAGGGTGCGGCCAGCTTATTGGCCCGTATTCCAGGCCAAACACGTTCCTCGCACAGGGGTGTTTCACAAATATATAGAGGCACCATGGATAAGGATTTGATTTTTATCCCACCACTCTCAGGACCACTCTCAGGAATGACTTGTAGCAGGTAACGACAATCCCAATTAAAACCCCACACAAAACCAAACACATGATAGGTGGAAATATTCCCACATGTCCCGCCCAACCTGTCCAGACAAATCATCTGCCTTGGGGTATGGTGTTCACATGATGTTCTGATCTTCCTGGCTCTGGCCTCAAACAAAGACCTGGTCTGTGTTCTGGCTTTCCTGTATCTAGTTCTAATGAGAGTCATACGGTTGAACACTTTAATGGTGCTATTCAAAACTCACTTAACAGGAAGGCCCATTAAACTTTGTGGTATTTCTAAGCAAACATGATGTTGCATGACATAATTTTATCCTCTCTGCTGTGGCTGCAATTTCTGTATCGGAAAACATACATAATTTTATTAAGATTTACCATGTAGTAACCTGTGGAGCAACCTGTGGAGTTTAAGCAATAGGCCTTTGCCATATTTTTCAAATTGCCTTTCAATGATCATGGCTGATTAGGCTTGACTGGTGCCTGGGGTTATCAGTCACTGATTCAGAGGCCAAAGAAGCACTTCTCGTCCTTCCCCTGCCTTTCCACACTTTTTGAGTAGGAGTGGGGGAAGGATAATCAGTTTGGCAGCAACCACAACCCTCGTGTTGAAGCTGGAAGAAAATATTGAAAGGTATGGCAGATCTCCTCTCTGCCTTACATGAAAGAATCTTCAGAGCGAGATATATAAACATAGAGCTGAAAGGGGACCCAATGATCATCAAGTCCAACCCCCTGCACAGTGCAGGAAGTTCACACTTACTATCTCCATCTCCGTCAGTGAACCCCTTCTCCTTGCCCAGAAGTCAAAAACCTCCAGGATCCCTGGACCAATCTGGACTTGAGGGAATTCGACCTTACCCTGAGCACAGTCCTTCCTGGCTCATCCCTTCCCACCCTCCCTCTCACCTCAATTCATAGTGAGCATAGAATCAGTGTTCCTGTCAAAATATTCCACATGCTGACATATTTCTTTGTTTCGTTTTTTTTTAATTCCATTACAGCTTGACTAACTGCGTTACTACATTTCAGTTTTCTCTAAAGCGACTTATCTTCTCCACCAGTTCTTGCCTTCATGCACCTCCTCCCTTTGGCTTTCTCAGGTTTGGGAGACTCTGAATACTCGTCCTTCTGCAACGGGGGGAAGCAAATAGACAAACGGTTTCAGGAACTTGGAGCACAGCGTTTTTATGAGACTGGGCTAGCTGACGATGCTGTAGGGTAAGAGCACAGGAGGACTCTGGCTGGCTGGCTTGCTTCTTAGCTCCTCCTACTATAGTGAAATGTGCTTATATGCAATATTTGTTTTAAATATTTGTATTTTAAATATGACTTGAAATGTTTCAATATTCACTGCCTTGGTAACTCTGAAAAGTGGCATAGAAATGCTTAGAATAAGTGAATTGTTAAACCATATCTGCGTAAGAATTTTGTTTTGTTCCCGGCAAATTCACCAGAACATAAAACTACATTTGGATTAACATTTGATCTGCTCCTAACATGTGTGTGTGTGTGCATGTGTACATATGAGCAAACGGAGGATTTTAATCTGGGGAGCTGGGCTTGGTATGGAAAGGCTCCACCAGTAATATACCCCTTCCCTTTCCAGGTAAGGTTAGAATGCCATTATGCAGCCCTGTGAGAAATCCCAGAGTGCCTTGGGAAAGCGTTAATTCAGGTGGGCAGCAGACCATGTTGGTCTGAAGCAGCAGAACCAGGTTTGAGACCAGGGGCACCTTTAAAAGACCTACAAAGTTTTATGGAAGGGGGGAGGGTTGTGCAGCTGCACTTCCCTCATGGCCCTGGGGGTCTCCTCAATAGCAGCAGACAGATTGGCCTTGTGGGCCAATCATACTGATCAAGAGACATCAGCTGACAACCTTCCACTGGGTCCAGTAGCACAGTGGTCCCCAACCTTTTTATCACCAGGGACCGGTCAACGCTTGACAGTTTTACTGAGGCCCGGAAGGGGGGGTCTTTTGCCGAGGGACATCGCTGCCGCCTTCCTGCCGCCCACTGGGGGGTGCTGCCAGCAGCAGCTGCGCAGTTCCACACCGAAGGGGAGCCCCAGCCATGGCAGCTGCTGGAGAGCACCCAAGGTGAGCCAGTGGCAGGGCAGCCTCTGAGGCAGCAGCTGGGGAGGAGGACAAGGAGGAGCTGCGGCCTGGTACCAAGTGATCCACGGAATGGTACCGGTCCCTGGCCCAGGGTTCTAGCGTATTGGCTTCCAGGGTGGGGGAATATCTCACTGGAATGTCCTCTGCTGGTATGTCCTCTGCAACCCACCCCAGAAAATTCTGCAGCTTCTAAGTCTAACAGTTCCTCAGAGCCACTGAGCAGAAGTGGTTCCAGGCACCTGCCATTTTGGGGTGTCCTGAGTTATTCTCTGGAGGATCTCATGGTTGTGGAGGAAGTAAAATTCAGGTAAGACTGTCTTGGAAGTGACGGGCAGGAAGGAAGCAGGAAGCTTGGAGTGACTTTCAGTGATATCTGCTCACTGATGGAACCTGGTAATTATTGTTATCAATTGAAAAGTGGACTTCCTCTGTTTTGCTTTAGTTTGGAGCTGGTGGTGGATCCATGGATTACTGGACTTTGGGCTGCCCTCAACCAAGAATTTGCATCACGGAAAGAAGACCCAGGCTGCCCTGACAAGACTGCATTACTTTGGGCAAGCAGAGGCTGTAAAATAGAGCATCTGAACCTCGAAGATTTGGCCGTGCAGAACAGGGGTTTATCTAAAAACGAAGGGAAGGTTACCCCAGTGCCTCCTGTTCAGCATTCTCAGCCTTCCCTTTCCCGCTTGGTGCCTCCACTGTCCCACTCTGCTCTTAATGTGCCTGCTTTGCCACCAGAATACCTAGAAGTAGAATTGCAAGAAAATACTGGCCAGGAAAGTTCTTCTATGGTGAGGGCCTCACTAAATTCAAACCTATACCTTTCTAGAAGTTCCTGAACTAAATGGGCAGTGTTTCTGAAAAGTCTGTGCTGTGGTGTTATTATTCCTTTATGCCCCACTTATCTCCAACAAGAATTGAAAGCAGCTTCCCACCTCCTTTCTTGTGTTGTCTGGCTTTCCCTCAGGAGTCCGTCCCCTCTGCCATGTTTGTGTTTGTACGCACATTTCAGTATTGCTTTGTAGTTTGTTTTATGATCTGCTTTTAGACTGCTTTAGTTAGCTCTTTGGATGGCCCTGACTGGGTCAAAAGATAAGGTTTAAACCTTGTAAATAAATGTTATAGTCTGTATGGTAAATTAAGCGGAGACTACGGGACTGGCCCAAAGTAAGTGAGCCAGTTTCCATGGCAGAGGAAGGTTTCAGACCTGGGTCTCCTAGATCATCATCTGACATTCTCACCACTATGCCAGGCTGGCTTTCTCTGTGGCGTTGCTGCATAGCCATCCAAGCTAGAAGGTTCTCTTTAAGCATTCAGTTGACTTTCCCCCTTTTCCAGGTCTTCCTGTTTTGTGCCACTCTTTCCCAAACCTTTGTGGCAAGGTTGCAGTCAAAGTGTGTTTTCAGACCACATCAAAGTAGAAGTTTAACTATTATGCCCAAATTGGCCCAGTTTTCATTGCCTCACCTCATTTGGCCATTTTTTCCTCGGTCCCACCACCGCTGGACATTCTTTTCTTTAAAAATCAAATGTCAATTTCCAAATAGCAGTATCTCAGTTACATAGACCTGATCTACTCCTGTGATCAAGTAGTTCCTCTGAATTCCTCGTTTTTCATTTTTTAAAAGTCAACCACCTTTTCCATTGGGGACATCTTCCTGACAAAAGGGCTGGAGAATGTCACCCACCTACCCCCTAGATCCAATCCTTGGGTTTTTCTTCAAATCAAATAATTTATTTACTGTCATTTAGACCAAAATTTTAGAAGCACTACTATACAATAGCAGTTTGTAAAAGGAAAGGCAATACATTAAAAGGTTAAAAATGCATCAACAATAAAACTTAAAACTTCTCCACCATAAAAGCCAACATTTAGAAGCATTAACTGCCATTGACTTATTTTACAAGGATAAAATGAGCCATAAAAACAATAAAACTAATAAAGCTGTTAAAATATAAAACAAAAGACAAGATTAAGAGACGTGTGATATATTAATTAACCAAAAAAACATAAGTTCTGTGGACCTGTTCAATTGACAGTAGGAGTTTAGCGCTCTTAAGCTCTTCTCAGTCCTATAGGGGTTCTGGCAAATATGGCTAAGTCATCAGTGTATAATAAAAGTGAGATGTGTCTTTCCCCAACTTTTGGTGGGTGGAAATTTGGTTTCTTCAGAGAGTGGCCAATATAGTTTATAAAGAAATTGAAAAGGAGAGGGGCTAAGATACAGCCCTGCTTAACTCCCTTTCCAGAGTTAATTATATTAGTTAGATGACCTTGGGGAGTACACTTAACTCTAATAGCTGTGTTTTTGTACAAGGTTTTAATTAAGAAAAGTAGACGTCTGTCAATGGATGTCCTTTCTAATTTGGCCCATAGCAAATTTCTAGAAATAGAATAAAATGCAGATTTAAAATCAATGAAGGCAATATAAAGGGAGGACACTGTTTTAGATGAATATTTAGCTATCAGGCGGTCAACTAACATACAGTGGCCCAGTGTTGACCTTCCTTTTCTAAAGCGTCCGTGTTCCTTTATGAGCAGGTTTTCTTCCTCTTGGGGTTTTCTTGTGACTGTTTAAAGTTCTTTCAAAATAGGGCAGCCAGAATTAAGCGTTCCTCTGGATGAAGAAGCACGTGCCAGATTCCTCTACTGAAATCAACAGGGCTTAAAACGTTTCTTTCTGTTGTTGGACGGTGCCAATCATTTGTTCCTCTTAAACATAAACGTTGTGATAGATCAAGATGGGCTGTTGCATTAGTTGATTGTAGCAGTAGAATAGAACAAGAGTCCAGGAGCACCTTAAAAGACAAACTGTGGTAGGGAGGAGCTTTTGTGAGCCATTGCACGAGCACTGCATGAGTAGTAACTCCCGAAAGCTCCTCCTCTGCCACAAGTTTTGTTCTTCTTTAAGGTGCTCCTGGACTCTGGCTCATTTCTACTACTACATAACACTGTGTAACTACATGTGCTTCTTTCTTCACTCTAAACATTTGTTAGCTTGCTTCCAGGAGGACCTCCTGCCTCTGATTTCCGAGAGACCCCTTGTCCACGTTCCATTGTCCAGAGCCGTTCAGCTGACAAGAAATGATGCCATGAAAACTACTTTGCTGTTAGAACTTGATGTTTCTGTAAGTTGAATTGGTTTGGTTTCTCTTTCGCATATGAAGTTTAGAATAAATATAGACTCATAGAATCATGGAGTTGGAAGGAACCTCCAGCATCATCTATTCTAACCCCTTGCAGAATGCAGGAAAATCACAGCTACCTGTCCACCTACAGTGACCCCAACTCCATGGCCAGATGATGCCCCCCCCAAAAAAAAATGCAAACAAACCCAGAATCCCTGGACTGGAGGAAATTCGTCCCCTGACGCAAAAGTGGCAATCAGTATTTCCCTGGGTATGCAAGAAAGGGCCACAAAAGCCAAGCATGGACACAATCCCTTCTGCCCACCCACTTACATAGAATCATAGAATCATAGAGTTGGAAGGGGCCATACAGGCCATCTAGTTTAACCCCATGCTCAATGCAGGATCAGCCCTAAGCATCCTAAAGCATCCAAGGAAAGTGTGTATCCAACCTTTGCTTGAAGACTGCCAGTGAGGGGGAGCTCACCACCTCCTTAGGCAGCCTATTCCACTGCTGAACTACTTGACTGTGAAATTTCTTTTCCTGATATCTAGCCTATATCGTTGTACTTGTAGTTTAAACCCATTACTGCGTGTCCTTTCCTCTGCAGCCAATGGGAACAACATCCTGCCCTCCTCCAAATGACAACCTTTCAAATACTTAAAGAGGGCTATCATGTCCCCTCTCAACCTCTTTTTCTCCAGGCTGAACATTCCCATGTCCCTCAACCTATCTTCATAGGGCTTGGTCCCTTGGCCCCAGATCATCCTTGTCGCTCTCCTCTGTACCCTTTCAATTTTATCTACGTCCTTCTTGAAGTGAGGCCTCCAGAACTGCACACAGTACTCCAGGTGTGGTCTGACCAGTGCCGTATACAATGGGACTATGACATCTTGTGATTTTGATGTGATGCCCCTGTTGATACAGCCCAAAATGGCATTTGCCTTTTTTACCGCTGCATCACAGTGCCTGCTCATGTTTAGCTTACAATCCACAAGTACCCCAAGGTCTCGTTCACACACAGTGTTACCTAGAAGCATATCCCCCATCCAGTAGGCATGCTTTTCATTTTTCTGACCCAGATACAGAACTTTACACTTATCTTTATTAAATTGCATCTTGTTCTCATTTGCCCATTTTTCCATTATGTTCAGATCTCGTTGAACTCTGTCTCTATCTTCTGGAGTATTTGCCAGTCCTCCTAATTTCGTGTCTTCTGCAAACTTGATGAGTAATCCCTCCACCCCCTCATCTAGATCATTAAGAAAGCCTATCCCATGGTCCCAGAAACCAAGGGCCATTTCGCACGGCTTCAAAGTAGCACAATGGTTGCTATTTGGAAACGCTACTAATTTGCCATAACCCACGACGTCGTAGACAATCTGCAACAATCCTGAAACCAATCAGCAAAAAGCGCTTCGTTGTGGCGCTTTCAGGGGAATCCAGAAAAGTGGATTCACCCTCCGGATAGCGATACACTCCTGCAACCAATCTGCAACAGTAGCGCTAAAGACCTGTGCGTTACCATTGTTGCTGGTTCTTCAAAGTCCCTCCCCCTGGCTCTCTCCTCCAAACTTCCGGCGAAGCGATCGCCATTTTTTTTTCTCCGAGCGAGCGGGGATAAACGCACCGGCGAGCCTCTTTCTGTTTAGAGGCTTCCCTGGCTTCAGTCCTTCACCTTTAGTCACTAAGCACAAACCACTGAAAAGCCCGTTTGCTGAAATAAAGTCCCTTTATTTTTTACAAATAAATTCAGCCGAAAATCGGGACCGTGAGAGGGGGGGGGATTTTTTTTTTATCACTCGAGGCAGCGTGCAAACGATCATACAATCAAACGACAGCTCACATTGGGCAGCTGGATGGGTCTCTCCGTAGCAACGAATCTACCTAGATTCGTTGCTATGGGTCGTTTTTTTTTTTTTTTAAACCTTTCTTAAAGGGAAAGGGGCTGTTTGGGAGCATGCTAACGGCTGCCCATTGGCTGCTTGACGGCCAGGGGCGGGACGAGCTTGGCAATAGCGCTTCCTTTCTAGCGATTTCTGCCCAGACCGGAAGCCTGTGGGAAACGCTAAAAAACGCAACTGATTCCACTACAAAGGCAGGTATGCATAACGACGAATTCCACTATTTTAAATGGCGATTTTTCATTCCGCAAACAATTTGCAACAATGATCCCTGTGCGAAAAGGCCCCAAATCTCTCCTGCCGGCACCAACTACGCAGCCACTGATTCCCCCTCCATTATCTTTCTCTCCCGACGCATTCCTCTTCCCTTAATAGGCAAGATTGTGCCCCCATTCGCTTGAGCTTCCTGCCTAGATCTTGATAGTCTGTTTTAACAGGAGCGATGGCATTCACGGACATGTCATTCGTTCCCACATGGACCATCACAAATGGGTAGTGATCCGTAGATTTGAGGAGTTTGGGCAGCTGTTCTGTAACGTCTTTAATTTTATCCCATGGCAAGCAACACACCCCTTCGGTTAGGGGGTTGGGCCCAGCCACATGGTGATGCATTCCTCTTAGCAGGGAGTCTCCAATTACCAGTATTCTCCTTTCTTTTTTTTCTTCTCAACACCATTTCCTTCTATCCCATGGCCTCTTCACTTTGTCTTAGACTTTGTTTTGGGACCTCTTCCCTCGTTGACACTTGCACCTCCTCTGCAAGGGCCTGAAATCTATTCTGGAGCTCCAAAGGTCCCGAGAACCATCTCGCTCTACGCCATTGAGTCTTTTTCCTAACTATCTGCAGAGGTTCCGTAATGAGGTCAATCCCCTTATCCTCTTCAGGACTGGTTGTGTCCTCTTTATTCCGAGTTGCACAGCTCCGGTCTATGAACTCCTCACCTTTTTAAATTTGGGTCAGAGTAGTAATCCTCTCTTCTAAGCCCCTAATCCTTTCCTCTTACTAGCTTACACTTGGGGCAGATGTAGTCCATCTTGTCTTCCAGGAGGAAGGCAATCATGTCACAATCTGCCTAAGTTCACAGAATCAGCATTTCTGTCAGGTGGTTGCTATCTAGCCTCTGCTTAAGAACTTCCAAGGAAGGAATATGCAATGACCCAAAAGCCATTGTATCTGGGCTTTTCTGCACGCTATAAATATACTGAATTGCTTGCCTAATGTAGGAATTATATTCTGGCACTCCGCATGATGTTGCCCACATCCAACGTCTGACCAGCTGCCAGCTCACTATATCCTCCATTTTAAAGTGCGAGTTGGAGAATCACATAAAGTGGATTCACCAACCTATTTAGTGCAAGCTACTGGAGAGCAACCAGCAGAAGGAAGGTATTGAGGCTTAAACACTAAATTTTCCTGCTTCATCCCACCCTCGCGCCCGCCTACCTCTCCCTTGTTCCCGGGGATGGGAATTTAATTTTAAAAATGGCGAACATCCTGGAGCAACAAATAGGCGTTCATGCATGTAGTCGATGCCAGAAATGAAAGAATATTTTTTCAAAGTTGTAACACAAAGCATGCCTCTCAAAAGTTTTCTCCCCCCCCTTCAAAAAAAATCAGGAACAATATTAAAGTTGGCCCCTTCCAACTCTATGATTCTATGACTTGTGATCCCATAAGGGGTGGCGTTAAAAAAGCACTATACATCTATAGTTCCACACATAGGCATTGCAACGGAGAAGTATGAATTACAGAAAAATAGAGGGCATTGCGGAACCTTTAAGCTGTTGAGAAAGGGGGATTGGTTTCCTGAATTGATTGACAGACATATAAGGTGCGTTGCTCTCCACCATTTCCAGCAGCATATGTGGAGGGTAAGACACATGAAAAGGCAGCAGACAAAGGAGAGACAGCAAAAAGGTGAGGAGGGGCTGGGAAGTGCGATAAAATATAGGGCTTTGCCATTCAGTTGGTGTATATTTTTACTGATATGCGGAAATGCCCGCTGTAGATTTGCAGGGTGATATGATCTCATTCGTTCAGCGACAAAACTATGCTTGCTGAAGAAATGCGATGGACAAAAAGAACATGCCTACAGCATGCTTCTTTCATGAGCTGCATCCATAATCTTTAAAACAGGAAATATTTGTTATGGAGGGAAGGGAATGGTATGCAGTTTTGGCCTTTGTCTTACAGAAACAAACTTGTATTTTAAAAACAGGAGACAACTTTCAGCTACCAGCCTGGTGATGCCTTTAATGTCATTTGCCCCAACCATGCCAGTGAAGTGGACGAGCTGCTTCGCTTTTTGGGACTGTCAGAAAAGAAAGAGCACCTTGTTTGCTTGAAGGTTATGCCCGGCACTAAAAAGAAAGGTATGCTTTAAAGGTAGCATGGCTTTCTTTGGATGTAATACTGGAAAATGTTGTCAACTAATCCTTCAGAATCTTTCAGTGGAAATAACATCTCCCTCATTACTATTTATTTTCTTCCACTTATTTTGTATTTCAGTCAGGTTTGTGTGTTGGTGTTTCTTGTCATCTTACCCAGGTGTCTTTCCTCCAGACTCCTCCTTCTGGTAGTTACTGTTAGAAGTGGTGTATGTATGAGGGGAAGAAACACAAACAGGACTAGATCATATCAAAAAGGCAGAAGATTTCTAAACTTTTCTGGTGTTCATTTCCAATTTTTATTTTGCACTGACAGCATGTTAAATTCTTCATATGCCAGGTGCAGTTTGTGGTTTCTTGGAAATTGGTCACCAGTGCTTTTGGTGAGGCTACTTCTGGGTAACTGAACACAGGATTGATGCCTTTGAAAACCTCATTTGAGTTAAAATGACTGACTAAAGTGAATATACAATACTGGCTCATTGTTAAGTCAGTGGAGAGGGTTATATTTAATTCAAATGATAGCCTCTGGAAATGTGGCGTTTTACCCTAAGTTGTTCGGTAGACATGTAATTTCCTGTTTTATTTTTATTTTTTTTGTAATGAATTTTTTTATTTTCATAAAGATAGAAATATAGGATGCAACACGAGTTATTGATACAAAAAGCAGTAAATAAAATATAATCATCATTTGAGAATATACCACCCCACATTGACTCCACAGTGATATAAACTTTTGCCCAAAACTCTAAGAGCCATGAGTCTAAGAGCCATCCACTTTTCCACTACATTAAAAAAAAAAGGCCTGTTTAGATATACAAAAGAAAAGTTATTATTAATCAACTTACTTGAGAGATCGTAGACCTCACGTTAACTGCTTGATACAATCTAAGAGCTATCCTGGCAGATATTTCTAAAGTTAGATGCTTAACATTAAACATTTCTTATAGAACAGTATGAGTTTTGGCCCTGTATCAATACCCTGATGAAGGGAGAGGAAAGTAGGGCTTTGCCTTAAAGATGTACAAAGAAAAAAAATTACAAAAGGATTTCATAATTTCTCCTTATCCTTAATACAGATACATTTACAAACCATTTATACTTGACCCATTCTAAGAGCCATCTTGACAGGTATAAGTTGAGAGCTTTGCATTTTCTACAGATCAATATGAGCTTTGGCCCTATAACAATACACCAATAAAAAAAATAAGGGGGGAAAGCCCCATTTTATATTTCCAACACTAACGATTATATTACCTATATGCCTACTAAGGATAAGAAACAAGAGAGAAAAAAGGCACTGCTTCCCCTTTTTCATAAAAATAGCAATGTAGGATACGGTATATGTTGTTAATACAGAGAATAATAAGATTTCCAGGTTTAGATTAAATGCTTCACATTAAACATAGAACAATATAAGCTTTTAGTCTTCTATAGCTTCTCCTTATCCTTAATTCTTATACATCTACAAAACAATTTATACTTGACCCATTCTAAGAGCCATCCTGACAGGTATGTTTTCAGATTTAAGTTGAAAGCTTAACATTAAACATTTTCTACAGGTCAGTGTAGGCTTTAGTCCTAGAACGATACCCTAACAGAAGAAAGAAAAAATAAGGGGGGAGAACCCCATTTTATATTTCCAACACTAATGATTATATTACCTATATCCCTACAAAGGAAAAGAAACAAGAAACAAGAGAGAAAGAGACACTGCTTCCCCTTTTTCATAAAAATAGAAATATAGAATACAGTATAACATTAAACATAAAACAATATGAGCTTTCGGTCTTCTTAAGGGGGTCTCATCTCGAGGCTTGCTACATCTTGTCGTTCCCGTAGACTTATATTCTGTCCCATTGGCCTTTGGCGTAGAAAGTGCAGTTGTACTCTTTCCCGCAGAATATGCATCGATAAATCTTGAGGCCGTTGCACCTCCTGGACTCCAGTATCAATACAATTTTTTCCCCAAAGAGCTCCTTTAAATCAGTTACTTTCACTGCAGATCCATATTTCTTTTGATTGATTTTTGTACACTGTTGCTTTGAGATGGCTGTATGTCTTTTTAAAAAGGGTGTCCTTATCTGGGCTGCAGAACTCCGGCATCCCATTTTCCGTCTCCAGAATTTCAGATTTCTCTTCTACTGTTGGTTTTCCACCTTGTTTAGAGCTGTCATCAGCCACTGTTATTGATCCATCATTCCTGTTAAAGACTTCTTCCTTGGCATCTTGGATCTCCTTGAAGATATGAATTTCAGATTTCTCTTCTGCTGTTGGTTTTCCACCTTGTTTAAAGCTGTCATCAGCCACTGTTATTGATCCATCATTGCTATTGGAGACTTCTTCCTTGCCATCTTGGATCTCCTTGGAGATATTTTTGACCAATCCATCTATAAATATTTTGTAATCTTGGGTTTGTATCTCTATTAGATGAGCCAATCTTTTTAACATAGACATGTTTATGACTTTAAAAAAAACCGGCCTCAAACAATTTTACAAGTGGCCAGTAGAGGTCCTCTGTTTTATCCTCTGGCATGTGACGTATTGAAGTCAGTTAAGGCTGTATTCTCGTGCTGGCACAGAGTTCTCGTGAGATCTTCCCATTCACAGCTCTTATCTCTTATTTCCGAAAACCAAAACAATTACAATAAGAGCTTTTGCCAATTAATTCGAGTTGATTTGAGTCCTTCTTCTGCTTAGTTAGGAGAATTAGCCTTCCTCATAATGAGGTGGCTTCGGGCAGAGCAGAGTAAGAGGAGGGGGGAGACAAAGGGCTTTGATGCAGGAAGAGAGACGGAGAAAAAAAAACGAGAGATACTTGCAGTAAATGATGTTTTGGAACTCAGCCGATGTCCTCCCCTCAGTTCAAAACGTTCATTTGTGGTAAATCATCGTGTAGGATTGAAGCAGATACTTTAAGATTAAAGAAAGAAAAGAAAGTCCGAGATAGAAAATGGCAGTCGTCCTCTGGACCTGGAACGCTGACAGCCTATAATCCAGGGAGATATACTCCCTAAAGGATTGGAGACGGCCCCAAGAACTTCCTGGGTAGAAAGGTGAGGTGGGGTTTGCATACCCCTCCTCTTTTCTGCCAATTGCTTGCGCAATTGACCCCTGTCAGGCTTCAGAGATAGCAGAGCAGATGCCCTACCACCCTCTCAGGACGACATCTTTAGCCAAGAACCCTGTTTTATTTTTAGATGGAACTAGAGCTATATTCAGCATCCCAATGGTGGAGTCCTAAGCAGAATTGAACCTTCCTAAGCCTGTTGACTTCAGTGGAATTAGAAAGCTGTAACTCTGCTGAGGATTGCAGGGTAAATGTAGATACATCATGGCATTCAGGATGCTTGAGGTTTTCTTTTTGGTCCCTTTCTTATTCATTCTCAGCATGGTATTTTTACTGCCCTGGGACCCTGTGTTGAAGCTTTGGAGAGCTTTCTGCCCCAGAATTTTTTTTCTCTATAGAGATGATCAATTCTGAAACAATTAGCACATAAAAATCCAGCAGAAAAGTTGTTTGGTTATAAATTGCAGTTCTATATTGTTATGGCAAGGATTTTCAAACATCCAATCCAGATTAAAGGTTTTTTATACATCAGAATAATCCAGAAACACATACCTCTGGGTGTGTCAGAGGAACTGGAGAGGGTTTTTCAGAGGGCCATGTCTTGGAATCTGAAATCTCACTCATGCTTTTCATGAGCTGAGTGTTTTCTACAACACATGGACTATGGGGTAAGCAATACCATATTTCAGATAAGAAGTTCCATTGTTAGCATTCTTCTAAACTGAGTAGCTTCCGAAGAGCCTCTACGTTTCATGGCACGTCCTTTGAAAGCCACTGCTTTGTAGTATGGATTGAGTTGACTAGGGCACATTTTTATGATTAGCTGCCCTTGCAAAGAACAAAAATAATTCTTAGTGTATTCCCTGTTTGTTTTTCCTTTAAACAGGAGCAGATGTGCCATGGTATATACCTGAAAAAAGTTCTGTGAATTTCATTCTGACTTGGTGTCTGGAAATAAGAACCGTTCCAAAAAAGGTTATTTTACTTTCTACAAATACCTTTTACTTCTACAAATGTGAAGGATTAGTAACATTTTGTACATATGTATTGCCTATGCCAGCAGTCCGCAACCTTTTTGAGGTTGCGGCCCATTGCCAAGGGGTGGGTGGAGACGGTGACCTGGGGCCCCACTCATGCGTGGCAGCCCCCCGCAAACACACATTTGCACCGCCAGTGTGCCGGGGGCCGTGCTTCCCTCCCCCCCCCCCCGCAGCAAGAAGCTTGCCGGGCCACGTGCTTCTCGCTGTGGGAGGGGCGGGGAGAGGGAGCCGCGGCCTGGTGGCGGGCCGCAGACTGGGGTTTTTTGACCCTCGGCCTATGCTAACTCTATTTTTCTCTGTTTTTCTTACTGCCATATTTTTTACTTGCCTGAAAGCCCGTTGCATCCAGGAATGCAACGGGTGGTATCGGAGGGCCCCCGTGGAGGGGCCTGCTACATCTGGGGCAAGACATCCAGAGGCGGGTGGGGTGGTGCATGGCGCTGGAACGATGCATCATACTGCTGTCTGGGGGCAAGGGCAAGGCAGCCGGGTATCATGGGGCATGACGGCTGAGTCTGTAGCCCTGGTGGAGGCTGGGGCGATGTCTGCAGAGGTGGCTGACCTGGCGCAGTGGCTGGAGGGGCAAATTTAAACTTGTCAACATTTAACGGTAACAATGTCAGCAATTCCGCTAAGTCACCTTCAGTTCTCCCAGAAACTAGTCTTCAGACTGGGGGGCATCTGTAATAGGGGGGCCTATTGATGTTGTTTTTGTTACTGTTGTCCCTTCATGCATCTTTGCTGAGAAGTGCAAATTTGTTTTCTGTAAACCTCTGAAAAACTCATGAACTGTTGGGAGACAATGGAATGTTCATGGACATTCTAACAACTGAAGTCAGCTCTCGTTCAGACAGGGGCCATAGTGATGAAAAGTCTCAACATAAGGCCACTAGTGAATCTAACAGCTGCTATAGCTTCTGCAAACAACCTTTCATAGTCTCTTGCCAGCATGTGCATACATACTGACGGAGAGGCTGATTCTGTGAAGACAAAGGTGTGGCAGGTTACAGTAGATGAGTGATAGGGATGTGCATAGTGCAGAGGATTGGACTAGATGACCCATGAGGTCCTTCCAACTCTATGATTCTATTATTCTATGATTCTATAACTTCTCTCTTCTGTCAGCAATGTGGCTTCTCCTTGGACTTGCAGCTGCTGAACAGAACAAGGAAGAGCATCCCACTATAACTACCCCGCTGTTCTCTGTTGCTCAGGAGAACTGCAGGGGCTGTGAGGCAGGACATTGTAAACTAAACATGAGCAGGCAGTGTGATGCAGCGGTAAAAAAGGCAAATGCCATTTTGGGCTGTATCAACAGAGGCATCACATCAAACTCACAAGATGTCATAGTCCCATTGTATACGGCACTGGTCAGACCACACCTGGAGTACTGTGTGCAGTTCTGGAGGCCTCACTTCAAGAAGGACGTAGATAAAATTGAAAGGGTACAGAGGAGAGCGACGAAGATGATCTGGGGCCAAGGGACCAAGCCCTATGAAGATAGGTTGAGGGACTTGGGAATGTTCAGCCTGGAGAAAAGGAGGTTGAGAGGGGACATGATAGCCCTCTTTAAGTATTTGAAAGATTGTCACTTGGAGGAGGGCAGGATGCTGTTTCTGCTGGCTGCAAAGGAGAGGACACGCAGTAATGGGTTTAAACTTCAAGTACAACGATATAGGCTAGATATCAGGAAAAAGTTTTTCACAGTCAGAGTAGTTCAGCAGTGGAATAGGCTGCCTAAGGAGGTGGTGAGCGCCCCCTCACTGGAAGTCTTCAAGCAAAGGTTGGATACACACTTTTCTTGGATGCTTTAGGATGCTTAGGGCTAGTCCTGTGTTGAGCAGGGGGTTGGACTAGATGGCCTGTATGGCCCCTTCCAACTCTATGATTCTATGATTCTATGACATACGAGCAGTGGGTGGTGGCACTGAGATGACTACACTGAGATGCTACAATCATTTGTGATTGTAACAGTTGTTGGAACTGACAGCCGTTGCAGCCCACCCAGAGGCGTTCTGGCCTGTAAAGCCTCCTGAAGAAGAAATGAACATGTTTACTCTAAAACACCTAAGCTGCTTTCACCAGGATCACAGCTATGTATAAGAGGAGGCTCATTAAAAGTAATAGAATATGAACAGTAGTAACAGATCTAGTGTACAGTTGCTTTACTAATTAAAATAAATGTTATCCAAATGGCCATGGTGACAAATCTAAAGGGTGCAAAGATAGGAACAGAACAGGCATAAGTTTATGGCATCTGTACATCTTCCAGCTTTTGAAGTATTCCCATCCATCCACCCCAAAAAACCAAGCATGGGTACTATTTGTTTCTCACATATGAATGTGTTTGTGTATTATTTATTACCCTAGCTTCAAAGCCTGTTCCTAAGATTGGAATAAAACCATTGCAACATTGCACCAGGGGCATGATCTTTTTTGAGGGAGATGTTATAAAGTTAAGAAACCCTGGAAGTGATGTCAGTAGGCCACAGTTTGAGTCACGCCCCCGGAAATCACGTCACCAGAAGTGATATCACCTAGATACTCCCACCGGATGTGACATCACCCAGACACACCCACAGCACAGGAAGTGATAGGGCAGAAACATTTTCAGATGTTTTGTGAACAGAACTCTAGTCTGGTTACCCATTTACTTTTGACCAAAGGGAGCCTGCAGGAACAGAACTGGGGCAGAACTCTCCATTGCCCGCACTCAACCCCACACCAGAAACAGGGCTGGGCCAGGCTTTGCCGCTCTGGCATCCCGCCCAAAACAGAGCCAGGGCAGGGCTACACCACTCTGTCGCCTCCACTCTCCCAATGCAAGAAATAGGGCCAGAGTAGGCCTATGTGCCCCCTCCCCAGCAGTTAAGATGAAAGTACTTATCTCTCCAATCTCCAGTAGCTATCACCTGTGACAAGCCTCAGCCAGCAAGCATTTGTATGGCCAGGGCCCCTCCCCTTCCTACCTTTTCATATGCATCATTAGCCACTGGGGGGGTATAGACATGGTCATATATGGTCATATCACCCATTTATTTTTAATTTAAAAATTACATGGACTCCCACCCAATTGGTGAAATGCTTCTGGGGCCATCACAAATCCCTATTGATTCATGAAACCCTGGTTGAGAAAGTTTGATTTAGTTGATCTTTGTGGGTTGTTTTTCCGTGCAGGCCACTAGATATCAGGTTTAAGTAGCTGGCCAAAGCAATCCAGAAACTAACATAGCTTGTCAGGGAATGTTAGTGAAAGCAAAGGGCAGGTTGGCTTTCCAGAGCTGCCTGTAGTGTTCACAGTGCTCATCTAGCAGGCGGCATCCTGTGTGCTTAATGTGTAACCATTAAATTCAAAGTGAGCACATGTGGTAGTTGTTTATATGCATGTGGGCCGTGCATAGGGTTCCATTTGCCTACTCATGCCGGGAGAACTATCCACACCTGTTGTCTACTGTGGGTCAGGGCAGTGGACAGAAACTGGCCAGCCAAATGGGTGGTCCTCCCTGTGTGGAACTTCAGGCATGAACTGGAAGTGACACCCTCGCTTTGGGGCACCACACTAGCACTCGCTCCAAAACTATGGTTTCTGCCCTTCCCCTTCTCCTGCCAGTTGCCAGGCCATGCCTGACAACTCTGGCTATGCCTGATTTGGAGAACCAGTGTCCTGGATTGTTGTGCAAGGGGTCAGTTCCAATCTCCGCTCAGCTCTGAAACTCCATGAGTTGCTTTAGGCAAGGCACCAAGAAGACTGGCAAAGTTGGTTTTTTTCATTTTACCTTTGGGGCCACGAACCATGGCCACATCAGGCCATTAGTGGAATGTGGATGAATGTGTTTTGTGCTTTTATTTTTTGCAAGGCTGGCCTAATTGGGTTTTGATTTTTTTTTGCCTCTGCAGTTAACATTTGTCTGCAACCTTGAAGGCAAGGCATTGGTCACAGGTGTGGTAGAGGAATCCTAGTGGGGAGCTATGCGTGCATTGGCAGAGGAAAATCTCTCTGGCACAAAACAGTTCAGCCCAAGCTCAAGGCCACTTCTGCTATTTCCTGGTAGGCATTTTTACGCTCCCTCGTAGAGCATACAACTGATGCTGGGGCAAAAAGGAGGCTTGAAGAGCTGTGCAGCAAGCAAGGGGCCTCAGACTACAATACGTTTGTCCGGGATGCTGGTGTTTGCCTGCTGGACCTGCTCCATGCTTTCCCAACCTGCAAGCCCCCGCTAAGCCTGCTAATTGGTAAGTGGCTTTGATGAATGGTCAAAAAGGGTCCATAGTAACTCTGGAAGGACATGGACCCATCATGACACAAGAGAGAGCAAGTGAGGCATTTATGAGATGCTTGTAGGCAGATGCTCTGACCGGGGTAGTTGAGGCTAGCCAGGTCTTGGAGGCTAAGCAGGGTCAGCCCCGGCTTGGGTAGGAGAAAATTGATCTTCCATCAGGATCAGTTTGTAAACTCCAGCTGGTCCAGAAGGCCATGGCTCAGCTGTCAGAATATTACTCCCACTCTACAAAGCCTTCTGGTCATCAACTCTCCGGAAATTCAATTTTTACTTGTTATGCCTAATAGCCAATGCCGGAGGTGCTCTTCGTGAATTTGGCTCACCCGTCTTTATTTGCTGGAATGCCTCCATATGCATTTCTTCCCCCGGTATAAAAGCTGTCTGGTTTGTGATAATGGGATTCAGCACCAACATGATCACTCAAATGCTGGTTTGCCCCAACAAATGGCTATGTCATTGCATTCCCTTGGCCAGGCAGATCTGCAACTGAAGAGCATGTCAGGTCATGGCCTAGGAAACTGCATGGATATCGGCATTCACATGTTGCACAAAGACTCATTGATAAAGCTCCTTCTTGGATGCTTTAGGATGCTTAGGGCTGATCCTGCATTGAGCAGGGGGTTGGACTAGATGGCCTGTATGGCCCCTTCCAACTCTATGATTCTATGATTCTAAGTCCTGGCTTCAGACTCTAAGTTGATGTGCTCTAACAAACTGTGCTTAGCTGAGTCACTAACCCAAAATATTTAACTGAGCCAGGTTCATGCAACCCACTCAACTGTACCTCTGTTGATTCTGTCGTGTCCCTTTTTTGCTCTCCCAATTCGTACCTTACTGAATTGCCGTTCTTGTTAACTCTTTCTGCATCACATCCCACTTTTTCCCATGTAGTTCAATCTTTTTTCTGAAATCTGGGCATTCCCTGTAGTGGATATGTGCTTTTCTGTATTGCTGCAATGATGTATAATTTTGCAAGAATAAAATCTTTTAAAAGTGAATTGCTCTTGTTAGGCATATTGAAATGAGGTCAAAAAACCTGTGCAAGGCCCTTGTGTGTTTCACTGAATGTTTATTCAATTTGGAACATTCTTTTATTGCTTTTAACATTGATTTTAGTTCTATGTAAAACCTACCAGTTAATGTAGTACAAAGACAGAGAGAATGAGCCATTAACTAGAGAGTGATTTTTGAGTTAAGATTTGTATTTTTTGGTCCCTCAGATGCTGTATGGAAGTACCAGTACCTAAGTTAAATGCTTGCTCTAAAAGAACAGATGTAAAATGCTTCTAGAAAAGAATCATAGAATTATATAGTTGCGAGGGAACTCCAGGGTTAATTAGTCCAACCCCCTGCACAATGCAGGAACTCACAACTACCTGAAGACATGCTATCTGCCAAGCAGTGATAATGTGAAAAAGCACTACTAATGCAGGAGTGAGAGCCTCTTGTGGCGCAGAGTGGTAAGGCAGCAAATATGCAGCCTGAAGCTCTGCCCATGGGGCTGGGAGTTCAATCCCAGCAGCTGGCTCAAGGTTGACTCAGCCTTCCATCCTTCCGAGGTTGGTAAAATGAGTACCCAGCTTGCTGGGGGGTAAACAGTAATGACTGGGGAAGGCACTGGCAAACCACCCTGTATTGAGTTTGCCATGAAAACGCTAGAGGGTGTCACCCCAAGGGTCAGACATGACCCAGTGCTTGGACAGGGGATACCTTTACCTTTTAATGCATGGGTAGAATCCTGGGTAGAATCCTGCACTTAACCAGCTTCTTTTCTTTCTAGAACACCTTCCTAGGTTGCAGGCCAGACCCTACTCTGCTGCAAGGTAGGGTAACATCTTAAAATGGGCATGGTGTGTATTCACAGAAAAGTATTGAACTGGATTTAGTATGGGAGGAGAAACTTGTCCACTTCCTGAGGCAGAAAAGGAGACTTCCTCAGCATAGTGGTCTCAGGAATTGGAGACAGGAGGTGGGGGGCACCCACCCCTTTTGATTGTTCAGTACTAGATCTTCTGTTGAATGTGTGGGCCTGTAAATCCCTGCTTGATGATGCGGCTGCCAGAAGGTGAACAGGCACATGTGAAGCACCCTCAGGTCTCTGATGCTACTGGAACATTACACTGGCCAGAGGGTCCTCGTTCATTCTCTCTTTTTTTACAACGCCTTACTGATGTTGTTTGTTGCATATGCTTTGCATTGAAAGACATGCACCCTTACCCTGTCTCCCAGCATGACCTTTGAAATTCATCATTGTCCCATGTGGGTCCTGTGCACATGCAGAGTGGTTTATGAAGTTCAAGCACACCAGAGGGTCTTCTTTCCCCTTCTCTACACTGCTTTCCTGCCTTTTCCTCAAGTGGTTACAAGGAGGAGGAGCGCTGTTCCCATAGCCTTCTTGCTGTTGCTGAGAAAGGCTCACTTTCATGAAGTTCCTTTTGTTGCAGATCTCTCTAGTGAGGAAAATAACTAAAAAAGCTTAAAAAGACCAGAATTGGTTAATATTTGAAGAAAATTTATTTTATACTGCTAGACCTCAAAAATAGGGCCCACGATGTTCTCTCAACTATTTCACGTTGAACCCTGACATTGAACTGGAAGAAAAATCTTGGAAGATTTATATTACAGAACTAAGCCTCAAAAATGCTGTCTAAGGAGCAGCAGAATGATATTCTTATAATTAAAAAACGTCAGTGGGGGTCTCAAAGTGGGTCTGCAGAAAATCAAAAGGACACTCTAGCAGTGAGTAAAAACTATATGAAAAGAAAAGAAGAGCTGCCGGTGTTTTTATATCGCACTTTTCACTACCCAAAGGAGTCCCAAACTGGCTCACAAACTCCTTTCCCTTCCTCTCACCGTAAAAGAAACCCCGGTAGGTAGATTGTGGCTGAGAGAGCTCTAACAGAATTGCTTTACAAGAACAGCTCTGAGAGAACTGTGAGTGGCCCAAAGCCCCCCAGCTGGCTGCGTGTGGAGGAGTGGCCACCCAGATTACCAGATTAGAGGCCACTGCTGGTTTTAGGGGCCTAGAATATTTTAAAATGTCATAACTTTTTTTTAAAGGTTCTGGCGACTTTTGCTATTTAAAATGTGTATTCCTGAAAATGTGGTTGACATTATTGTGATATTGATGGGAAAGCAGAATAGCAATATTTTTATTTCAATTAGGTTTTTGCAGATTTGTGGCCTGGAATCAGTGCCCTTTGCAATTAGAAGTAGCATAATGAACAAGGCTACTGAGCCACATTTGTATGGTGGCAGAATTTAGTTTTCCTTCTCGAGGAATTGTGGTCTCTTACCCCCAGCCCTTAATGTAATTACCCTTGGTTTCCCCCCCCTCCCCCAGTATGGGTTTATTTTTCTTTCTGCTTCTTTTGATGCAGCTCCGGTTTATTTCAGCCCGGAAAGATGAGATTTGTCTTCAATGTTCTGGAGCTTCCATCTCATCTAGGGGAGCAGCGAAGAGGCGTCTGCACCGGCTGGCTGGCTGGTCTAGCTGCCCCGCTGCTTCAGGCGGATGTGAAGAACCAGGCACCCTTCACACCAAAGGTGTGCCCAACGCTTGCCAGGGAGGGAGGGGGCGGGTCCTTATTCCAGGTGATCATTTTGTGTTTTGGCAACTAACTCCTCTGCTTTCTGTTTATCTGGGGGGATCACATTGGAGTTTGGTGGTGGAAGCTAAGCAGTCTGAGAAATCTATTCTCAGAAACAGTTCTGTTCTGGTTTGTTTTTCTTAAATCAGTCCAGGAGTGTTACCCAAATTGCTGGGGAATCATGAATATAGCAAGAGGCTGGATAACACAGGATCTTTTCTACCAATTTTTACGGAGTCTGTATCCTGGAAGACAATTAAGCTTACACTCGGAATTTATTTGGGGAAATATCAGGATGCATTCAAAGCACATACATAAGTAAAAACACACATAACTCTAAGTTTTACAGAGGGACAAGTTCATGATACTGCACCTTTCTTGGATCCAAGCAGCCAAGATACAGGGTTGACGAGATCAGGGGGTGAACAGGATGCCAGGTGTGGAGGGATCAGCACACACACACACCTGAGATGTGCACAAGGCTTGATATAATGTTTGAAATTATATCAAGCCCCAGTGACAGCCCACTAGGAGGTCAATGACTGATGATTAGTCTCTGATATTATGAGTACCTGATAGTTGAGTTTGAACTGTGAGGTCACTAGAGTGGGAGGTATGGAGTACTCTCATAAAGTGGAACAATACCTTGGCTAGGTGTAATGTGTCGCTAATGGCCCCGTCTTGTTTTATCAGGAAGGACTGGGGAGCCCAATGGGAGACATTTGGGGGTAAGAGATGCTGCTAGGCAGAAATTGCACTGGACAAAAAGAGACAAAAGAAGCTGCAATTAGTACCTGGGAAAATAAACCTTTCCTATTGATAGTCTAATGGTCTTTGGCTGGGAGGGATTGATTTTGATAATGTGCATATTTAGCTTGGCCAGTTGTTGTTGTTGTTGTTAGGTGCAAATTCATGTCTGACCTCTACCATTCCCTGGAGTCCAATTAAGACTGCTTCAGTGACTCCATCCAGCCACCTCATTCTCTGTTGTCCCCTTCTTCTTTTGCCCACAATTCTCCCAGCATTAGGCTCTTCTCCAGGGAGTCCTTCCTTCTCATGAGGTGGCCAAAGTATTTGAGTTTCATCTTCAGGATCTGGCCTTCTAAGGAGCAGTCAGGGCTGATCTCCTCTAGGACTGACCGGTTTGTTTGCCTAGCAGTCCAAGGGACTCACAAGAGTCTTCTCCAGCACCAAAGTTCAAAAGCCTCAATTGTTTGATGCTTGGCCTTCCTTATGGTTCAACTTTGACAGCCATACACTGCATCTGGGAAGACCATAGCCTTGACTAGTTAGTCAGTTGAGCAAGCAGGAAATGGAAGATGAGGTTCTAGTCCAGCTCAAACCAGATGGAACTCTGGCCTAGCTTTTCTAGGCAAGAGAAGAAATCTTATGAAGCCAAACAAGATGGAGACGTGGCCTGGCTTCCTAGCTTTCTTGAGGGGCCCTACTGACTCCATAGTTAATCTCTGCCAGGCTGGTTTCTGCGTGTACCAATCAAGGTTTTTCTGTGCGAGACACTCTTCCATTATCGGCTACTTTTATGGTAACAGGAGACAGGACCTTCCAATAGAGACCATTTAATCCTCCTACCAAAGATCACATGAGACACTGTTGTTATTTTGTTCCAGGGTTGACTCTTTTTTTGAGGAGAGAAGCAGAGAGAAAGAGAAGGCGAACGGGAGACGTGCATGGTACAAAATTAAAAATAGGTCCTGCTGACACAGAATTGCCCTGCTCCCCAACAGTTCAAGCTGGCTAGAATCATAGAATCATAGAGTTGGAAGGGCCCATACAGGCCATCTAGTCAACGCAGGATTAGCCCTAGCATCCTAAAGCATCCAAGAAAAGTGTGTATCCAACCTTTGCTTGAAGACTGCCACTGAGGGGGAGCTCACCACCTCCTTAGGCAGCCTATTCCACTGCTGAACTACTCTGACTGTGAAAATTTTTTTTCCTGATATCTAGCCTATATCGTTGTACTTGTAGTTTAAACCCATTACTGTGTCCTCTCCTCTGCAGCCAACGGAAACAGCATCCTGCCCTCCTCCAAGTGACAACCTTTCAAATACTTAAAGAGGGCTATCATGTCCCCTCTCAACCTCCTTTTCTCCAGGCTGAACATTCCCAAGTCCCTCAACCTATCTTCATAGGGCTTGGTCCCTTGGCCCCAGATCATCTTCGTCGCTCTCCTCTGTACCCTTTCAATTTTATCTACGTCCTTCTTGAAGTGAGGCCTCCAGAACTGCACACAGTACTCCAGGTGTGGTCTGACCAGTGCCGTATACAATGGGACTATGACATCTTGTGATTTTGATGTGATGCCTCTGTTGATACAGCCCAAAATGGCATTTGCCTTTTTTACCGCTGCATCACACTGCCTGCTCATGTTTAGTTTACAATCCACAAGTACCCCAAGGTCTCATTCACACACAGTGTTACCTAGAAGCGTATCCCCCATCCGGTAGGCATGCTTTTCATTTTTCTGACCCAGATGCAGAACTTTACACTTATCTTGATTAAATTGCATCTTGGTTCTCATTTGCCCATTTTTCCATTGTGTTCAGATCACGTTGAACTCTGTCTCTATCTTCCGGAGTATTTGCCAGTCCTCCCAATTTGGTGTCATCTGCAAACTTGATGAGTAGTCCCTCCACCCCCTCATCTAGATCATTAATAAATATGTTAAAAAGTACCGGGCCGAGCACCGAGCCCTGAGGTACCCCGCTACTCACCTCTCTCCAGTCTGATGAAACAACTCTTTGAGTGCGGTTCTCTAACCAATTCCCTATCCACCTAACTATCTGAAAATCCAGATTGCAGTCCTTCAACTTATCCATCAGAACATCATGGTGAACCTTGTCAAAAGCTTTACTAAAATCCAAGTAAATGACATCAACCGAATTTCCCCGATCCAGCAAACCTGTTACTTGGTCAAAAAAGGAAACTAGGTTGGTCTGGCAGGACCTGTTGGAGACAAATCCATGCTGACTTCCTTGGATCACCAAATTGTCCACCAGATGTTTGCAGATCGCTCCCTTTAATATCTGCTCCATTATCTTCCCCACAACAGAGGTCAGACTCACTGGTCTGTAGTTTCCCGGGTCATCCTTCCACCCTTTTTTGAAGATCGGAATAACGTTTGCTCTCTTCCAGTCCTCCGGGACATCTCCAGTCCTTAAAGAGGTTCCCAAGATAATGGACAAGTTCTCTGGAAAGTTCTTTGAGCACTCTCGGGTGCATTTCATCCGGACCAGGGGATTTGAACTCATCCAGTGCAGCTAAATGCCTCTCAACAACCTCTCTATCCATGTTAACCTGCCACCCAGATACTAACCTTTGGCTACGGCCATCTCTAGATGTGCCTAAACACTTTGACCTGTGGGGAAAAACAGATGTAAAATAGGCACTAAGCCTTTCTGCTTTCTCTGCATCTTCCGTTAGAGTTTGTCCATCCGCACCCAACAGTGGGCCTATTGCCTCCTTTACTTTACGTTTGCTCCTCACATAACTGAAAAATCGCTAGCCCTTTGTCTGCATGCCTAAATGTGCTGATAGCCATTAACCCCATTTGTGAATGTCGTCTCAAAAAAGAAAATAATTTGGCCTTATACAATTGGGTCTTTTTAAATTTTATTAAGGTGAGAAATGGTTGAAAAATGCACAAGCTTGTGTAAGCATAATGAGGCATGATTAAAAGCATCACATCCCTCTGTGCCATATAGGGGCTTTTGCCCCTATTTGAAGAGAAAAAAACATAGGCTTGAATGATCAGCTCTGGGGCAAGGCCCTTTGTTCCAGATTGTTGATATTGTTGTTAGGTGCGAAGTCGTGTCCGACCCATCCCAACCCCATGGACAATGATCCTCCAGGCCTTCCTGTCCTCTGCCATTCCCCAGAGTCCATTTAAGTTTGCACCTACTGCTTCAGTAACTCCATCCAGCCACCTCATTCTCTGTCGTCCTCTTTTTCTTTTGCCCTCGATCGCTCCCAGCATTAGGCTCTTCTCCAGGGAGTCCTTCCTTCTCATGAGGTGGCCAAAGTATTTGAGTTTCATCTTCAGGATCTGGCCTTCTAAGGAGCAGTCAGGGCTGATCTCTAGGACTGACCGGTTTGTTCGCCTTGCGGTCCAAGGGACTCGCAAGAGTCTTCTCCAGCACCAGAGTTCAAAAGCCTCATTTGTTTGACGCTCGGCCTTCCTTATGGTCCAACTTTCGCAGCCATACATTGCAACTGGGAATTCCATAGCCTTGACTAAACTCACTTTTGTTGGCAGGGTGATGTCTCTGCTTTTTAGGATGCTGTCTAGATTTGCCATAGCTTTCCTCCCCAGGAGCAAGCGTCTTTTAATTTCTTTGCTGCAGTCCCCATCTGCAGTGATCTTGGAGCCCAGGAAAATAAAATCTGTCACTATCTCCATTTCTTCCCCATCTATTTGCCAGGAATTGAGAGGGCTGGATGCCATGATCTTTGTTTTCTTGATGTTGACTTTCAAGCCAACTTTTGCACTCTCCTCCTTCACCCGCACCAATAGGCTCTTTAATTCCTCTTCACTTTCTGCCATTAGAGTGGTATCATCTGCATATCTGAGGTTGTTGATATTTCTACCAGCAATCTTGATCCCAATTTGTGACTCTTCTAATCCCGCCTTTCTCATGATGTGCTCCGCATACAAGTTAAATAGGCAAGGGGACAGTATACAGCCTTGCCGAACTGCTTTCTCAATTTTGAACCAATCAGTGATTCCTTGCCTGGTTCTTACTGTTGCTTCTTGACCTGCATATAGGTTTCTCAAGAGAGAAATAAGATGCTCTGGTATTCCCATCTCTTTAAGAACTTGCCACAATTTGTTGTGCTGCACACAATCAAAGGCTTTAGCATAGTCAATGAAGCAGAAGTAGATGTTCTTCTGGAACTCCCTAGCTTTCTCCATGATCCAGCGTATGTTGGCAATTTGATCTCTAGTTCCTCTGCCTCTTCGAAATCCTGCTTGTACTTCTGGAAGTTCTCGGTACACATAATGCTGGAGCCTGGCTTGTAAAATTTTGAGCATAACTATGCTAGCATGAGAAATGAGTGCAATGGTGCGGTAGTTTGAACATTCTTTGGCATTGCCCTTCTTTGGGATTGGAATGTAAACTGACCTTTTCCAATCCAGTAGCCATTGTTGAGTTTTCCGAATTTGCTGGCATATTCAGTGTAGCTTTTTATTGCATCGTCTTTTAAGATTTTGAATAGTTCAACTGGAATGCTGTCGCCACCACTAGCTTTATTGTTGCTCAGACTTCCTAAGGCCCATTTGACTTCACATTCCCGGATGACTGGCTCCAGGTCAGTAACTACCCCAATGTGGTTATCAGGGATGTTAAGCTCGCTCTTGTATAGTTCTTCTGTATAATTTTGCCACCTTTTTTATCTCTTCTGCTTCTGTGAGGTCCCAACCATTTTGATCCCTTATCATACCCATCTTTGCATGAAACGTTCTCTTCATATCTCCAATTTTCTTGAAAAGATCTCTGGTCCTCCCCATTCGATTGTTTTCTTCTATTGGTTTCCACTGTTAATTTAAGCAGGCATCCTTATCTCTTATAGCTTTTCTCTGGAATTCCGCATTCAATTGGATGTATCTTTCTCTTTCTCCCTTGTCTTTCACTTCCCTTCTCTCCTTAGCTATTTGTAAAGCTTCTTTAGACAGCCATTTTGTTCCAGATAGGTGCCTCAAAAAACACTTACAGTTTAGACTCACAACTTGACACCTTTGTGGGAAGGACTGTAAAACAAATCAGTTTTATCTGATCCTTCACCAGACATATATGTCTGGGTCACAGATATACTTTTTTCCCAGTCCATCACTGACCATGGAAAAATCAATTCTGACAGATGCCTGTCAGACATGGCAGGCTGCAAGTTGCAGTTAAAGCTGGGCTGAAGATTGTTGCTGTTCCCTATGTGCTGACTGAATTATTCAGGGAAGGTGGAACCTCCCATGAGCCCTACCAGGAGAAACTCTGCAATGTGAGCTTCACTTATCTACCCATCTAGTGTGTGATAAAATCCTCCTTGCCCCTTGGCTTGATAATGCCCAGGATCATGCTGTCCTGGCATGAGAATGTTCTCTTGGAATTCCTTGGCTTCTCTCTACATTCTGGTCCACACGTTTAAAAGAAACAGGCAGTTTCAAAATGCCATCACCAGTCCCATCAGGCGCTTTAACCTGACAAAGATCTCACAGCCTTGACTCTCCATTATACAAGAGCATTTGCCTCATTATATTCAAACATTAACAAGGACGGACTCATTGCCACTGACGAAAGCCTAATTGAAAACGGAAAACAAATGAATCTAGAGACCGTTTTGGCAGAGTCAAAGTCTAAATAAATGAGATAAGAGACTTTTTATCTTCTTATAGTTAATTAAGCCACTGGACAGATTCTGTCTCTTCTTAGTCTGTCCCTTACAGCAGGGGTAGTCGACCTGTGGTCCTCCAGATGTTCATGGACTACAATTCCCATGAGCCCCTGCCAGAAAACGTAGGCAGGAGCTCATGGGAATTGTAGTCCATGAACATCTGGAGGACCACAGATTGACTACCCCTGTCTTACAGTGTAGTTCTAAGCCGAATTGCACCTTTATGTATCCATTTTTTAATCTGTTCCCTTTACCATACTTGATTTTAATGATTTCCCATTTTATTAATGCTTTGTTCTCTTTACTGGAAATTCAGGATAATTTTATTTATTTGTTTGTTTGTTTGTTTGTTGTTTATTTGCTGCCCTCCCCAGAGGGCGGCAAATAAATAAATACATAAATAAATGTATAAACATAAATACATAAATAAATGTATAAACAATACAACATTGCAACAATGCAAGGAGGTCCAGAGCATATTGGTGGAATTCTGTGGGGGAGCAGGGGGGGAGCATATACAAATATTTGTATTTGGTGTTCTGAAGTCAGGCCTGGCAGTTAATGGGTCCAATATGGTTACTTCATCCATGTTCTTCGTTACCTCTTGACTGCATTCTAGATCGCCATATCTTCTCGACTGGTTAACACTTTCCACTTGCCGGATGACCCCTCTGTTCCTTTGTTAATGGTGGGTCCGGGAACCGGGATTGCTCCATTCATGGGCTTCCTTCAGCATCGGTAAGTATGTGATGATTAGTGTGAAGAACATATGAAAGTAGTTTGTAGCACTTGAAGACACCTCTGTCGGTAGTAGCATGGAAGGATTTCCTGGGGAGGACAACCAGGCACCAGGGTGCTGGGGACAGGAGATGCTTCTGCATTCTGGTGCTCCAGACTGCAGGGAGAGGGTGTAGCTCTGAAGCTCCCCTGCTTGCGTTCCAAGAAACACAAGAGCTGCCTCCAAGTACGACCACGCCCAGCGTCTAAAGAGGCTATGCTTTGGGAGCCCTTGACTTCTGGGACTAAGGGCATCGCAACTCAGGAGAGGGCTTTTTTAGTCATGGCACCGAAAACTCTGAGGGTGTTTCTGCACAAGGACCAATGTTGCCAATTGGTTCCACAAAGCGGAAACGCTATTTTAAATAATGGAATCTCGGCATTACGCATACCTGCATTTGTAGTGGAATCTAGTAGCGTTTCATTCGTCCCCCACAGGTTTCCGGTCTCGCAGGGATCGCTAGAAAGGAAGCGATTTTTTCTGTGCTTGGTCGCACCCCTGGCCGTCAATCAAACGAACAGCCAATGGGCGGTTGTTATCATGCTCCGGAAAACCCCCCTTCCCTTTAAGCACAGGTTTTAAAAAAAAAAACAAGTTGCAACAAATATGTGTTGATTCGTTGCAACGGAGAGACCCATCTAGCTGGCGTGCGAGCTGGCAATGCATCGTTTGCCACACTCCCCCGAGTGAAACCCCTCCCCCCGCACGGGTGCGATTTTCGGCCGAAAATAAAAGGAACTTGCAAACAGGTGGCTGTGTTGTGCTTGGGGACTTAGAGGAGCTTTAAAGCACTTCTGTGGAGGGACTGTAGCCGGAGAAGCCTCGCTGGGTGAATGAAGCCTCGCTGGTTCGTTGCTTTCCCCGCTCGCTCTGAGGGAAAAAAAATGGCAGTCGCTTTTCCGGAAGTTCGGAGGAGAGAGCCAGGGGAAGGGACTTTGTTGGAACCGCAACAATGTGTCTTTTTCGCTAGTGTTGCAGATTGTTTGCAAGAGTGTAGCGCTTTTCGAAGGATGAATCCACTTTTCCCGATTTCCCTAAAAGCGCTACAACGAATCGCTTTTTGCGGAACTGTTGCAGGATTGTTGCAGATTGTGTGCGACGTCATGCGGAACTGCAAATTAGTAGCGTTTACCATATGTAAGCCTTCTGCTACATTAAACTTGTGTGGAATGGCCCTGACACTCTCTGTAGAAAGATCCCTCCACCCCTTTGGTTGCCATCTTTTACATGCCTTTTTTTCTTTCTATGTATTTTAGCTCTTGTTTTAATTCTCTTAACAATCTGTTTTTTTGACAGGGGATAAGTATCTTAAAAGGTGTTATTATAGATCCAAGTGGGTCACCATGTTGGTCTGAAGCAGCAACATGAAGTGTGAGTCCAGGGGCACATTGAGGACCAAGTTTGATGACCAAGTGTGCATATGAAAGCTTATATTGGGAATAAAACTTGGTTGGTTGTCAATGTGCCCTTGGACTCAATCCTTGTTTTGTGGTTTTATTATATACTAGACGTAATTATTATATACTAGACGTAAAGCCCATTTTTACAATACAATACAATACAAACCCTTTAATGGCATTCACGAGATAAAACAATATACAAATCGGTTCTGTCATACAAGTCTAAAAAACTGTGAGGAAAGTTAAAACAGGCAAAGGACCAGCAAATACAAAAAGATGAAGCCAGTGACGTTTGCTTCTTTACCCTATGGGTCATTACTATAGATAAAAACTTGGCTACCCATTCAGTGGTCTCCGAGCAATTATCGATAAGCAGCAATTCAACAGCCCTGCCATCTGAAACATTAGGAAAGGGTAGAAGTGGGGAGATCAAGTCAGAACGTTTGTTGTTATACAACTCACATCGCAGAATGATATGGCAAACTGAGTCTGGTTCTGTATGGCAATACCTGCAAATTCTTTCATTGGAAGCCCATTTTTAAAAATAGGCAGAGCAGGGCCATCGACCTGGGCTGTCCCTTTGGGGGCCCACGCAACCTTCTCCCCGTCCGTACTCATGGCGCTCCACCTCGGCCGCTTTGCCGGCCGTTCCCTCCACTCGCAGCCAGTGCCATGGCCGGGCCTCGGGTTCCGCGCGGGCGATGGTGGGCGTAACCACGCAGGCGCGGAACTCCATGAATGCGTGGTTGGTGCTGCCATGGCGGCGCCGGCCACGTGGCCCCCGCGCCCCCTGCAACCTGGGTGTGGTGCTGGCTGCGAGCGGAGGGATAGGCCGGCAAAGCGGGTGAAGTTGAGAACCGTAAGTACGGGCAGGGAGAAGGGTGCAGAGGCCACCAAAGGGCCGGGCAGGGTCGAGGTGGAAAGGGCGCAGTCGGTGGCGGTCGGAGAGGCGGGCTGTGGCAGTGTGGGTGACGTGGCGGGGTGGGCGGCCGCTAACGAGGTCCCTCCCCGGGCAAGGGTTTTCGCTGGGTGGCGGGAAAGCACGTCTTCGATGCAGCGTCCCTGCTGCTTTCCCTGGGCGCAGTGGCATGGGACGACCACTTGGCCCTGATTCGCTTCTCTGAGTTTTTATCAAGAACAGCCCCCGCCCCCTCTCGTCCCACTTAGCCTTTAGCCTTTTATTTATACCACTCCGCTGGAGCGGTGTAAAGATGTTTTAATTTATTAGCCACTCTGCTGTCCCTTGAGAAGGCAGAAAGGCCTTTTTTTGTAAAAAAAAAAAATAAAAAACCCATAAAACTATGTTCCACAACTGTGACCCAAAGTATGGGAGGCAATATGCAGGAGCCAGTTTTCCAAGCTTCTCTGAATGTGTGCTAGTCTTCTTTTTCAGTAAAGCCTTTTTAACAAATGCATTATTTTTTCTTCTCTGGTGTCAGGATCAGGGCATCTGATCTCTGCCATGATTTGTGACCGATGACCTGTGTGACTCCATCTTGGTTTAATGTGTGTTGTTTTAAGGATCTCTGTGTAACTCTGTTTATGTAACCCTGAGCTGTCTGCTTCAAGCTGTGATTTAGAGTAGCAATTGCTCTCCAGCTCTGTATTATCAGGAAGGAAGGAACTGTCTAACACCCAAGGCCGCGGAAGCCTGGCTATTGTCTGGAAGGGAGCCCAGGATGGCACCTATGGGAGGGGGGCTTTTGCTCTCTGGGACACTGGGCAACTTTGGGCGGGAAAGAACTGGTAAAAGTGCCTGCTGTCTGTGTATTGACCAGAATCGACTACGAACATTGAGGTGTCTATTAATCCAGAAGCAAGTTGTTAGTCTGTCTGCCCTTGACATCTGGTCAAGTCTTCCTTTTTTCTGGGGGGGAGGGGGGGGAGATGTGGACTATTGTGAATTTCTTTAAACCATCTCAGTCATGCTTGATCTTTGCTCCCACAGTCTTTAAGTGTTCATACAGCTAAAGATGTTAAGACTCTGATCCCTCATTTTAATCTTTCAGAATCCATTTGTCTGCTGCTGAGTTGATTGGGTCCTTTGGTTTGCCATTTTGAAAGGAGTAATGGGGGAAAGGAAGTGGATTTGAAGCATGAAATGGAATTGTTGCAATGCCAAATGATTAAAAAAAAACCTTGAGTAATAAATTCTTGGGAAAACATTAACTGGGACAGCCAGAAACTTCCGTTGGAGAGAAACAGATGCGGACAAACAGATTTGATATTGTAGGTACTTGGAACAAGAGCTATAAGGTTTAACAAGCTGCCGCATCTAATTAGTTGCATATGATCACAACGACCTCTATTGTGTTTGATGCAGCTGTCGATGAAAGGTGCCTCTGACTTTGTTGTAGCTGCAATAGAAAGCCTTTGAGAGTGAGAATGTCGGTGTTGGTAACATGAAGATCAAGCAGGAACCAGAGTAGGAATGGCAACCCAAACGAAACTGCGTGCTTTCTTCAGGCTTATCACTGGCCAGGGCTGGAGGAGAGGAGGAAGCCCAAAGGGGTCCCATCTTCCAGTCGCTTCCTGTTGGGGTCTCAAGTGTGTGCCTGCTGACATCTCTCCTGGTGTCAACCAAGGGGTTTTAGATAATGGCGGGGACCACAGAACTGGAATCTAGGGCAGTAGTTACCCAACTTGTTGAGCCTGTAGGCACCTTGGGAACTCCAACACAGGGTGGTGGGCAACGCCACAAAGAAAGGCAGCCAAGGCAGAACTGGGCATTGGCTGGGAGCTCACTTTAAAACTAACTAAGATGGAGGTCCTCTGGCTTGATCATCATGCTGAAGGAGATGCGGGGCAACTTCTGGCTTTTGATGGGGTTTGTTTAACACCTATGACCACTGTCAGGAGCTTGGTTGTGATTCTGGATGCCTATCTATGGAGGCCCAGGTCACAAATGTTTAATGTCAGGCATTCTACCACCTTTACCAGGCGAGACAACATGTGCCATATCCGTCGGCCCCTGACCTAGCCACCATGAACCATGCAACAGTCACCTCCGGACTAGATCTGGAAACTCCAGCTGGTCCAGAATGCAGCCGTCCAAGTCTTTACACATTATACCAGTGCTCTCGTAGCTGCCCTGACTCCAGTTTGGAGACCAAATCAAATTCAGAGTTTTGAATTCCTAAGCCCTAAACAGTCTGGGACTTTTTATGGGTATGACTCTTCCGCTATACCCCCAAAGAGCATTAAGATCAAGTGATCAGCACTTGCTCAGGATCCCTGGTCCAAAAGGCTAGGGCTTTTTCAGACCTGATCCCGACCTGGTGGAACACACCCCCGGGTGAGATCAGGGCCTTCTAGGACTCCAGCCATTCTGTCCCACCAAGCCTATGGTTGGGGCCAGGAAACTGCTGGTCTCCATGCCCAAGAACCCACCCATTAAACCCTCCTTGTAATGCTTTTTAGGAGACAACTTTTAATTTTAATCTTAATTTTATATTTATATATTACTTATTTTATATATGTAAACTGTATTATTGTATATTTTATATTGTTGTAAGCTACCCTAGGGAAGAGCAGGCTACAATAATAAATATTATTATTTGTAGTTATTAATTATTTAATGTCCTGAGAGTTTCAGCTGTTGTGGCTGCAGGGAAAGGTTTGAAGTGGGGGGCAGTGTTTGGAGAAAGATCAAAAAAACCCAGAGGGGGGAGGGGGCTCTCTGATAAGCATGAAGGATGCAAATCAAAGGCAACAAATGCAGACCTGTAGAGCTTACATCAGGCAAAGAGAGTGGCCTTTGGCAGATTTGGATTCCTTTATGTTCTAAGTTTTAGCAAGGTGTAGTCTGAACCCTGGCTTCAGTTGTTTGTTTTTTGTTTGTTTGTTGATCAGAGAGAAGCTTCAAGGAGACTATAAAGAAAGGACTTTTGGAGAGACGTGGCTGTTTTTTGGCTGCCGCTCAAAGGCCAAAGATTACTTGTTCCGGTAAGTCTGTCACCTCATGCTGCCAGTGAGGGCTTCCTCCCTCGTCGTCATGCCTGGGGAAACTGCTGTTCCTCTTGGCTTTGTCTTCCAGAGATGAGCTCCAGCATTTTGTTGCAAACGGCACTTTGACTCACTTGAAGGTTTGTTTCTCAAGAGACCCCCCTGCCCAGCCAGCTGCTCCAAAATACGTGCAAGATCACCTTCGGCTTTGTTCAAAGGAGATTACCAGGATTCTGCTGGAGGAGAGAGGATATTTATATGTGTGTGGGTGAGTCATGCTGGAAGCTGGATTTGCCTTGTGAAAGGAGGGAGGACTTTTAGATTAGTGATTACTGACACAAACCTTCAGCCTCCCAACCAGGAGCAGCACAAAGTCTTAGGGACAAACGCAGAAAAACAAAATAAGTGGGAGACTGTGGTGTGCTGAGAAAGGATTATTGTTGTTCTCGTTTGTGGGGACATCCACCAAGTACTGCCTATCTTTCTGGGGTCTTTCACCTCACCTCCTACTGGCTCTTTTTTTAACGGGATGCTAGAGATTGAGCAAGAGCCTCTTGTGGCGCAGAGTGGTAAGGCAGCCGTCTGACAGCTTTGCCCATGAGGCTGGGAGTTCAATCCCAGCAGCCGGCTCAAGGTTGACTCAGCCTTCCATCCTTCTGAGGTCGGTAAAATGAGTACCCAGCTTGCTGGGGGGTAAACGGTAATGACTGGGGAAGGCACTGGCAAACCACCCCGTATTGAGTCTGCCAAGAAAACGCTAGAGGGCGTCACCCCAAGGGTCAGACATGACTCGGTGCTTGCACAGGGGATACCTTGACCTTGACCTTGAGAGATTGAGCCTGGGACCTTCTGCATCCAAAGCAGGGACACTTCCACTGAGCCACAGTTTCTGGGTCTGATGGCAAACATAATGATGAAAAGAAGTTGGGTTCAAGCAGGCAAGAGAGCCGAGCTGCAGAAATAAGGTTGGATCTGTGCCCTACAGCAAGAAGCATCATCCCTCTTCTCTGACACATCAGAAAAGTACACATGGATATAACTTTTACATACAGGAAAGCACTCAAGCTGCATCTGTTACCTGAACTGCTCTTTATGTAGCGCCATCTTGACAAAGCTAACTGCTCGGTCAACGGGCCTGAAAAGTCTTGAAACATCTGACTAAGCCTGTGCCCCTGAAATCAGTAGGACATAAAAACTGCTTAGTGTTGCAGTTAAGAGTGGTGGCTTCTACTCTAAGTAGCCAGGTTTGATTCCCCACTCCTCCATTATGCAGCCAGCTGAGTGACCTTGGGCTAGTTCATTTCCCTTAGAATTTTCTCAGCTTCACCCACATCATGGGGTGCTAGTTGTAGGGAGAGAAAGGGAAGGCAATTGTAAGCTTCAGATAGCAAAAAGCGGGGTACAAAAAAGAAACAGCTAACTTTATATTGGAGATCCTTGGAATGAACATGTGAGTTATTGTACTGGAAGAGAACATTTTGCTATTCAAGACTAGCCATGAAAGTGGTAAGAGTTGTAGTCTGTTACCAGAGTTTATACCTCTAATCTCATCCAAAAATTATGGCTTCAGTTGAGTGCCCAGCACAAATGCAGCACTCTGGGGTGAAGAGCACCCTTCTTCTGGTGCTCTCCAACGAACTCTCCAACTTTTCCAAAAGTCTCTTCTGACCAGTGAAGAACTTTTCTTAGGATAGACATATGACTACTCCAAAAATGCCAGGCTGTATTCAGAGGCTGCAAACCAACTTGGACAGTACGGAAAATGAAGACTTAATGGTTTGATGCTACTTTTGACTTTTCTGACACGACACAAGGGAGACTGTGTTACTGCCTGGAAAACAGGAGTCTAAATCAGGCTTAAACTGTGGATTGGAGTTCTAGTTTGTAGGCAAGTAGAGAAACCAGTTAGTTGTTAACTATCCCTCCCCCCCAATCTCTCTTTCAGGGATGCAAAAAATATGGCTAAAGATGTGAACAGTGCATTAGTGAATATCCTCATCGCTGAGAGAGGAGAAGATCAGCTGGGAGCACTGAAAATACTGGCTACCTTAAGAGATGAGAAAAGATACCTGCAGGATATCTGGGCCTAAGGACCAGAGCCACCTTTGTGCTCAGGCTTACTTTGGTACTGTCGGTCTGCACGGAGACTGCTCCTGATCTTCAATGACAATTCAGTCAACTTCACCTACCCCCTTTAAGCCATAAGCTTTAATACATACTTCGACACTTAATTTGTTAACTTAGCTCTTGTCCTACTGCAGTGGAAAATTCCCATGCCTGCACCATCATTTCAGAGACAAGTTTGCACAAATGGTGTATCTTAATAATAAAGAAATCATTTATGGACAGCAGATATGCCCACCTGGTTATTTTTTCATGGTAAAGATTTACATCTTATCGGAGCCTTTTCACGTTTAGTCACTGCAGAAAAAGTTGTGAGGTGGGGCAGTGTGGGACTCAAGTGCTTGATACAGGATCTGGTCCCTCATCTGTGGACATTTCTCTTGTAGTGGTTTGGCCAAGTGCTTTGGTGATACATGGAAGATACGGAGTTCAGTCCTCCTAAGTTGTAACTCCTAAGTTTATGGAACAAGAATGCTTATTAGTTGGCTGCTAAAACATCAGTTTGCCATTTGTGGTGCCTTAAAGCCTCTTGTGTTCTGTCTTCAATTGGACCACTGGGGGTATCAGCGACATTAATGTTTTTCTGTTCTCTGTTGAAATGTCAGGGAGCTGGGGCTGTCGTGCAAAGACGACTCCCCTGCAAGAAAGCCCCATTTGAAAAGACTGGGATTTCCTTGAGATTGCCCCCTGAGATGAAATGGGATGCCACAACTGATTGTGTGCGTGGTGGCCAAGGACCCAGGACTTTCCATGAAGCAAGGATGAGAACTGGTGGTCATCCCTGGGGCCAAATGGAGTTTCTGAGTGGCATACAAAATTAATGCTCACTCTGGTTGGCAATTAAATATGAGGTTTGCTGTAAGACAGTGGTCCCCAACCTTTTTGAGGCTGGGGACCGGCAGGGCAACTGTCCGCCCATGCATGCCGCGCATTGCGCCATGCGCGGCCGAAATCGCGCATGTGCCATGCGCGGCTGAAATTGTGCATGTGCCATGCGCGGCTGAAATTGTGCATGTGCCATGCGCGGCTGAAATCGCGCATGCGCGGCACTTTCGCGCATGCACGCATGCAAAAAGTGCCACGCATGCGCGAATTCGGCCGCGCATGTGCAATTCCCTCCCCCTCCCGCAGTAAGAAGCTTCCCGGGCCGCAAGCTTGCGGCCTGGGAAGTTTTTTACTGCGGGGGGGGGCGGGGAGAGGGAGCCGCGGCCAGGCCGCGGCGCACGGGTTGGGGACCACTGCTGTAAGACATGGCTAAGTATTACAAGTTACCTCAATTATTTCCCAGGTTTAAAAACGGTGTTTTGCTAGACAGCCATGAATTGAATTTTAAGAGGAACAGAATTTAACATGATCTCGAAAAACAGATTTTTAATAGATATTTTTAAAACAAATTTTAAAAAATCTAACTTATTTATCCATCCATCTTGCAGTTTTAGTATTAGAGTGATCTATTAGTTTGCTCCCACTTTCTGTTAAGCTAGAATTGGCAACTGGGTTGGGAAATTCTGGAGATTTGTGTCAGGATCAGTGCCTGCTCTCTGCCATGAATTGTCTATGAACAGGGGTTACCCCATCTTGTCTCTATTTCACTATTCTTTTTCCTGGATTTCCATGTAACCCAAGCCTACTCTCTGTTCCCATGTTTCTCTGCATTTTGTAACAGCAACATTGTATCTTGTCACTAGGCGCCGGCCAGTCCAAGGACGTGCGAATTGTAGCACCTCTGGCAGGATGCCTGGGATGGCACCTGGGGAAGAGGGCACCCCTTCCCTTGGGAACATTCAAGTTTTGGGCGGGAGAATTGGATTGAAAAGGGCTTGCAATTCTATTGTGGGGTAGATTTGACTTCTTGAGTTATAGTGACTAGAGTAAACTTCCATTAAAGCTTTCTTATTATAGAAGTTTTGTTGTGAGTTCTTTTAGCACTTGACAATTTGGAGCAAAGGCAGAGTTTGAACAGGGGAAGGAAGAAGAAGAAGAAGAAGAAGAAGAAGTGTTGGTTCTTATATGCCGCTTTTCCCTACCCAAAGGAGGCTCAAAGTGGCTTACAGTCGCCTTCCCATTCCTCTCCCCACAACAGACACCCTGTGGTGTGGGTGAGGCTGAGAGAGCACTGATATCACTGCTCGGTCAGAACAGTTTTATCAGTGCCGTGGCGAGCCCAAGGTCACCCAGCTGGTTGCATGTGTGGGAGTGAAGAATCGAACCCGGCATGCCAGATTAGAAGTCCGCACTCCTAACCACTACACCAAACTGGCTCTCCAAACTGGAACCCAGTGGGGATGCCCCAGAAACGCCAAGCTGCCATTGTCAGCAGGGAAACTGGTCTCTCTTGTCTGTAGAGCAGATGTAATTCCAGGAGAACTCGAGCCCCCACTCCTCTCATGAGATTGGCAACCCAAATTACAGGATTAAATCAGTGGAATTTGAATCTGCTGGAATTTGGCTGGGATCTTGGCCAGACCTTGAGACACCAATAAATATTTTAAAATCCTTGAGTAGTTTTTATGACTGGATTATGTGGTTGCCACTGGTTGCACAACCCTAGCATGCCATCTTTTACTAAATAAACCATCAATGGCTTGATCTGATAAAGAGTTTCATAGATTTATCTCCTAGAACATGTTGTGTCCTGTCCAGGGTAGCTCCAAGGCCAGCCCAATTTCACTACATCTCAAAGCTAAGCAGAGTCAGCCCTGGTTAGGTCTTGGATGGGAGACCACTAAGAAATTCCAGGCCCCAGCTAACTATCTGTCTCCTTTCTGTCCCTGGAAAAATCCATGCTAGCCATAGAATCATAGAGTTGGAAGGAGCCATACAGGCCATCTAGTCCAACCCCCTGCTCAATGCAGGATCAGCCCAAAGCATCCAAGAAAAGTGTGTATCCAACCTTTGCTTGAAGACTGCTAGTGAGGGGGAGCTCACCACCTCCTTAGGCAGCCTATTCCACTGCTGAACTACTCTGACTGTGAAAATCTTTTTCCTGATATCTAGCCTATATCGTACTTGTAGTTTAAACCCATTACTGCGTGCCCTTTCCTCTGCAGCCAATGGGAACAGCATCCTGCCCTCCTTTCTCAATCTGCACCCAACAGTGGGCCTATTGCCACCTTTACTCTCCTAACTGAAAAATCTTTTCTTGTTACAGTGGGGTTCCCTGGCCAATCTTAGCTCTCAGCTTTGGCCTTTCTGATGATTGATCTAATTTGTAGGTACTCTTTTTTAGAGCTCTGTCCTTCCCTCCATTTCTTGAACATTTCCCTTTTCTTTCTTAGTTCCTCTTGAAGTTCTCTGTTCATCCAAATAGGCTTCTTAGAGCTCCTGCAGTGTGTTCGTCTTTCTGGGATAGTCATGGATGTTTTCGTCTTTCTGGGATAGTCATGGATAGTCTTGTTTGATAACGTCCAGCTTGCCTTGATTCATGGATCCTATGGAATAAAAGTCTTTACAGCATTGGACTGTCTTTTTGCCACCAGTTCCCTCCACAACTGAGAATCCTTTCAGCTTTGGCCCAGTCTCTTAATTCATTCTGGTGCTACTCGTACTAGCTGTCTGCTCATCCCCATTGCTCAATGTGGCGAAAATGTAACACAACACGGGGAATGGAATGGTGGTTAGGATCATTGTTGGAGCTGTCCACAAAACCTAGTTTCTTTGAATGAAACAAAGTCTTCTAGGCCAGAAGAATTGCATCCAAGGGCACTAAAAGTACTTGCAGATGTAATCTCTATACCTCTGTCCATTATTTTTTACTGTTCTTGGAGAACAGGTGAGGTGCCAGATGATTGGAGGAGGGCAAATGTTGTCCCCATCTTCAAGAAAGGGGAAAAGGAGGATGCAGGTAACTATCAACCTGTCAGCTTGACATCTGTAGCTGGCAAAATTTTGGAACAAATAATCAAACACTCGGTCCTTGAGCAGCTGGAACAGAGACCTGTGATTTCTAAGACTCAGCATGGGTTTCACAAGAACAAGACACTTCGAGAAAGTGACTACCTTGCTGGATCAGGGGAATGCCATGGGCATAGTTTATCTGGATTTCCGTAAAGCTTTTGATAAGGTTCCATATGATATTCTTGTTGACAAGTTGGTAAAATGTGGTATGGATCCTAATTCTGTCAGGTGGATCAATAACTGATTGAGAGATCATAGTCAGAGGGTACTTGTTAATGGTTCAGCATCCTCTTGGAAAAGAGTGACAAGAGTACCCCAAGGATCTGTCCTGAGGCCTGTGTTGTTCAACATATTAATAAATTATTTGGATGAGGGATTAGACGGGATACTTATTAAATTTTCAGACAATATTAAACTCAGAGGGGTAGCAAACACAACAGAAGACGGAATCAGAATACAAGATGATCTTGATAGGCTCGAGAAGTGGGAAACTGATGCGCATGCGTGTTTGCGGCCGCGCATGGCGCATGCATGCACGCACGAAACTGCCACACATGCACGTTTGCGGCTGCGCATGCGCGACCCTGCTTTCCTCCCCCCCCCCCACAAAAAGAAGCTTGCTGGGCCACAAGCTAATCAGCGATTTGCTTGCGGCCTGGGACGTTTCTTACTCCGGGGGTGGGGGGTGGGGAGAGGGAGCCGTGGCCCGGTGCCAGGGCCGGCCTGCGGCCCGGCGGTTGAGGATCACCGATATAGAGGATGGAGCAGAGTTGTTCTCTCTTGCCCCAGAGGGACAGACCATAACCAATGGTATGAAATTAATTCAAAAAAAATTTCCTTCTAAATATCCAGAAGAAGTTCCTGACAGAGCGGTTTCTCAATGGAACAGGCTTCCTTGGGAGGTGGTTGGTTCTCCATCTTTGGAAATTTTTAAAACAGAGGCTCGATAGCCATCTGACAGAGAGGCTGATACTCTGAAGCCTCAAGGGGGTGGCAGGTTACAGGAGATAAGCGATAGGGATTTGAGTGTCCTGCATATTGCAGGGGGTTGGACTAGATGACCCATGATGTCCCTTCCAGCTCTATTATTCTATGATCCTATGATTCTAAGGCTCTCTTCAGAGCTTAAGCTTCTCCTTTCCCACTGCCAATTGCAGGCCATGGCCTCTGGCCTGCTCTGGCTCAGTTGTCAGACAGACTCTTGTTACAGAGGAGGGAAATGCAATTATTCCTGCCGCAAGGAGGCTGGAGAGAAGTTTCACATCCTATTCTGCATTGGTAAGTCCTCACTGAGAATAGTGTGTCCAGTTCTGGGCACCGCAGTTCAAGAGAAGGGTGCCTAGCATGGTTGAGGGGCTGGAATCCATGCCTTATGAGAAGAGGTTGAGAAAGTTGGGTGTGTGTAGCTTAGAGAAGAGGAGGGGAGGGGGTGATATAAAAGATTCAATGGGTTCAAATGATGGGAAAGGAGATTCCACTTACCTGTATATACTTGAGCATAAGCCGACCCGAATTTTAGCCAAGGCACCTGATTTTACCACAATATCAACAATAATAGATAAGTGGAACCCTAGGGGGCTTTTTCAAAATTAAAAAAGTGTGCTGAAAAAGTCAGCCTATACTCAAATATACAGTATATATACGAGAAAGCATTTTCTGACGGTGGAGGGCTGTTTATAGATGGAATATGTTGCCTCAGAGCAGGAGTAGTCAAACTGCGGCCCTCCAGATGTCCATGGACTACAATTCTCATGAGGCCCTGCCAGCATTTGCTGGCAGGGACTCATGGGAATTGTAGTCCATGGATATCTGGAGGGCCGCAGTTTGGCTACCCCTGCCTCAGAGGGTGGTAGAGTCTCCGTTGGAAGTTTTTAGGCAGAGATTAGGTGAGAACCTGTCAGGAGTGTGCAATTTTTAAGTCCTTGAGAAGTTGTGGGGCTGGACTGGATGCCCATTTGTGGATTCGCTCTTCCAGTTCTGTGAGATTGTGATTCTGAGTTAGGATTGCAAGATTGAAATTGGGAAACTCTTGGAGATTTGGGAATGGAGCCTGGGGAATACAGGGACCTTAGTGGGGAACAATGCCAGAGAGTCTACCCTCTAGGTGAGGGGCTGTGGCTCAGTGGTGGAACCTCTGCTTGACATGTAGAAGGTTCTGGGTTCATCCCCAGTTAAAAAGGAGATGTGAAAGACTTCTGAATATCACACTGGAGGGCCACTGCCAATCTGAGTAGAGTGACTCTGATGGACCAATTGTCTGACTCAGTAGAAGGCAGCCTGCCTCGTGTTCCAAAGCAGCCCTTTCCTCCAGGGGAACTGATCTCTGTAGTCTGGACATGAGCTGTAATTCTAGGGAGTCCCCAGGCCCCACCTGGAGGTTGGCATCCCATGGTCAGTCATATATTGCAAAGTCCTGGCCATCCCAGGGACTTTGGGGGCAGCTGTGGGCTGGGAATTCTGTATTTGGTGCTTGGTTTCCAGATGTGCAAAGGGAGGAGAGGAATTAACTGTCCCTTCTATGCCATGTCACCAACCTCAGAGAACCACTCAATGAACTGCCTAGAAAACTGATGGGCTGCAGGTGTTGCAAGATGCAAGATCTGCAATGTAGAAATATGGAAAGATGACCAGAACATCCTAAAGGGGGCAGTAAAGGGGGCAACTTGCTCAGGTTAGGGACCTCCCCATGTTTCAAATTGGTTCAGTAAAAATTCTTGTTAACGCTTGCTGATGCTTTCCTGATCCTTCAGGGAACAGTTAGGTTCTTCCACTCTCCCAGCTAGATTGGACAGACAGGCTTCCTTCCCCCTCTCTTCTCTTTCCTATAAAGTTTGTCGTTTCCTTTAATAAACCAATTTATTCTTAAGCAGCTTGTGCTCAGCTTTACTGCAAATTTAGACTCTGCCAATAGTGGTACATAACTTAAGGGGCTATTTCAGCATGAAAAAATGGCATAGAAAGGGGGAAGTTTAAAGCCCTGCTCCTTGGCTGCTGAATTTCCCCAGATACATGGATTTTGTAACATGGGAATCTGTACTTGCATGTTTGGATGGGGGAAGAGGCCAAGAATAAGGAGACAGGCTTTACTTTGCTTTCCCCAGATCTCCGCTATGGCAGCAAAGATGGGAGTGCAGGCAGGAAAGACCTCGGGGACCACAAGCCAGGTTATCGTTCACCCTACCCAGGAACTGTGGAGAATTTGCTCACCCAAAGGCCAACAGGGAGCAATTCGGATTGGGTGTCATAGAATCATAGAATCATAGAGTTGGAAGGGGCCATACAGGTCATCTAGTCCAACCCCCTGCTCAACGCAGGATCAGCCCTAAGCATCCTAAAGCATCCAAGAAAAGTGTGTATCCAACCAGTACTGTGTGTCCTCTCCTCTGCAGCCAACGGAAACAGCATCCTGCCCTCCTCCAAGTGACAACCTTTATCTACGTCCTTCTTGAAGAGAGGCCTCCAGAACTGTACACAGTACTCCAGGTGTGGTCTGACCAGTGCCGTATACAATGGGACTACGACATCTTGTGATTTTGATGTGATGTCCCTGTTGATACAGCCCAAAATGGCATTTGCCTTTTTTACCTGCCACCCAGACACTACCGTTTGGCTACTGCCATCTCTAGATGTGCCAAACCCTTTGACCTGTTGGAAAAAACAGATGTAAAATAGGCGCTAAGCCTTTCTGGTTTCTGTGTCCTCCCCAGGAGCCATGGTCCCAAGCTGAATGGGGTCCTGCAATACTTGTTCCCCACAGTTGCCATGCCTGTGAGGTTGCCAGCTCTGGTTGGGAAAGCCCTGGAGATTTTGGAGGGTGGTGGTGGAACCTGAATAGGGTAGTACATGGAGGAGCTGGTAGAAGGAGGAAGTGTTGTCTCAGGCATTGACTCAGGAGCTGATTGTTAGCTCCGCCCTCTGTTGAGTAAGCCTTTGTGCTATAAAAGGCTCTTGCTTGCAATACTCAAAAAACCCAAAGGACTCTTGGGTTCTGGATCAAAACAGAATACTCTGTAGGGAGCCAAGGGCAAGAGCTAAAGGACACTTGGCTGTTGGCTCTTCACCGGAGGATCAAGCTAAAGTGTAAGACTGAGGAGCATTTCAGATGAATAAAAGGGGCATGAGGACTGAAGAAGCTCAGGTAGTGACATGTACCATCTGGGGAATGTTTGTCTTCTTACCTCGGTGGGACAATTTTTACAATGCAGCAAGTGTAAATTAGTGGCTTTGCTGGAAGAGAAGGTCTGGGGATTAGAGAAACGATTGAAGACACTGCAGGAGGAAGGAAATCTATCAAAACAAAATCAGGAGCACCTAACACAGGAGGGTAATAAATGGAAGAATGTTACATATAGGAGTAGAATAATAAGGAGAAGGTCTGCCCCACTGATGCTCAGCAATCGGTTCCAAGATCTGCCTGAAGAGGTTGATTTAGGAACACAGGAGCATGTGCAATTCCCCATGCAGAGCAAGCCCCAACGTAGACCAGGAAAAAAGTCACAGGCCCCCACAGGTGAGAGTTTTAGGTCTGCTCCCAAAGATACAAAGAAACGGGTACTGGTAATTGGGGATTCCCTGCTGAGAGGCATAGAGGCTGAAGTGTGTAGCCCAGACGTGTTGTCTCATCTGCTGCCTACCTGGTGCATGCATCAAGGATGTCAGAGAATGGCTGGACAGGCTCATCAAGCTCACAGATAATTGCCCTTCCTTCTCATCCATGTTGTTGTTGTTGTTGTTGTTGTTAGGTGCGAAGTCATGTCCGACCCATCGCGACCCCATGGACAATGACCCTCCAGGCCCTCCTGTCCTCCACGATTCCCCGGAGTCCATTTAAGTTTGTACCTACTGCTTCAGTTACTCCATCCAGCCACCTATTCTCTGTCGTCCCCTTCTTCGTTTGCCCTCGATCGCTCCCAGCATTAGGCTCTTCTCCAGGGAGTCCTTCCTTCTCATGAGGTGGCCAAAGTATTTGAGTTTCATCTTCAGGATCTGGCCTTCTAAGGAGCAGTCAGGGCTGTTGTCTTCTAGGACTGACCGGTTTGTTCGCCTTGCAGTCCAAGGGACTCGCAAGAGTCTTCTCCAGCACCAGAGTCCAAAAGCCTCAATTCTTTGACGCTCAGCCTTCCTTATGGTCCAACTTTCGCAGCCATACATTGCAACTGGGAATACCATAGCCTTGACTAAACGCACTTTTGTTGGCAGGGTGATGTCTCTGCTTTTTAGGATGCTGTCTAGATTTGCCATAGCTTTCCTCCCCAGGAGCAAGCGTCTTTTAATTTCTTTGCTACAGTCCCCATCTGCAGTGATCTTGGAGCCCAGGAAAATAAAATCTGTCATTATCTCCATTTCTTCCCCATCAATTTGCCAGGAATTGAGAGGGCCGGATGCCATGATCTTTGTTTTCTTGATGTTGAGTTTCAAGCCAACTTTTGCACTCTCCTCCTGCCTGTACTTCTGGAAGTTCTCGGTCCACATATTGCTGGAGCCTAGCTTGTAAAATTTTGAGCATAACTTTGCTAGCATGAGAAATGAGTGCAATGGTGTGGTAGTTTGAACATTCTTTGGCATTACCCTTCTGTGGCCAATCCTGTGGCCATTGTTGAGTTTTCCAAAGTAGCTGGCATATTGAGTGTAGCACTTTTACTGCATTGTCTTTTAAGATTTTGAATAGTTCAACTGGAATCATCCATGTAGGAACTAATAATACTACCCAGCAGAGCAGGGAACATATTAAAAAAGATTTTGTGGATTTGAGGAAAAAGAAAGCAGGTTGTGTTTTCATCAGTCTTTTCTGTAAGTGGTCGTGGCATAGGAAGAGAGAGAAAAATCATGCAAGTAAATGACTGTCATTGGGAAACATTTGGATTTCTGGATGTCAATATGAGGGGCTCCTATCAGGAGACAGTGTGCACCTCACAAGGGACGGAAAACGTATTTTTGGGAGAACCCTTGCACACCTGGTGAAGAGGGCTTTAAACTAAACAGAAAGGGGGAGTGAGACATAAAATCAGAACCCGGTGTGGTGGCAAGATCTGAATATGAGAAGATTCAGTCAGTCAGTAACCTTTTATTGGCATAAAACATGTATAAGACATATAAAAATAGGGTTTAAAATTTCAACAAAATAGTAAATAGGCCATGGGGTTACATAACCAAACAGATCTTAAAATGATTAAATAAACTATAAAAGATAAAATACAAGGTAGGCAGCATATTATAAAAGCTTCTTAGTTAAAACTCTGGCAACTAAAATGGTTACCTATGGGTCTTTGTCAGAGAGCAGAAATTGCAAGGTCATAGATTTACTTACAGAAGGCTTGTTTCCCAGCAAAGCAACAAAGCTGTCATCCCGACACTGCTCATATAAGGGGCAATCTAACAAAATGTGTGAGTTTCGCATGGTATGGGATATGATGGAATCTTCCCTGTAAGACCTTTGAGGGGAAAGCATTCATTCGTGCCAGGAGAAAAGCTCTTCTCAGGGGTGGGACATAAAGAAGATGCAAATATGTAGACATAATATTTCTCTGCATAGTGATGCCAAAGAATGCTGGTGAGCAGGCTGGGTAGGTATGAGTTCCTGCTGCTCATGGTCTAGTATTCTCTGTTTAATAATCTGGAAGATACATTTTTCTTCCAGAGGTAGTAGGGAGTTCAGATCAATGCCAATGGAGACTACAGAAGATTGCAATAATTTAACATCTCCACCCTTTGCACATCCTACCTGGACCCCCCCCCCCGGACCACCCATTTTGCAAAATCACCCAGAAAGGCCCCAAAACTGCCCTTGGTTGTTGAATAAGAATTTGAGACTTACAAGAAAACTAAAGAAGCCGTTCTGCTGTTGAAGAAGCTTAAAGCCTGGAATGATATAAAAAAGGACTTGAATGAGATACTGCTAGACCAAATTACACAATTTTCAAAAAGGGGGAAAACAGTGGTCATGGGTGACTTCAATGGGAGGGCCAACTATGCTAAAAATACAAACTCCGTTAAATTCTTAACTTCTCTTGTTGACAGTTTAATTTCCCAGAATGTTGAGAGGGGAACCAGGGGCTCTGCTATTTTAGACTTGATTCTCATTAATAGGGAAAAACTGGTAGATGAGGTGGAAGTAGTAGGCACACTTGGCAGTAGTGACCATGTGATTTTGGAATTTTCAGTTGTGGGAGAGATAAAACCTTTATGTCTTCAGACGTATAGACTGGACTTCAGGACAGCCAATTTTAACAGACTTAAAGGTCCCGTGGTCAGAAAGACTTAAAGAGATGGGAGTCCAAGAGGGCTGAGAGTTTCTTAAAAGTGAAATACTGAATGCTCAATCACAAACAATTCCTGTGAGAATTGAATGCTCAATCACAAACAATTCCTGTGAGAAGAAAAGATGGAAGGAGCCTAAGGAAGCCAAGTTGGTTCCTTAAGCAGTTGTCAAATGATTTGAGGAATTTAAAAAGTCATTTAGGAAATAGAAGGAAGGCCTTATTACCAAGGATGAGTAAAAACAACCAATAGTGCTCAGGGTGGCAAAAATGTAACACAACATGGGGGATGATAATGGTGGCTTAGGATCACTGTTGGGGCAGTCCATAAACACCTTGTTTCTTTAAATGAAAGAAAGCCTTCTGGGCCAGATGAATTGCATCCAAAAGTACTAAAAGAACTTTCAAATGTAATCTTGGATACTATTTTTGACACTTCTTGGAGAACAGGTGAGGTGCCATAAGAGGACGCAGGCAAATACTGTCCCATCTTCAAGAAAGGGAAAAAGGAGGATCCGAATAACTATCAACCCATCAGCTTGACATCTGTAGCTGACAAAATTTTAGAACAAATCATCAAACACTTGGTCCTTGAGCAGCTGGAACAGAGACCTGTGATTTCTAAGACTTGCTGGATCAGGGGAATGCTGCGGACATAATTGATCTGGATTTCAGTAAAGCTTTTGATACGGTTCCATATGATATTCTTATTGACAAGTTGGTAAAATGTGGTATGGATCCTAATTCTGCCAGGTGGATCAATAACTGGTTGACAGATCGTACCTAGAAAGTTCATTTGAGTGTCCTGCATAGTATAGTAGGTTGGACTAGATGACCCATGAGGTCCCTTCCAACTCGATGATTCTATGGGGGGGGGGAGACTTCAAAGAGGTATAATGTCACAGAGTTCTCCTTCCCAAGGGGCCATTTTCTCCAGGTGAGCTGATCTCTGTTGCCTGGGGATCAGCAGTAATCCCTGGAGATCTCCAGGAACCACCTCTTGGCTGGCAACCTGGCATGCCAGGTAGGGCCCAGTGTCACGGTGTGACTGAACATGTAATGTAGTTTGACCCCAAACTATAAACTCGTGTGCTTGCAGCAAGGAAAATGAAGAGGAGCTGGACATGTATGTGCCTAGGAAAAGATACGTCCCAAGCTACATAATGCTTTCGATTGCGATAAACATGTTATAATTTCTTCAAGGTTTTTTGGGAAGTAAAACACAAGACTTGACATGTATGTTTTCTGAAGTCACTTAGCAAATTATTTCACATAACTCTGATATACATTCAAACAGCAAAGCTGGATATATTTTTTTTTAAGATGTAATTTTTCAAAATTAGGGAAGACCACAAGGAACCAATTCAGTACAAAATTGGGAGCCTGGTTATCCCCTCACCCCTTTAAGTTCAAGCAAGAGAAAGTCAACTTTATGCTCAGCAAAGCACTTCCAATATTTACATAATCCAAGCATGATGGCCAAGCTCAGTTAATCGTTCAAAATTATGACAATGATGCTGTGACACACTTTGTGCCATTTTTTCCTTGATGGATTTTTTTTTTGGGGGGGGGACTAATCATCTAAAAATAGGACTGTTTGTGCTGTACCATCTGCTCAGATGCAGGACAGCAAAGGAAAAAATGGACCTGCAAGGAAACTTTAAGTTTTGTGTTCTAATGTGTTTATGAATGTTGCGATGGACAACCCAGGTAGACACTAGAGTTATGCAGGCTAAGCAAACAACCATGCTACTACAGCAGTCCATGTGCAGCAATATCATGCAGAGATAATTCCCTTGCTTCCCTCTCCAGCCAATTAAAACAGTCCTCATGGATGTCTGTCTTTACTGCTTCCATGGCTTGCTTTGCAAATATCCTTTGCAAACATTCAGCCTTCCAGTCCTACCACAATCACTGTCTGTTTATTCAGGTGCCCCCAAACTGTTTCACAGCTCTAAAGATTTGGCACAGAAGTTGGCACCAGAAGTTGGACTTGGTACCAATAGTCTGAACAAACTCATTTGAGTATTTCTCAGGTCTTCTTTTTTGTTCTGTAGTGTTGTAGTGTTCCACAGACGACCCACTTGCAAAAAACAAAATACAAGAAATCTGCTAGGCAACTGAGAAGCAATGTCCTGCATGAAGTATCCAATCATCTTCAAACTGCCTTTTGAGAAGCTAAAATATTAATTGGTAGAATGGCAGCGTACTGACCAAAAACCTAAAGTAAAACAACCTTCATCTTGCCTCTCTTTGTTTTGATGTGATATTATGCTGCAATGCACAGCTTTGGAAAGGTCAGCTCTTGTCCAGACATGTCCTGATTATAATTTCTCTTAAAATGGGCATCTGCATGACACAAATGCCTCAGGGTCTGCTCTTAACAGGCTGAGGAGAGTTGGAGATCGACTTAATACTCATCATAGTGATTCAGGTCCGTGAAGTAGGGGTTGGAATATGCCTTCGAGGTGTGGTGTGGATTGAAGTACTTATTCTGTTCTTCCAAAATGAGATTATTCTTGTTAAATGCCTGAGGGAAAAAAAGGTATATCGTAGGCACATAATTCCACTTAAAATAACAGCATTCCAAGTAAAGTGAATAACAACTACAAACATGTAGCTTTATTACACATTATAAGAGGGGGTGTGATTTGGCTCAGAACTCACTCATTTTTAAAAAGTCCCATATAGTCTCAAAATTCCCAGTGGCCCGAAGCAAAATTCAAAACCAACAGGCAGAGGCCTTTCACTAAAACTCTGAAATGCATGACATGAAGCAGGAGAATGGCTCCTAGAATTCCATGAAGACAACAGTTTGTTCACTGTGAACACGATTCAGCCAACCAAAGTGACAATGTATATGTGGACATCTCCAAATGGATAATATGGAAACAAAATAGATTAATTAAGTGGAACCAGCACCCTTCAAGGAATGGTGCCTTGTCGTGGCAAGGGGGCTTGCATAGCTCATTGAAACTATGAGCTATGCCATGCAGGGAAACCCAAGATGGTGATCTACTGGAGAAGGAAATGGCAAACCACTCCAGTATCTGTGCCAACTCTAGGGACAGTTCCAAAAGGCAAAACGATATGACGCGGGAAGATGAGCCCCTCAGGTCGGAAGGTGTCCAATATGCTACTGGGGATGAGCAGATGGCTAGTAGGAGTAGCATCATAGAATCATAGAGTTGGAAGGCCCATCTAGTCCAACTCCTTGATGAACGCAGGATCAGCCCAAAGCATCCTAAAGCATCCAAGAAAAGTGTGTATCCAACCTTTGCTTGAAGACTGCCAGTGAGGGGGAGCTCACCACCTCCTTAGGCAGCCTATTCCACTGCTGAACTACTCTGACTGTGAATATTTTTTTCCTGATATCTAGCCTATATCGTTGTACTTGAAGTTTAAACCCATTACTGCGTGTCATCTCCTCTGCAGCCAACAGAAACAGCATCCTGCCCTCCTCCAAGTGACAACCTTTCAAATACTTAAAGAGGGCTATCATGTCCCCTCTCAACCTCCTTTTCTCCAGGCTGAACATTCCCAAGTCCCTCAACCTATCTTCATAGGGCTTGGTCCCTTGGCCCCAGATCATCCTCGTCACTCTCCTCTGTACCCTTTCAATTTTATCTACGTCCTTCTTGAAGTGAGGCCTCCAGAACTGCACACAGTACTCCAAGTGTGGTCTGACCAGTGCCGTATACAATGGGACTATGACATCTTGTGATTTTGATGTGATGCCTCTGGTGATACAGCCCAAAATGGCATTTGCCTTTTTTACCGCTGCATCACACTGCCTGCTCATGTTTAGTTTACAATCCACAAGTACCCCAAGGTCTCGTTCACACACAGTGTTACCTAGAAGCGTATCCCCCATCCAGTAGGCATGCTTTTCATTTTTCTGACCCAGATGCAGAACTTTACACTTATCTTTATTAAATTGCATCTTGTTCTCATTTGCCCATTTTTCCATTGTGTTCAGATTTCGTTGAACTCTGTCTCTATCTTCCGGAGTATTTGCCAGTCCTCCCAATTTGGTGTCATCTGCAAACTTGATGAGTAGTCCCTCCAGCCCCTCATCTAGATCATTAATAAATATGTTAAAAAGTACCGGGCCGAGCACCGAGCCCTGAGGTACCCCGCTACTCACCTCCCTCCAGTCTGATGAAACACCATTGACAACAACTCTTTGAGTGCGGTTCTCTAACCAATTCCCTATCCACCTGACTATCTGAAAATCCAGACAGAAACAGAAAGTTTCAAATCAGGATTACAGCTGAGCATCAAGAAGACAAATGTAATGACTACTTGATGATTAAACAATTTTAAAGGTGAGAAATAAGAAACTTAAAGACTTTATATTCCTTGGCTGTATCATCAACTAAAAGGAAGACTGCAAACAAGAAATCAGAAGGAGACTGAGACTGGGAAGGACAGTCAGGAAGGAATGAGAGAAGATCTTAAGTATAAGGATGTTTTGCAGGTAACAAAGAGCAAGTTAATTCATACTAGAGTTTTTGCATAGAGGGATGTGAAAATTTGACAATGACGAAAGTTGATAGGAAGAAAGTTCTTTGAAATGTGATGTTGAAGGAAAGCTCAACCATGGGCCACCATAAAGACAAATGAGTTATAGATCTCTGTAGAAGCCTGAACTCTGTGTAGAAGGAAAATTGACTTAACTATTTTGTATTTTGGTCACATTATGAGAAGAGAAGACTCACTAGAAATGAACTAATGCTAGGAAACATTGAAGACAGCAAGAAAAGAGGAATACCAAAGATGAGATGGATGGACTTAATCGAGGAAGCCACAGCTCTCAGTTTGCAAGACCAGAGGTCGTTCTGGAGGTCATTCATTCAGAGTATTGCCATAAATTGGAAGCAGCTTGATGACACAGAGATGCAAAACAACCAGGGGGTTTTCTTGGGGGGAGAAATTATAACAGATGCTTCATGTTACTATGGGCACAACCCAACCAAAGTTCAATGGGAGAAAGTAAAACCAGACAATAAAATGATGAGTCACCATGAATCATGCCTTTTTAAATAGCTCTTACAATTACCCCAAGGAGAGAGACAAGTGAGGAGATGAGCTAATCAGACTAGTAATCTGAATGGCATGAATAATCACACAGACCTAACCATCAGCAGTCTCTGTATGGTGAAGGTCATGGGCTACTGCTGGGCTAAATCATAGCAGAAGTACCAAAGTGCATGGTAGGAATCCAGGCTTCAGCTGCTCACCACAGCAAGTATCTCCTGTCCTTGATCTTGAGCTTATGTGGTAAAATAGAAGGCTGTACAAAAAGACACTGTTTTAAGCTTCAAGGGAAGTTTTCCATGCCAGAGTTCTATCTTGTAGCATTGGCCACCACACTATCTACTTCAGTGATGCCACTTCTGAGAAGCAGTTGATGCTGCCATAGAATCTCTTTATACTAGAATAATACAGTAAGTGGTCTACAAAGCTACAGCTGTGGTGGTGGAAGTCATCATGCGGAGATCATCTGCAGAAGCCCCTGAAGGATGTATGTGTTTCTGGGTTGTGGTTTGGAAGTGAAGATCTGAGGGATCAGCTAGGACAACTCAGGGCCAAACTACACAAGATTTTTATTTTTACAAGTTAACTCCGGGCTGAATTGGTCCTCAGCAGAGAACATGTTCCTCAGAGCTGCTGTGTCGTTGCAAGGAGAGTTGAGCATGACTTGGTTTTCCTACAACCCCACAGCAGCTTTGGGGACCACCCATTTAAAACGCCGCAGGTATCCTATTTGGCTTGGACCCAATAAGTCTCAGATATTCTGACCCTCAGGAGCATGAATACAAAAGCCTCATTGAATGGAGGGGAAAAAAGAGGACGCAAATCTTTAACCGCTCCTATTAAATAAAAGGGTAAGGCCACCTGGGGAGGAGTTAGGGCAGGCCCTGTCCAGGATAAAAACTCAGAGGGCCCAATCAGAAGCCGTGAAGCAGCTCCTGATTGGGACCTCCAAGTGTCCATCCAGGGCCAAGCAGCCAATGGGGAGGCGCGCAAAGTGCCTTCCTCACCAGGACAGACCAAAATTCCATTCACCCAGCCCAGTCTGGCTGCCAGTCTGCTCCTGACCACCACAGGGAGAGGAGGTCAGTAGGGCTGCCAAGCGGGATGAGAACGGAGGCTTGCACAGGCTGCGCCAACCCATTTTCGCCCCAAGGCTGTCCTAACTGTCATGTCCAACTGTAAATTGCCTCAGAACCCTGACAGAGCTGGCTGGAGGCTGCAGAGTGCTCCCCCTCCCCTCCCCTTCAGGCCTGCTGGGATGGAACCTCTGACAGGCCCTGACTGAGGGGAGGAGGCCTTTCCAAGAGCAACGCAGGGGAGACTGAGGGCCTTCTTTTTGAGGGGGGGGGGGACTTTCCCCTTCTGCCAAACAGTTGCCTGACAGGGAGGCCACAGAAAAGCCCCTTCTCACTTAAAATACTGCTCTGCCCGGAGGCTAGACACAGCCAAGCCATGTGTCTTTCTTCTTTGCAACTCTCTGCAGATTTGAGGCCACTGCACAGTGTTATTCTGCAGACGAAACTGGCTCTTTTGTCTGCTGTTTCATCTGTACAACAACCCTGTGCACTAGGCCTTTCAAGTCTTTCAATTCAGCAACAACCTGTGTGGGAAGCCTTAAATGTTTCTTCTCTACCACAACCCTGTCCAAAGTAGCCCTTTCTGCCTGGGGAGCTGATCTTTATACTCTGCAGGTGAGCTGCAATTCCAGGAGCTCTCCAGGCCACACCTGTAGGTTGGCTACCCCTGGGTTGGAAATATTCCTGGAGGTTTGGAGGTGGGACTTCAAAATCATACAATGCCTCAGAGTCCAGCCTTCAAAGGAGCCATTTTTGCCTGCAGTTGGTAGGGAGTGGTGCAGGAGTGTCCCTCCTGGCCTATGGGTTATGGCCAGCCCTTACCAGCAACTGTTTGTATTCTGGAGCGCAGACAGGCAGACCAGCATCAGTTCTGTGAGTATGGAAAGTGCAGGAAGATCTAAATAAATATTTACAGCCTGAAACTGTAAATAGAGAACAAGTAAATGTCTGGAGACACATAGTAACTGAAATTACATATTGGCCTGGCAAATAACCTTGGCCTGGCAAATTAAAAAAACAGTATAAAAAACCTTACTAAGGTCAAGACTGCTGTGCACAGAGAGTCTTCCTCTTAGGGTTGCCAGCTTCCCTGGGGGGCTCGCTACCCCACCTCCCTCATGTGGAGTCTGCTATGGGGAGAGAAAGGGAAGACGATTGGAAAATGCTTTGAGACACCTGAGGCCTGCTGGGTCACTGCGGCCCATTCCCAGTTCTCTCAGATCTCTCACAGCCCCACATACCTCACAGGTTGACTGTTGTGGGGAGATGAATGGAAAAGGTGTTTGTAAACCGCTTTGAGACTCCTTTGGGTAGTAAGCAATAGGGTACAAAAATCCGTTCTTCTAAGGAGCAACCATGAAAGAAGCATGTGGGCACATAACATTTTACCAACAGTGAAAACATGGGAGACAAAAGGAACAGGGTGGACACCTGTGTACTGTGACTACCCCATGTGTATTAGGGCAGAGGGGCATTTCGGTGAATGTGGCCTAATTCACACAAGAAGGGAAATGACGCAGAACTGGGTGGAATTGGTTGCCATGTAATCTTCCCCTAAGAAGAGTCTCCAGTCTGATTTTCCCTTCACATATCTGAGGACATGGCTCTGGAAAGCTCATCTGTAACCACTATGCCAAAATTCCCAAAGATCAGTCGTCTCCCACAACGAACATTCCACACCACAGCTTCTTGACACCCATATCTCCACACCCATGCCCTCCTTTGCCACCATGCCACCACAACCTCCCACACAACACACACATTCAACCCCATGCCCTTACAGACTGGACAACTCCAACTCTTCCTCTTCCCACTGCCTAGCGCCCATTGTATTCTTGGATACAACGGGCTTTGCCCCTAGTATTTCTAATAAATAAATAGCCCTCAATAACAACTAAGGGAATCCCTCCCTTGGCTATGTACAGCCACTCTTTTTTCCTCACCTTAATGGCTTCCATGGAATTGTATTTCTCCAGCTTGTTGATATGGTTAGTGATGCTGGTATTAAGAGGAGCAGGAGACACTGGGTGAATGACGGTTGCATCGTGAGACTGCTGTTGATACCGTTGGCAATAGGTGTAAACCCGAAGAGTCAGAAGGCAGCCAAGAATGGAGCTGCTCAAGGCCACAGCAGTCATGTGGAACATGTTGAACTCTGGGATAAGGCAGGAGTTTTAATATTACATATCTAGACAGGCATTCAACTCACTATTTTTTAATTTACTTTGTTTTCATAGGTCACCTTTCTTACTGAGAACTTAAGGCAGATTACAATAAAATCAGAAAACAATTTAATTAGACAGCACAAGATGTCCTATAAGCAATACAATAGTACCAGGTTTACAAAATTAGAAATCATTGGGCAAACACTACAAACAGAACAAAAAATTTCATGCCATTGCAGGGGGAGGGAGGAAGGAAATGTGAAAATGCAATATTCTATAGATTTTTAACTTTCTGAGAATCTCAGATGTGAGAACAAGTTTCTAGCCCTTATTGTTGTAAATCATGCTTGAGTGATTTGTGGTGATCTTGGACGTAGAGTGGCAGATTCACAAGGCTTCCAGAGATGTGCAGGCTGGATTTCCATGCTAAATTCCACACTTTAATATTATCTCCAGCTTAACAATATATCAGTGCAATCCTGTGAAGTTACCCAGACTAAGCCGCTTTAAATAAATGGCTTAGAATGATTCAGGTGGGTATCCATGCTGGTCTAAAGCAGTGGTTCTCAACCTCGGGGTCCCGACCCCATTTGGAGTCGCTAGGCCCCTTCTATGGGGTCACCCCATTGCTGGCTGGTGAGTGGATGGAGGTGGGTGAAGGCAGTGGCCAGCAGAGCCAGTGGAGGCAGACCTCCCTGCCCCTGATTGTCTCCTTTCATCCCCAAATGGATACCCTCCCTTTCCTTCACTCCCCACCTATCCACGCTCGCCCAGAGCTCACTGCTTGCTGCCGCTGGTGCAAGTGGTACGCTGGAGCACCTGCTGCCTGAGTGACTGGCTGCCCCGAGGAATGGGGAAGGGAGAAAGGAATGCCCACTGCCTGCTGAGCTTATCGCCTCCTGTGCCCTCGGGGAGCCCCAGCCGACCCAGGGGCACAAGTGAGAGGCCCCGAGCATCCCAGAGCCTACCATCTCCACTACAGCCAGCAGGCGGGGAGGTGGCCCAGTGCCTGCACTGGGTTGTCCTCCCCATCTGCCCCTCCTGGTTGCACTCTCTCTCTGACTCACGAAGGCGGAAGCAGTGGCAGGTGAGGGGGCCAGGCGCAGCAGCCGGGGAGGAAGAGGGGCTTCCCCATGGTTGCCTCCTCCCTGAATTGCGACCTCAAGTTTGGTGGTGGCAGCAGCAGGTGGAGATGGTGGAGCTATGGCACTCGCCACCTCCATGCCGCCTTGACTGTTGTGTAGCTGTGTGCGTGCGCCTGCTGCCGAAGTAGCACCTGCGGCCCAAGAAGGTTGAGAACCACTGGTCTAAAGCAATAGTTTGAGTCCAGTGGCACCTTTAAGACCAACAAAGTTTAATTCTGGGTACAAGCTGCCACTGGACTCAAACATAGGATTGTGCTTCAAATGATGCACATTAATAGCAAACTTGCTGGTATGTATTATTTATACTAGTTGCTACATTCAGTTTAATGAGTGGCCATAAATTGTGACTGGGGAGTTTTTGCAGAGGGAGCAGGTAGGCCCCTCAATGGCCTACAGAAATCAGGCAACCCTTCGTTTAAAGCTCGGGAATTCTTCTTCTGTTTCTTCCTGAGCTACTTTCTCATACTGTGCAGGAAAAGAGCACTCAAGTTCCCCCACCCTCCCCAGACCATAGTGAAAAAGCAGATTGGGAGGGGGTTTATGAGCTCAAAAAAAATGGGGAGGAACTGATGACATATCCTCCCCCAACAAACATGTCTACATCAAGGATTTGAGGTTTAAAAAAACAGAGGAAAGCATCACAGGATGACAAGTAATGTGTGATACCTCAAAGAAATGAGAGAGAGAGAGAGAGAGAGAGAGAGAGAGAGAGAGAGAGAGAGAGAGAGAGAGAGAGAGAGAGAGAGAGAGAGAGAGAAGAATGAAGAAAAGGAGGGCTTACCACCGCAGCGTTTTTCTTTGATACTGCTGGTTCTGTCTGTTATGTCTGCAACAGAAAACATTCCAATTATGTGAAGTGGGTAAACAATAACAGTCCTAAATCCTTCATAACATTCCTTTTCACAAATCCCTCCTCAGCCTGAGAAATGGTGAAACCTGCTGAATTCTTTTTCATCATTTGACATTAGATGAGAAAAATAAAATATGTTCCATTCTGCAACGATTTCAGGATAGATTCAAGTGGGTAGCCGTGTTGGTCTGAAGTAGTACAACAAAAATAGAGTCCAATAGCATCTTTAAGACCAACAAAATTTACTCAAGGCATGAGCTTTCAAGTGCAAGCACACTTCCTCAGACTAAATGAACAACCATCATAACTGGGGCGATATAAGGTAAAAGCAAATTATGGCAAACTAGGGGCAAAGCCCATTGTATCCAAGAATACGAGTTCTAGAACTTGCCTAGAGCTTTCCCTTCTTGTGTGAATTAGGCCACAGTCACCAAAATGTCCCCCTGCCCTAATACACATGGGGGTAGTCACAGTACACAGGTGTCCACCCTGTTCCTTCTGTCTCCATTTTTTCACTGTTGATAAAATGTTATGTGCCAACATGCTTCTTTCATGGTTGCTCCTTAGAAGAAGAACTGGATTTTTGTGCCCTGTTACTACCCAAAGGAGTCTCAAAGCTGTTTACAAACACCTTTTCCATTTGTCTCCCCACAATAGACAATCTGTGAGGGATGTGGAGCTGTGAAAGATCTGAGAGAACTGGGAATTGACTGCAGTGACCCAGCAGGCCTCAAGTGTCTCAAAGTGGTTTCCAATCGTCTTCCCTTCCTCTCCCCATAGCAGACTCCCCATGAGGGAGGTGGGGTAGAAAGCCTCACAGGGAAGCTGGCAACCCTAAGAGGAAGTCTCTTTGTTCACAGCAGTCTTGACCTTAGTAAGGTTTTTATACTGTTTTTTTTATTTGCCAGGCCAATTTTGAAAAAAAGTCTCTTTAGTTCCCATGTCTCTCCAGCCATTTACTTGTTCACTATTTACAGTTTCAGGCTGTAAATATTTTAGATCTTCCTGCACTTTCCAGACTCACAGGACTGATGCTGGTCTCTCTGTCTGCACCCCAGAATACAAACAATTGCTGGTAAGGACTGGTCATAGCCCATAGCCCAGGAGGGACACACCTGCACCACCACCTGCACCACCCCCTGCACCACTAGTGCACAGATGAAACAGGAGACAAAAGAACCTCCGCAACAGCATCCAGTTTCATCTGCAGTATAACACTGTGCAGTGGCCTCAAATCTGCAGAGAGTTGCAAAGAAGAAATACACATGGCTTGGCTGTGTCTAACCCCTGGCCAGAGCAGTATTTTAAGTGAGAAGGGGCTTTTCTGTGGCCTCCCTATCAGCCAACTGTTTGGCAGAAGGGGAATGTTATCCCCCCCCCTCAAAAGGAATGCCCTCAGGCTCCCCTGCGTTGCTCTTAAAAATACCTCCCACTCCTCAGTCAGGGGCTGTTAGAGGCTTCTTCCCAGCAGGCCTGAAGGGGGGGAGTGTACTCACCAGCCTCCTGCCAGCTCTGTCAGGGTTCTGAGGCAATTTACAGTTGGACATGACAGTTAGGACACCCTTAGTGCGAAAAGGGGGTGGCGCAGCCTGTCCAAGCCTCCGTTCTCATCCCGCTTGGCATCCCTACTGACCTCCTCTCCTTGTCAGGGGCATAACGGCAGTGATGTCTCCTGATTGCCCCTGGCTGGACTGGGTGGGTGGGCCCTGTCAGAACTTTGGCCATGTCAGAATTTTGGCTTCGCACCTCCCGACCGGCTGGTCTGTCCTGGTGAGGGCCCAATCAGAAGGCGCTTTGTGCCTTCTGATTGGGCCCTCACCCGACTGGCTAGAACTCTTGTCTGTGAACTACAACTGAACTCAAAAGGACTGATTAGCTGTTTTAGCAAAGAATTTATCATATGGCATTATATGGCTTAATTTGGATATTATGATACAGTTTGCTAAACTTTAAATAAAATAGTAAGGGCCGGTGGGGAGGAGTTAGGGCGGGACCCGTCCGGGATAAAAACTCCTAGGGCCCCTCCAAGTGCCACTCGAGGGCCAAGTGGCCAATTGGGAGGCGCGCATAGCCACTTGGCCCACCCTGGACTGGCCGCCCAGATCCACCATTTCCCCGCCAACCGCATGCCCGCGCACCCAGGAGGGCCCACCGCCGCCTACAGCCGCCAGCAGCCCGCCTCGCTAACCGCCTCCCGATCCGCCCCTCTTCGACAGCGGCCGCATCTGCCACCATTTGCTGCCTCGCCGCCATGAGGGAAGCTTGCCGTCCGCCTGCAGCCATCCAGAGAGACAGGACACCTCGCTGCCGCCACACGTCGCCAGGTGGGCCTGGTCAGGGCACCCACCGCTGCCCCGCGCGAACACATGCCGCGAAGGAGGCTACGCCACCCCCAACAGGCACCACTCACCCGCCCGCCCACACAGCCACGAGCTGCCGGCCCGATCAGCTGCCGGAGCCGCCACAGCGTTGCTGCCGCCCCCAAACACCCGGCCCGCGAGGAGATATGGACACGAACGGCCCGCAGCACACGCTGCAGGAGTGGCTGCGGGGCCACCTGCGCGAGCGACAGGGTTGTTGTGGAGATGAAAAATGAGACAAAAGAGCCAGTTTCCTCTCCAGAATAACGCTGTGCAGTGGCCTCAAATCTGCATAGAGTTGCAAAGACTCTCCACCCCCCCCCTCAAAAGGAAGGCCCTCAGGCTCCCCTGCGTTGCTCTTGGAAAGGCCTCCTTCCCTCAGTCAGGGGCTGTCAGAGGCTCCTTCGCAGCAGGCCTTGGGGGGGGGGGGGGAGCACTCTGCAGCCTCCTGCCAGTTCTGTCAGGGTTCTGAGGCAATTTACAGTTGGACATGACAGTTAGGACAGCCTTGGGGCAAAAAGGACTGACCTCCTCTCCCTGCGGTAGTCAGGAGCAGACTGGCAGCCAGACTGGGCTGGGTGAATGCAATTTCGGTCTGTCCTGGTGAGGGGTCAATAGGAAGGCGCTTCGCGCGGCTCCCCATTGGCTGCTTGGCTCTGGATGGACACTCGGAGGACTCTCTGAGTTTTTATCCTGGACAGGACCCGCCCTAACTCCTCCTCAGGTGGCCTAACCCTTTTATTTAACCGCAGGAGCGGTTAAAGATAAATGTTTTGATTTAAAACAAAAACTGCTATGCTGTAGGGAAGAAATGCCTGCTGTGGGGACCAGAGCAGGAAAAATGGCTGCTATGTCAGCAGGACTGGAAAAATATGAACTTTCCCACCTGCCTCAGTGTCATCCAGACTTTGCAGAAGTTCTTTGCTTCATAGCAAAGCACTGGAGAAAAACTGGGGAAGCCCCAAGAGATGCAAAGATACAACCATAAAGCTGTGGGGAAGCAGGACACAAAACCCATGCTTCCCAAACAGCATCAAACTCACTTGGAAAAAGCCTCTGCATAAAGCAGACAAGGCTACAGGAGTTTGCTTGGATGGGCAGCCACTTCGGGCATGAAATATTTTTGCCTCTGCAGCCCCTGATACTTGAAGACTGGGCATTTGCAAACAATGAATTTTCTGCATGCTCTGGGGGAACGGAGCAAGTTTACTAACTGCTGAGTTTGGGTGGTCCCACAGTATTGGGACCACCCAATCAAGGACCACTGCTTGTATGGTTGTCCTGCATGCTTCTAAGTGGACCTGCCAAATCACAGATCTGCAATCCAATCCCAAGCAGAGTTATACCCTTCGCGGCCCACTGAAGTCAACTCGGAAGTTAATCATTTATGGTATAGTTTTTATATTCTGATTTTAACTTTATTGTAAAATACCTTGTACACTGCTTTGAGCCTGGAAACACAGAGGAGTGGATAATAAATCAAATAAATAATGTTGCTTAGTGTCCAAATGGTTATTCTCTCCCACAAATGCTAGGAGGCCCTCTACTGAAACAGCTCTGCCTTAGGCAAATGCACTGCTTCCATTCCCTGAAAGTGACAGCATCATCTTTAGAGGAAGTAAAGCTATGGTACTCTCAGACTAGTTCTGTACTTTTTTATGAGAGTGTCTGCAGAACAAAAAGTACCAAAGGCAGAAATAAGACAAACCTGCCCTTACCTGGTATGGAATTGGAATCAGAAACACAGGGTCGGCTCTCCGTGGTATTCCCAGAACACTGGTGACCCACTGGAAACAAAACATCACACTGACGGGCACGGAACTGAGCACCAAAGGGATCACAGCTAGACCACTCTGTCCAGTGAGACCAGCTATCTGTGATAAACAAAACATGTAACAGTATATGAAGTGATTCAAAGGCAGCAAATATGCTTTAAAATGCTGTCATCCTTTCCCGCATGAATACACCCGAGCAAGATTGTCACACCAATTAGTGTTTACTGCCATATTAGGGTAGTTCAGTATCTTACTGTCCTCAGTGGAGGGTGCCAAAATTTTAGTCAATTGGAAGTAGCCTGTGAAGCATTAGCAAGCTTTTTTATGGACTTATTGTTCCGTCGCAACCTCACTGCCACGCTTGAGACAAAAAGGGAACTGGAAGCCCCTTGGCCATCTTGGGGGGATAAGTTTGATGGCTTCAGGTGGCTCTTAGAAACTGAAGTAGACAAGTTGCTAGGGTCAGTGAGGGTGACAACTTGCCCCCTTGACCCCTGTACATCCTGGCTGTTCAAGATGAGCAACCAACAACATCGCCCTCTGGGTGATATTATCAACCTCTCCATGTCTACCGAGTGTTCCCAGGGGCACTGAAGGAGGTGGTGGTTCAACCTTCACTGAAAAAAAATCATCACTGGAACTGCAGGACCCGGCCAACTACTGCCCAGTCTCACATCTTGTGTTTCTGGGTAAGGTGATTGAAAGGGCCGCCATGGACCAGCTCATAATATTCTTGCAGGAAACTTTGGCACAATCCATACCAGTTGGGCTTCCATCCTGGTCACAGGGTGGCAATGGTGATGGTTGCCTTGACTCATGATATCTGGTGCCAGCTGGATCGGGATGGTTCAGGTATCCTTGTGATGTTAGATCTGTTGGCCGCATTTGAGGTGGTCGACCATGTATTGTTAGCCTGCCATCTTCCCGGGGCCAGGATTTGGGGGACAGCCTCACAGTGGCTGTGCTTCTTTTCCCAGAAACAGACACAGAGACTGGCAGTGGGGAAGGAGTTGTTGCATCCTATCAACTTCCTTGTGGGGTTTGGCAGGGAGTGGTTCTCCCCCACATTGTTTAACTTCTTTATGTGCCTTCTGGCCCAGCTGGTCTGGAGCTATGGGCTGGGTTGTCACTAATATGCAGATGACACCCAGCTCTATGTCCTGATGGACAGCCGCCAAGACTCCCCCTTGGATACTTTTGCCAGATGTTTGGAAGCCATACCTGAATGGTTATTGTATTTATATACCGAAGGCAGAGTCGCTTGATACTCAACCCCTCCAAGACAGAGTTCCTGTAGCTGAGCAGAAAGGTGATGGATTAGGAAGGGTACCTACCCAAACTGGCTGGGATACAACTTAACACCTCGCCCTCAGCCAGAAACCTGGGTGTGATTCAGTATGCTTCCCTTTCAATGCAGGCAAAGGTCACAGGAGTAGTCTGCATGACATTTGTCCACCTGCACCTGGTGAGGCTACTACCACTCTATCTATCCTTGGATTGCTTGGCCACAGTCACCCATGCAACAGTCACCTACACACTGGACTTCTGTAACTTGCTCTATGCGGGCCTGTCCTTGTCCCTGACCTGGAAATTGTAGCTGGTACAAAATGCGGCTGCTAGGGTCCTCACTGGAACATCTTGCAGGGCCCATATCCAGCCTGTGCTGAAGCAGCTGCATTGGTTGTTAATTGCAGCCCAGATCAGGTTCAAGGTTTTGTATTAACCTTTAGGCCATCTGTGGGACTGCCGACCTCCTTATGCCCCCCGCAGGGCACTTTGCTCTACAGGTGCAAATCTGTTGGTGATTCTTGGCCTGAAGGAGGTATGCCTGGCCTTGTCCAGGGCCAGGTCCTTTTTGGTCCTGGCCCCGAACTGGTGGAATGAGATCCCAAGAGAGCTGAAAGCTCTGACCCAGCTTCAGCAGGTCCTGCAAAGTGGAGCTCTTTCATAAAGTCACAGAGTTGGAAGGGATCTCCAGGGTCATCTAGAACAACCCCTTGCACAGTGCAGGAACTCCACCAGGTCTTTAGTTGAGGCCAGAAGGAGTAATATCTGGCCCCCCCTTGAGCTAGCCAGGTTATCAGGCTTGTCTCCCTGAGGCAGTTTGAGAAGTCGTGCAACCTGGTACTTGTGGAGTTTATTGCCAGCTCCACCCCCCATATCACTGGCTGCTGCCAACCAGATGTATGACATGTCGATATGGCAACACAGGAAAAGTGACTGCATGTTAACGATAAAGGGAGAAGTGAACATTTGGGTGCTGGTTTTGGTGGCAGAGACTTGACCTGTATCTAGATATAAACTGATTAACAGACAGTGGGTTGCAGTGAACAAGAGTGCTGGACTAGGACAATGGGTTCAAATCCCCACTCAGCCCCGAAACCCACTGGGGGATTGCTCATTTCCTCTTAACCTAACCTACCTGTTCTGAATATAAAAAATGAGTAGGGAGGAACTCTCTTGGAGACCTGCTGGGAAGGGGGGGGGCAGGGCACATAAAGTAATCTAAATCCTCAGATGCTCCCTATGCCAAAGTGATCGGATTTCCCAAATGAGACTTTTGGTACCTGGGCACTGTTGTGTATTGCAGAGTGCTTCTTCGGTATGCAGCCCCAGACAGATGTCCCCTCCATAAGCTGGCGGTGGGTTTGTACAGGAGCGTGTTCTCATGTAATGCCCACTTCCACAAGTGGCAGAGCATTTAGACCATGATGACCAACAAGACCAGTCTCCGTCAACTGGGGGGAGGGAAAACCTAGTATATTATGCTGTTTCTTGTCTCTCAAAGGCCTGTTTTGCATGCACAGCTTAATTCAATTATCACGGAATTGAAACTGGTATCCCTTTAAATTCACATCCACTTTGCATCCTGTGCCTGCACTCTGTGCAGATTGTCATTTTCCAAATTTTCTCCTTCAAATTGCAGTCTAACTTTGCATACTAATGAGAAAAATGGATCAGTTTCACCTTTTGAAATTGTAAGGAGAGAGTAGTCTTAAAGCTTCTTTCACTTCCAGGTTTCCATTTTACTGGAAAGTTTTCCCGTCTTCATCTCATCTAAGCTGCAGCATTAAATGAGCATTCATTTTTTTTATAAGTCCTCTATAAATCTTGTGAGGATCAGGGTTCAGTATTACTATCAGAACTATAGAGGAGCTTTTCTTTTCTATAGCTACTCCCCCTCCTTCTTCCTGACATGTGGATCACATGTTTTTTGTTTGTTTGTTTTTTTGAGAAACACTCCCAAAGGTTGGCTCTTCCCCTGCCACAATCCCTTCCCATCCAGGCAATTTCGTTATTAAAAATTACGGGAACACCATGCAGTCTGAAAGAGCCTCTTGTGGCACAGAGTGGTAAGGCAGCCGTCTGAAAGCTTTGCCCATGAGGCTGGGAGTTCAATCCCAGCAGCCGGCTCAAGGTTGACTTAGCCTTCCATCCTTGCGAGGTCGGTAAAATGAGTACCCAGTACTTGCTGGGGGGTAAACGGTAATGACTGGGGAAGGCACTGGTAAACCACCCCGTATTGAGTCTGCCATGAAAACGCTAGAGGGCGTCACCCCCAAAGGTCAGACATGACCCAGTGCTTGCACAGGGGATACCTTTACCTTTACCTTTATGCAGTCTGATTCCTGTTTCTGTTTTTAAACCATTGCTTTGCAGTTGTTTTGTTTTTTAATCCAATGCTGAAACCTTAATCTACTACTGATCGGGTCCAGAATCCAACAGTTTCTGTATAGCTCAATCAGTAAGATGTTAGTCTGAGGATCAGAACTTTGTGACTTCTAATCAAGCTCTTTTAATTTTTTTCTTTATTCTCACAGAATTATGAATTTTTGCTTAGCTTCTCTTCCTTTTGAAAACCTCATGTTTAAAAATGGCTGCAGCATGATTTCAAAATAGAGCAAACAATGTTCAATTGGCATAGCCAATTCCATGAAAAAAAGGTTTACAGCCAGAACTATAGACCTTCCTCTAAAATGGAAACTGGGAAGTGAAAGAAGCTTTAAGACTATTCAATCCTTAAAATTTCAAAAGTCACCCCCTGTCTGAAATGACCAATGAGCAGTGAAGATACGAGGCATGCCAGTTTCCAAACTTTCCTCCCAAAATGTGGTGCCTTAAAAACCAACAATATTTTCCAGGGTATTGCTTTTATAAGTCAAAGCTTACTACATCATTCTGGCTCATGGAAGCTGAAGCGATTGTTTTAAGGTGCTTTGTTGTTGTAAGGTGGGAAGTCATGTCCGACCCATCGCGACCCCATGGACAATGATCCTCCAGGCCTTCCTGTCCTCTACCATTCTCTGGAGTCCATTTAAGTTTGCACCTACTGCTTTAGTTACTCCATCCAGCCACCTCATTCTCTGTCATCCCCTTCTTCTTTTGCCCTCAATCGCTCCCAGCATTAGGCTCTTCTCCAGGGAGTCCTTCCTTCTCATGAGGTGGCCAAAGTATTTGAGTTTCGTCTTCAGGAGCAGTCAGGGCTGATCTCCTCTAGGACTAACTGGTTTGTTAGCCTTGCAGTCCAAGGGACTCGCAAGAGTCTTCTCCAGCACCAGAGTTCAAAAGCCTCCTGCGGAGCGGATTAAATAAAGCACTAAGGGCTATTGGGGAGGAGTTAGGACGGGCTCTATCTGTGATAAAAACTTGCCGGGGCGAATCCTGATTCGCCCCTACGAGTGCCAATCTAGGGCCAAGTGGCCCAACTTGGCCCAGCCTCGCCCGCCAGGAAAATTCTTCCCATTGCCCTTGGGAAAGGAGCAGGGACGCCGTGTCGAAGACGCGGCGTCCCTCTTCCTTTCCCGCCACCCCCCAACACCTTGCTACTACCTTAATAACCCCCCTCCATCCCCAGGCCCCTTCCCACCCCACGTCGCCTGCCCAGGACACAAACACCCCCCCTGGCACACAGCCGCCGCCTGCTAACACCCCCACCCTCCTCACACCCCTTCCTGCCCTGCCGCTTCCCGAAACACGGACACACACTCCAACACACACTCCACCACTCACCCGCCGCCAGCTCACCCCCCCACCCCAGACTCCTTTCCAACCCAGCACCGCTTCCCGCAACACCGACACACACGCAAACACACACTCCACCACCCACCTGCCGCCCGCTACCCCCCCACCCTCCACACAGCCCTTCATGAACCGCCCCGATGCCCCGACAACCACCCGCTGCCTCTCCCCCACCCCCTCCCCACACTTCCCAACCCCAGCCCAACTCATGCTTCCCACGGCCGATCCCCGCTCCACACGGCCGATCCCCGCTCCACCGCCACCGCATTGACCTTCCGCCGGTCCTCCTGCTCTCTGCCCCTCTCTTCCCTTCTGCCTCCCGCCACCAGCCAGCGCGCCCTGCGCGCCGGCTGGCATGCCGGAACACTGAACCAGGCGTGCGCTGACGTCCCTAGATGACGTTCCAATGTGGCCCCACCGCCCCCCCTACAGCGCGCATGCCCGGACTATCCACCATGTGTGCTTCCCGTCGACCACGCCACCACCCACGCCAAGCCGCATCGCCATCCCTGCCAAGCCGCGTCTTCCTCCAGCTGCTGCAAGTACGGTAGGAGGACCACGCCTTATGCCCGCACTCTGCCCATTTTTACAAATGGGCTTATTTATTAGTAGAATCATAAAGTTGGAAGGGGCCACACAGGCCATGTAGTCCAACCCCCTGCTCAACGCAGGATCAGCCTAAAGCATCCAAGAAAAGTGTGTATCCAACCTTTGCTTGTAGACTGCCAGTTAGGGGGAGCACACCACCTCCTTAGGCAGCCTATTCCACTGCTGAACTACTCTGACTGTGAAAATTTTTTTCCTGATATCTAGCCTATAATGTTGTAGTTTAAACCCATTACTGCGCGTCCTTTTGTCTGCAGCCAATGGGAACAGCATCCTGCCCATGACAACCTTTCAAATACTTAAAGAGGGCTATCATGTCCCCTCTCAGTTTTGACGATCCAGCAAACCTGTTACTTGGTCAAAAAGGACACCAGGTTGATCTGACAGGACCAATATTTTTTCCTGATATCTAGCCTATATCGTTGTACTTGTAGTTTAAACCCATTACTGTGCATCCTTTCCTCTGCAGCCAACTGAAACAGCATCCTGGCCTCCTCCAAGTGACAACCTTTCAAATACTTAAAGAGAGCTATCATGTCCCCTCTCAATCTCCTTTTCTCCAGGCTGAAGATTCCCAAGTCCCTCAACCTATCTTCATAGGGCTTGGTCCCTTGGCCCCAGATCATCCTCGTTGCTCTCCTCTGTACCCTTTCAATTTTATCTACGTCCTTCTTGAAGTGAGGCCTCCAGAACTGCACACAGTACTCTAGGTGTGGTCTGACCAGTGCCATATACAGTGCATCTTGTTCTCACTTGCCCATTTTTCCATTGTGTTCAGATCTCGTTGAACTCTGTCTCTATCTTCAATTTATCCTTCAGAACATCATGGGGAACCTTATCAAAAGCTTTACTAAAATCCAAGTAAACTACATCAACCGAATTTCCACGATCCAGCAAACCTGTTCCTTGGTCAAAAAAGGAAACCAGGTTGGTCTGGCAGGACCTGTTGGAGACAAATCCATGCTGACTTCCTTGGATCACCAAATTGTCCTCCAGATGTTTGCAGATCGCTCCCTTTAATATCTGCTCCATTATCTTCCCCACAACAGAGGTCAGACTCACTGGTCTTTAGTTTCCTGGGTCATCCTTCCTCCCTTTTTTGAAGATCGGAATAACATTTGCTCTCTTCCAGTCCTCTGGGACATCTCCAGTCCTTAAAGAGGTCCCGAAGATGATGGACAAGGGCTGTGCAAGTTCTCTGGAAAGTTCTTTGAGTACTCTCGGGTGCATTTCATCCGGCCCAGGGGATTTGAACTCATCCAGTGCTGCTAAATGCCGCTCTGTCCATGTCAACCTGCCACCCAGACACTATCCCTTGGCTATGGCCATCTCTAGATGTGCCTAAACACTTTGACCTGTGGGAAAAAACAGATGTAAAATAGGCGCTAAGCCTTTCTGCTTTCTCTGCATCTTCCATTAGAGTTTGTCCATCTGCACCCAACAGTGGGCCTACTGCCTCCTTTACTTTATGTTTGCTCCTCACATAACTGAAAAATCTTTTCTTGTTAGAAGAATGGCTCCTAGAATTCCATGAAGACAACAGTTTGTTCACTGTGAACACGATTCAGCCAACCAAAGTGACAATTGTATATGTGGACATCTCCAAATGGATAATATGGAAATAAAATAGATTAATTAAGTGGAACCAGCACCCTTCAAGGAATGCTGCCTTGTCGTGGCAAGGGGGCTTGCGTAGCTCAGTGAAACTATGAGCTATGCCATGCAGGGAAACCCAAGATGGTGATCTACTGGAGAAGGAAATGGCAAACCACTCCAGTATCTGTGCCAACTCTAGGGACAGTTCCAAAAGGCAAAACGATATGACACGGGAAGATGAGCCCCTCAGGTCGGAAGGTGTCCAATATGCTACTGGGGATGAGCAGATGGCTAGTACGAGTAGCATCATAGAATCATAGAGTTGGAAGGGCCATCTAGTCCAACCCCCTGCTCAACGCAGGATCAGCCCAAAGCATCCTAAAGCATCCAAGAAAAGTGTGTATCCAACCTTTGCTTGAAGACTGCCAGTGAGGGGGAGCTCACCACCTCCTTAGGCAGCTTATTCCACTGCTGAACTACTCTGACTGTGAACATTTTTTTCCTGATATCTAGCCTATATCGTAGTTTAAACCCATTACTGTGTGTTCTTTCCTCTATAGCCATCTTGTTCTCATTAGCCCATTTTTCCATTGTGTTCCGATCTCGTCTCTATCTTCCGGAGTATTTGCCAGTCCTCCCAATTTGGTGTCATCTGCAAACCTGACGAGTAGTCCCTCCACCCCCTCATCTAGATCATTAATAAATATGTTAAAAAGTACTGGGCCAAGCACCGAGCCCTGAGGTACTCCGCTACTCACCTCTCTCCAATCTGATGAAACACCATTGACAACAACTCTTTGAGTGCGGTTCTCTAACCAATTCCCTATCCACCTGACTATCTGAAAATCCAGATTGCAGTCCTTCAACTTATCCATCAGAACATCACGGGGAACCTTGTCAAAAGCTTTACTAAAATCCAAGTAAATGACATCAACCGAATTTCCCCGATCCAGCAAACCTGTAACTTGGTCAAAAAAGGAAACTAGGTTGGTCTGGCAGGACCTGTTGGAGACAAATCCATGCTGACTTCCTTGTGCAAGTTCTCTGGAACGTTCTTTGAGTACTCTCGGGTGCATTTCATCCGGACCAGGGGATTTGAACTCATCCAGTGCAGCTAAATGCCTCTCGACAACCTCTCTATCCATGTTAACCTGCCACCCAGACGCTGTCCTTTGGCTATGGCCATCTCTAGATGTGCCTAAACACTTTGACCTGTGGGAAAAAACAGATGTAAAATAGGCACTAAGCCTTTCTCTGCATCCTCCGTTAGAGTTTGTCCATCTGCACCCAACAGTGGGCCTATTGCCTCCTTTACTTTATGTTTGCTCCTCACATAACTGAAAAATCTTTTCTTGTTACAATTGGCTTCCCTGGCCAATCTTAGCTCACTCTCAGCTTTGGCCTTTCTGATGATTGATCTACAGTGCCTAGTAACCTGTAAGTACTCTTCTTTAGAGCTCTGTCCTTCCCTCCATTTCCTGAACATTTTCCTTTTCTTTCTTAGTTCCTCTTGAAGTTCTCTGTTCATCCAAATAGGCTTCTTAGAGCTCCTGCAGTGTTTTCGTCTTTCTGGGATAGTCATTGATTGAGCATGCAATAGCTCTTGTTTGAGTAGCGCCCACCCTTCACATGCTCCCTTCCCTTCCAGCATTCTCGTCCATGGTATGACACTCATCATGTCTCTGAGTTTATTAAAGTTTGCCCTACGAAAATCCAACATCCGCGTCTGGCTACAAGCTTCCTTGGCTCCCCATCTCAAAAGGAATTCTATGAGGACATGGTCACTTCCCCCTAGGGTCCCCACCTCCTTCACCTCATCCACCAACTTTTGTCTGTTGGTCTGTATTAAGTCCAGTATGGCTGAACCTCTTGTGGGTTCATCTACCATTTGATAAATGAAATTGTCAGCCAGGCAGGTCAGAAACTTGCATGACTGAGGACGCTTCGCAGAGTTTGTTTCCCAGCACACATCTGGGAAATTGAAGTCACCCATGATGACAAGGTCCTGCCGCTTGGATATTTTCTCAAGCTGCTCACAAAATGCAGCATCCACATCCTCTCGTTGGTCAGGCGGTCAGTAGCAGACACCAACCACCACACTGTTTGTTTTCCCCTCGCTTATTTTCACCCAGATGCTTTGCACTCTAGATATGTTCTCCTTCACTAGAATTTCCTGACTGGTAAGCCCTTTCCTCACATACAGTGCCACTCCTCCACCTCTTCAATCTATTCTTAGGTTGAACCTTTTTAGGTTGAAGTAGGAGAACAAAATTTGAACCCAGTAGTACCTTAAAAGAGATGACAAGAGTGAACATGGACATTTTAGGAATCAGTGAACTAAAATGGACAGGAATGGGTGAATTTAATTCAGATGACCATCAGGTATACTACTGTGGGTAAGAGTCTCTCAGAAGAAATGGAGTAAGTAACCTTCATAATCAATAAGAGTAGGAAAAGCAGGCTTGGGATACAACCCCCAAAATTACAGAATTATCTCAGTTCGAATCCAAGGCAAACCATTCAACATCACAGTAATCCAGGTCTATGTCCCAACCACTGCTGCTGAAGGTCTATGAAGGCAAAACGATATGACACGGGAAGATGAGCCCCTCAGTTCTATGAAGCCCTACAACACCTTCTAGAAGCAACGCTAAAAAATGATGTGCTTATCATCATGGGGGATTGGAATGCTAAAGTAGGAAGCCAAAAGATAACTAGGATAACAGCCAAGTTTGGCCCTGGGTGTAAACTGCACGGAGCATTTATTCCAACCCCAGGTCGATTCAGTCCCTGCCCTCTACACAGAATGCGATTTCCGTTTGGATTTGGGGCGATTTAAATTTTCCTTCTGCAGCAAGAAGGATGGATCTGGAGTGACCCTACCTTTATAGTGCGATATCTTGGAGTGCTTTTAATGCTCAATATATTTTAAAATCACATTGTTTTGAATCTGGGCTGTCCTCCATGGTAGGGAACCCATGATTGGCCACAGGTGGTCATGTGATAAGCCTGCCTTAAAGGAGAAGCCCCTAATTTCTCTCAACTTCTGTTGGTCTTGGATTTTTTTTCTGCCTTCTTCGATCCTTTTACACACACCCCCTTCAAGAAAAGAAAGCATTTTTTCCTCCCTCCTCTGACTTCTTGGATCCTCTCCCCCCTTCAAGAAAACAAAGAAAGAGTCTCCATTTGCCTCCCCCCCCTCTTCTGAGTCTCCCTAACCTCATGCAGAACACTTTCCTGTTTCAATGGAGGGGGGGAGGAAGACTTGAGTTCAAAGCGATCTGAATTCAACAGGATTGACAATGGAATAAACAAACTAAGTGCAGATTCTGCCCTGGAGTACAAAATGAAGCAGGGCACAGGCTGGTAGAATTTTGTCAAGAGAATACAATGGTCATAGCAAACACTCTTTTCCAACAACCCAAAAGATGACTCTACATATGGACATCACCAGACGGTCAACACAAAAATCAGATTGACTATGGGCTCTGCAGCCAGAGATGGAGAAGTTCTATACAGTCAGTAAAAACAAGACCAGGAGCTGATGGTGGTTCAGATCATCAGCTTTTTGTTGCAAAATTTAGGCTTAAATTGAAGAAAGTAGGGAAAACACTGGGATACTCAGGTATGAACTAAATCATATCCCTGATGAATACACAGTAGAGGTGGCAAATAGATTTAAGGAATTAGATCTGATAGACCGAGTGCCTGAAGAACTATGGACAGAGGTTCGCAACATTGTACAAGTGGTAGCAACTAAAACCATCCGAAAGAAAAAGAAATGCAAGAAATCAAAATGGCTGTCTGAGGAAGCTTTACAAATAACTGAGGAGAGAAGGGAAGTGAAAGGCAAGGGACAAAGAGAAAGATACACTCAACTGAACGCTGAATTCCAGATAATAGCTAGAAGAGATAAGAATGCCTTCTTAAATGAACAGTGCAAACAAATAGAAGAAAACAATAGAATGGGGAAGACCAGAGATCTTTTCAAGAAAATTGGAGATATGAAGAGAACATTTCATGTAAAGATGGGTATGATAAAGGACCAAAATGGTAGGGACCTCACAGAAGCAGAAGAGATTTTAAAAAGATGGCAAAATAATACAGAGGAACTATACAAGAGTGAGCTTAATATGCCTGATAACCACGATGGGGTACTTACTGATCTGGAGCCAGACATCCTGGAATGTGAAGTCAAATGGGCCTTAGAAAGTCTGAGCAACAATAATGCTAGTGATGGTGACAGCTGAACTATTCAAAATCTTAAAAGACGATGCCATATAAGTGCTACACTCAATATGCCAGGTAATTTGGAAAACTCAACAATGGCCACAGGATTGGAAATGGTCATTTTACATTCCAATCCCAAAGAAGGGCAATTCCAAAGAATGTTCAAACTACCGCACCATTGCACTCATTTCTCATGCTAGCAAAGTTATGCTCAAAATCCTACAAGCTAGGCTCCAGCAATATGTGGACCGTGAACTTCCAGAAGTACAGGCAGGATTTCGAAGAGGCAGAGGAACTAGAGATCAAATTGACAACATATGCTGCATCATGGAGAAAGCTAGGGAGTTCCAGAAGAACATCTACTTCTGCTTCATTATGCTAAAGCCTTTAATTGTGTGGAGCACAACAAATTATGGCAAGTTCTTGAAGAGATGGGAATACCAGAGCATCTTATCTGTCTCTTGAGAAACCTATATGCAGGTCAAGAAGCAACAGAGCATGGAATCACTGATCGGTTCAAAATTGAGAAAGGAGTTTGGCAAGGCTGTATACAGTCGCCTTGCCTATTTAATTTGTATGTGGAGCACATCATGAGAAAGGCGGGGTTAGATGAGTCACAAATTGGGATCAAGATTGCAGGGAGAAATATCAACAACCTCACAGATGTTACCACTCTAATGGCAGAAAGCGATGAGGAACTAAAATGCCTTTTAATGCGGGTGAAGGACGAGAGTGCAAAAGTTGATTTGAAACTCAACATCAAGAAAACGAAGATAATGGCATCCGGCCCTCTCAATTCCTGGCAAATAGATGGGGAAGAAAGGTAGTGACAGATTTTATTTTCCTGGGCTCCAAGATCACTGCAGATGGGAACTGCAGCAAAGAAATTAAAAGACGCTTGCTCCTAGGGAGGAAAGCTATGGCAAATCTAGACAGCATCCTAAAAAGCAGATATTAAAGGGAGCGATCTGCAAACATCTGGAGGACAATTTAGTGATCCAAAGAAGTCAGCATGGATTTGTCTCCAACAGGTCCTTTCAGACCAACCTGGTGACAGGTTTGCTGGATCGTGGAAATTTGGTTGATGTTGTTTACTTGGATTTTAGTAAAGCTTTTGATAAGGTTCCCCATGATGTTCTGAGGGATAAATTAAAGAAATGCAATCTGGATTTTCAGATAGTTAGGTGGATAGGGAATTGGTTAGAAAACCACACTCAAAGAGTTGTTGTCAATGGTGTTTCTTCAGACTGGAGAGAGGTGAGTAGCGGGGAACCTCAGGGCTCGGTGCTCGGCCCGGTACTTTTTAACATATTTATTAATGATCTAGATGAGGGACTACTCATCAAGTTTGCAAATGACACCAAATTGGGAGGACTGGCAAATACTCCAGAAGATAGAGACAGAGTTCAACGAGATCTGAATATAATGGAAAAATGGGCAACAGAGAACAAGATGCAATTTAATAAAGATAAGTGTAAAGTTCTGCATCTGGGTCAGAATAATGAAAAGCATGCCTACTGAATGGGGGATACGCTTCTAGGTAACACTGTGTGTGAACGAGACCTTGGGGTACTTGTGGATTGTAAACTAAACATGAGCAGGCAGTGTGATGCAGCGGTAAAAAAGGCGAATGCCATTTTGGGCTGTATCAACAGAGGCATCACATCAAAATCACAAGATGTCATAGTCCCATTGTATACGGCACTGGTCAGACTACATCTGGAGTACTGTGTGCAGTTCTGGAGGCCTCACTTCAAGAAGGTAAAGGTAAAGGTATCCCCTGTGCAAGCACCGAGTCATGTCTGACCCTTGGGGTGACGCCCTCTAGCGTTTTCATGGCAGACTCAATACGGGGTGGTTTGCCAGTGCCTTCCCCAGTCATTACCGTTTACCCCCCAGCAAGCTGGGTACTCATTTTACCAACCTCGGAAGGATGGAAGGCTGAGTCAACCTTGAGCCGGCTGCTGGGATTGAATTCCCAACCTCATGGGAAAAGCTTTCAGGCGGCTGCCTTACCACTCTGCACCACAAGAGGCTCACTTCAAGAAGGACGTAGATATAATTGAAAGGGTACAGAGGAGAGCGACGAAGATGATTTGGGGCCAAGGGACCAAGCTCTGTGAAGATAGGTTGAGGGACTTGGGAATGTTCAGCCTGGAGAAAAGGAAGTTGAGAGGGGACATGATAGCCCTCTTTAAGTATTTGAAAGGTTGTCACTTGGAGGAGGGCAGGATGCTGTTTCCGTTGGCTGCAGAGGAAAGGACACGCAGTAATGGGTTTAAACTTAAAGTACAACGATATAGGCTAGATATCAGGAAAACTTTTTTCACAGTCAGAGTAGTTCAGCAGTGGAATAGGCTGCCTAAGGAGGTGGTGAGCTCCCCCTCACTGTCAGTCTTCAAGCAAAGGTTGGATACACACTTTTCTTGGATGCTTTAGGATGCTTAGGGCTAATCCTGCGTTGGACTAGATGGCCTGTATGGCCCCTTCCAACTCTATGATTCTATGAACACCCAAAACAAACTTATTTTCAACTAATATTGACTTTTGTGGTTTTAAATGGCAATGGAAGAGTGGCTGAAGAGAGAATAGGCTGCCTGAACTTTCTTTTCTCTCCGGTTTCCCCTTCAAGGCAACATCTCACACACAAACATCCCACAGCACAGATACGGGGTTAGACAGTCTCTCTCTCTCTCTTTCCTACAACAGACTTCTCTGCCATAAATACAGCCTCGCATACCTTCTATTCAGTTCAAAATAAAAATCCAGAGATTGTTTGTATGTCACTTGCATGCCAATTGCTTTAGCCCTGGATAGGAAGAAAAACAAATATTTCCATACACCCTTTGTGGCTGAATACTTCTTCAGAAACCAGTGTGCTGAATTAAAAATATTTCTGCTTGAATATACCAAATAAAAGACAAAGATTCTTCAATCAGTTGTATAATCTTAAACCAGATATAACTTGCTTACAAGAAACACACGTAAATAACAGACACCAATATTTATTAAAATCTAAAAAACTGGGGCAAGATTTTATAGCCTCCGCAAAGGTGAAAAAAAGAGGTGTAGCTACATATCTGCTCAATACAAATCTGAAGGCAGAAATTCTAAACAAAGACGCAGAAGGTCGCTTTCTATCTTTAAAGATCACCCTTCCGGACGGCCAAAAGTTAGTTCTTGCCAACATATATGCCCCAAATAGTAAAAAAGATAAGTTCTTTCTTTTCTCAGCATGCTGAAGTAACAGAAAATAACTTAATGGTCATCGGGCATTTCAACGCGATCCCGGACTCTAATCTGGATAAATCAGAAAGGAAAAAAAAGGGCTCCAAATTTCCTAAAGCTGCATTAAGAAACTTATCAGTTCTTGGGTTAGTGGATGTTTGGAGAACTCTAAGAAAAAGAACCCTAAGAAAAAGGAATATACGTTCTTTTCGCATAGACACTGTTCGTACTCTAGAATCGATCAATGTTGGTCATCGGCCAATCTGTTGTCTAAAATATCAGGAATAGAAATCTTACTGAATACCTTCGCAGACCACAATCCAATATGGCTGGAGTATTGCTTCAAAAGATCAGGCAGAAGGAGATGGAAAATGAATAGCCATATCCTGGAAGATTGTAAGATTGTGGAAAAATGTGAGGCGGAATTACAGGAATTCTTCCAATTAAATATCTCTCCGGAGGTCTCGCTAGCGACAGTCTGGGATACTAGTAAGGCTTACATGAGAGGCATTCTATCATATGTGTATGCAAAAAGGGTGAAGAAGAAAAAGGAAGATTTAGATCAGATCTCTAATACCCTCGGGGAATTGGAACAGAAACATCAGCTACAGAGAACGAAAAAAGTAGCTAAGCAGATAAGATCACTCAGATTGCAGAGAGATAGCATCGAAATGGAGGATCTGCGGAAAAAATTAGAATATCTGAAACAGAAAGAATTTGAATGGGGCAATAAACCGGGCAGATGGCTGGCGCAGAAACTAAGATTGAAGTCACAAAAAAAAGCATAAACAGGTTAAAGTTAGATGGGGTAGAGTATAAGACTGATTCTGAGATCCAACAATGTCTGGCAGAATTCTTTCAAGAGCTGTATCGACAAAGAGAGATTCCCCTTGATAACACTTTTTTTCTGCCAAGATATTCCTATAAAACAGTTCTCGGAACACCATAAGAAAATTCTAAATCAGAAAATAACGACGCAAGAAATCAGTGACACAATTAATTCAGCAAAGGCTCAAAAAGCGCCAGGACTAACATCAATTTATTATAAGAAATTTGCTCATGTGATCACCCCGGTTCTATTGCAACTGCTAAATGAAGTGACTGAAGGAGAAAACAAGAACTTGCCTGAGTCATGGAGCCAAGCATCTCTATCTTTGATCTTCAAGGAGGGAGGAGATAGAATATCCCCTCACTCATGTAGACCCATTTCGCTACTAAACAATGACTACAAAATCTTTGCAAAAATACTAGCAGAAAGGCTGAAAAAATGCATCGGAGAGGTGGTAAGCCCGGACCAAATGGGCTTTATCCCCAGAAGACTTATGAGGCACAACATAAAAGCTGTTTTGAGTGCAATGGATCTGGTAAAACATAGAAAATTACAGGCAGCTTTCGTTTTCTTGGATGCTGAAAAAGCGTTTGACAACGTTTTTTGGAACTTTCGGATAGAGACTTTTAAAAAAAAGGACTGTGGTGAATCCTTTTTTGAAAATGATCAATAGCATTTAATCTCGGCAAGAGGCAAGGATTTTGGTGAATGGGATGCTGACGAATGATAATATAAAAATTCAAAAAGGAACAAGACAGGGCTGCCCACTCTCACCTTTATTATTCAACTTAATTTTAGAAATGCTGGCGACCAAAATACGCCTTTCAGACAAAATAAGGGGGCTCAAAGTAAGAAATGAGGTATTCAAGTTGAAGTGCTATGCGGATGATGTGGTGTGCATTCTAACTGATCGCCTTTCTTCCATACCGGCGTTATTTGATTTATTAAATTTATTTAGCAAACATTCAGGGTATAAGGTCAATAGATCAAAGACAAAACTATTCCTATATAAAACAACGGATCTTGAGAATATCTTCCTTAAGCAAATATCAAGCTGCGAGATCAACCCCAGAGTGATAACATAATTAGGAATATATCTGGATAAAGACCTTACAAAATTGAAGAAAAACAACTATGAAAGAGAATGGAAACTCCAAATGGATTTGGAGAGATGGTCTAAGCTGATGCTTTCGTGGTCGGCCCGAATGGCGACACTGAAAATGAATATACTACCAAAGCTCAATTTTCTGTTCCAATCTCTGCCCATAGCCCTAGGAGACAAGCAATTAAATAGATGGCAATCGGAGCTTTACAACTTCGTATGGGCACATAAAAGACATAGAATAGCAGCAAGGGTAATGCAAGACGCTAAGGCAAGAGGTGGCCTAGCTCTGCCAAATTTAAAACTTTATTCTCATGCAGCAATGGTGACAATGTTGACCGATGGAATGATCGACCCTTTGCATAAAGATCTAGTACTGGATAGGGAAAATTTCGGAGTAGGGCTACATGAAATACTATGGCCATCAACAGTTCAAACAATAAAGAAAGGGAAAAATCAATGGAATGTGGGGGCCATCAAAATATGGCATAAATATAAGGAAAGACAATGAGCCTCTTGTGGCGCAGAGTGGTAAGGCAGCCGTCTGAAAGCTTTGCCCATGAGGCTGGGAGTTCAATCCCAGCAGCCGGCTCAAGGTTGACTCAGCCTTCCATCCTTCCGAGGTCGGTAAAATGAGTACTCAGCTTGCTGCTGGGGGGTAAACGGTAATGACTGGGGAAGGCACTGGCAAACCACCCCGTATTGAGTCTGCCATGAAAACGCTAGAGGGCGTCACCCCAAAGGTCAGACATGACTCGGTGCTTGCACAGGGGATACCTTTACCTTTACCTTTTATAAGGAAAGACTGTCACCGGCTCCTTCCCTACTAAAATCACCGATAGAAGCACTTTTCACTCCAACACAACAGACCAGGATCACGCTTAAAATACTATGACCTTCTAACCAAGACCAAAAACTTCAAAGAATTAAAAATATTGAATCAAGAGGGGATTCCTCTAAATTGGCTAGAGCATAATCAATTAAAATCTATATATAAAAAAGACTTCAAAACAAAGGAGGATATAAGAACGCAAGTGACAGAGTTTGAAGAGGTCATCATACAACAAAAGCCACACCTGCAAGGTAACATATACAGAATACTTTTAAAATATGAGACCGAATCGGACCCCTAAGGCCCTTGCAAAAATGTCTAAAAAGAACAGTGATAGATGTTGGAAATGCAGCAAAAAAGTGGGGTCATTTTTCCATGTATGGTGGAGATGCCCTGTTATATATAGCTTTTGGAAAAAAGTACATCGGGAAATAGAAAAAATGCTGGGTCTTAAGTTTAATATGGAAGCGGAGTATTTTTTGTTAAGCTTTATGTCAAACTAGATATTAAGCCTGCTGTGGCCAAAATACAGCGGGCCCTAGCATGATGGGTGGGTGAAGGGATGGGGCAAAGGAAGGAGGAAAGGAGAAAGAGAGACAGAAAGACAGAAAGAAAGGGAGGAAGATAGAGACAGAAGAAGAGGGAGAGAAACAGGTAGCCAGAAAGAGGCAGATAGAAGGGAGGGAGGAAGGGAGAAAGGGAGAAACAAAAGGAATGCTGGGAGGAAGGGAAGGACAAAGGGGATGCTGGGAGGAAGGGAGGAACAGAGGAAGGTAGGTGGCCTTGAGCCCTTTTGCTGGGCCCAGGGGCAGGCTCGGCTGCCCCAGGGCCCAGCAGAAGGCTCGGGATGGCGGTGGCGGCAGGCTTTGAGGCATACTGCCGGGCCGAGGAGCAGTCTCGGATACTCCAGGGGCTGGCAGAAGGCTCGGGAAGGTGGCAGCAGGCTTTGAAGCCTACTGCCGGGCCCAGGAGCAGTCTCGGCTGCTCCAGGGGCCAGCAGAAGGCTCGGGAAGGCGGCGGCACGCTTTGAGGCCTACTGCCGGGCCCAGGAGCAGTCTCGGCTGCCCCAGGGGCCGGCAGAAGGCTCCAGACAGGGGCGGTGGGCTCTGTGGCCTACTGCCGGGCCCAGGAGCAGTCTCGTCTGCTCCAGGAGCTGGCAGAAGGCTCGGGAAGGCGGCGGCAGGCTTTGAGGCCTACTGCTGGGCCCAGGAGCAGTCTCGGCTGCCCCAGGGGCCGGCAGAAGGCTCCGGACGGGGGCGGTGGGCTTTGTGGCCTTCTGCCGAGCCCAAGGGCAGGCGAGCCTGCCCCAGGGCCTGGCAGAAGGCTCCGTGGGCGAGGGGAAGCCGGCCGGAGGACTTACCGCTGGGGAAGGCTTCTTCCTCTGAGTGGTGACTCCCCGGCCGGGCCAGGCGAGGCTGGGCTGACCAGCCAATGGGGAGCCGCGCTTTGCGCGGCTCCCCATTGGCTGCTTGGCCCCTGAGTGACACTCGGAGGGCCCAATCAGGAGCTGCTTCGCGGCTCCTCTTTGAGCCCTCCGAGTTTTTATCACGGACAGGGCCCACCCTAACTCCTCCCCACTTGCCCTTACTCCTTTATTCCTCCCGCTCCTCCGGAGCGGGGGGGGGGAGGTTTAAAGATAATCTTAAACCACAAATGTACGTGTTATTTTTCTATGCCACAACTGTGGCGAGGATAGCAATTGCCAGGAGACGGAAGACCAAAGAAATCCCTACGCTGGGAATGTGGCAAGAAAAGATGGTAGAAATGGCCAAAATGGCTAGGCTGACGACCTTAGTGAACGAATATAGAGAAGGAAAATTCTTTGAACAATGGAAGTGGTTCCTAGATTACCAAGCCAAGTAATAATGTACAAAGAATGACAATTAAGATATAAGACTTTGACAATCAGAGATACACACATTAAGCATGTTTGTGTAAGTCAATCTATAATATATTTTGTAAAACTTAGTTACTTTGATCAGAGTCAAGGTTAGAAGGAAGAGTGGTTGTAAACAAGAATTTTTATTGTAGCTTAGTTAGATGCAGGTGAAATAGTAAGCAATTTATATTGAAAATAGAGATGAGATAAGTAATTTTGTATTGAATGTAATACATGAGGAGGACCGTTATGAATATTGGTTTGGACTTGTTTTCACAATTCATAAAAATAAATACAAATGGGAAAAAAATATTTCTGCAATGAGCTTGAGAGGGGGTGGGTGCGTGGGTGGGTGTAATATTACCAGCTCTGATAGAAGCCCACACCCAAGACAAAGTGCGGGAGAACCCAAAGCAGTGTCATGTGAGCATCTAGGATATGTTCACCCAATTTTTAAAAACTCTGAGGCAGGTCCTGAGGTTTTCCCTGCAATTAACCACACACCATCTCCCACAGCTGTTATTTGTCTTATGCAGTTCTTCCCACACATGGCTCATAAAAGTTTCAGAGGAAATTATTTAGTCAGGACAAATGGCATTGTGGGGAGCATAACACTCCTTCCTGTTGCACCTTTGCTGGGATCCCGCTCAGAGCCCCCACGCCTGTTTTGAAGCTAAGAAACAAATGCAGGAAATCTGATCATGGACCTCCTGTGCCACATCAAGTTAGGACCCGAGGCACGAGGGTGTTTTCCACATGGGGATAGGTGTGTGCCGTTTCTTGGTTGTTGCTTATCACAGCACAGCGGAGATAAGTCACCCACACAGCAGATTTTTAAAAATCAGCAGTGGAATAGTGTCATAGCAATAAACTGCTGTACCAAAATATGCATCAGGTTGTCTGAATTCCTGGCTCTCTCTCTCTTTTAAAGTCAGTCTCTAGACCATTACATTGTGGAGATATGCTTTCCCCACATATATCTCCATGAGGAAAGGGGCTAGAAAAATATTTTTAAATGAAAGCTGGACATTTAGAGAACCTCAACATATTTTGGTATAACAGAATCTGTAACCGCTCTGGGATATAAATAAAGCAGTAAGGGCAAGTTGGGAAGAGAAAGGGGTGGGCCACGTTCATGATAAAATCTCGGCTCCTGATTGGCCCCTACGGGTGTCACTCAGGGGCCAAGTGGCCAATGGGGAGGCGTGCAAAGCACAGTTCCCCATTGGCTACTTGGCCCGTCCTTGGAGCTGCGCTCCAGCAAATTGCCCATCCTCGCCTCTGCACTCCTCCCTAACAGGCTTCGCCACCAGGAAAGGAGCAGGGCCGCCGCGTCAAAGATGCAGTGGCCCTGCTCCTTTCCTGCCACCAAGGACTCCAACTTGCCCAGGGGGGGAGGCTTCCCGAGCCTCCCGACTTGCCTTCCCCCCACGACGAGCTTACACCCCAGCCCGCTGCTACCATGCCCAGACCGCTGCCATCGCCGGCCTGCTGGAGGCGGCGAGGGATGGCACTGCTGCCCGGGGAGGGGCACCTTGCGGCCCTCCCAAGCCGACCTCCATGGTAAGCACTCGCCTGCCTTGGCCCTCCTACCTGCTGCACTCTTCCGCCCCCCCCGCCCCACTCACCCACGGCGCCCCCGAAACACTGGTACTCCACCGCAGCTTCCCGCTCCCACCTACCCACCCACAAAGCCTCCCACCCAACACACACTTCTCCCCATCCACCCACCCACCCACCCACCCACCAACAACCATCACCGCCGCACTCCCCCCCGCGGATCCACCCAAAGACCCCTCGCTGTCTTCCACCCCCACCCCCCCCAAACCCAGGCGTTCACCCCAATCCTCCGCGGCTCCCCCCAATCACCTGTCACAGTCTTCCCCTGCCCCCCTTAAATCGACTCCATGATCCAGCTCCACTTCCCCCGCCCTGCGCACCCATGCACCCACGCCTCTCAACCTCATGCTCTTCCCCCACTGCCCCAACCACGATTAGTGCCCCCCTCGCCAGTTCCCCCAACCTTGAACCCCTCCTTCCCCCCTCACAGTCCACCTACCTCCCTGCATGCCTTCCTTCCTTCTTCATTCCTTCCTTCATGACTTCCTCTAATTCTCTATCTACTTCCTGCCTCTCTCTGTCTCCCTCTCACTTGCTCTCTTTGGCCCTTCCTGTCCTTCTCCCTTTTCCCCATCCTATCTTTCTCCCTTCTATACATCCCTTCACCTGCCCTTTGCCCTCCTTTCTCACTCCCATCCCTCCTTCCCTTTTCTACCTTCCTTTCATTCCTTATGCCTCCCATTCCACTAGCACCCGCTGTATTTTATCTACAGCAGGCTTAATTTCTAGTATCAATATAAAGCTATTAAATTGCTGACTGAAGAAAAAATAAGAGAAAAGAAAAGGCCTCTGCAGTATGGAGATGAAATGGCTTCTGTGTGGCCAGAACCAGTTAAAGGCAGACTTTTCTACCTGCACGGCAGCCACCCAGGCTTTGCTGCAGTCACTCCCCAAAGTCAAAGAACATGTTGTGTGGTTTGGCCCTCAATCAGAGGATGTTTCCCAAAAGTTCAGAATGAAACAGGTTTGAGAAAGACTAGGGAGAACCCCTGGGAGGGACACAAATACATCATAATGGAAAAAACCTACTTCCCCTATGACATCAAACTAGCAAAAAACCCCTCTGACTTAGGGCCAAACTGTGAAGTAGGTTCTCTAACAAGTTGTGTCTGTTAGAGACACAACTGAACCCTGAACCCTGAACCCAACACAGTTTTCCTTCAGTCCCCCAGCAGCTCTGGAGTGGGGGAGGGGTTTCAACACAGGGGAATAGTGAAGAGTATACATGAGGCTGAGAGACAAACAAACAGGAGAGTTAAAAGTGGATGGAAAAATGTGAAATGGCAAATTCACCCACTGGAACTAGACTGGTGGTGCCTGCTAAGAGATGCCACCCAGGTGGACAGGTTGGGGAGTGATTCTGCCCCAAAGAACCACCCCAAGATTGTTCACAGAGAGGGGTGGTATACAAGTTGAAATAATAATAACAAAGTTGGGAAACAGCTTTCCAAAGGGGGAGAGCAGTGTAGTTAGAAACAGGACAGCATATCAGTAGTGGCAGGTGCAAGCAACCAAGCCAGGGGGAACCTGCCCTGCCCTAGCTTGGGCAAGCTGCTCCTGACTCTGTTCAATTCCCAAAGAGCAGAAAGGGACAAAAATCCAGAAGGAGAGCAAAGAAAAATAACATCCTACCGAGAGAGATTTTGCTATTTTTTGCTGTTGCGTCCCTTATAAACTTTATATATATTTATGGCACACATGGCCAGGCATAACAAGGTGACATTTAGGTCAGATCTGGTCCTTGTAACAAATGAGTTTGACACCTCTGCTTTAAAGTCCTTCTAGAATATAACGCTTTTCTAATCCAGCTGTGTGACTGAGGTAAACCCAGACTGGGCCCGGGAAATTCAACCCCAACTTGTCAAAAAACATATTGTGTAGTTCGGCCACAAAGGACAAAATAAGAACAATTTGAGGTACCCTCCTTAAGTTATAGGAGTGACACAACAGTTGTTTCCCCTGTAACATCTCTATATCGCTATGGTAGTGTTTGCAAGCTCTCTTTTCTTACCTTGGCCCAGTTAGGTAGGAAAATATGAAGACTTTTCACTAACCAAAGGAGTCCTAAAGTGGCTTATAAACACCCTTCCCTTCTTCTGCCCACAAAAGAGGTAGGTGGAGCTGAGAGAGCCCTGAGTGAACTGTGACTGGCCCAAGGTCACCCCACCGGCTGCATATGGAGGAGTGCGGAATCAAACCCAGTTCACCATTATACCAAGCTGGCTCTAACTGGTGCCTCCATGTGGTTTCAAACTTGCAGATGTTGGCACAGAATGTCTTAGTGTACCAGAGGACCCGCTGATGTAAGGCTTTGCAAACTATAAGTAAGGAATTATTCAGTATGGATTTCTCTCACAGTGCAAATTGTCAAAGCAAAACTGAAATTCAGACTACCTTTTGCCACATTTCACTTGAGCAGGTTATTTTGATTGATCTTCTATACAAAACTGATTTATTGTCTATACTGCTGTACTCCAAAATGTGTTCAAGGAGATCTATAAAGAATCATATATATATTTTAAAAAATCCAAAATAGATCTATAAATAAGAATTAAAAGATATGGCAACATAGCTACAGACCACGACATCAGCAAACAGAGCAGTGAATGTGCTGTGTATTCCAAAAAGGATATAAGGCTGGTAAAATATTTCTGAGCTAATCTCTCACCTGGGCACGGAAGGATGTTGCATTCTTGATATTCCAGAGATGGTCCCACACAGGGCAGGCCTCCATACTTTGGCTCAGGATTGTTGCAGAGACGTTTACGATTCCTAATGCCTCGTCTGCAGTCCCGGCTGCACTGAGACCAGGGAGACCAGGGAGACCAAGCCCCATTAATGGTGCGGGCGGAATAACGTCGAGAATGCATGAAATCCCCTAGAAAAAAGAGGGTTAAGATAATGGGACAGTAGAACCAAAAAGGACATTTCCCTCAAGACAAATCAGACCCATACATCACAAATTTCAAATGCGTGGTGGGTTGGTTTCCCCAACCTGTCACTCGTCAGCTGAAAGGAAACTTTCCAAAAAGGTCTGTGGGTTCGGCTCCAAGTTCTTTGAAAACAACAGTTCTTTATTAACAACTCCTACTCCAAATACCGAACAGGAAACAACAGGCATGAAGGCAACCCACTGAGATCTCTGATTGGCCCTTAATGGGAGAACCTGATTGGCCCTTAACAGGGCCCTCAGATTGGTCCATTATTATAGTTTAGTCCAGTTTATGATTGGTTAGCCTTCAGGCACCCATCAGATTGCAAATAAAGTCCTCGAGGTACTTGGGTGCAGTCCATTGCCTGCAGGAACATCTACGTTCCGGAGTCTTTGGGTAGGTATCAGTGCTGCCATTACTGGTGCTGAGGCTGGAGGTAGCACAGTTGGTGCAGCTGGTAGCGGAGTCAGTGCTGGTAGCAGCAGTGACAACTGAGAGGAGGATATGGCAGCAGATGAGTTGGCCTCACTGTCTGGTGATCGATCTTCCAGGCCATATTCATCTGCATCTTCGGGGGGCATGCCAACAGGTCCTTCATGTGTCCTTGGTGATGGCAGAAAGATGCTTCTGCATCTGGTCCACATGGCAGCGCAGCATTTTGCCGCTGGAAGTCTGTACCACGTATGATACTGGTCTGGTGTTGTAAATGACCCGTGCCAGAATCTACTGGGGTCCACTAGCATAGTTACGGACATAGACTGCGGATACTCTGGGGAAGTCCTCTGAGTCTCCCAGGTCTCCTGGCTGGGAGGGTGAGTTGTGGTAAGGTCTGGGTGGAGCCAGTCTAGGACTGAGGACAGACGAAGGCCCATCATCAGTTTCACCGGGCTTCTCCCAATGGAAGATGAAGGGGTTATGTGCAAATGAAACAGGAACTCAGAGTGCATCCTTTGTAGTTCACACCATTCATTCAGCCATTGGTAGAGGGGTGGAATGAGGCCAATGTGACGTACCGGATGAGCTGTCTGGAGATGAATGCCTGGAATTCTTCAGACACAAATTGAGCCCTGTTGTCAGAAACCAGAGTGTCTGGCAACCCTTGTGTTACAAAAAGTCTCTGTAGTAGCTTTATGATCATTTTGGAAGTCATGCAGCAGTCTGGGACAACCTTGAGCCATTTGGAAAACGAATCTGCAATTAGTAGGAATGTTTGCCCCTGGAAAGGGCCAGCAAAGTTCAAATGCAGGCAGGACCATGGTGACTTGATTCAATCCCAGTGCTGGACGGGACCTTGTGGCATCTCGAGGCAGTTCACCTGGCAGGGGATACAGCGTTTCACCCAAGCCTTGATATCCCCATTAATGCCAGGCCACCAAATATAGCTCCTTGTAAGAGCCTTCATATGAACGATCCTGGGGTGGCCAAAGTACCAGCAGTACCCGGGACTTGAGCTTTGGTGGCATGACCACCCAATTCCCCCAAAGCAGGCAGCCTTTGTGTGCCAACAATTTGTGCTGCTTGGCAGTAAATGGGGCAAACCATCCCCTGATCCACACCCAGTTCAGTACATGTGTGATAACCCTGTCTCTGGAGGAGGCAGAGGCAATGTCCAAGGTCTGGCAAGTCCTCAATGAGGAGTACATGCTGCACTAGTTGTCGGTAATGGCTCGACTTGCAGACAAAGACCCTCTCACCACAGCAGAGTAGCAGTCTCTCGGGAACAGGGAGCAGCGGCCACAGACCCATACGCGGGAGAGACGAAGGAGGAAAGTGAAAAGAAAGGAAACGAGGAATGCCGACAGACTGGTCGCGCCCGGCTCAAAGTGAGGGCAGAACAGATAATGCAGAAGAGGCGTGCCCGGAAGAACTGGTGGGAGGTTCTTGAGGGCTCGGGAGGTGGGGACAAGGAGAGGAAGGATATTTAAATGGGGCAGTCGGCGTCTGTGAGGAGGCGGGGTTCAGCATAGTGAGGAAACTATTCTGAACCCGGGAGTCGTGAATGCGAGTAATTCAACAGGACTCCGTTCTGAGACACTGCCTATCCTGAGAACTATCTTTCCTGGCCTGGTCTTCAGCTCCCGACATCGTGGCGGAGAAGGAACAAGAAACCCCGGACCCTGACAAATTGGTGGCCCGTACGGGGATCCCTGGGGGTTTACCACGCCTTGGACCGGTAATTCCGCACATTCCGCCTCGTTCTTCGTCGGGAGTCAGTTCCTTGTTACGCCCAGCTAGCTTTCAAGCTCCCCCCCCCCATGCAGCTGGAGCTACAAGTCTGATAGAAACCCAAGAGGGGGAGGAGACAAGGAGCAGAGAGCTGGAGGGGCAGACAGGGAAGAAAAAGCAGGGAACTGCAGAAGCTCCTACAGCCATGGATTTTGAAACGTTTGGGAAGTGGATGGCAGAACACCAAGCTCAGGTAATGGAAAGGATGGCATGGCTGCAGCAGGAGGCCCAAGAAGCCTTAATGCAGCGGTTTCATCAGGCGGTCTCTGCATTAGCTCCGTCAGCTGGCAGTGCTGGTAATACTAATCCAATAGCATTGCCAAAGCCTCCCACCTTTGCATTAACCAAGATGCAAAGCTGGGATTTACCAGCTTTCCGCAGGGCCTGCAAGACGGAGCTCTTCCGCTTCAGCCTATATTGATGATATTTTAATATGCAGCCCAGATTGGCTGACTCATTTAGAACATCTATCCCGAGTCTTCGAAGCATTGAAACAAGCCGGGCTACATGCGAATCCAAAGAAAAGCCGTATTGGCTTTCAAGAGTTAGAGCATCTAGGATACATTGTGGATAAGGGCCTATTGAAGCCGGTTCCAGAGAAAGTCACAAAGATTCAACAACTACCCCATCCCACGACGAAGAAACATCTGAAATGCTTTCTAGGGATGATAGGCTACTATGGGAAATTTATTCCTAATTTCTCTACAAAGGCCAGTTCCCTGACAGATAGCCTACGTAAAGGACAGCCTAATACCATAGAGTGGACAACGGAAAAGCGACAAGAATTTGAGGACCTACGGAAACAATTAGCTCAGGCCACTCCTCTGCACAATCCTGACTTCAAGAAACCTTTCATAGTACAAACAGATGCCTCCAGTTCGGGAATCGGGGCTGTCTTGGCTCAGGAGAGGCAAGGACAAGAGGAACCTATATTGTTTCTTAGTAGAAAATTGTCCCCCGCCAAACGAAAATATTCAGCCATTGAACGTGATGCGGAGTGCCGGGGTAGCTTAGGCTCTGATGTGACTGTTTGCACAAGTGGGCCTACTAAAAGAACTGTTGACTGATCGAGGGTCACCTTTCACGGCCCAATTGATGAAGCGGGTATTTCGAACTTTGGGAATCCGACAGATTTTTACAGCCGTTCACCACCCCCAGATGGATGGGTTGGTGGAGCGGATGAATGGAACGATTAAAGGAATGCTCCGCCGGTTAGCATATAGTCGTGCTGGTAATTGGGATCTGTACTTAGACCCTTTACTGTTTGCTATTAGGGAAACTCCTCAGGCTTCATTAGGATTTTCACCGTTTGAGCTTTTGTATGGACGTAAGCCTTGGGGTATATTGGAGCTGGTGGGTGATGAATGGGCTCCTGATCCTGGACCCCCCGGTCAACGTCCAAAGGAGTATGTACAGCAATTACAGCAACGGCTGCAGGAAATAAGAACACACACGACCGAAAATCTACACCGGGCTCAAGAGAAGCAGAAAAAGAGATACGATGAAGGCACTAAAGTAAGAACATTTGAAGTAGGGGAGGACGTGTTAGTTCATTGTGAAAGTTTGGGGACCCACGTGGGAGATCAGTGGAGAGGTCCGTATCGTGTCACTAAAGTGTTGGGCTCCGTGACATTTGAAATGCAGTGTGGCGAACATAGACGGGCTCGTAGACCACTGCATGTGAATAGCTTAAAACCATGGTATACCAGGGAAGATGAGCAAGTCAATTTAGCATGCCAACCCGGGGAGGTACCAGATGGCACCAGCCCCTGGGCTGGTAGGGAGAGCACAAATCCTAATATAGATTCGTCTTTGAATGAGCAACAAGTGCAAGAAGCTAGAGAGGTAGTGCAAAACTGGAAAGAAGTGTTCAGCTCATTACCTGGGAGAATACATCTAGCAGTCCTTTGAATTCGGACACCAGAAGGGGTAACAGTTCGGGCTCCATGGAGGCCTATACCTCGCAAGCGTTGGCCAGTAGTGCAGACTGAGGTAGAAGATATGCTACGGCCCATTTTTCAATTGGTGCATAGTTGTGCTTAAGGAGCAGAAAGTGTCCTACAATAGAAAGTAATTAGCGCTCCCGCCCCATGGGAAGCCAATGGCTCCAAAATGTGCCGCTTCTGAATGGAAAGGTATCACAACCCAATGTAATTGGAAGATTCTCAGAATAATGCACCAGGATGCCATCTGATGACAGTCTTTGGAGGAGCTGGGAGAAGGAGAGCATTATCTCAGAAACTGACTTAAGAACTGACTGCTAGGCCTTTGTGCTATAAAAGTCTCTTGCTTGCCAGAGGCAATACTAACAAAACCCAAAGGATTCTTGGGGTCTAGATTAAATCAGAATACTGTGTAAGGAGCCAAGAGCAAGAGCTAAAGGACTCTTGGCTGTTGGTTTTTCACCTGAGGATCAAGCCAAAGCTTTCAGTGAATTGTAGGACTGTTTGCGGAGCAGTTCAGGTGGATCAAAATGGGATGAAGACTGAAGAGGGTTGTGTAGTGACATGTACCATCTGCGGAATGTTTGTCTTTTTACCTCAGGGGGACAATTTTTACAAATGCAGCAAGTGCAAATTAGTGGCTCTGCTGGAGGAGAAGGTCCGGGGATTAGAGAAACGATTGGCTCTACAGGATTAGGGAATTAGGAAACTATTAGAAAAACGAGAGGCTCTGCAGGAGGAGGGAAATCTATCAAAAGAAAATCACGAGCACCTAATACAGGAGGGTAATAATTGGAAGAATGTTACTCATAGGAGTAAAAGAATAAGAATCATAGAATCATAGAATCAACACAGGATCAGCGTAAAGCATCCAAAAGCATCCAAGAAAAGTGTGTATCCAACCTTTGCTTGAAGACTGCCAGTGAGGGGGAACTCACCACCTCCTTAGGCAGCCTATTCCACTGCTGAACTACTCTGACTGTGAAATTTCCCCCCCTGATATCTAGCCTATATCGTTGTACTTGTAGTTTAAACCCATTATTGCATGTCCTTTCCTCTGCGGCAAATGGGAACAGCATCCTGCCCTCCCCCAAATGACAACCTTTCAAATACTTAAAGAGGGCTATCATGTCCCGTCTCAACCTCCTTTTCTCCAGGCTGAACATTCCCAAGTCCCTCAACCTATCTTCATAGGGCTTGGTCCCTTGGCCCCAGATCATCCTCGTCGCTCTCCTCTGTAGCCTTTCAATTTTATCTACGTCCTTCTTGAAGTGAGGCCTCCAGAACTGCGCACAGTACTCCAGGTGTTGTCTGACCAGTGCCGTATACAATGGGACTATGACATCTTGTGATTTTGATATGATGCCGCTGTTGATACAACCCAAAATGGCATTTGTCTTCTTTACCGTTGCATCACACTACCTGCTCATGTTTAGCTTACAATCCACAAGTATCCCAAGGTCTCGTTCACACACAGTGTTACCTAGAAGCATATCCCCCATCCAGTAGGCATGCTTTTCATTTTTTTGACCAAGATGCAGAACTTACATTTATCTTTATTAAATTGCATCTTGTTCTCATTTGCCCATTTTTCCATTTTGTTCAGATCTCGTTGAACTCTGTCTCTGTCTTCCAGAGTATTTGCCAGTCCTCCCAATCTGGTGTCATCTGCAAACTTGATGAGTAGTCCCTCCACCCCCTCATCTAGATCATTAATAAATATGTTAAAAAGTACTGGACCGAGCACCGAGCCCTGAGGTACCCCGCTACTCACCTTGAAATTAGACCAGGAAAAAGTCACAGGCCCCCAAAGGTGAGAGTTCTAGATCTTCTCCCCCACCAACCCCACAAAGCTCAGGAAATACTTCACAGTCCTCCACAAGAAAGAGTTTTAGTTCTGCTCCCCAGGGTATGAAGAAACGGGTACTGGTAATTGGGGATTCCTTGCTAAGAGGTGTAGAGGCCGAAGTGTGTACACCTGACTTGTTGTCTGAAGAGGTCTGCTGCCTACCTGGTACATGCATCAAGGATGTGACATAATGGCTGGACAGGCTTATCAAGCCTACAGATTATTACCCCTTCCTTCTCATCCATGTAGGAACAATTAATACTGCCTAGCAGAACATGGAGCATATTAAAACAGACTTTGTGGATCTGAGGAAAATGGTAAAGGACCTGGGAGCACAGGTTGTATTTTCATCAGTCCTTCCTGTAAGTGGCCGAGGCATAGGAAGAGAGAGAAAAATTATGCAAGTAAATGACTGGCTACGTCAATGGTGTTGATGGGAACGGTTTGGATTTCTGGATCATCAACAATGATGTCAATATGACGGGCTATCATCAGGAGATGGCATGCACCTCTCAAGGGACGGAACAAGTATTTTTGGGAGAACCTTTGAACACCTGCTGAAGAGGGCTTTAAACTAGACACAAAAGGGAAGTGAGACGTAATTTCAGAACTTGGTGTGATGGCAAGATCTGAAGATGAGAAGATCTCAAATCTACAAGGAATGTTACAAAAGCAGAGAACTACTAGCTTACAAGGAAGTTCAAAAACCATAACGCACACAAAGGACGGATTATGATGTCTCTACACTAATGCACAGAGTATGGGAAACGAGCAAGAGGAACTAGTAGTCATAATAGAGGAAGGGTGCTATGACCTTATAAAAATCACAGAAACGTGGTGGGATAATACTCACAATTGGAATACTAAAATTGAAGGATACAATCTATTCAGAAGGGACAGACAAGAAAAGAAGGGGGAGGTGTAGCAATATATGTTAGGAATCTTTATACTTGTGAAAAAATACAGGTACCCGAGCATGAAAGTTCAGTTGAGTGTATTTGGGTAAATATAAAAGGAGTAGGAAATGAGAGTGGTATTATTGTGGGGGTCTGCTTTAAACCACCAAGCCAGTCAGAGGACTTGGATGAGATACTGCTAGACCAAATTACACAATTTTCAAAAAGTGGGGAAACAATGGTAATGGGTGACTTCAATTACCCAGATATCTGTCGGAAGACCAACTCTGCTAAAAATGCAAACTCCGTTAAATTCTTAACTTGTCTTGCCGACAGCTTCGTTTCCCAGAAAGTAGAGAGGGGAACCAGGGGCTCTGCTATTTTAGGCTTGATTCATATCAATAGGGAAGAACTGGTAGATGTGGTGGAAGTGGTGAGCACACTTGGTAGCAGTGACCATGTGCTTTTATGGGAAAGAGAAAACCTTTACGTACATATACACTGGACTTCAGGAAAGCTAATTTTCACAGACTTAAAGTTATGTCACATAGACCGTTTATGCACTGGGAACTTCAGTGCCCCAGCTCTCATGCAGGAGCACAAATTGGAGGCGGATGAGGTGCCCCAGGCCAAGTATTCCCCCATGTGGGTGCAGGAAGAGGTGGGGCAACCTGCTATGACTAAAACTCCAGCCTGCAGCCTGGCATGAAACCTCCAGTGCATAAACGGTCATAGAGTCCCGTGGTCAGAAAGACTTAAAGAGATGGGAGTCCAAGAGGGCTGGGAGTTTTTAAAAAGTGAAATAATGAAGGCTCAATCACAAACAATTCCCTTGAGATGAAAACATGGAAGGAGCCTAAGGAAGCCATACGCTTTGAGGAATAAAAAAGAGTCATTTAGGAAATGGAAGCAAGGGCTTATTACCAAGGATGAGGATAAACAAATAACCAATAATTGTAGGGGGAGTGTTAGAAAAGCTAAACCTCAATATGAGCTTAGGCTAGCAAGAAATGTTAAACATAACAAAAAAAGGCTTCTTAAGTTATATTTCAAGCAAGAAAAAGAATAGGGATATCATAGGACCACTGTGAGGACAAGAAAGTGAAATTATAACCGATGATGAAGAGAGGGCTGATCTGCTTAACTCCTATTTCTCCTCAATCTTCTCTTGTGAGGGAAATAGTGATCAATGTGGCAAAACTATAATACAACACGGGGGACGGGAATGGTGGCCTAGGATCACTGTTGGAGTTGTACACAAACACCTAGTTTCTTTAAATGAAAGAAAGTCTTCTGGGCCAGATGAACTGCATCCAAGGGTACTAAAAGAACTTGCAGATGTCATCTCTGAACCATTATGTCCATTATTTTTGACACTTCTTGGAGAACAGGTGAGTTTTCAGATGATTGGAGGAGGGCAAATGTTGTCCCCACCTTCAAGAAAGGGGAAAAGGAGGATTTGGGTAATTATAGACCCGTCAGCTTGACATCTGTAGCTGGCAAAATTTTGAAACAAATAATCAAACGGTCCTTGAGCAGCTGAAACTGAGAGCTGTGATTTCTAAGACTCAGCACGAGTTTCACAAGAACAAGTCATGTCAGACCAAACTTATCTCTTTTTTCGAGAAAGTGACAACTTTGCTGGATCAGGGGAATGCTATGGACATAGTTTATCTGGATTTCAGTAAAGCTTTTGATAAGGTTCCATATGATATTCTTGTTGGCAAGTTGGTAAAATGAGGTATGGATCCTAATTCTGTCAGGTGGATCAATAACTGGTTGACAAATCATACCCAGAGGGTACTTGCGGAGCACCCCAAGGATCTGTCCTGGGGCCTTTGTTGTTCAACATATTTATAAATGATGATTTGGATGAGGGATTTAGAGGGGTTACTTATTACATTTGCAGATGATACTAAACTGGGAGGGGTAGCAAACACAACTGAAAACAGCAACAGAATACAGGATGATAGGCTCGAAAAGTGGGCTAAACTGAATAAAATGAAGTTCAATAGGGACAAATGTAAAGTTCTGCATTTAGGTAGGAAAAACCAAATATACCAATATAAAATATACCAATATAAAACTTGTCTTGGCAGCAGCATGTGCGAAAAGGTTCTAGGAGTGTTAGTTGAGCGTACATTGACCATGAGTCAGCAGTGTGACTCAGTGGCTAAAAAGGCAAATGGGATTTTGGGCTGTATCAAACAGAGTTTTGTGTCCAGATCACGGGAGGTGATGGTACCACTTTACTCTGCTCTGGTGTGGCCTCACTTGGAGTACTGTGTTCAGTTTTGGGCACCCGAATTGAAGAGGGATATTGACAAACTGGAACGTGTCCAGAGGAGAGCAACAAAGATGGTGAAGGGTTCAAGACATATGAAGAAAGGTTGGGGTAGCTTGGTCTGTTTAACCTAGAGAGAAGACGACCAAGAGGGGATCTGATAAACAACTTCAAGTATTTAAAAGGGTGCCATATGGAGGATGGAGCAGAATTGTTCTCTCTCGCCCCAGAGGGACAGACTAGAATGAATGGGATGAAATTAATTCAAAAGAAATTCCATCTAAACATCCGGAAGAAGTTCCTGACAGCTAGAGTGGTTTCTCAGTGGAACAGGCTTCCTCGGGAGGTGGTGGGTTCTCCATCTTTGGAAATTTTAAACAGAGGCTAGATAGCCATCTGATGGAAAAGCTGATTCTGTGAAGGCAAAGGGTTGGACTAGATGATCCATGATGTACCTTCCAACTCTATGATTCTATGATTCTATGAATAACATTTGAAGTTTTTGAAGGCAGCCTGGTGCTGCTTAGTCCACGGCCACGGTGTGCGCTTGTCTAGTAAGTAGTGCAGGGTCTCAGCCACAAACGCTTTGTTAGGTAGAAAGGAACGATAGTATTTTAGGAGCCCTAAGAACACCTGCAGCTCTGTTCTAGATTTTGGTGCTGGTGATGAATAGCCCGGACCTTTGACTGAGTAGGAGGAATTCCGGAGGCATCTACAAGGAACCCAAGGAATTCGACTGACTTCACCTCCAGGTGGTATTTCTTCATTTTGACTCGGAGGCCGGCAGACAGAAACCGGGACAGTACTGAGCGGAGACGGGTGGCGAGTTCATCCTCAAAGGCCCTATAAATCATAATGTCATCAAATGTCATCATACTGCCCTATATCCCCCACAGGGCTTTACGCTCTGCGGGGAGAATCTCCTGATCGTTCCTGGCCCTAGAGAAGCGCGCCTGGCCTTGACCAGGGCCAGGGCCTTTTCGGTCCTGGCCCCTACCTGGTGGAATGAGCTCCCAGGTGAGCTGCGGGCCCTGCAGGACTTACCAGCTTTCCGCAGGGCCTGCAAGACAGAGCTCTTCCGCCAGGTTTTTGGTTGAGGCCGGGGTCAGCGAATGAGTGCCAGCATTCCCCCCCCCGGACCTAGTAAGTTAGATCTCCTCCCCACCCTCCCTGCCACTCTGATAGCAGGGGATAGGAATAATGAGAGCTTCTGCCATGTTGTGATTGTTTTTAAAGTCTTTTAATGGGTATTTTAATGGGGATAGGACTATTGTGACCCGCCACGAGCCTACGGGGAGTGGCGGGAAATAAATCTAAATCTAAATCTAAATCTAAATCTAAATCTAAATCTAAATCTAAATCTAAATCTAAATCTAAATCTAAATCTAAATCTAAATCTAAATCTAAATCTAAATCTAAATCTAAATCTAAATCTAAATCTAAATCTAAATCATAATAACAAGAATAACAAGAATAATAAATAGAGCTTGGCTCCCAGAAGAAATTGAGGCAGGTTTTTCATTAGATTTTGGAAAATCCTGAGAGCAACACTGACCCTAAACTGTAAGCGGTTGCCTTGTAACATGCCTCAATACATTTCGATGGTCTATGCCTCAGAGTAGGTGGCATCAACTGGAAGTTCCTAGTATGCCTGGGTGACATTGAGCTTGGTGAATATCAGGCTCCTGGAGAGCGATGCCAGCCGATGGCTGACTATGGGGACAGCATAGCCTTGCTGTTGGAGTACCTTGTTGATAGTGCATTTGTAACCAACACAAATTTGGATGCTGTTGTTCGCCTTGAGGGGAGTAACAATGGATGTTTCCCATTTGGATTCGGACATGGTCTCTGGTATGGTTTCCGGTATGGGTTTTCTTCCTGTACAAAAGACTGATAAGTACAATTATAAAAAGAAATCTATTTTACAATATGTGAATAAAAGAGGGAACACAAGAAATTGTTTTCATGTGGAGAAATTGGCTATTTTGCAAGAAACTGTATAAAACAAAAGTAGCAGTTACAAAGTAATTCCGAATCAGTCTGAATCGTCCAAACGGTCCGAATAGGGGCCTCCCCACACAACCCTAATTTGCACCCGTGGTGTTTAGTACAATTAGAATAATAGAATCATAGAATCATAGAGTTGGAAGGGGCCATACAGGCCATCTAGTCCAACCCCCTGCTCTACGCAGGATCAGCCCTAAGCAGGATCAGCCCTAATTAGAGTAGTACTTAGTATTGCAGCATCCAGGCAATTTTATGTTGAACAGCTGGATGTAAAATCAGCATTTTTGAATGGAAAAGTTCAAGAGGAATTATATGTGCTTCAACCAGAAGGATTTGAAATAGGTGAAGGGCTAGTTTGTAAGCTGCAGAAGGGAATATATGGTTGGAAACAAAGCTGCTAGAACTCGGAACTAGAAATTAAACAAGATGTTGTTACAGTACGGTTTTATATACACACACATAAAGCAAATTAGCAAAATAAATAGAGATAGGGTACATAAATCAGTTTAAGTTTAAAAACTGAAGACAAAAAATCAGCCATAATAAAAATGATATTGGCATCCTTATCACTAAATAAAAATTGGCAGATCAGGTCTTTTGAATGGTTTCTCCATTTCGATATAAAAGGTATTGTCCTTCGCTGGACAATAAACAAGGGACAATCCAGTTAGATATGTTGCATGGTGTCAGGAGTGTTTAATTCACAGGGACGTAGTCTATTTTCAAAATGACTTCTTCGAGTGGCTTTATACAAACTAAAGCAGATCCACGTCTCTTCACAAGATCACAAGATTACAAAATGAGAAAATGATTTATGTATTTATTTAGAATCATAGAATCATAGAGTTGGAAGGGGCCATACAGGCCATCTAGTCCAACCCCCTGCTTAAAGCAGGATCAGCCCAATGCATCCTAAAGCATCCAAGAATTTATGTAGATGACATAATCGTTTGTAGTGGAAACAAACTGCAGTGTGAAGATATTGTTGTATGTTTATATAAGGAAGTAGAAGTTAAAAGACTGGGAAGTTTATACTATTATTTGGGTATTATTTGGGTATGCAAATAGAAAGAGAACAATATGGTAGTTTTCTGCTTAATCAATGGCAGAAAATTGTAGACCTTATAGAATTTTCAGGTCTCAAAGATAATAATGTTGTGGCGACTCCAATGTGTATTAATTTTTTATCCAAACTGGATGAAAGTAAAAAGCTACCTAACAATAACTTAATCAGAACTGTAAATTATTATTTCTAGCTACTACTTGTAGACCTGATATTGCATCTGCAGTGGGGATACTGTGTAGAAAGTAGAGTTCACCTGCCCAAAGAGACAACTGCTTTGAAGTGAATTGTAAAATATTTAAAGGGAACAATTGATTTTAAATTAAAGCTGCCAGCAGCAAGAAATCCCAATTTAGTGGGTTATACTGATGCAGACCCCCTTCAAGGATCGCTGCCTTGTTGTGGCAAGGGGGCTTGCGTAGTTCAGTGAAGCTATGAGCTATACCGTGCAGGGCCACCCAAGACGGACAGGTCATAGCTGAGAGCTCTGACAAAAGGTGATCCACTGGAGAAGGAAATGGCAAACCACTCCAGTATCTTTGCCATGAAAACTCTATGGACAGTTCCAATAGGCATAACGATATGACGCCGGAAGATGAGCCCCTCAGGTCGGAAGGTGTCCAATGTGCTACTGGGGATGAGCAGACGGCTAGTACGAGTAGCGCCAGAATGAATGAAGCGACTGGGCCAAAGCCGAAAGGACGCTCAGTTGTGGAAGTAACTGGTGGCGAAAAGACAGTCCGATGCTGTAAAGATTTTTATTCCATAGGAACCTGGAACGTCAGATCCATGAATCAAGGTAAGCTGGACGTGGTCAAACAAGAAATGACAAGACTGAACATCGACATTTTAGGAATCAGTGAACTAAAATGGACAGGAATGGGTGAATTTAATTCAGATGACCATCAGGTATACTACTGTGGACAAGAATCTCGCAGAAGAAATGGAGTAGCCTTCATAATCAATAAGAGAGTAGGAAAAGCAGTCTTGGGATACAATCCCCAAAATGACAGAATGATCTCAGTTCGAATCCAAGGCAAACCATTCAACATCACAGTGATCCAGGTCTATGCCCCAACCACTGCTGCTGAAGAGAATGAAGTTGATCAGTTCTATGAAGCCCTACAACACCTTCTAGAAGCAACGCCAAAAAATGATGTGCTTATCATCATGGGGGATTGGAATGCTAAAGTAGGAAACCAAAAGATAACTGGGATAACAGGCAGGTTTGGCCTTGGAATACAAAATGAAGCAGGGCACAGGCTGGTAGAATTTTGTCAAGAGAATACAATGGTCATAGCAAACACTCTTTTCCAACAACCCAAGAGAAGACTCTACACATGGACATCACCAGACGGTCAACACAGAAATCAGATTGACTATGTGCTCTGCAGCCAAAGATGGAAAAGTTCTATCCAGTCAATAAAAACAAGACCAGGAGCTGATTGTGGTTCAGATCATGAGCTTCTTGTTGCAAAATTTAGGCTTAAATTGAAGAAAGTAGGGAAAAGCACTAGGCCACTCAGGTATGAACTAAATCATATCCCCGACAAATACACAGTAGAGGTGACAAATAGATTTAAGGAATTAGATCTGATAGACAGAGTGCCTGAAGAACTATGGACGGAGGTTCGCAACATTGTACAAGAGGTAGCAACTAAAACCATCCCAAAGAAAAAGAAATGCAAGAAATCAAAATGGCTGTCTGAGGAAGCTTTACAAATAGCTAAGGAGAGAAGGGAAGTGAAAGGCAAGGGAGAAAGAGAAAGATACACCCAACTGAATGCAGAATTCCAGAGAAAAGCTAGAAGAGATAAGAATGCCTTCTTAAATGAACAGTGCAAACAAATAGAAGAAAACAATAGAATGGGGAGGACCAGAGAGCTTTTCAAGAAAATTGGAGATATGAAGAGAACGTTTCATGCAAAGTTGGGTATGATAAGGGACCAAAATGGTAGGGACCTCACAGAAGCAGAAGAGATTAAACAAAGGTGGCAAAATTATACAGAACAACTATACAAGAGTGAGCTTAACATCCCTGATGACCACAGTGGGGTAGTTACTGACCTGGAGCCAGACATCCTGGAATGTGAAGTCAAATGGGCCTTAGGAAGTCTGAGCAACAATAAAGCTAGTGGTGGTGACAGCATTCCAGTTGAACTATTCAAAATCTTAAAGGACGATGCAGTAAAAGTGCTACACTCAATATGCCAGCAAATTTGGAAAACTCAACAATGGCCACAGGATTGGAAAAGGTCAGTTTACATTCCAATCCCAAAGAAGGACAATGCCAAAGAATGTTCAAACTACCGCACCATTGCACTAATTTCTCATGCTAGCAAAGTTATGCTCAAAATCCTACAAGCTAGGCTCCAGCAATATGTGGACCGAGAACTTCCAGAAGTACAGGCAGGATTTCGAAGAGGCAGAGGAACTAGAGATCAAATTGCCAACATACGCTGGATCATGGAGAAAGCTAGGGAGTACCAGAAGAACGTCTACTTCTGCTTCATTGACTATGCTAAAGCCTTTGATTGTGTGGAGCACAACAAAATGTGGCAAGTTCTTAAAGAGATGGGAATACCAGAGCATCTTATTTGTCTCTTGAGAAATTTATATGTAGGTCAAGAAGCAACAGTGAGAACTGAACATGGAATCACTGACTGGTTCAAAATTGAGAAAGGAGTTCGGCAAGGCTGTATACTGTCGCCTTGCCTATTTAACTTGTATGCAGAGCACATCATGAGAAATGCGGGATTAGAGGAGTCACAAATTGGGATCAAGATTGCAGGGAGAAATATCAACAACCTCAGATATGCAGATGATACCACTCTAATGGCAGAAAGTGAAGAGGAACTAAAGAGCCTGTTGTTGCGGGTGAAGGAGGAGAGTGCAAAAGTTGGCTTGAAACTCAACATCAAGAAAACAAAGATCATGGCATCCGGCCCTCTCAATTCCTTCCAAATAGATGGGGAAGAAATGGAGATAGTGACAGATTTTATTTTCCTGGGCTCCAAGATCACTGCAGATGGGGACTGCAGCAAAGAAATTAAAAGACGCTTGCTCCTGGGGAGGAAAGCTATGGCAAATCTAGACAGCATCCTAAAAAGCAGAGACATCACCCTGCCAACAAAAGTGCGTTCAGTCAAGGCTATGGTCTTCCCAGTTGCAATGTATGGCTTGCGAGAGTTGGACCATAAGGAAGGCCGAGCATCAAAGAATTGAGGCTTTTGAACTCTGGTGCTGGAGAAGACTCTTGCGAGTCCCTTGGACTGCAAGGCGAACAAACCGGTCAGTCCTAGAGGAGATCAACCCTGACTGCTCTTTAGAAGGCCAGATCCTGAAGATGAAACTCAAATACTTTGGCCACCTCATGAGAAGGAAGGACTCCCTGGAGAAGAGCCTAATGCTGGGAGCGATTGAGGGCAAAAGAAGAAGGGGACGACAGAGAATGAGGTGGCTGGATGGAGTCACTGAAGCAGTAGGTGCAAACTTAAATGGACTCCGGGGAATGGTAGAGGACAGGAAGGCCTGGAGGATCATTGTCCATGGGGTCGCGATGGGTCGGACACGACTTCGCACATAACAACAACAACAACTGATGCAGATTGGGCTGGTGATAAAATGGATCGGAAATCTACCAGTGGGTTTGTATTTTTTTATGGAATTGGAGCTGTAAGTTGGAGTAGTCATAAACAGGATTCTGATACTCATTCTTCAACAGAAGCAGAGTATATTTCTGCTGCAGAAGTATGCAAGGAAGCAATGTTGCTTAGCCAGATTTTGGAAGACCTGGGAATGCCAGAGTCAAAACACACTCAAATTATTGAAGACAACCAGAGTTATTTGAAATTGGTGCAATCTGAGAAAGTAAATGGATGTACTAAGCATATAGATATCAAATGTCATGCAATAAGAGACCTGACTCAGAAAGTGGTTATCAAGATGCAGTTCAGCAACGGAGACAGCTGATATCTTGACAAAACCTTTGCAAAAAGACCGTTTTGAAAAACCGTGCATGAAATTAAATTTGGTTAACTCAACTTAGGTCCATCAAGAAGAAGATTTGTAGGGAAATATCTGGAGCCTAATTTGAGTCTCTAAGATTCCAGGAGGGAGGGGGTCTGAAAGCTCTGCTCCGGAATCAGCCCCTCCCTTCTGTGTGCGTCCAGTTTAACTTTCGTTCTTCTCTGTCTGCCTCTCTCCTGTGGTGATGGCTTATATATTGTTGTATAGTTAAGATGAAGAAATCTACATGTAACTGTTTATTAAACTCAGCTTCAGCTTTCTTAATATAAATATGTGTGCTATATATGTGTGCTATATATATAGCCTTGAATAAATCTTTGTTGGTCTTGAAGGTGCTACTGGACTCTGATTTTATTATAAGAAAAATGAATTGCAGGGTTCCCAACTCTGAGTTGAGAAATTCCTGGAGATTTAGGGCTGGAGCCTGGAGAAGATGGACTTTGGGAAGTGGAGAGACCCCACTGAGGCCTAGTGCTGCAGAGTCTACCCTCTGAAGTTGCCATTTCCTGCTTGTTCTCCAGGAGAAACAATCTCTGTGATCTGGAAACAGTTCTAATTCTGGGAGATCTCCAGATACCACCAGGACATTGGCAACCCTTAATAGTGGGATAATTAAGTAAAACAGTCTTTGCTTTGCAGTTTCCAGAAAATGAAGAGAGGGAAAAAAGAGGTAACTTTAGTAGGCTCCTATTCTCCCTGACACAAATATCAGTTTGTAACAAAAGAATCCTAAAGAAGTTCAGCTAATCATATATACACCTTCTCCCTAACATTTTCTTCTAGTTTTACTTTATTCCAGTATTCATTAATCAGTTGCCAGTATTGAATCTCTCTGTCTTGAAAGGAATTTTTCCTTCACTACTGCTATTTAAGCTTCAGCCAAAAGCACAACTAAGCTGAATTTTGATCCAGTAGTTTTGTTGGTGGATGTATCAAAGGATGCATCTGGAAATCTTACAGCCTTGGCCAATGCCCATTTACTCAGAAGTACGCCCTAATTTGCTCAGGCTCCCATAAGTCAATGTACATAGGTCTGGAGCCTCACAGTGCAAAAGTAAGAGGACATTTGGAGAGAGAGCTGATAGGAGGGAAGAATTTCTGACTGGCCACATCTTCCCACAGGCCAGTGGAAATAAACTTGCGATTCTGACAGGGTTAGCTGCTTACCATCTGTTGAACATCCTCTGGAGCCATCACTGGAACAGTAGCGCATTTCAATCCGCTGCCTTCCTACATCTAGCAAACTCGCATCAGGTAGCTGTGCCTTGCAGGTGTATCGGAACCGCTGTTCATAGTGCCCTCCACTGTCAGAGATATTTACTGGTGTCCATGGAGTCCATGGAGTTGTCTTCTTCAGCTCCGGGCAGGGGCTAGTGTTGCAAGCTTGATATTCCTGCATGAAATGCATTTACTGATTGCCACAAAGGCTGCATGCGATTTCCTGGGCCAACATCCTGATTTCACAAACCCTCATCAAACAGTTTTAAGGGTTTTTCTGCATTCTCATTTTCCTGGCTTGCATGTCCCTGTTGCTTCCAGGGTTTCTTTCTGTTCTGCACATGTTTTGCTCGCTCTTTGATATATTACTTTGTCTGGCACATTTCCCTTCAGATTTAAACTGTAGGTTTTTATGCCGGGCATAAAACAATGTATTCTTGAACAGACCATTCAAGGGAGCAAAACACATGTGGTGTAGGAGGAAAACTTTGAAGCAACAGGAATACACAAGTGAGGAAAATGAGAATGCGGAAAAGCCCTAAGAAGAATGATAAAGCTTTTTGGATGAATTTCTTCAATGGATACATCTAAGAAGTGCCACCCCATGATAAGATTCACTAGGGGACTATCCCCAGATTTACACAAAGAACACTCTTCTGTACAATGATGTTTCTGAAGCAGCAGCTCTCAGTGCAGCTGTTTTATATGCACTGTCAAATCTCTGTTTATACTCCAGCACTTGTTCCTACAATGTACACTCCATTACCTTGAACAGTTTGGCTGATGACATTGTGTTATATGACCTAGACTAGGAATGGTCGTCTTGGTAGTTGAAGGGCTCACCTGGCCCCTAACTGTAAGCCATGACTTCTTTGGGCTAGGGCTAACTCTATATTCTATAACATCCTAATGTTCAGGGTGCAGCGGTGGTATGGCCAAGTTCTGATCTTGTGGATGCCCTTTCAGGTTACTCAGGTGCTTCTGTGCCATCAGGTGCCCTCTGAAGTCTCCTATAGATTTCAGGGTCTACTACTTCAGACAGAAGAGGCATATGTCCTGGGGAGGATCAGTTTTCCCTGTACTGTGGAGATCAGTAGAACTTCAGCAAGTAAGCATAAGAGGGGGAAGACCTTTTCCCATGGTGACTCCACCCTTTGGACTGGCATGCAACTGAGGAAGTTTTATGGTTGAGAGTTGCTTGATGGGCTGGTGTGGATTTGATTTTTCATGGTTCTGTTATGCACTGCACTTCCCTTGTAAACTGCTCTGAGTACAGAACTAAGTGGCATTTAGAAATAAACAAAAGGATTTGAGGTGGGCATCTAAGAGAAAATGGGGAGGGAAGACATCCAACCCCCCAGTGACTTGGGGGGCAATAAAGGGTCTGTCTGATCAAGCTCAACGGCAACTCAGGGACCAAGGCCTGCCAGAGACTCCGGAAAACTTTCTTGCTGCTGTTATAGCAGCCTTACATTTTAATTCTGTTGTTATTTGGTTATGCTGTATGTGTGGTTTTTTACCAGGTTGGGTTGCCACTCCGCATGATATGTCGGCGCCTAATCTTTGGGTGCGTCATGCTGCATATATGTTTGCCTTTCATGGGAAGAATGTGTCCTTAGTTTATGAACCCCCTTTGTCAGTAGCTTCCCTGTCATTTTTTCCCACCCCTTTCAATTCCCCTGAAATGGTTTTAGCTGAACTGCAAGACGTGGACAAATCTTTGTTTTTTGCGGGTAATATTTCTCAGGTATCAAGATTTATTCGTTTTCGCTATCATAGAACACTGCCAGGGTTGTGTTTTTGCTGCCATGCACAGAATAACGGGTTTGAAGACTGGGCACCAAAGAGTCAGGCAGACATGCAATGGGGAAATGAGGCTAGAAATTATTCTGCATGTTCTGATTACTTTTGCCTATGGGGAGCTTATAATCACACCTTTCAGCCAGACCTTTCTCTCTTGAATAGCACCCTTGGTCAATTATATCATACATTTCCCATGTTTAGCCCAAGCAGTCCCAACCTAGAGGGAGGTAGCATTTGCGCTAAGTGGCTTATCAAAGACCCCAATCCTTGGTTTTTCTTTGGTCATGAGTGGGCAGCAAACTACCATCCTGGGAACTATCAATGTGCTGCCATTGGCTACCTCACTATCCCAGGGCAGGTTGCCTGCAAGCACCCCAGACACAAGCGCGGGGAGAAACAGGGACCTCTAAGACCCGCCTGTTCAGATGAAGTCATCGTAGATGGGCAACTCAGTGAAGGAACTGAGTGGGGACGGGCGGTGTCTGGTTCTGTCATTGGTCTTTTCGCTCTGGGATCTTACCCAGGGATTATAGCCCAGGAAAACAGGAGATCAATTCTGGGTCTCACATGCCGCCTAGAAAAAACAGTGAACGCCACTAGCAGGTTGATTCAGGACTTGCAACAGGAAATTTCTGAACTTCATCAAATTACCTTGCAACACCGTTTCGCTCTTGATTTTCTCCTGGCTCGCCAGGGAGGATTTTGTAGGATTGTGGGACAAGCAGGTTGCAAGGTAACCTTTCATGATTTGAATAAAACTATTGAAGATGAGCTACAAAAGCTCCAAGACATGATACAGGACAATGTTCTGACCTCTAAGGGTTGGAAGCCATTCAACTGGCTCACCTCTTGATTACCTGATCTCTCGTGGGTCAAGACTGCTTTTGTTTGTATTCTCTTTGGAATTATGCTATTGGTTGGTATAGGATGTTGTATCCAATGTTTACCTGGTCTATGGGTCACGTGTTGCCTCTCGCAGGATGACATTCAGCGTCGAGCGCTCTATCGGGCATATTCTCAAATTAAACAAAAAAAGGGGAAATGTAGTCCTGGTTCGACCAGGCCGGGAGGTTGGCAAACCACTCCCCTTAATGGCCGATTGCACTCCAAGTTAATTAGGCTTTGGCTTTTTGCCATATAAGGTTGTGGAATGTTCGCTGATCTCTTGCTATGACCTGACCAATTGGGTGCACACACGCTCCTCAGGAATGTTCTTTGTCTACCTCTGTATAAATAAAGCTGTGCCATGTGCTCGGGGGGCCTTTTTACCGCAACTGCCTGCTTCGTGTGTTCTCTCTGGCCATCAGCCTGCGGGCGGCCCGATAACCTCCCACTGCCTTTTATGGACAGAAACCAAAGCTTGAAGGCTGGCAATATTGTTCTGGATGAAAATCCAAAGGTTTACAACACCTGAGAATACACACTGAGAATTTAACTTTGGACCAGGACAGAATGGTGGATTTTTGCCACTATGATTTTTGACAGGGGATTTCATATTCTTTGGGAATTAACGTATATAGAGAAGAGGTGGGTTTTTTTTGTACCTGCTTTTTACTACCCAAAGGAGTCTCAAAGCAGCTTACAATCAACTACCCTTCCTCTCCTCATAACAGACACCCCATGAGGGAGGTGGGGTTAAAGAGCTCTGAGAGAACTGGGACTGGTCAAAGGTCAAAACACATTTGGTCATTGGTCATAGAATGTGTAACTGTTAATGTTATTCTTAGAAATTATATGTGTTCCTAAGAACGAGCCTTGAAAGGGTCCCCTCCCCTGGCCCCTGGCCAGTCAGCTTAAGGTAGCTTTGGGCCGCAGCTCGCAGCCAGATCAAGTGGGGCAGGTGGGGGCTGGGCAGCTTGTTAGCAGGGCCAAGACAGAGCTCCTTAGCAGTCAGCTAGTTAGCTCCTTAGCAGGCCTTAACGAGCAGTCAGCAGGCCAAGAAGCCCTCGTTAGCAAGCCCTCCACCTTGACCCTTTGCCCAGGGCTTTCTGTTGGCTCCAGGCACTGAGGAGTCTGAGAGCAAAGAGGCTAGAGTCCAGGGACGGAGGGCGGGAGCTGCAGGGGCAGAGCCAATCAGGACAAAGCTGGCTGTACCCTGATTGGCCCTATTCCAACTTGGACAGCCGGACACGTCCCACCCCCTAGGCTGTTTCATAAATATATACAGGAACAACAATGGATAAGGATGTGGATTTATGCTTTTAATGATATTTTGTTTGCCATTTTTAATCCTATTTATGTGCACTAAATAAATGTATTTTATTTTAATTTTTTATTTGTTCAGCCTCCGGGATCCTACCTCAGTCCCTTTTTGTTCCCTTTCGGTATTTCAGTATTGCTGTGACAGCCTAGCAATGGCCATTGAAGTGCTACGGGTGCTGCTACTCCTCTTTTGAGGGCTTTTAAAAAAACAGCAGTATTTTTTAATATATATATTGGGTTTTTCTGCAATCCTGGAACTTTTTAAAGTTTTATAAAAAGATCTGTATTGCCTCTGCTTGGCCCCAGTGTTTGGATCTAAATATGCACAGATTTGGGCATGTTGAAAATTAGATTTATTGATAACGGCTGGGAGGATGGTTGAACTCTTGAGCAGACTGGCTGGAAAGGACCTGGCCTCCAGGGTGGAAAGGCTGGATCAAGAAAAATTATATTGGATGCCTTCTCATGCAAAATGCTTTGTCTGATGGAGCACTAAATGCAGCACTGACATTTTAACAGAGCACATGATGTCTTCTTGTTTTTACATCCTTTGGTTAGTACAATACAGCACATGATCTCTGGCTTTTAATTCTAAATATATAGTTAGCACAAATTGGTCTTTTAATGCTGGTTCAAAGTGAGATTCATAATTATAGCAGCTATAGAGAGATATATAATCATACCCTTTAATATAACCCAGATACACATCAAAACAGTGTTTGTTGTGCAAATTCCTGTGGCATGACTACTTTCTCTGACCTTTACTTCCTCTTCAGATTAAACTGAAAAGAACTTTTTTTTCTTGAAGGAGGCACTTCAGAGTATGTTCAGTCTCCTGGATCAAGTGTCAGAGCGGGTTCATTAACAATAATCTGCATTCACTTCCCTTCCCAGCCCATCCCTGTCTCTCAGTCTAGCCTACACCACAGGGGTGCTGTGAGAATAACATACAGGGGGAGGAACTATTTTTCTGCCACCCATTTGTGCTAGCATGCCCTCGGCTGAATTCCGCATAGAATAGGCTCATATATGTATATAAAGCTGGGGACTCCCAAAGTCCAGGAAGTTCTACTCACAATGCTGCAGCCAGGACAGTCAGGCCCATTCTTGCATACCCGGTGGCGGGCCTGGATCCCTCCTCCACACTGGGCTGTACAACGTTCCCAAACACCCCAGCCAGTCCAGAACATGTATGGGGAGCACAGAAAATGCTCATTGCAATACCTGTGAGGAATTATTTATTTCATTAATTTCTACATTGTCTTTCCAGGGAACTCACCAGATATGGCTTATAAAACACAATGTACTTTTCAAAAGAAATATCACATCATAAAAGTTTCTCATTAAAACCCAGCCAGAGCATAAAAATGCAAAACATTAAGCAGTTTAAAATTATAAAACAACTCTCAGGCTAGAAGCAGATTATTAAAACAATCTTAAAAGATCAACTCCTTAATTAAAATCTGGATAAAAAGAAATGTCAAGGGGTGGACATTCCACAGGGGAGGGGCCACCGCAGAAGAAGTCCTGTCACCAGTCATGGCCAGCCTCACTTTTGCAGGCAGGGCACAGAGGGAAGGACTTGTGACATAGAGGGCTTGTTAACCGGGGGGGGGGGGGGGGTGACAGTATGGGAGGAGATGGCCCTGTATAATCCCTGGCCCCAAGAGGCATGTTGAGCCTTCTAGGTAAGAACCACTAGCCCATAGTCACACAGCTGGCTGCATGTGGAGGAGGGGGGGGGGAATCAAACCCGAATCTCCAGATTAGAAACTGCCGCTCTTACCATGACACCAAGCTGGCTCTGCGGTCTAATTTTGACTAGGATCACAGTGCAAACAGAGAGGGAGCTTATGGTTCCCCGTGCCTTTTTTTTCCAGGCCAGGAAGCTGCTGATTACCTATTGTGAAAACCTTTGCTTAGTAGTACACAGGTTCTTATGTAGTCCATCCATAGGGGTGCCAGTTTCCAGGAGGATTTCAGAGGGCAGATTCTAGGGTATAGTGCCCAACTGAGGTTCTGTCCTCCCCAGGCCCCATCCTCAAATCTCCAGGAGTTTCCTAAGCTGGAGCTGGCAACCCTATTCCTTATGTCCCTGCTGGCGGCCAGGGGACCTGGCAGTCCTCTCTGGTGTGAATGCCAGTTTTAAATGCAGTCTTAAATGGATATAGAAGAGTGTGGCTTTGCTTAGCACAGCTCCGGGAGTCAGGGATAGGGTAAGCTCCATCCCACATTTGACAGGGTAGTCCCGCTTTTGGGGCATTTGGCCCGTGTCCCGTGGCATCTCAAATTTTTAAAAAAATATTTATTTATTTATTTTTACTTTTTTTGGCCACGCACCCAGCAGGCAGCCCAGCAGGCAGCTGAGGCTCAGGAGGCCCCCACGCAGGCACCCGGGCTCCAGGGCGAGGCTTCCTGGCTGGTTCTGCTGCTACGGGCGGCTCTTCCCGGGCAAGTCGGGGAGAGAGGAGGGAGAGCCTGCCTGCTGCCGCCATCGCTGCCTCCGCTACCACTACCACCACCACCCCGCTGCCACCCCCCAGTCGGGAAGGGGGAGGGGGAGGGCCCGCCTGCCTTGTGGTGTGTCCTGCCTTGTGGCTCTGGAAATCTGGTCACATTAGGATAGGGCAATCCTGCAGCAGGTTCAGCCTGCTGAAATGAGCACAGGCATGAGCTGGCAATTTAGTAAAGACGATAACCAGTCAACGTGACTTTACATTGTTATTTTTCATGTTTCTATTATAAAGTTGTTTCTACTTAAAAAAAATTGATGTTTATAAAATGATACCATAACAAATAAAATATATGACTGGATAAATTAATAGTTGTTTTATTTGTAGCATTTTCTAGCACTTCTAGCAATATGTATATTTTCCTTTAGTGGTAGATTTCATTTTCAATATAGAATAAGAGGTTTTTTTACTCCACTTTTCTCTACATAAAAATGCAGTCAGTGGGCGCCATGCTCTGACGCTCGGAGGGGCAGCAGCTCCCGATTGGCTCCCCTCGAGTTTTTATCACGGACAGGCCCCCGCCCTTTCTCCGCCCACAATGCCCTTAGGGCTTTATTCCTACCGCTCCCGGAGCAGTTACAGATAAATAAATAACTTGAGCAGCCTATTGCTTGTGGAATACACCTGCTCTGCATAGATATCTGTTGAGCAGTGTATGTGAATGAAGCCCCAATTTCTCTTATTAAGTTAGGGGATCCCACCCCCACCCAAAAATGAACCTGTAAAGCAATGGGAGCCCTTTACCCTATGGATAGTATTGACTTTACATTCTGGGGGAACAAATCCACTTTGAAAGTACTCTTTAGAAATATTTACACTCAGCTCTTAGGCAAGGAACATATTCATACGTATAAATAAATAAATTATGGAAATCATATTGCTGTGGATATCAAAAAGCTTTGAAATAATCAATCAGAACTTTGAGGGGTGTGTTTTCCACAAATAACATTTAACATCTTGTCATCCATTGCAAAGAACTACAATTACTGTATGACAAATTAAAATGCAAATTGTTGGCATATTAATAAAAGAGAGATGCCTGAAAGTTCTGAAGGCAGCTGTGGATCGAAGTATGGAAGAGCTATTTTCCATGCCATGATAAGGCTGGAAGCTTGTGAAACCAGGCAAGGATGATGGAGGGAGAGAATCTATACGGTGGTCAGCAACTGCCAGCCGTCACTCTGGAGGAAAGACGGGGTGGGGGGAGAGGTGAACACAGGCATGCCGGTGGAGTCACTACTGGTGAAAACTGGATGAGATGTCATTACACTGGGGCGGGGGGCATTCTAGTATTCGCTCAATGGATAAATCCTCGAGTGTCACCCTGACAGAATCGACTGAAGTGACATCGCATAGTAGCATGATACTGGCAAGTCCCTCAATTTCCCACATATTTCTCCTGCTGGCTTTGGAAGTGCCTTGTGGCCACAAAGATAAGCGGGAGGTATCCCACCTGCCTACCTGCGTTTGTGTGGGCTGTGTAAACCTTTTCTAAGAATGACATGCCCTGTCAGGCCATGAAACTGTCTGTTACCAAGAAGAAAATAATGCAGATTCCTCAACAATCAGACATTTAGTCCAGGAATAAAAATAATGAGATAATAATGATAATAACAAATCAACATAAATGAAATGGACACATATGCCAGCACTTCCTGTGTAAACCAGGTTACATCATTAACCTGTAACATGCATTACGCAGGCCTAACCTTATCCTTGATCCGGAAACTACAACTGGTGCAGAACGTCATGGCCACGATTCTCACTAATACACCATGGAGATCCCACATCCGGCCTGTACTCAAACAACTTGGCTGGCTTCCTGATGAATTCTGGATTAAGCTTAAGTTTCTAGTCTGGGCCCAGTGTACCTGAGATACTGCCTCCCTGTCTATACCCCCCAAAGAGCCTTACACTCTACCACCTCCAACTGGCTGTGGATCCCTGGCCCCAGAGAAGCACATCAGACCTCAACAAGGGCCAGAGCCTTCTCAGCTCTGCCCCTCACCTGGTGGAACAAACTCCCTGAAGAGATCAGGGCCCTGTCCAAACTCTCAGAATTTCACAGGGCCTGCAGGTTACCGGAATGGCCACAAGTTAATCACTCAGAAGTCAGGAAGCTCATTGGTACCCTTAAATCAGGGAAAGCCCATGGCTATGATTTAGTACCTCCTGAACTAGAAGGAACACAGAATGGTGGGTGCCAGTATTGGCTAAGCTGTTTACAAAAATTCATAGAGCAGGTATTCTTCCAAAAGGGTGGGAAGTAGTAGTGGTGGTACCCATATATAAGAGAGGAAATAGGAAGGAACCCCAGAATTACAGACCAATAAGCCTCCTCAGCACCATAAGTAAGCTGTATGCTAGGCACTTATGCTGGAAATATGCTGGAAATATAGAGACTGGCTAGAAGAAGAGAACATCCTAGCAGAGGAACATGGGGGCTTTAGAGAAGGGTATTCCACACTGGATCATTGTATGCTGGTAGACCATCAAATAGCTAAATACTCTAAGAAATAAACCTCCCTTTATATCTCATTTATTGATTATTGATTTTGTTATGGGCCAAATTGGGCATGATCTGTTATGGACCAAATTGGGCAGGACCTCCATAGACAGGAGGCTACTTGTGCTTATTAAAAAACGACATGAAAATACTGCCATAAGAGTTAAATGTAGCCCTCAATGACATCTTGCTTAGGATGCTTAGGGCTGATCCTGCGTTGAGCAGGGGGTTGGACTAGATGGCCTATATGGCCCCTTCCAACTCTATGATTCTATGATTCTATGATTCTATGATTCTATCTCACAGATTTAATCAAAACAACAAAGGGAGTTAATCTGAGATGCATATTGCCCCCCTCCTATTTAATTTCTTTATTAATGATATTTGCAGCTATCTTAAAAACTACCTTGAAGTGAACCATAATAAAACCAAGGTGATGGTTTGTGGAAAGAGGCCAAAATCTCACATTTGGAGAATAAACGGGACCCTGATAGAACAAATAAAACACTACAAATATCTGGGAATTATAATTCAGGCCATACACGCTAGAACTGCACATATAAATTATATTTCATCAAATGTACAGAAAAGCTCAAGTGCAATTCAGAAATTTTTCTGGCAAAAAGGTAGAAGATTCATACAAGCGGCCATAAACATCTTCAAGCCCTTGCACAACTGATCTATGGGGCCCCAATAAGCATCTCTGGTAAATCTGTCTAACTTAGAGAAGCTCCAGTCTAAATTTTTGAGAACTATTCTCCAATGGCCAAATAACATTTCCAATATCGCAATTAGGATAGAGACTGGAATGGTTAATGTACAGACTAGGCTTTGGATGGCAACCTTTATGTTCTCGCTAAAACTGATATTTCGGCAGAGGGGTCTAATTAGCCTCCTACTGACAGTCATTTGTTGCGCCCTGGTTAAATGCACTGTTAGAGAAGTTGGGCTCCTATGGCCTGTCCTATCTACTTGTTCTAAGTGTGGGACATAACAAGGCGAAAGAATTAATAAGGTAATAGATTTAGAATGGAAGCTTGATATTAATAAGATCTTGGACCCACTTTTTGGAAAAGACCTTCTTAACAAGACTGTCCTGATGCCATATCTAACTGATCTTCTAAATTCTGAACAAAGAAGAACTTTCACTCTTCTCTGTTATAATGCTCTCCCTTCCGCTTTTCTGGAAGGAAAGTTTAGCGGGCTACCAATAGAAGCACGCAAGTGTGTCTGTGACGAAGGTCAAATAGAGACAGCTGAAAATGTCCTTTTTGAGTGCAGATTCTATCATCACCTCCGTACAGATTCAGTGGCCTCGTTGCTTGCAGAATGCCCCAGTGGTCTGAGGAAACAGCGTCTTAAGCTAATACTGTCAGACACAAATAAAGACCTAACAAAAATGATTGCCAAATTTGCTTGGGTAGCTATAAAAATAATGCAGAGCTGGACCAATCCTATATCCTAATACTTTTACACTGACTCCATATGCAATTGTTCTTATTTCTTAGTTTTTATTCATTCATAATTGATTTTATATCTGTAATTTTATGTTTTCTACTGGTTGGTCTCTGACCGTGAATAAAAATTGATTGATCCTGTTCGCAGGGCCTGCAAAAGGGAGGTCCTCCACCAGGCATTTGCTTGAGGTTGACCGGCCCCCAAACACCCACTGCCCCCCCAGATACCCCCCTCCCATGAGAATCCGACCTACCCAAAGGTAGTGTTCTTGTTCCTGTTTAAATATTGTTCTGGTTGACATAGAATCATAGAGTTGGAAGGGGCCACACAGGCCATCTAGTCCAACCCCCTGCTCAATGCAGGATCAGCCCAAAGCATCCTAAAGAATCCAAGAAAAGTGTATATCCAACCTTTGCTTGAAGACTGCCAGTGAGGGGGAGTTCCTTAGGCAGCCCATTCCATTGCTGAACTACTTTGAAATTTTTTTTCCTGATATCTAGCCTATATCGTTGTACTTGTAGTTTAAACCCATTACTGCGTGTCCTTTCCTCTGCAGCCAATGGGAACAGCATCCTGCCCTTCTCCAAATGACAACCTTTCAAATACTTAAACCCTCTCAACCTCCTTTTCTCCAGGCTGAACATTCCCAAGTCCCTCAACCTCATAGGACATGTTATGATTACTTGTTATATATGTTACTTGTTATATTTGTTGCAGTGTTCTATGTAGTTACCCTATGGTGTTATATGTAAACTGCCCAGAGCCCTATGGAAGGGTGGTATAAAAATATAGAAGCACACAAACAAATAATGTCAGGGAGCATTCTAGGACTCACCTAAAACTCTATGGTTCAGCCATCCTTTTGACAAATAATGGCATTACTTCTGCTTTTCTCTGAACATGCAATTTTCTCTGGACATGCCATTGCATGTTGTTATTATCCATTACTGTCAAGGAAGTGGCCTTTTCTTAGCCATTTCTTGGTTATTAAAAACTTTGGTTCAGGCTTTCGGGCCCAGTAAAATTATAGAAGGCTTCTCTTTGGGAACATGATGACTTGCAGTTCCAAGAGAGAAAAAGAATGGAGTCACACACGGGTGCTGATGATATCATGAAGTTAGGAGCTTCAAGGACAGGACCACAAGGGAGTTTCACATTTGTATGACACCTCATTAGCACAAAGAACCATGAGGGAAGGGAGGAGTGTGTGTGTGAGTTGCCTGACTGATCACTTCTTAGCTGCAGAAATATGTGTCATGTGTCTTGATGGGTCCAACAGGATCAGACCAGCTGCAGGCAGAATGGCCTAAAGTGAGATCATTCATGCTAGTTTGGGCATGTTGATTCTTGAATATGCTCCCTGAGTCAATTTGGGCTTGGCATGGTTTTAGAACACCTGCCTCCTGGACTTTGGATATAGAAACTTTACTTGGACTCTGTGTTCCAGGTGGATCAGGTAATATCTGCATCCGAGGATCACCAAGTCTGAGGTTAGCTTGCTAGAGTTCATTATTTCCTTCCTTGTTGCGCACTGCTCTTGGGTTTGTGCCCTTTTGTACTATGCTTTAACAAATCTTATTACTTATACTTCATTGGTGTTCAGTTCTGTTCAAACTTTATTACAGTCATTCAGACCAAGTTATATGAAGTTAATACATAAAAGACCAAAAGAATATGGTCATTTGATATAATGCAATTTAAAACAGATCATAAAATAGAACTTAAAATTATGCTACTTTAGAGCATAGAATTTTTATGGTGGCGGCACAAAACTTAGCCAGCTGAGTTGTCACCTGGGGGGGACTTATAATTTTGCAGCCTCTTTGCTCGATCTACATCATGATGTTCTGGCAACATTTTAAGGAGTGGTTCAATCAAGTTGCTACGAATGTCTACATAAGCAGGGCAGTGGAACAATATATGCTGACTTGTATCAATTTCGCCACTCCCACAAAAACATTGTCTCAGTGTAAGGGGAATGTTCTTATACTGACCCTCCAGGTGTGGTCAGACCACACATGGAGTACTGTGTGCAGTTCTGGAGGCTTCACTTCAAGAAGGACGTGGATAAAATTGAAAGGGTACAGAGGAGAGCGACGAGGATGATCTGGGGCCAAGGGACCAAGCCCTATGAAGATAGGTTGAGGGACTTGGGAATGTTCATCCTGGAGAAAAGGAGGTTGAAAGGGGACATGATAGCCCTCTTTAAGTATTTGAAAGGTTGCCATTTGGAGGAGGGCAGGATGCTGTTTCTGCTGGCTGCAGAGGAAAGGACACGCAGTAATGGGTTTAAACTTCAAGTACAACGATATAGGCTAGATATCAGGAAAAAAATTTTCACAGTCAGAGTAGTTCAGCAGTGGAATAGGCTGCATAAGGAGGTGGTGAGCTCCCCCTCACTGGCAGTCTTCAAGCAAAGGTTGGATGCACACTTTTCTTGGATGCTTTAGGATGCTTTGGGCTGATCCTGCGTTGAGCAGGGGTTTGGACTAGATGGCCTGTATGGCCCCTATGATTCTATGATTCTACACGAGCTGAAGGCAAGATGGAGCATCTTGCAAGGGTAAATGCCCTTCTTTGTTAACTTATTACCAGCTGAGACAGATAAGTGGCAGGGGCCAGAACATATCTTGTTTTAACTGGGGCCAAAAAATTTGGAGCTTTACTCAGGTCCAGTTGACGTTGATTGTCTTCTATCCGCTTCTTAACTAATGATGCAGCTTGATCAAGAGCTAATTTGGATAATAAGTGTATGGAAAAGCCCAAAAGACTTTGGATTCCTCTGTGAACAGCCTTAGTTCAAGAAGATTGGAAGTTGTCATTCAGGGTTAAAGAAACTATATCCTGTGGGTTATGTATTAATTTCAGCCACATTCCTATTGCTGACAGGCAGATTTTGTCTTGGACCATTAAAATTCCTGTTTCAGATGCACCATGGAGTTGTGCATCATGGAGTTTCCAGATGCACCATGGAGTCCTTCCAATTTCCTTTTTTATAGAAGGGTACTATAATTGCTGTTTCCCAACTCTTGGGGATCTGTCCTGTTATGTTGATATAGAAAAAAAGGCTGCCAAAAGTGAAGCCCACCAATCTTCATTGTTTCTAATTAGTTCAGGAGGAAGACCATCTAGTCCTGGGGCTTTTCTGCACCTCAGCTGCTGCATGAGTGACTTTACTTCACTGCAAGAGACTGGAGGCCACTCTGCTATACCTGTTAATAAACATGGACTATAATGGCAATTTAGATCTTTATAGAGATTTTGAAAATATGCTACCCAGATATGTGGAGAAATATGGACATCAATCGGAGATCTATCTCTGGAAACAATACCAGAGGTCAGTTTCCAGAAGAGAGAGTTATTTTTATCTTTTACAGATTGTATGAGGGTTTCCCACAATTCTGTACTATATTGCAACGGTCCCCAACCTTCTTGTAGTCGGGGACCGCCTCCGAGGGTGGGATAGAGCCGGCGGCCCGGCCGCCGCAGCTGCATGTAAACGCGCACGTGCAGTCGCTGCGCATGCGCATTTTCTCCAGCAGGGGGCGCAAACACGCATGCACGGCAGCTCCGCGCGTGTGCGTTTGCGTCACTGGCGTGCCAGCGGCCGTGCCTGCCTCTTCCCTCCCTCTCGCTGTGGGGGGGGGAGGCAGGCACGGCCGCTTGCGGCCCGGTACCATGGCCTTTGTGGCCCGCTACCGGGCCACGGACCGGGGTTGAGGACCCCTGCTATATTGGTTCTTTGTTTGATATAGAAGTTTTTTGTACTTTTTCTTAAATTCTAGAACTGTCAAATGTTTCCCTCCTACTATCTAGTCCTGCCTTAGAATACAGACCAAAGTCTCTAGACAAATCCCCTTTTGCTTCGACACATTCTTTGTCAAACCATGGCTTTCTTGCTTTGTTCATTTTCTTGCCATCTAGGTTGTTATTGTTGTTACGTGCAAAGTCGTGTCCAACCCATCGCGACCCCATGGACAATGATCCCCCAGGCCTTCCTGTCCTCTACCATTCCCCGGAGTCCATCTGGGTAAGAATCTTTAAATAGGACAGATTTTAGCCTGTCCACAAATAAGTCATAAGGGGAGATTGAATTCTGTGTGACATCCACATTTGAAAAGGCCTTACAGATGCTGGACAGATCTTCTGCAGCTATGACTTCCTTCAGTTTTAGATTAAGTTGGTCTGACCACTTAATCTGACACCCAGTATGATTTGTTGGAAGAATCTGAATGGAGAGCTCTACTTCAAGGAAACAACAATTACTGGGGACATAGTTGCAATAAACTAATCTACTCAAACACCAACATGCACTGGGGTGAGCTACCTATTTTATTCAGCAAATAGCAAGCACACCGTTTTGTCTGAAATTATCTCTGCTGCATTCCTCTACTTTCAATGTTTTAGTTCAACATCAACACAATGCAATTTACAATCCCTTGACTATTTGCACCAGCTCAGCTAATGCTGATGGAAGGAAAAATAATGTGAGAGAAAAGCACCACTGCCTGCAATTCTTTTCTGGCACACACAATGCATACGGACAAATGTGCCCGAGGAAAGACCTTCCTCAAAGGTTGTGATGAGACACCTTTTGAAATGAGATCTCTCAGATGCATCTGAATGTTGAGCACGTTGGTCGTCCTTGGATCAGCAGCCAGTGTGAATGCCTTTTAATGTGAAAGCTGAAACAAAAAGGGATGCAAACTGGGGGTGGGGGGTGGGGGCAAGCGAGGTGCCCTACCGTTCTTCCCGGTTCTGTCCCACACACATGCGGCCTCCATGCCGAGGGCTTGGGTTACTGCAGGAGCGCTGGCGGACTTGGAAGCCAATGCCGCAGGAGGTGCTACAAGGCAACCAAGAGGTCCAAGGAGTCCAGCCTCCATTTCTGTAAGAATAAAAGAGCCAGTGTGGATGCAGATAAGCAGTTGGAATTGGGGGAGAGACTCTGGTGGAAACAGCTTGTTGCGAAATTGTGAAGTGCCCATCCTTCCCCCTGCCCCCTACTCCACTTAAACTCCAAAGCACAACTGAAAGTGTCAAGAATATATATTTTAAGAAAAAAATAAACAGAGAGAAAGACAGAACAGCTTTGAGACAATAGAAAAGGAAGGTTTGAATATCTTATCTACAGCTATGCCAGTTCCTGGGTGGCAACTAGGCATGGCAGTGCTCTCCAGTCCACCATGGGGCTGGTGCTATTTTTTTACTGGAATGCCCTCTATTCACATATGTTGTGGAGTCCAGTCCTGAACAGAACAATGGTGGTGTCACACCTAGATAATCCCCAGATTCATATCCTACTAGTTTTTGTTTTGATGTCCCCAGGTGGGCAACGTGGTATCAATATAATATATGTTAACTATTGAATAACAATGAAAGCACAATATATGAAAAACACCAGTATGCAACAAACCAATCATATGTATATACAATAGCTGCTGAATATGCCTGCATAAAAGTAAAAGAATCAGGCTTTTATTCAGGTCCGCTATACTGGTAATGAAGCACACTAGAAAAATCTGCATTGTTTAGAAATATTGAAAAATACTGCTAGTATTATTTTTGCATTTTTTTGTTTGGAGAAGTATATCATGATCTCAAGATTTATATTCTCAGTCAGGACTACTCTGTCAGCAGTGGCATTATTACCTTTCAACACCATTGGGTGATAAATCAGCTAAGTGGAAAAAAGCATGCCCAGGTAAAATCCAGATTAGATCACTCCAATGGCCTCTTTCGGTATGTAGATCAGTGGCCGTTCTCCCTCCGGGTCAGGAGGACAGCTGGATGGGACTTACAAGAGCAGTCCCTAACCCAGGGAGAGTCCAACCGGGTCCATCACATGCGACAGAACTCTCCGACCAAATGCCGCCTGTTCTGTCTTCCTATCCTGAATTTTATAATGCCTGACAAAAGTTGAAGGAGTAACCCAGGTTGCAGCTCTGCAAACCCCTTCCACTGAAGCGTTCTTAGCGAATGCCGCCGAAGCTGCAGCACTCCTTAATGAGTGCACCGTGACGCCCTGCGGAACCTCCCTCCCAGCAGCCCTGTAAGCTTCCACGACACAGGATCTGACCTGCTTGCTGATGGCTGCCTTAGTCAACGCTCCTCACACCTTTGCCCCTGACGGAAAGACGAACAGAGATTCCGTCTTCCTGATATCCGCCGTCCTCCTAATGTACACCTTTAGGACGCACCTGACATCTAACATGTGCCACTGCCGCTCCTGCTCTGTGGTAGGATTGGGAAAAAAGGTGGGCAGATTGATTTCCTGGGACAAATGGAACCGGGAATCTACCTTGAGACGGAATTAAGGGTTCAGCCTAAGAACCACCCTGGCCTTCCTGAACCTGCACAATTCCTTATCTACAAGGCCGCCAGCTCGGACACCCGCCTGGCGGAAGTAATTGCCACTAGAAATATAGCCTTCCTACTTAACCACTGCAAACCCACTGTTCTGATGGGTTCAAATGGTTCCTTTGCCAAAGCCTCAAGCACCAACCCCAGCCGCCAAGTTGGGAACAAGTGCCTAGGTGGCGACTCTAGACTGGAAGCCCCTTTCAAAAATCGCACCACATGAGGATGTTTAGATAGCGGGGTCCCCCCTTGCAACCCTAGAACTGTGGATAGGGCCGCCACCTGCCTACGCAGGGTACCCAAGCGGAGACCCGCTGCTCTGTCATCCTGCAGAAATTGTAAAATGCTGCTAATTCTGGGCGTGGACAGAGAAACAGCCTTCCGCCTACACCATCGCATGAAAGCCTTCCAGGAACAGTTATAAATTCTTGTGGTAGAATCTCATCTGGAAGCTAATATGGTGTCCATTACTGCAGCCTTTCATTCTCAACGCCGCCCGCTCAGCCTCCACGCGGTCAAGTTCCACCATCCTGGACAAGGATGGAGACAAGGTCCCTGGGACAACAGGTCTGGTGACACTGGAATCGTGAAGTGCGGACGTACGGCCAACTGCACTATCGTCGAGAACCACCACCTTCTGGGCCACCACAGTGCTACGAGAATTACTTCTGCGCTGAGTTCTCGAACCCTTCGCAAGAACCTTGGGATGACTGGAAGTGGTGGACAGGCATACAAGAGGCCTGGAGGCCAGACAGTTGTCAACGCATCCGTCAGCTCCACTTTTGGATGCCAAAACTGGCTGTAAAACCTGTCCACCTGACGGTTCTGAACTGTTGCGAACAGGTCCATTACCGGGCGGCCCCACTGAGCTGAAATAAGTTGAAAAGCGCTTCTGATGAGCGACCACTCTGCTTCCTGAATCTCCTGATGACTCAGCCAGTTTGCCTGCGTGTTCGCCAGTCCCTGAATATGTTCCGCTCGGATCGATGCTAAGTGGTCCTCCGCCCAGCGTATCAATAGATCGGCCTCCTTCTGCAGCTTCCCGGACCTGGACCCGCCTTGATGATTGACATACGCCTTTGCGGCCACATTGTCCGTGCGCACTAGGACGTGCTTGCCCTTGAGCCGACTGCAGTAAACTAGCAACGGCAATCGAATTGCACGCAGCTCCAGAAGATTGATCTGTTCGGCTGTCTCCTTCTGTGACCACGTTCCCTGTGCCGGAGTACCATCGTATATCGCCCCCCAGCCGGAGAGGCTTGCATCGGTGAACACCTGGTGAATGTGATCGTGCAAAAACTTGGCCTTGACAGTCCACTCAGGTTGCTCAAGTTGGCCTTGACAGTTCACCAACACAGATCTGTCTTGACCCGATGATCTAAGGACACTGACAAATCCTTTTTCCGCGAAATCCGCTCCTGGAAAGGTCTGAGTGCCCTTCGAAGAGGCCTGGCTCGAGCCCTGCCCCACTGGATGACTTCTGTGCTGGACACCAACAGTCCTAGAATTTTTGTGGTGTGATGCTATTTTTTTAGATGTGTGGATAAGCCCCAAAACTTCTTCCCGAGGGAGATTTATCCATCTCCCTCTCCTGGTGTCTTTCATGCACAAGTGAAGACTTTTTTTTTGTCTGGTCTACCCTCAATAATATTTATTGGCCTCCTTCTGTTTGTCTTTGCATTTTTAATTTAATTTAATAATTTTAACTGCATTTTAATCATTTAAATGTATTAATATTTTTATGACTGCTGCCTTGTGAACCCTAAGAGGGCGGAAAGGTGGCAGTAAAATGTTTTAAATAAAATGGGGCTCATGACCATAACACCAGTCAATGGTGAGCTTCCTCATCAATTCAAAGTCTTTTCCTCATGAGCCTATATACCTGGAGCAATTGACAATTTCCATTCTTGGCCCTGCGCAGGGCTGGCCTCCACAAGCTGGAGCTGGGTTATCACAGGAGCGCATTCTGCAAAGACAAATGTCCATGCTGGTGCCGTCCACGTGTGTACAAGGTTTCCACTCGGACCAGGATCCAAAAAAGCCATCCACCGACAAATTCCTTGTCTGGAAACAGAGAGACAAAACTTTTATCATGGTTCATTCCTTGACGTACCAAAAACTGGTGTGTTCATACTAGAAAGCTTGTATGAAAACTGAGCCCATCTGTGCAAGGTGCCCTTCCAAATGCATGATTTGTTCAAGTGACAACATTTCTAGCTGTCTGAAATTTGGAGGGTAACCTTCCACATTGTGAGTCACATAATGCTGCAGAATCACTGTGCCACTTACCATTCCCCAAGCTTCCAGTAAAGAGAGGAAGAGAAGGAGGAAGATGAAGAGGAAGAGGAGGAGGAGAAAGAAGAGGGTTTTTTTAATGCCGCTTTCCCCCTTCCCTTTCCTCTTCCCACAACAGATGCCCTGTGATGGAGGTGAGGCTGAGAGAATCCTGATATAACAGCTTGGCCAGAACAGCTTTATCAGTGCTATGTTTATTTTTAACAATTTTATTGTTGTCTAATCTTGTAATGCCCTATGGCCTAGTGCAATATAGTTTGACTATCAACAGTGCTGTGGTGAGGCCAGGGTCACCCAGCTGGCTGCATGTGGAGGAGTGGAAAACCGGCTTGCCAGATTAGAAGTCTGCACTCCTAACCACTACACCAAGCTGGCTCTAAAAAGTCCATGCATCCCATAATCAACTCCAGGAGTAGCTCCTAGCCTCAGGAGGAGAAAAGACACTGATGGGAAGGACCCCATGTTTAGTGGACATGCTCTGAATGCCAGATACCGAGGGCCGGATTTACATGAAAAGAGGCCCTAGGCTATTCCGCTTATGTGGCCCTTTTGCCTCCTATTTTTAAGTTTGTAAATTATATGAGATATAATAAAATACATAATTACTCTGATATATATCAACTAGGGGCAAAGCCTCTTGTATCCAAGAATACAACGGGTGCTAGAGCTTGGCAGTGGGAAGAGGAAGGGGAGTTATCCAGTCTGTAAGGGCATGGGGTTGAATGTGTGTGTTGTGTGGGAGGTTGTGATGACGTGGTGGCAAATGAGGGTATGGGTGTGGAGATATGGGTTTCAAGAACCTGTGGTGTGGAATGTTCATTGAGTGTGGGAGAGGACTGACCTTTGGGAATTTTGGCATAGTGGTTACAGATGAGCTTTCCAGAGCCATGTCCTCAGATATGTGAAGGGAAAATCAGACTGGAGACTCTTCTTAGGGGAAGATTACATGGCAACCAATTCCCCCCAGTTCTGCGTCATTTCCCTTCTTGTGTGAATTAGGCCACATTCACCGAAATGCCCCTCTGCCCTAATACACATGGGGTAGTCACAGTACACAGGTGTCCACCCTGTTCCTTCTGCCTCCCATGTTTTCACTGTTGGTAAAATGTTATGTGCCCACATGCTTCTTTCATGGTTGCTTCTTAGAACAGATTTTTGTACCCTATTACTTTACTATCCAAAGGAGTCTCAAAGCGGTTTACAAACACCTTTTCCATTCGTCTCTCCACAATAGTCAACCTGTGAGGTATGTGGGGTTGTGAGAGATCTGAGAGAACTGGGAATGAGCCGCAGTGACCCAGCAGGCCTCAGGTGTCTCAAAGCATTTTCCAATTGTCTTCCCTTTCTCTCCCCATAGCAGACTCCACATGAGGGAGGTGGGGGTAGCGAGCCTCACAGGGAAGCTGGCAACCCTAAGAGGAAGACTCTCTGTGCACAGCAGTCTTGACCTTAGTAAGGTTTTTTTATACTGTTTTTTTATTTGCCAGGCCAATAAGTCATTTCAGTTACTATGTGTCTCCAGACATTTACTTGTTCTCTATTTACAGTTTCAGGCTGTAAATATTTATTTAGATCTTCCTGCACTTTCCAGACTCACAGGACTGATGCTGGTCTGCCTGTCTGTGCCCCAGAATACAAACAGTTGCTGGTAAGGGCTGGTCATAACCCATAGGCCAGGAGAGACACTCCTGCACCACTCCCTACCAACTGCAGGCAAAAATGGCTCATTTGAAGGTTGGACTCTGAGGCATTGTCTGATTTTGAAGTCCTACCTCCAAACCTCCAGGAATATTTCCAACCCAGGTGTGGGCTGGAGAGCTCCTGGAATTACAGCTCACCTGCAGAGTATAAAGATCAGCTCCCCAGGCAGAAAGGGCTACTTTGGACAGGGTTGTGGTAGAGAAGAAACATTTAAGGCTTCCCACACAGGTTGTTGTTGAATTGAAAGACTTGAGGCCTACTGCACAGGGTTGTTGTGCAGATGAAACAGGAGACAAAGGAACCAGTTTCCTCTGCAGAATAACGCTGTGCAGTGGCCTCAAATCTGCAGAGAGTTGCAAAGAAGAAAGACTTGGCTTGGCTGTGTTTAACCTCCGGGCAGAGCAGTATTTTAAGTGAGAAGGGGCTTTTCTGTGGCCTCCCTATCAGCCAACTGTTTGGCAGAAGGGGAATGTTATCCCCCCCCCTCAAAAGGAATGCCCTCAGGCTCCCCTGCATTGCTCTTGGAAAGGCCTCCTTCCCTCAGTCAGGGCCTGTCAGAGGTTCCTTCGCAGCAAGCCTGAAGGGAGGGGGAGCACTCTGCAGCCTCCTGCCAGCTCTGTCTTGGTTCTGAGGCAATTTACAGTTGGACATGACAGTTAGGACAGCCTTGGGGCTAAAAGGGCTGGCACAGCCTCTGTTCTCATCCCCCTTGGCAGCCCTACTGACCTCCTCTCCCTGCGGTGGTCAGGAGCAGACTGGCAGCCAGACTGAGCTGGGTGAATGGAATTTTTATCTGTCCTGGTGAGGGGCCAATAGGAAGGCGCTTCGCGCACCTCCCCATCGGCTGCTTGGCCCTGGATGGACACTTGGAGGGCCCAATCAGGAGCCGCTTTGCAGTTTTTATTCTGGACAGGGCCCACCCTAACTCCTCCTCAGGTGGTCTTACCCTTTTATTTAACCACAGGAGCAGTTAAAGATAATCCACACAGCAGTTCCCCTAGTGAACTGGCATGAAAAAAAATAGACACCATCTGAAGATGGGGAAAGAAGGAAGTTTACATTTTATTTTTTTTTAACGTTGATTTATAGTGCAATCCTATGCAGAGTTACTCCAGTTTATGCCTATTGAAATCAACAAGTAATGGCGGTGGCTGTGCTGTTAATTACACCAATCCTGATGGTTTCACTTTGTTTGCTGGTTTCTGGCTGGTCTCCAGATCCTGTGGTGCTACGAAATTTTGTTTGTCACAATTAATGGCTCGTATTTAGTACTTGTCCATCAACAAGTCAAGTCTATTTTGTAATGCCTGTAATCGAGAACACTGCAATTTGGACTCTCGTTATAGCTCCGTTTTTCACAGATGAGGAAATCAGCTATTTCCAGTAAAATATATCGCTCTCACTTTACTTCCAACAGAGAAGGAAGGAAGGAAGGAAGGAAGGAAGGAAGGAAGGAAGGAAGGAAGGAAGGAAGGCAGGCAGGCAGGCAGGCAGGCAGGCAGGCAGGCAGGCAGGCAGGCAGGCAGGCAGGCAGGCAGGCAGGCAGGCAGGCAGGCAGGCAGACAGACAGACAGAAAGAAAGAAAGAAAGAAAGAAAGAAAGAAAGAAAGAAAGAAAGAAAGAAAGAAAGAAAGAAAGAAAGAAAGAAAGAAAGAAAGAAAGAAAGAAAGAAAGAAAGAAAGAATATAAGACAGAGTAACAAGTTTGAGAAGGGATAAACTGGAGACCTGCTTGATGACCAGCTGTGCCATGTGGTGCAGAACTTGCAAGACTGGACCACTTCCGCCAGCATGTTCCTCGGTATAGAAATTATCTACTTCCAGCACACAGAAAACTGGCCCATTCGCTTAGCCAGCATGGTGCCATGACTGGAGAGTCAGTTTAGGCCCTGGGAGCCCCAGGGTAGAACCCCCACTCTGCCATGGAAGCTGGCTGGGTGACCTTGGCCCAATGACACTTGCTCAGCCTCACTTACCTCACAAGACTGTTGTGAGGATCAAAGGGAAGGAGAGAAGGATGATGGAAGGCACTTTGGCTCCCCATTGGGGAGAAGGGTGGGTCAAAAATGAACCTAAATAAATAAATAAAAACATAAGCTTTTCACATATAAGATGGGCACAAATCTAAAAAATCCCACAGCTAAACTAAACAAAAATATCCCAAATCGAATCTGTCAGTTTGGAGTCACTTTTCTTCTGGCAGCAGCTTGCTGTGGCTAAAGGAGGGTGGGGGAAATCCCCTGAGAAGGAATAAATGGCAGGTGGACATTTAAACAAGTCAGGCATGGACCTGTACTGCCCAAACAACTGAACTAAACAGGACAAAAGTGCAGTGAATGTTCAGGGAAAGCACATCCACAGAGCTCTAGCATGAGGTACCACTCAATGGTGATGTTCTCCCAACTACATTTTGAGTAGTACAGTCCCATGAGAGTTCTATGGTGTTTTTCTGCTGTGTATATATCTTTGTTCTTAATATCTGGCCAGCAACATTTCCATCTCATCAGGAAGAACAGGAAGCCCTTGCATACCTAAGATTTAGTGCCTTGGACTTATTACCAGCTGTCTCTGGGCTGAAACAGCCAAGGTTTGTTAATCCATTAAACACCAACAACAGCCTGTAATCAACAGATGCAATGGCGACATTAAAAGGCTGGTTTCAGCCAGCATCATGATTTCTTTAGGTGCTTTACGCAAACAGCCTCACTTTCAAGTTTTGGTATGTATGTATGTATGTATGTATGTATGTATGTATGTATGTATGTATTTATTTATTTATTTATTTATTTATTTAGATTTGTACTTTGTTGACTGCCACTCCCGGGTCTAGTCGGCTCATGGTGGTTTACATTAAAATCTAAAACCCCCATATTAAAACAATACACAAACAATCCAAAACAGCAGCAAAAATCTGCAGGACATCCTCACTCCCACCCACCTCCAACCCTCATTCACATAGCCGACAACCTTCCAGGGGGGCAATTTCAAGCGATACCAGGCCTATATAGGGAGTCAGCCACTCTTCCTAACCCAGCCTCAACCAAACACCTGATGGAAGCGCACCGTTTTGCAGCCCCTGCAGAATGCTGACAGCTCCGTCAGGGCCCTCAGCTTTCCCAGGAGCTAATTCTACCATGTTGGGGGTAAGACTGAAAAGGCCCTGGTTGAGGCCAGGCATACCTCCCGGGGACTGGGGACAACAAGCAGATTCTTACCTGCAGAGCAAAGAGTCCTACAAGGGTCATAAGAAGACAAGTGGTCCCTCAGATAAGTGGGGCCCAGGCCGCAGATGGCCTTAAAGGTAAGAACCAAAATCTTGAACCTGATCCGGAAGCTGGTCAGCAACTAATGCAGCTGCCTCAGCCTAGGCTGAACATGGGACCTCCAAGATGACCTTGTGAGGACCACAGCAACTGCATTTTGCACCAGCTGCAAAGGAAGGCCCACGTAGAGCGAGTTACAAAAGTCTAATCAGGAAGTGACCACTGCATGGATCACCATGGCCAGGTGGTCCGAGGACAGGTAGAGTACTAGTAGCCCAGCCTGGTGCAAAAGGAAAAATGCCACTGGGGCAACTTTCATGACCTGAGCTCTTTCCCCACTGCAACACTCGGTGTCCGGCTGCCAGCCATTACAAGGCCATTCTCTGATCCCTGTTCCGGCGAGGTGGTGAGCTAACAACTCGTGGTCGATAACGTCAAATGCTGCTGACAGATCTGAAAGCACAAGGATAGCCAACTCACCTCGATCCAGCTGGCACTGATAATCCATCATGGTGACCAGTACAATCTCTACCCCGTGGCAAGGAAAGAAGCCAGACTAGAGCATCAAGAGCCAACGTTTCTTCCTTGGGAGCCCTCTCCACCACCATTCCCAGAAATGCAAAATGTGAAACTAGGAGTAGCTTGCAGGGTCCTGCAGATCCAGTGATAGTTTTTTTCAGAAGGGGGCAAACCACTGCCTCCTTAAGCCCTTCAGGGAATTCTCGTGATGTCAGAGAGAGGTTTACAATGCCCCTCAAGGGTCCTTCTATCCGAAAGATTTGAGCAATCACAATGGACAAGGATCCAGGTGGCAAGTGGTTGCCCTCACTGTGAGCAAGTTTGGTATAGTGGTTAGGAGCACAGACTTCTAATCTGGCAAGCCAGGTTTGATTCTGCGCTCCCCCACATGCAGCCAGCTGGGTGACCTTGGGTTCACCGCAGCACTGATAAAACTGTTCTGACCGAGCAGTAATATCAGGGCTCTCTCAGCCTCACCCACCCCACAGGGTGTCTGTTGTGGGGAGAGAAATGGGAAGGTGACTGTAAGCCACTTTGAGCCTCCTTCGGGTAGAGAAAAGTGGCATATAAAACCTAACTCTTCTTCTTCTTCAACTTATCCACTTCAGTTAAAGAGAGCTGTCTGAAGCCATCAAACAACACCCCCGCGATGCCCACAGAGCTCCCAGTTCACATTCCATATGAAATGTAGCAAAATGGTCCTGGCAGAACAACTATCAGAATCCCCAGTTTTTCTGCCATGCTTGTATGTTGTTTTATCCTGGTGCTGGTTAAGGTGTTGACCGAGTCAGTCAAGCCAGGTTGTGCCAGTCAAGAGCTTACAGATGCGATTTCAGTAGCGAAAAATTCATGTTTTGCCACCAGGAGAGAGTATCCATCCGTCATCAACTCAAATGTGGAGTCTAACAGGGAGCAGTCCTCTCTCCTATTTTATTTAACATCTTCATGTGCCCTCTTGCTCAGCTGGTACGGAGGTTTGGGCTGCGTTGCCATCAATATGCAGATGACACCCAGCTCTTCATCCTGATGGATGATCGCCCTGATTCCCCCCCAGAAACCTTAGCCAGATGCCTAGAAGAAGTGACGAAATGGCTCAAGCAGAGTCGTCTGAAGCTCACAGGGGTCCTGTGGCTGGGTAAGTAGGGACCAAGCGAGGAAGCATGCATACCCAACCTGGACGGAGTTCGTCTAACAGTAGCCCACTCTGCCAGAAACCTGGGGGTAATCCTCGATGCCTCCTTTTCCAGGTCATATAATCATAGAATCATAGAGTTGGAAGGGGCCATACAGGCCATCTAGTCCAACCCCCTGCTCAATGCAGGTTCAGCCCAAAGCATCCTAAAGCATCCAAGAAAAGTGTGTATCCAACCTTTGTTTGAAGACTGCTAGTTTGAAGACTGCCAGGTCACAAGAGTAGTGTGGCTGGCCTTCTACCACCTATGCCAAGGCAAGCTACTAGCGCCCTACTTGGCACCAGAACACCTAGTGATCCATGCGACGGTCACCTCTAGACTGGACCTCTGCAACTCGCTCTATGCAGGTCTACCCTTACCCTTGACCTGGAAACTGCAATTGGTGCAAAATGCAGTGGCCAGGATTCTCACCAACCCACCGTGATCTCATATCCAGCCTATACTTCAACAACTCAACTGACTCCCAACTGAATTCTGGATCAGACTCAAGATCTTGGTTCTTACCTTCAAGGCCATACACAGTCTGGGCCCAGTGTACCTGAGAGACCGTCTCTCCACCTATACCCCCAAAACAGCATTATGCTCTGCCACTGCCAACTGGCTAGCGATCCCTGGCCCCAAACAAGCACATTGGTCCTCAATGAGGGTCAGAAATTTTTCCATCCTGGCCCCCACCTGGTGGGACGAGCTCCCTGAAGAGATCAGGGCCCTGCTCGAACTCACACAGTTCTGCAAGGCCTGCAAAAGGGAGCTCCTCCACCAGGCATTGCCTGAGACCGACCACAGGTCCCCCTTAGACATGGCCTGAACCAGTCTGACCTCTCTAGGGGTTTTAGCTAAGTTTCTGTTCTTGTTATATTGTTGTTGTTGGGATCACTGAAGTTGTGTTGTTTAGAACCACTGTTGGATTGTTATTGTTGTATTTGACTATGTTGTATGTTGATTCGTTCCATATGGAAGGGCGGTATAGAAATCAAATAAATAAATAGTAAATAAAAATAAATAAATCTCATACGCCTTCATAAGATGTTCTTGCCGCTTCGTCACAGGTTTTCTGCCATACTCACTATAGCTGTCTCACTTCCCTCTTCTGCCTGTGAAACTCCTGGGAATACTAAGGAGCCTGCTTGCGGCGAGGGCATTGAGGAGCGATCTCGTTGATAGCGGCTGTCACACGGGACTGCCAGTTCTCCACTAAATCCATCAATAAATCATCGGAGGGCCTTGGGTCCTGCAGAGCATTCAGGAATCCCCCCTCTCCTCTCCCCTCCCCTCTCCCCTCCCCCTCCATTTAATACATCCACATGTAGCCCAGCAAGAAATTTAAGCCTCTCTTTAAGGAGTTTCCAATTAAGATGCCCTTCTATAGTTGCAACCACCAGAAGTTTATCCTGAAGCGTATTTTAAAACCTCAGAAATATGCTGGTGTAAAGGGTCGCTATAAGAACTGAGACAATGTTTTTGTGGGAGTGGTGAAATTGATACAAGACAGCATATATTGTTCCACTGCCCTGCTTAAGTAGACATTCGTAGCAACTTGATTGAACCACTCCTTAAAAAGTTGCCAGATGTAGATCGAGCAAACAGTGATGAGTCCCCCCCAGGTGACAACTCAGCTGGCTAAGTTTTGTGCCACCGCCATAAAAATCTGATGCTGTAAAGTAGCATAATTTTAAGTTCTATTTTATGATCTGTTTTAAATTGTATTATATTAAATGACCATATTCTTCTGGTCTTTTATGTATTGCCTCCATATAACTTGGTCTGAACGACTGTAATAAAGTTTGATTGATTGATGCTGCTGTGCTTTTACTGCACTCTATGGACACATCCATTGTGACTTCCTTGCTGTCCCTGATCAAGAGTACCACAATGAATGAGTTTAATCCTAAAGAGTGTCATTTTGACCAGAGCACTTAGAAGCATGTGACTGACCTAAGTACTGAGCTGTAAACCCTGACTCCTCTCCTGTGTTCAGTGTGTCCAGCAAGCCACAAATACAAAGGTATTTGGACAGCAGCAACAATTGGACATCCCGAGGAGACAATTTCTGATCCCCAGTGCCATGCACTTTTAAGTAGGTAGCCATGTTGGTCTGAAGACACAGAACAAATTTTGGGTACAGAGGCACTTTTAACACCCACAAAGTGTAATTCATGGTCATACTTCAAAATATCCTACCTTAAATAAAATTTTGTGGGTCTTCAAGTTGCCACTGGACTCAAAATTTGTTCTGCCATGCAGCTGTATGCAGAAAAATAATCTGCTTTTTATTAATTGCTTACTCCTCTTTATTAATTGCTTTGCCACTGACATTCATACAGAACTTTCTCTAAAATATTATGGTGTGAGGGGAGAATGGAAGATTTTTCTAGAATCTTTCCTCCTCCATGCATCACAACTCTTTTGCAATCCCTGCAGGGCAGTGGTTCTCAACCTTCCTAATGCTTTAATACAGTTCCTCATGTTGTGGTGACCCCAACCATAAAATTATGCAAGGGTTCTTTCACAGAAATCAAGCCGAAACTGACTAATGGCATGAAGATCCATTGTTCATGATTGTATTTCCCCCCCCCCCCCCCGGAGTTTCTCAGTTCAATTCTGTCCTTCCATGCTGATCTCGCTCTTTTTCGCTGCTCCAGACAAACGAACGCTCTATCTCAATCTACCCTGCAAGGCTGTTGTGTGGATGGCACACACCCCTGGCCAAGCTGCTTGTCCTTCCGCGACACCTGTGAAAGGGTCATTAGACCCCTAAAGGAGTCCCGACCCCCAGGTTGAGAACCACTGCTGTAGGGGGAGAAGTTTCTCCTGAACTCCCCAGTCAAGTCTCGAAGCAGTGCTGTCAGGAGAAAACTCTTTCCCCCAAAAGAAACTTAAGGTTTCCCATAGTCAGAAATAACTTCTTTTCCTTTAAAAACAGAATCTAGGGATAGTGAGGGGATTCCATAATCTAAATTATTCATTCATTCATTCATTCATTCATTCATTCATTCATTCATTCATTCATTCATTCATTCTGAACCCACCCCATCTCAGTATCCCTAGGAGGCAAGACCTCTTTTGGGGGAAGGCTCTCTGAACCTGCAGGGAGTCTAGGGTCTGGGGTTTTGGCCTTTTTACTAGCCACTTTGGAAGACCTCCTGAGAAAACAAGTAGGTCTGCATGTTGTTGACTGCTGGATCTTCTTCCTCTGAGAGCTGTCCTTCCTCGACCAAGGAGGCAACAGAGCATCCTGAATCCACATGTTCCCTCTCCATGAGTGGGTTAGTTTCTCTGCATGGTCTACTTTTAGTTTCTAGTCTCCTTCTCTTAACTCTGGGGGTGGAGTCCCCTGCTTTGCCACTGACATTCATACAGAATGTCCAGTCCCCTGCTACCAGGAGCGCTACTAGAGAGGGGAAGATGATCAGGCTTAACAGATCTGGAGGAGACCCTGGCAGCTTGGTATAGTGGTTAGGAGTGTGGACTTCTAATCTGGCAAGCCGGGTTTGATTCCCCACTCCCCCACGTGCAACCAGCCGGATGACCTTGGGCTCGTCACAGTAGGGGGCGGGCTATGCCATGTGGGTGGATGTTAGCCTTCAATAAGGAGACCGCTCAGCTGGTGGGGGGCAGAGGGAGGCCCCAGGCTGCCTCCGAGCTGCACACTCAAACACATACATTACCCAGCTGGGTGCTGGACTCTCTTGAGGAAGGCTGGTGGGAGGAGGTGAGAGTTGGCCTGGCCACTGCAAGTGAGCCCCACTACCATGGGGTGGCAATGGGGGCCCTGGGGCAGCTGGGCAGGTGCGAGGTAGCTTGATTTTTGTGGAGAGGCAAGAGGGGCCTCGGGTGGCTGTGAGGGCTGCCTTACACACCGCCTGCCTTCCTGGGGACCCAGTCTGCCTCCTAGCCATGCGCTCTGCCACCAGCCAGCTGACGGCCAGGGGCTGGGGGGGGGGGGGAGGCAAGACTCTACCATGCAACTGTGACCCAGTCTGTCTACTGTTGACAAGCCTTTTCGGGGCAGCAGAGGGTCGTACTGAGGGTCGTACTAGAGGAGTTAATGTAATAAAATTACCAGAGTTATTGTATAAACGAGGGGCAAAGCCCATTGAATCCAAGAATACAATGGGCACTAGAGCTTGGCAGTGGGAAGAGGAAGGGGAGGAGTTGTCCAGTCTGTAAGGGCATGGGGTTGAATGTGTGTGCTGTGTGGGAGGTTGTGGTGGTGTGGTGGCAAATGAGGCCATGGGTGTGGAGATATGGGTGTCAAGAACCTGTGGTTTGGAATGTTCGTTGAGTGTGGGAGAGGACTGACCTTTGGGAATTGTGACATAGTGGTTACAGATGAGCTTTCCAGAGCCATGTCCTCAGATATGTGAAGGGAAAATCAGACTGGAGACTGTTCTTACATGGCAACCAATTCCTCCCAGTTCTGCATCATTTCCCTTCTTGTGTGAATTAGGCCACAGACACCTAAATGCCCCTCTGCCCTAATACACATGGGGTAGTCACAGTACACAGGTGTCCACCCTGTTCCTTCTTCTCCATTTTTTCACTGTTGATAAAATGTTATGTGCCCACATGCTTCCTTCATGGTTAGAAGAAGAACGGTTTTTTGTACCCTGTTTATTATTATTATTATTATTATTATTATTATTATTATTATTATTATTATTATTATTATTATTATTATTATTATTATTGCTGTTGTTGTTGTTGTTGTTGTTGTTAATTAGATTTATTTCCCGCCACTCCCCGTAGGCTCGTGGTGGGTTACAATAGTCTTATCCCCATTAAAATACCCATTAAAACAGTGGTCCCCAACCTGCGGGCCGCAGCCCGGTGCCGGGCCGTGAAGGCCATGGCGCCGGGCCGCAGCTCCCTCTCCCCGCCCCCCCCGCAGTAAAAAACTTCCCAGGCCGCAAGCTTGCGGCCCGGGAAGCTTCTTACTGCGGGAGGGCGGGGAGAGGGAGCTTGATACCGCCCCGATGCCCTGCCGGTCCCCAACCTCAGAAAGGTTGGGGACCACTGCATTAAAAGACTTTAAAAACAATCCCAACATGGCGGAAGCTCTCATTATTCCTACCCCCTGCTATCAGAGCGGCAGGGAGGGTGGGGAGGAGATCTAACTTACTAGGTCCAGGGGGGGGGATGCTGGAACTCATTCGCTGACACTGGCCTCAACCAAAAACCTGGTCTTGCAGGCCCTGCGAAAAGCTGGTAAATCCCATAGGGCCCGTAGCTCACACGGGAGCTCATTCCACCAGGTAGGGGCCAGGACTGAAAAGGCCCTAGCCCTGGTCAAGGCCAGGCGCGCCTCTCTAGGGCCAGGAACGATCAGGAGATTCTCCCCCGCAGAGCGTAGAGCCCTGTGGAGGATATAGGGCGGTAGGCGGTCCCTCAGGTATGTGGGTCCCAACCTTATAGCCTTAAAGGTCAAAACCAGAATCTTGAACCTGATCCGGGCAGCAATTGGCAACCAATGCATCTGCCTCAGCACAGGCTGGATGGTAGACTAGCCAGATGGCCAAGCTCTCAACAGCGCCCCATCCAATACCCACACACTTCACACACCCCGATTTACGGCCCCGGGAGACCTCTGTAGGCGAAAGCCTCCCAGACCAGGATTGCCACCCTCCCTCCCCTCTTGTGAGTCTGAGATTGGTGGAGGACCGAGTAGCCTGGGGGGGGGGGCAGATCTCTCAAGGCCACCAACTCTCCCTCCTTCACCCAGATAATAAACTCAGAGACATGATGAGTGTCATACTATGGACGAGAATGCTGGAAGGGAAGGGACATGTGAAGGGTGGGCGCTACTCAAACAAGAGCTATTGCATGCTCAATCAATGACTATCCCAGAAAGACGAAAACACTGCAGGAGCTCTAAGAAGAGCTCTATTTGGATGAACAGAGAACTTCAAGAGGAACTAAGAAAGAAAAGGAAAATGTTCAGGAAATGGAGGGAAGGACAGAGCTCTAAAGAAGAGTACCTACAGGTTACTAGGCACTGTAGATCAATCATCAGAAAGGCCAAAGCTGAGAGTGAGCTAAGATTGGCCAGGGAAGCCCATTGTAACAAGAAAAGATTTTTCAGTTATGTGAGGATCAAACGTAAAGTAAAGGAGGCAATAGGCCCACTGTTGGGTGCGGATGGACAAACTCTAACGGAAGATGCAGAGAAAGCAGAAAGGCTTAGTGCCTATTTTACATCTGTTTTTTTCCCACAGGTCAAAGTGTTTAGGCACATCTAGAGATGGCCATAGCCAAAGGATAGTGTCTGAGTGGCAGGTTAACATGGATAGAGAGGTTGTTGAGAGGCATTTAGCTGCACAGGATAAGTTCAAATCCCCTGTTCCAGATGAAATGCACCCGAGAGTACTCAAAGAACTTTCCAGAGAACTTGCACAGCCCTTGTCCATCATCTTGGGAACCTCTTTAAGGACCGGAGATGTCCCAGAGGACTGGAAGAGAGCAAACGTTATTCCGATCTTCAAAAAAGGGAGGAAGGATGACCAGGGAAACTACAGACCAGTGCGTCTGACCTCTGTTGTGGGGAAGATAATGGAGCAGATATTAAAGGGAGCGATCTGCAAACATCTGGAGGACAATTTGGTGATCCAAGGAAGTCAGCATGGATTTGTCTCCAACAGGTCCTGCCAGACCAACCTGGTTTCCTTTTTTGACCAAGTAACAGTTTTGCTGGACCAGGGAAATTTGGTTGATGTCATTTACTTGGATTTTAGTAAAGCTTTTGACAAGGTTCCCCATAATGTTCTGATGGATAAGTTGAAGGACTGCAATCTGGATTTTCAGATAGTTAGGTGGATAGGGAATTGGTTAGAGAACCGCACTCAAAGAGTTGTTGTCAATGGTGTTTCATCAGACTGGAGAGAGGTGAGTAGCGGGGTACTTCAGGGCTCGAGGCTCAGCCCAGTACTTTTTAACATATTTATTAATGATCTAGATTAGGGGGTGGAGGGACTACTCATCAAGTGTGCAGATGACACCAAATTGGGAGGACTGGCAAATACTCCGGAAGATAGAGACAGAGTTCAACAAGAACTGAACACAATGGAAAAATGGGCAAATGAGAACATGATGCAATTTAATAAAGATAAGTGTAAAGTTTTGCATCTGGGTCAGAAAAATGAAAAGCATGCCTACTGGATGGGGGATACGCTTCTAGGTAACACTGTGTGTGAACGAGACCTTGGGGTACTTGTGGATTGTAAACTAAACATGAGCAGGCAGTGTGATGCAGTGGTAAAAAAGGCAAATGCCATTTTGGGCTGTATCAACAGGGGCATCACATCAAAATTACAAGATGTCATAGTCCCATTTTATACGGCACTGGTCAGACCTGGAGTACTGTGTGCAGTTCTGGAGGCCTCACTTCAAGAAGGACATAGATAAAATTGAAAGGGTACAGAGGAGAGTGACGAAGATGATCTGGGGCCAAGGGACCAAGCCCTATGAAGATAGGTTGAGGGACTTGGGAATGTTCAGCCTGGAGAAAAGGAGGTTGAGGGGACATGATAGCCCTCTTTAAGTATTTGAAAGATTGTCACTTGGAGAAGGGCAGGGTGCTGTTTCTGTTGGTTGCAGAGGAGAGGACACGCAGTAATGGGTTTAAACTTCAAGTACAACGATATAGGCTAGATATCGGGAAAAAAATTTCACAGTCAGAGTAGTTCAGCAGTGGAATAGGCTGCCTATTCACCAGCGATCCCAACCCTTCTCTTGTCCAACCTCGTCCCCCAGCCATAGCTGACCCATGATCATTGGAATCCTGGTCCCTGTTTGAGCCCCCCCAGAGAACAACTCCCCATCCATAGCTCCACTCTCCGCTCCCCAAGAGAGGATCCTACTCTACTCCTAACCCTAACCTTAGTTAGTTTCTCCTTCCCTAGCTGCACTCCATCCACCCTAACCCACCCGGGCCACTCTAATCTAGTCCCTCCAAACACCCCCTCCCCTCACCCACCTACCCTAGCAACTAGTGAGGTGGGTTTAGCCACCCAGCGAGATCCCGCCTGAACCAGGGGTTCTCTCTGCCCGGTGGGTCAACCTCCCCAACTCAGCTGAGCCTAATTCTATCCCTCATCCTCTCCCGGTGATGACCCCTCAATCAGCCCCCCCTGCCCAGAACAGAACTGTTGCCAGAAGGTCAGTCAGAAACAATACAACAGAGTTATAAAAAAGGAGTAAAAAAGGAGACAGGTTCAGTGCTATTCCGACCACGGCCACCAGATGGAGGTTAAGAGGCAAGGAGCCAGGATTAATTCTGGACAATATTCCGGTTGCCTGTAGGTGGCAGTCAAGAAACCTGGTCTCAGCTCCCTCAGTCTCGTTCCAGCTCTTAAAGGAGAAGCAGCAAGGCTTCTCTGTCCTCCAGGCTATAATTCCACTGGTGAGGACTCCTCAGTTGCCCTGCAGGCACGAGTGGGTCAGGATGCCACCTCGGACCTCCCTCCCCTCGCCTTTTGGAACATCCTGCGGGCTTCCTGGTTGTCTCCCGGCTCCCACAACCAGCTCCGGGACTCCAGCCGCTCTCAAGCCACTCTCCTCCGCCGCCGCGTCCACGCAGGGAGGCCAGGTCTGCTCTGAGGCCAGGTAGGGAGCAGGTCTTTTCACCAGTGGGCTTGTGGTTTCCTCACGTCGTTTTTTCTGCCCGTTCAGCCACAATGTTGTCGGGGGGCACGCTGGGGGACCCTCAGAATTGGTGGAGAGTTTGTGATCCGCAAGTGGGGGAGGAGCGAAGGTCTTCCACGGGGACCTCTACCCCAACGACCCCCGTCCCGGTTTGGCCCAACTTGCCCTGCGGCTCACGCCTGTCCCCTTCTCCCAGCCAAGGTGTTTTCCGCTGGGGAGGCCTCCGACGCGAGCCCGGTGTGGAATTAGGCAAGCTAGGCCGCTGTGATTGTCCCTCTCACTGCTGTTTTTGCCGGTGCTCTGCACTCTATGCCCAGTCCGTTTTCACGGAAAAGAGGTGGGGGGAAGCATAAACTAGTCCCCGACCCCCAGCAATTGCATGGGGGAGAGTGCCTTGCTGTTTTTTGGCACTTATAATCCTAGCCCCGGGCGGAGCCTTAAGCCCCGGCGTCCGGCGCGGCTGCCATATTTTGCATTCTACTACCCAAAGAAGTCGCAAAGCGGTTTACAAACACCTTTTCCCTTCATCTCCCCATAATAGTCAACCTGTGAGGGATGTGGGGCTGTGAGAGGTCTCAGAGAACTGGGAATGGGACGCAGTGACCCAGCAGGCCTCAGGTGTCTCAAAGCATTTTCCAATCGTCTTCCCTTCCTCTCCCCATAGCAGACTCCCTATGAGGGAGGTGGGGTAGAGAGCCTCACATGGAAGCTGGCAACCCTAAGAGGAAGACTCTGTGCACAGCAGTCTTGCCCTTAGTAAGGGTTTTTATACTGTTTTTTTAATTTGCCAGGCCAAGGTTGAAACAAGTTATTTCAATTCCCATGTCTCTCCAGCCATTTACTTGTTCACTATTTACAGTTTCAGACTGTAAATATTTATTTAGATCTTCCTGCACTTTCCGGACTCACAGGACTGATGCTGGTCTGCCTGTCTGCACCTCAGAATGCAAATAGTTCCTGGTAAGGGCTGGCCATAGCCCATAGCCCAGGAGGGACAGTTTGTGGCTGGCTCTTGCTAAGAGAAAAAGTCCCACAGGTGGCGCAGAGCCCCCACCGATGCTTCCTGAAAATATCCGCCATGGCCTTCAGAGGCTTCAGCGAGTCTTTTCAGGGCGGCAGAGGGAGATGCAGAGTCCCCACCGGCACTTCCTCCCTCCCAAAAATGCCTGGGGAGGCCTCCCCAGGCCTCAGCTGGCCTTCCCAGGGCAGGGACAGGGGCCCCTAGTGCTTGCTGTATTTTGTGATACAATGGCCATTTGGGCTAGTTTTAAAATGTTATTCAAAGACCACCACTCTCAGCATTGCCCACCTCTCATTCAAACTGCATTATGTGCTATGCGGGGAAAGGTTGAAGTAGATTATAGATTTTTTACCACCTAGCAATCCCTAATCATACTGACAGTGCCTCTTCAGGGCCTCAAGCAGAGGTCCTTCACATTACCTACTGCCTGGTCTTTTTAACTAGAGATGCCAGGGATTGAACCTGGGACCTTTTGCATGCCGAACAGACACTCTACCACTGAGCCATAGCCACTTCCCATATGCAAATATCTCCCAGTCACTCACCTAACACAACAATATGTCATACAGCAGGTGACAAATTTAACTATCCATACATGAATTCAGCTTTACAACAGATGGGCAAGAACAGAGGGACTGGTCATGCTTGTAACTCAGACATTTATTATTATTATTATTTATATGATTTTTATACCATCACTCCCATAACTGGCTTGCAGCAGTTAACAAAATAGGAACATCCATACAATTTACAATCCCTAAAGGTAAAGGTAAAGGTATCCCCTGTGCAAGCACCGAGTCATGTCTGACCCTTGGGGTGACGCCCTCTAGCGTTTTCATGGCAGACTCAATACGGGGTGGTTTGCCAGTGCCTTCCCCAGTCATTACCGTTCACCCCCCAGCAAGCTGGGTACTCATTTTACCGACCTCGGAAGGATGGAAGGCTGAGTCAACCTTGAGCCGGCTGCTGGGATTGAACTCCCAGCCTCATGGGCAAAGCTTTCAGACGGCTGCCTTACCACTTTGCGCTACAAGAGGCTCTTTTACAATCCCTATAAAAAAATTAAAACAGTTTGCAACATATGGCAAATGGTGGCAACCTAATATAACCACCACTCCCCTATTCCGGGCATCGGTCATGCAGAGGAAATAGTAACTGAAAGAATCACAGAATCATAGAATCATAGAGTTGGAAGGGGTCATTCAAGCCATCTAGTCCAACCCGCTGCTCAACACAGGATCAGCTCAAAGCATCCTAAAGCATCCAAGAAAAGACCTTTTGTCCAACCTTTGCTTGAAGACTGCCAGTGATGGGGAGCTCACCACCTCCTTAGGCAGCCTATTCCACTGCTGAACTACTCTGACTGTGAACATTTTTTTTCCTGCTATCTAGCCTATATCGTTGCACTTGTAGTTTAAACCCATTACTGTGCGTCCTTTCCTCTGCAGCCAATGGGAACAGCATCCTGCCCTCCTCCAAATGACAACCTTTCAAATACTTAAAGAGGGCTATCATGTTCCCTCTCAACTTCCTTTTCTCCAGGCTGAACATTCCCAAGTACCTCAACCTATCTTCATAGGGCTTGGTCCCTTGGCCCCAGATCATCCTCGTCGCTCTCCTCTGTACCCTTTTAATTTTATCTACGTCCTTCTTGAAGTGAGGCCTCCAGAACTGCACACACAGTACTCCAAGTGTGGTCTGACCAGTGCCGTATACAATGGGACTATGACATCTAGTGATTTTGATGTGATGCCTCTGTTGATACAGCCCAAAATGGCATTTGCCTTTTTTACCACTGCATCACACTGCCTGCTCATGTTCAGCTTACAATCCACAAGTACCCCAAGGTCTCGTTCACACACAGTGTTACCTAGAAGTGTATCCCCCATCCAGTAGGCATACTTTTCATTTTTCTGACCCAGATGCAGAACTTTACACTTATCTTTATTAAATTGCATCTTGTTCTCATTTGCCCATTTTTCCATTGTGTTCAGATCTCGTTGAACCCTGTCTCTATCTTCCAGAGTATTTGCCAGTCCTCCCAATTTGGTGTCATCTGCAAACATGATGAGTAGTCCTTCCACCCCCTCATCTAGATCATTAATAAATATGTTAAAAAGTACCGGACCGAGCACCGAGCCCTGAGGTACCCCGCTACTCACCTCCCTCCTGTCTGATATATGTATACATATAAATACATACATACAAGTGTATCCGGTCCAGGGGATTTGAACTCATCCAGTGCAGCTAAATGCCTCTCAACAATCTCTCTGTCCATGTCAACCTGCCACCCAGACACTATATCTTGGCTACTGCCATCTCTAGATATGCCTAAACCCTTTGATCTGTGGGAAAAAACAGATGTAAAATAGGCGCTGAGCCTTTCTGCTTTCTCTGCATCCTCCGTTTCTCTGCATCATCCGCACCCAACAGTGGGCCTATTGCCTCCTTTACTTTACGTTTGCTCCTCACATAACTGAAAAATCTTTTCTTGTTACAATGGGCTTCCCTGGCCAATCTTAGCTCACTCTCAGCTTTGGCCTTTCTGATGATTGATCTACAGTGCCTAGTAACCTGTAGGTACTCTTTTTTAGAGCTCTGTCCTTCCCTCCATTTCCTGAACATCTCCCTTTTCTTTCTTAGTTCCTCTTGAAGTTCTCTGTTCATCCAAGCATAACATAAGACGGAATAAACATAAAATGGAATAAACCCGGTTAGAGGATGAAATTAGGCCTCTCAACAGTCTAGCACTGCAGTGCAATAGGGCCTTGGGGGGGGGGATCAAAAACCCTGGGGCTCCCACCTGGCCTCGGCCAAACGTCTGGAGGAAGAGCTCCATTTTACAGGCCCTGTGGAAGAGAGTCCTGACAGGGCCCACAGGGTCTGGGAGATCATTCTACCAGGTAGGCGCCAGGATCGAAAAGGCCCTGGCCCTGGTTGAGGTTAGGTGGGCCTCCCGAGGCCCCGGGACCTTCAGCAGATTCATACCCACAGAGCGAAGTACTCTGCAGGAGGCATAGGGAGGCAGGCGGTCCCAAAGGTAGGCAGGACCCCAAGATGCACAAAAGCTTCAACCCAACATTATTTGACAATAAACCTCAGCAATCTGAATGTCACTCAAAGGGTCACAAGGACATGGGGGACAAGGAAGACGAATGAACTACCTGGAACTTACCGGACACATGGTGATGCTTTGCTCCCATTGGCTCATGCTGAGGCTTTCTTCTAGCGGTGTACATTTCTTCAATACCTGATCCCAGCCACAGTAAGGATCCTGGGATCCAACACAAGTGCTGAAAATCCAAACCCAAAACATCAGGCTAGAGTAAGATAATCTACACATTTGTGCTTAGAGAAATGCTAACATTTCTTAACTAGTCAAGAGGCAGAAGCTTCCCCTTTCTTCAAACCTCCTCCTTCACTACCTCATCCCTCAGGAGAAGCAAAGGCCTGCTGTTGCAACAGTGGCCCTCCCTCCCTGTCTCCCCAAAGTGAATGCAGCCTCTGGGTGCTGAGTCAGTGGCAGAAAGCTGTTTTCCTTCCCCAATCCTGAAGCTGAATGTGGAAATACAGTTGCCAGATCCAGAGACTCAGAAGGCAGAATCTGACAGTTCAGAGATGGCACTTGTAGCCACATGGCATGTTTTGATTTGAGAAAGAAGGAGAGCTCACTTTTTAATGTGTTTTCAGTACATGTTTCTTATGCCTATCCTTGCTTTGGGGGTTTCAGAAAGCAGGGGGAACCCCCTCCAAAACGGCCACTTTTGAGTGATCCACTCTTCCCCCAGGACCTCTTACAGACTAGACGACTGCTCCCCTTACTCTTCCCACTGCCAAGCTCTAGTGCCCGTTGTATTTCTTGATACAATGGGCTTTGTCTTTAGTAGTAAGATCATTGTAGATTCTGGGTAAAATCCAGGCAGCTCTTCAATTGCTGACACTGTCAATGCTGACACTGTCAAGGTTAGAACAGGTGAAGTCCTTCAAATACCTGGGTGTTACCTTTCAGGCTTCAGGATCAAGGCACGAACACTGTAGACAGCTTGCGAACATAGGGGAGAGAAGTGCCCTCAATATACTCAAATTCCATCGCTCCAATGGAGCCTATTTTGTTCCAGCAGCACTCAAACTCTTCCAAGCTAAGACAATTGCTCAAATGGCGTACGGGACCTTTTTAGGGCCACCAACCTCTTGCTTTGCCCCACTTGAGCGGGTTCAAACAAAATTTCTTAGAGCGTTACTTCAGGTTCCAAACTGTGTTTCAAACTCATGGATATGCCTAGAGACAGGGTTTCCAAAATTCAAAGCGAAAGCAGTAACTTCATCCATCTCCCTATGGTTAAAGGCACACTGGGCCACAGCTGGTTTACTTCCTTCAATCCTCTGTGACAATTTTAAAACCCAGTGGCTGTTGGCCACCGAGAGGGAAATTATAAAATTAGGCTTTTCCCCGCTTTCACTACTTGGGTTGGGGTACGATCAGGCGAAAATTGTAGTGAAACAAAGGATTGAGGAGACAGAGCGTCAAACTGACCTTTCTCGCTCCCCTAGGTATGGTGCACCACCGTGTTCCAGATATATTCAAGCCTCTGCAGACTATCTCTCCTATTTGGAAACAAAATACTATAGGAGAGCATTCACTCTAGCTAGATGCTCTGCATTACCTTCTGCCATGCTGGTGGGTCGCTTCAAGAAAACCCCATTAGCTGAAAGACTCTGCCCCTGTAATTCCGGGGAGACAGAATCAATCGAACACGTCCTCTTAAGGTGCCCTACTTTTAGCTCTGCGAGAAATAAATTCATCCTTCCATTACTCAGGAATTCCTCCACCAGCTCAAACAAAGAAAAAGTAAAATTCCTCCTGTGGAATAGTAGGGGCCATATTATTAAGCAGGTTGCCAAATTTTGTGCGCATGTGCTGAGCACAAGGGAAAGACAACTTAAGCTTAAGTGAAGATTTTTAGAGGTATTTTACCATGCATTTTTTTATAATGTTCACATCAATTATACAATTTTATATATTTTAAATTTTGTACTGGCTCCCTGATTTTGCAATTTATTACTGTGAAATGTTTTTTCTCGTTATTGTTTTATCTGGCCACAGTGCTGTATCAAATAAATTTGATTTGATTTGATTTGACACTGTCAATGCGGAGTCCACTTGAGAAACTCCCACAAAAGGCTACTCTGATGATTATGGAAACTGCAGGGATGAAAGGTATGTGTTAGGGGGACCCTGGGAAGGAGGGGCATTGCACAAGCCAGAGAGAAAAAGCAGACTGGGTCCAACCCTTTGCTTTCTATTCCAAGAAATCTTTGATTGGGGCCCTTCTTGCAAAGCACGCCAACCAGGCACCTGCGTGTTTTGTAAAACTGGCATCTCTTCAGCGGGATCTTCACAACACTTTGCTGAAGGCCCACGTAGAGAGCACTCCGACTGTGTAAAATCTGCAGACTCTGGATGGGCTCCCATTGCTTCTTAGGGAAAATCTCAATCTCCTCCAACAAGCAGCTGCCTGCAGTCTGATTAACCGGGGCCAGAATCTTCTTGATAGTGCCGTACTCTGTAAGACAAGAAGGAAGGCTGTAAAAATCTGATAAGCAAAACTTGCTAGACAAATCCTCTTTTACTCACATTCAGCATTTAAGCAAAATTATTTATTCACTTTGCCTTAGAAGGTCAAAGGAGCCACACAAGGACCCATTATGGACGGCAGCAGCCATGCCAGGCTGACCAATACAGACAAGTGGGATGGTTTGTAGTGAATATAATACAAGAGAAAAAACCTATCCCAAGGCTACTATAGATGTAGTAAAATTATACAGAATAAAAGAAATAAAAGGTTATTTGTTCTTGTTTATTCTTGTATAGGATCCAACCAGAACGTTATTTAGATACGTCCCGTTTTCAAATAATAATCTTCCTCAATGGTTGTCCTAAACATAAATACTCAAAATTAATATCTTACAAAATTGAAAGTAATAATACATATTCAGGTAAACCCATACTCTACCTCACTTTTGAATGTGAATATTATGAATGTCCAAATTGTGAAATTCAACCTAAAATGGATATGATTCTAAAGTCATTAAATATTAAATTTTGAATTTCAAAATGTATATAAATGCTCCCTAATTCAATACCGTACTTACCTCTATTGAATAATATATATATTGGCCTCAAATTCCAAACTGTTATGTTCCAAAACAATATCCAGTAAGTCAAGTAAAAAATGTGTACATGGGGTGTGAAGTGAGCGGCTCTCTAATGCAATCTGGGCCACTAATCTTCAGGTGGTATGTTTGTATAAAGTGCTGTAACATCCATAGTTAATAGTGCCACACCCTTTGGAACTATCAAATTATTATCTATTAATGTCTGAAATGTGTAGTATCTTTTATTAAAATGTCCACTCTAGCTAAACATTTCTAAATATGAAAATCCAAAAACTACCAATGGGAGGGCAATTAGGTTTATGTATTTTTGGAAGCATATAAAACTGTGGTGTCCTAGGGAATCTATTTTCTAAATAGTTAGCTTCATTCTTATTTATGTAACCCAATCCCAATCCCAATCCTTTATGCACCACAATCCTTATCGTCCTCATGGTTTTTAGTATGTAACTACGAACTATTATTTTGTAATACATAGTAACATTAAGTTATCTCAAAGCTTCTTATCTATAATCCTTCATATTCCAAATAACAATCCCACCCCCTTTATCTGCTGGTTTAACTATAATTTCTGGATCCATTTGTAGCTCCTCTTTTAAATAGGCGAATTGTTCTTGAGTCAAATTAAAGGGCACCATATTTCTTTTACTCTTTAACTTCTCCAAATCCTTCAATACAACTCTTTCAAAGGTAGTAATTTCTGGAACATCAGTACGAGGTATAAACGTAGATTTAGTTCTAAATGAAGAGAATTGATTACTGTTAGGGAATTGAGAAAAGTAATTTTTTAATCAGAGAAGCCTGGTTAATTTAAACAAATCCACTCTGGTACGAAAGGCATTATATTTAGCAACTGGTAAAAACATTAATCCTTTATTCAAAACATCATTCTGCACTGGAGTCAACACCTTATTGGATAAATTAAACACTATCTTTTGCAGTTCCTGAACTGACCTCTTTGAAAATCCGGTTGATACCAATCAGGTTGCCTTGGGTGTCTTTGAGGTCTCATTGCACTCTTAGGTAATTGTGTCTCATGGTTTATCGAGTCTGTCTCCGAAGTAGAGAATGTTTAAGGGTCCTAGGTTACATTTTTGGTTTTAACTCTAGGGTGTTTTTGAGATAACCATGGGTACACATTATTAGTAGCATAATACCGTTGATCCCTATTAAACTTATGGTTTTTACATTCTTTTAAGCTGTCCGTAAAATTTTTAAAATTAACTTCCAGCTCAGCTGGATAAACACTGGTACCTTCCTAAAGATCTACCAGGTTGCAAAAAAGGACTATTATTAGGATGGAGAAGGAATAAGAATCTGGGGGAGCTGATTTCGAAAAAGAGACCTTTAGAGGCACTGGGAGAAGGAGAACATTATCTCAGGAGCTGATTGCTACCTCCACCCTCTGCTGAGCAGGCCTTTGTGCAATAAAAGGCTCTTGCTTGCCAGAGGCAATACTTTGTTGTTTTAGGCTCTTTAATGCTCCAGCATTAGGCTCTTCTCCAGGGGGTCCTTCCTTCTCATGAAGTGGCCAAAGTATTTGAGTTTCATCTTCAGGATCTGGCCTTCTAAAGAGCAGTCCGGGCTCATCTCTTCTAGGACTGACTGGTTTGTTCACCTTGCAGTCCTAGGGACTCGCAAGAGTCTTTTTCAGCACCAGAGTTCAAAAGCCTCAATTCTTTGACACTTGGACTTCCTTATGGTCCAGCTTTCACAGCCATACATTGCAACTGGGAATACCATAGCTTTGACTAAACACACTTTTGTTGGCAGGGTGATATCTCTGCTTTTTAGGATGCTGTCTAGATTTGCCATAGCTTTCCTCCCCAGGAGCAAGTGTCTGCAGTGATTTTGGAGCCCAGGAAAATAAAATCTGTCACTATTTCTTCCCCATCTATTTGCCAGGAATTGAGAGGGCCGAATGCCATGATCTTCGTTTTCTTGATGTTGAGTTTCAAGCCAGCTTTTGCACTCTCCTCCTTCACCCGCATCAACAGGCTCTTTAGTTCTTCTTCACTTTCTGCCATTAGAGTGGTATCATCTGCATATCTGAGGTTGCTGATATTTCTTCCTGCAATCTTGATCCCAATTTGTGACTCCTCTAACCCTGCCTTTCTCATGATGTGCTCTGCATACAAGTTAAATAGGCAAGGCGACAGTATACAGCCTTGCCGAACTCCTTTCTCAATTCTGAACCAATCAGTGATTCCATGCTCGGTCCTCACTGTTGCTTCTTGACCTCCATATAGGTTTCTCAATAGACAAATAAGATGCTTTGGTATTCCCATCTCTTTAAGACCTTGCCACAATTTGTTGTGCTCCACACAATCAGTGTAGCTGAAGCTGAAGCAGAAGTAGATGTTCTTCTGGAACTCCCTAGCTTTCTCCATGATCTAGCGTATGTTGGCAATTTGATCTCTAGTTCCTCTGCCTCTTTGAAATCCTGCCTGTACTTCTGGAAGTTCTTGGTCCACATATTGCTGGAGCCTAGCTTGTAGGATTTTGAGCGTAACTTTGGTAGCATGAGAAATGAGTGCAATACTAACAAAACCCAAAGGATTCTTGGGGTCTGAATTAAACCAGAATACTGTGTAAGGAGCCAAGATCAAGAGCTCTTGGCTGTTGGCTTTTCGGCTGAGGATCAAGCCGAAAGTTTCAGTGAAATGTAGGACTGTTTGTGGAGCAGTTCAGATGAATCAAAGTGGCATGAAGACTGAAGAAGGTTGCGTAATGACATGTACCATCTGCGGAATGTTTGTCTTTTTACCTCAGGGGGACAATTATTACAAATGCAGCAAGTACAAATTCGTGGCTCTGCTGGAGGAGAAGATCTGGGGATTAGAGAAATCATAGAATCATAGAGTTGGAAGGGGCCATACAGGCCATCTAGTCCAACCCCGTGCTCAACGCAGGATCAGCCCTAAGCATCCTAAAGCATCCAAGAAAACTGTGTATCCAACCTTTGCTTGAAGACTGCCAGTGAGGGGGAGCTCACAACCTCCTTAGGCAGCCTATTCCACTGCTGAACTACTCTGACTGTGAATTTTTTCCCCCTGATATCTAACCTATATCGTTGTACTTGAAGTTTAAACCCATTACTGCATGTCCTCTCCTCTGCAGCCAACGGAAACAGCATCCTGCCCTCCTCCAAGTGACAACCTTTCAAATACTTAAAGAGGGCTATCATGTCCCCTCTCAACTTCCTTTTCTCCAGGCTGAACATTCCCAAGTCCCTCAACCTATCTTCATAGGGCTTGGTCCCTTGGCCCCAGATCATCTTCATCGCTCTCCTCTGTGCCCTTTCAATTTTATCTATGTCCTTCTTGAAGTGAGGCCTCCAGAACTGCACACCGTACTCCAGGTGTGGTCTGACCAGTGCCGTATACAATGGGACTATGACAGCTTGTGATTTTGATGTGATGCCCCTGTTGATACAGCCCAAGATAGCATTCGACTTTTTTACCGCTGCATCACACTGCCTGATCATGTTTAGTTTACAATCCACAAGTACCCCAAGGTCTCATTCACATACAGTGTTACCTAGAAGCGTATCCCCCATCAAGTAGGCATGCTTTTCATTTTTCTGACCCAGATTCAGAACTTTACACTTATCTTTATTAAATTGCATCTTGTTCTCATTTGCCCATTTTTCCATTGTGTTCTGATCTCGTTGAACTCTGTCTCTATCTTCCGGAGTATTTGCCAGTCCTCCCAATTTGGTGTCATCTGCAATCTTGATGAGTAGTCCCTCCACCCCCTCATCTAGATCATTAATAAATATGTTAAAAAGTACCGGGCCGAGCCCTGAGCCCTGAGGTACCCCGCTACTCACCTCTCTCCAGTCTGATGAAAAACAATGATTGATTACTCTGCAGGAGGAGGGAAATCTATCAAAACAAAATCAGGAGCACCTAATACAGGAGGGTAATAGGAAGAATGTTACACATAGGAGTAGAAGAATAAGGAGAAGGTCTGACCCACTGATGCTCAGCAATCAGTTCCAAGATCTGCCTGCAGAGGTTGATTCAGGAACACAGGAGTGTGTGCAATCCCCCGTGAAGAACAAGCCCCCACATAGACCAGGAAAAAAGTCACAGGCCCCCAACTGTGAGAGTTGTAGGTCTTCTCCCCCGCTGACCCCACAAAACTCAGGAATCACTTCACAGTCCCCCACAAGAAAGAGTTTTAGTTTTACTCCCACGGGTACTAAGAAATGGGTATTGGTAATTGGGGATTCCTTGCTAAAAGGTGTAAAGGCTGAAGTGTGTAGATATGACTTGTTGTCTCGAGAGGTCTGCTGCCTGCCTGGTGCACGCATTAAGGATGTGACAGAACGGATGGACAGCTCATCAAGCCTACAGATCATTACCCCTTCCTTCTCATCCATGTAGAAAGAAAGATAGAAGGAGCCTAAGGAATCCAAGATGGCTCCATAAGCAGTTGTCAAAAGATTTGAGGAATAAAAAAGAGTCATTTAGGAAATGGAAGGATGGCCTTATTACCAAGGATGAGGATAAACAAATAACCAATAATTGTAGGGGGAGTGTTAGAAAAGCTAAAACTAAATATGAGCTTAGGCTAGCAAGCAATACTAAACATATCAAAAAAGACTTCTTTAGTCATATTTCAAGCAAGAAAAAGAATAGGGACACCATAGGACCACAACGAGGACAAGAAAGTGAAATTATAACGATGATGAAGAGAGGGCTGAACTGCTTAATTGCTATTTCTCCTCAGTCTTCTCTTGTGAGGGAAATAGTGATCAATGTGGCAAAAATGTAACACAAAGCCTAGGATCACTGTTGGAGCAGTCCACTAACACCTAGTTTCTTTAAATGAAACAAAGTCTTCTGGGCCAGATGAACTGCATCCAAGGGTACTAAAAGAACTTGCAGATGTCATCTCTGAACCAATGTCCATTATTTTTGACACTTTTTGGAGAACAGGTGAGGCGGGCAAATGTTGTTCCCAGTTCAAGAAAGGGAAATAGGAGGATCCGAGTAATTATCGCCCTATCAGCTTGACATCTGTAGCTGGCAAAATTTAGGAACAAATAAACAAACACTCGATCCTTGAGCTGCTGGAACTGAGAGCTGTGATTTCTAACTCAGCATGGATTTCGCAAGAACAAGTCTGTGCAGTTCTGGAGGCCTCACTTCAAGAAGGACGTCGATAAAATTGAAAGGGTACAGAGGAGAGCGACGAAGATGATCTGGGGCCAAGGGACCAAGCCCTATGAAGATAGGTTGAGGGACTTGGGAATGTTCAGCCTGGAGAAAAGGAGGTTGAGAGGGGACATGATAGCCTCTTTAAGTATTTGAAAGGTTGTCACTTGGAGGAGGGTAGGATGCTGTTTCCGTTGGCTGCAGAGGAGAGGACACGCAGTAATGGGTTTAAACTTCAAGTACAACGATATAGGCTAGATATCAGGAAAATGTTTTTCACAGTCAGAGTAGTTCAGCAGTGGAATAGGCTGCCTAAGGAGGTGGTGAGCTCCCCCTCACTGGCAGTCTTCAAGCAAAGGTTGGATACACACTTTTCTTGGATGCTTTAGGATGCTTAGAGCTAATCCTGTGTTGAGCAGGGGGTTGGACTAGATGGCCTGTATGGCCCCTTCCAACTCTATGATTCTATGATTCTAAGTCATGTCAGACCAACCTTATCTTTTTTTTCGAGAAAGTGACTGCCTTTCTGAAACAGACGAATGCCATGGGCATAGTTTATCTGGATTTCAGTAAAGCTTTTGATAAGGTTCCACATGATATTCTTGTTGACATATTGGTAAAATGCGGTATGGATCCTAATTCTGTCAGGTGGATCAATAACTGGTTGACAAATCGTACCCAGAGGGTACTTGTTAATGGTTCAGCATCTTCTTGGAAAAGAGTGACAAGTGGAGTACCTCAAGGATCTGTCCTGGGGTCTGTGTTGTTCAACATATTTATAAATGATTTGGATGAGGGATTAGAGGTGATATATATTAAATTTGCAGATGATACTAAACTGGGAGGGGTAGCAAACACAACTGAAGACAGAATCAGAATATAGGATGATCTTGATAGGCTCGTGAAGTAGGCTAAACTGAATAAAATGAAGTACAATAGGGACAAATGTAAAGTTCTGCATTTAGGTAGGAAAAACCAAATACACCAATATAAGATGGGGGATACTTGTCTTAGCAGTAGCATGTGCGGAAAAGATCTAGGAGTCTCAGTAGACCATACATTGAACATGAGTCAGCAGTGTGACTCAGTGGCTAAAAAGGCAAATGGGATTTTGGGCTGTATCAAACGGAGTATCTTGTCCAGATCATGGGAGGTGATGGTACTGCTTTACTCTGCTCTGGTTCAGCCTCACTTGGAGTACTGTGTTCAATTTTGGGCACCCTAGTTGAAGAGAGATGTTGACAAACTGGAGCATATCCAGAAGAGGGCAACAATGATGGCGAGGGGTTTGGAGACCAAGACATATGAAGAAATGTTGAGGGAGCTCGGTCTGTTTAGCCTAGAGCGGAGACGACTGAGAGGGGATCTGATAACCATTTTCAAGTATTTAAAAGGGTGCCATATGGAGAATGTAGCAGAATTGTTCTCTCTTGCCCTAGAGTGGCAGACCAGAATTAATGGGATGTAATTAATTCAAAAGAAATTCCATCTAAACATCCGGAAGAAGTTCCTGACATTTAGAGCGGTTTCTCAGTGTAACAGGCTTCCTCGGGAGGTGGTGGGTTCTCCATCTTTGGAAATTTTTAAACATAGGCTGATTCTGTGAAGGTTCAAGGGGGTGGCAGGTGACAGTGGATGAGCGACAGGGTTGTGAGTGTCCTGCATAGTTCAGGGAGTTGGAGTAGATGACCCATGAGGTCCCTTCCAACTCTATGATTCTATGAATCTATATGATTCTACCTCTAACTGAGGCTCCTTTAAGCAGCCTTCCAAAGGGGAATTAAGTGTGTGGGGCTTGCACTGTTTGTAAACATTTATTACCTGTAAAAGAATTACAGCACCCAACACTGGGTTTCTTGTAAAGATTAACAGTTACATAAATTGTCAAAGTAAAAATGTAATTTACTGTATTAAATGTGCATGTGATACGCTTTATATTGGATTTAGCTGCCACCAATTAAGGGCCAGAATCCAGGAGCACAAGTCCCAGAAGCTCCTCCAGTTGACCATTTTATTGAAGCAGGACCCACACTGGATCAACTTCAATTTTTTGGCACTGAACAGTTACAACAGCAGCCTTATCAAAGAATGCATTTAATAGATTGCTTAGACAAAGAGAATGTTTCTATATTCATGCATTTGATTCTATGAGCCCTGCAGATTTGAACTCAACATTGGACTTTTCTTGTTTTTTATAAACTAAATCTGAACTACACCTGTTTGACTGTAACCTTATTAGAAATTCTATAGGCAAATTATTCACCATAACTACTTATAAGGAACTGTTAGTGCTTACGACTCTCTGTAACTTTAATAGGATGTAACACATGCAGACACGTGTCCTTAATGAAAGTATAAATTCACTAGGGTGATAGGGTGTGGTTGGGAGCAGTTGGTATTACAAGCATCTCCATATTGAAGAGCCAAAGGCCAATATATGTATTATTCAATAGAGGTAAGAATGGTATTTAACTAGGGAGCATTTATATACATTTTGAAATTCAAAATTGAATATTTAATGACTATTTAATAACCATCTTAGGTTGAATTTCACAATTTGGACATGCATAGCATTCACATCCAAAAGTGAGGTAGAATATGGGTTTACTTGAGTATATATAATTGCTTTCAGTTTTGTAAGATATTAATTTTGAGTATTTATATTTAGGACAATCATTGAGGAAGATTATTATTTGAAAACGGGACGTATCTAGATACTGTTCTGGTTGGATCCTATACACGAATAAACAAGAACAAATAAGCTTTTATTCTGTATAATTTTACTACATCTATAGGGGCATTTCACTGAGGCAGCATGCCCCAGCACTTCCCGTGTATGCATGGGGGAGGGAAACCCCTGGTGTATACGGCTGCCCGGGGCTGGAAGGACCGGAATGCTGCCCGTAGGCAGCAGAATCGGGGCAGGGAGCGGGGGGAATGGGGCTCCCCCCACACAATGGTGGGGAATGGCATGCTGCTCTGCCACCATGGTGGGGGTGGGAGGGGAGTCCCCAGGCAGTTCCTGACAGGGGTGTGCGGTGTCCCTGCAGGGACACTGTAGGTCGGGGGAAGGGCTGGGCCAAAAGGCCCGGCTCTGCTGGTTATGCACGGCGCTGGACTGACCCAGCCCCCACTCGTGCCCGTGGCATCCCAGGGAATGTGGGAAATTCCGTGTTCCCTTACCGCTGGTTTTCCGGGGCGCTGCGCTGGGCCAGGGCTGGGATGGCAGCAGCACCATGCATAATTGGGGCTGCCCTGCTGCCACCATCCCGGGGTTCATGCCTGATGCATAATGGGTCAAAGAGAGAAGCAGGCAAACAGCCCATTGGAAGCTAGGGGCTAGCAAGTGCACCCCTTGAATAGCCAAACAGAGTCTCTTGCAACATCTTTAGAGACATTCTAGACTTTAAGTGCAATACCAGGTAGAGTTTGAACTCAGAGAGATTCTGGAAGTCACAGGTCTGGGCAGCCTTCATTTGCAGTGGTCCCATGCAGGGCAGTGAGCAGTTTATCTCCCCTCAGTTCCGCTTTCAAAACCAGGCCCTCAAAAACAGAGTATTCTTAGCATTTCAAGAGGGCAGGGGAAAGCGTGCTTTTAGAGCCGTGTCCTTTGTCTGTTAAGACGCTAACAGCACAGCAGGAGGGCTAGTTATAAATAACACAACTGAATACATCTCTCCCTTCTCTGCATGACTCTGAGGCAAAAGAAAGCAGCACAAGCTTGCAGTGCGCAGAAGAAAATGTGCAGCCATTGCCTTCCTTGCTTAGCAGAGCAGGAGCTGCTCCACACATATCAGATTTGGGTGTAGTTTAACTAAAAGACAGCTTTGAGGTCAACAGCTAGTTTTAAAAGACAACCCAGTGAAAGTCAGAGCGGGCAAGGATAGGCTGGGATCCTGTTCATTCCTAAAAATAGACTACCAGTAAGTCCTGTCACCATAACCAAATCAAATTCAAAAACCTTTAATGGCATATAAAACATCATAAGCACAAGGGTAATTCATAATTATAATTAATTGATAAAAATTACATAGTCTAGATAAACAATAAAAGAAAAGAAAATAAGCAGTAACCAACAGTAGATTCCTCCAGAATGCCCAGCAATCAGTAATTTCCACCAGTTGTAGGTGCCCCTGGTCTAGACCTGATTCTTGCCTAGCCGACCATAACCATAACCACCATTCACTCTACACATTTTTCTTCCTCTCTGAACAGGAAGATAGCACTCCTCGGTGGAAAAGACTCACTCCTCAGGCCTCCAGACTTCGACTGTTATTCTAAAGCATGGAGGACCCAATTTGCAGCACTAGGAGTCTGTGGCCTAGGTTTAAGAGGGCCATTGGGTCTATCCATGCTCCTACTACTACTCCAGTTCTGGTTCAGCTTGGTAAAGTAATAAAACCTGTAGTAAGTGCTAGAGAGGCATTCTCATATAATGTAATTTAATGTAATCATCTATACAAATATACCTTACATAGTACAGTCTGATATTATCTCAAGATATATGTAGTCAGTTCCCATTGCATATTAGTCCTAGCCTAGCAGTTACTGCTGTCTTTCTTAAGAAAGTCCAGATAATCACTCCACTGTTTGTCATATACTTCCGGTGGTTTCTTATTCACCACGTTAGTGAGTCTTGCCATTTTTGCTAAGTCCGCTAGTTTGTCTAGCCATGTAGAAATAGTTGGGGTCTCGGTCGCCTTCCAGTGCTTCGCCCACATCAACCGCGCCACCGTAGTTGCATGGAAGAAGAGGATTCTAGAAGAACTTGGTAAAGCACTTGGATGAAAACTTAGCAACATAGATTCAGGCTTCTTTGGGTATCGCATTTTAAATATTTCCTGTAACACCATATGTATTTTAGCCCAATACTTTTTTCTTTCTCATAATTCCACCACATATGATAAAGGGAACCTATTGCTTTATTACATTTCCAACATTTATTATCAAACCTATCTGAGAATTTTACGATGACTTTTGGAGTAATATACCATCTATAAAACATCTTATACCAATTTTCCCTTAAAATCTGGCTGTTGGTTTGTTTAGGAATTTTGATCCATACTCGTTCCCATTCCTCCATAGCAATTATGGAGCCCAAATTTTGCATCCATTTAATCATACAGTTCTTTACTTGTTTCAACTCAGTCTCATATTTCAAAAGTAGTTTATAGATCTGGCCCTGTAAGTGTAGTTTTTTGAGCAATAACATGTTTTCGAAATCACTAAGAGGCGAGTTTTTGTCCACTCGAATCTCAAAGTCTGTTTTTAGTCTTGCTTTCAGTTGATTGTACTCCATCCATCGTAGCTCATATCCTTCTTTAATACTTGCAGACTCTTAAGCTCACCTGTTCTCGTTAACAAGTCCTTATACATTGGGCATGTTATTCTTTTTTGCTGCTGTCTGGAAAAATATGCCTCTATTGGCGATTTTAATAGGTACGATGAAGAGCAGAGTCTTTTTTCGTATTTGTTCCAGATCTTTAAGAGAGATCTTGTCCAAAAGTTGACCTTAGGTTTTTCCTTTCTTTTTGTTTTCAGGGAGGGCCAGAGCATTTCATGAAAACTTTGCTTGCTATCTGCCTTTTCCAACACCAGGTCTCTTGTCATTGGGTCAGTTATCCAATCTGCCACTGCTGTCAGTGTTGCCACATGAAGGTATAATTTTAAATTTGGGACGCCCTGTTCCCCTCTCTTCTTGTCATCTTGTAAAATTTTAAAGGCAATTCTTGGCCTCTTATAATTCCAGATGAACTTATTTATTTCAGACTGCCATTTATTTACCACAGAGTCGTTGATATCTATTGGTAAAATTAGAAAAAGGAAGTTAAATTTTGGTAATATTGACATTTTTACTGTGGCCATTCTTGCTGACCACGAAAGATTCAAGCTTTTCCACTTCTTAATATACTGTTGGATTTGTAGCCAGAGCTCCCCATAGTTGTTTGCAAACAGGGTCTCAGAACAGTTTCCGATTTGGACTCCTAGATATTTAACCTTCTTGGGGTTGATCTCACACTTTAATGTCCTTTTGGTTATCTCTATATTCGAGTCAGACATACCAAATAGCATAACCTTAGTTTTAGAGAGGTTTACCCTGTATCCAGAATGTTTCCCAAAAGTGTTTATCTCTTCAGACAACAATTCTAAGGTGGAGACTGGATTGGTTAATACACAAACAACATCATCAGCATAACTTTTGAGTTTAAATTCTTCTCCAGCAATCATGAGTCCAGAGTGCTTTGCATTTGCTCGAATTTTATGAGCTAGAGACTCAATACCAGGTTGAATAATAGGGGGGAAAGCGGGCATCCTTGTCTGGTTCCCTTCCCAATATGAATAGGGTCCTTAGTTAACATTCCATTAACCAAAATTCTTGCATCTTGCTTAGAGTATACGTGCTTAATTAGATTCCAAAAGTTGTCCCCACATTTTAGTTGGGTGAGCATGGCCTATAAAAACTTCCATTGCACCTTGTCAAAAGCTTTTTCAGCATCTAAAGACACAAAACCCGCTTGAACACCTCCATTGCATTAAGGATAAATCTGACGTTGTTTTCAATATGCCTCTTGGGCATGAATCCTGTTTGGTCTGGGTGGATGATTTCATTAAGGCATTTCTTCAGTCTTCCTGCTAAGGCCTTAGTGAAAATTTTATAATCCACGTTAAGTAGTGATATTGGTCTATAAGCATTCGGCGATGATGAGTTCATACCTTCTTTGTATATGAGTGTTATCGACGCTTGCTGCCACGATTTGGGGAGCGATTTTCCAGAATTGTCCACTACCTCATTCAGCATCTGGTCAGAACTGGTAATAATATATGATTTAATTTCTTATAGTAGGTTGCAGAAAGGCCATCTGGGCCTGGGGCCTTATTTAGTTTCATAGCTGTTACCGCTTTGGCCAGTTCCTGAGCTGAGAATCTCTGATTTAATATCTTTTGTTGCTCGTCTGTGAAGGTTAAGGATGGGGTGCCTCCAAGATATTCCATACTGTCAGGTACAGTTTCTTCATCTGTTTGGTATGAATTTTGGAAAAGGTTTGAGAGACATTGTTGTATTTCTGGATCTGTACGAAAGTGACTGTCTCTACATTTGAGGCTGGATATGAATCTTTTGTTATGATTTCAGTGTGGTGGTTGGTGTCTGCTACCGACCGCCTGACCAACGAGAGGATGTGGATGCTGCACTTTGTGAGCAGCTTGAGAAAATATCCAAACGGCAGGACCTTGTCATCATGGGTGACTTCAATTTCCCAGATGTGTGCTGGGAAACAAACTCTGCGAAGCGTCCTCAGTCATGCAAGTTTCTGACCTGCCTGGCTGACAATTTCATTTATCAAATGGTAGATGAACCCACAAGAGGTTCAGCCATACTGGACTTAATACTGACCAACAGGCAAGAGTTGGTGGATGAGGTGAAGGAGGTGGGGACCCTAGGGGGAAGTGACCATGTCCTCATAGAATTCCTTTTGAGATGGGGAGCCAACGAAGCTTGTAGCCAGACGCGGATGTTGGATTTTCGTAGGGCAAACTTTAATAAACTCAGAGACATGATGAGTGTCATACCATGGGCGAGAATGCTGGAAGGGAAGGGAGCATGTGAAGGGTGGGCGCTACTCAAACAAGAGCTATTGCATGCTCAATCAATGACTATTCCAGAAATACGAAAACACTGCAGGAGCTCTAAGAAGCCTATTTGGATGAACAGAGAACTTCAAGAGGAACTAAGAAAGAAAAGGAAAATGTTCAGGAAATGGAGGAAAGGTCTAAAGAAGAGCTCTAAAGAAGAGTACTTACAGGTTACTAGGCACTGTAGATCAATCATCAGAAAGGCCAAAGCTGAGAGTGAGCTAAGATTGGCCAGGGAAGCCCATTGTAACAAGAAAAGATTTTTCAGTTACGTGAGGAGCAAACGTAAAGTAAAAGAGGCAATAGGCCCGCTGTTGGGTGCGGATGGACAAACTCTAAAGAAAGATGCAGAGAAAGCAGAAAGGCTTAGTGCCTATTTTACATCAGTTTTTTCCCACAGGTCAAAGTGTTTAGGCACATCTAGAGATGGCTGTAGCCAAAGGATAGTGTCTGGGTGGCAGGTTAACATGGATAGAGAGGTTGTCGAGAGGCATTTAGCTGCACTGGATGAGTTCAAATCCCCTGGTCCGGATGAAATGCACCCAAGAGTACTCAAAGAACTTTCCAGAGAACTTGCACAGCCCTTGTCCATCATCTTCGGAACCTCTTTAAGGACTGGAGATGTCCCGGAGGACTGGAAAAGAGCAAACGTTATTCCGATCTTCAAAAAAGGGAGGAAGGATGACCCGGGAAACTACAGACCAGTGAGTCTGACCTCTGTTGTGGGGAAGATAATGGAGCAGATATTAAAGGGAGCGATCTGCAAACATCTGGAGGACAATTTGGTGATCCAAGGAAGTCAGCATGGATTTGTCTCCAACAGGTCCTGCCAGACCAACCTAGTTTCCTTTTTTGACCAAGTAACAGGTTTGCTGGATCGGGGAAATTTGGTTGATGTAGTTTACTTGGATTTTAGTAAAGCTTTTGACAAGGTTCCCCATGATGTTCTGATGGATAAGTTGAAGGACTGCAATCTGGATTTTCAGATCGTTAGGTGGATAGGGAATTGGTTAGAGAACCGCACTCAAAGAGTTGCTGTCAATGGTGTTTCATCAGACTGGAGAGAGGTGAGTAGCGGGGTACCTCAGGGTTCGGTGCTCGGCCCGGTACTTTTTAACATATTTATTAATGATCTAGATGAGGGGGTGGAGGGACTACTCATCAAGTTTGCTGATGACACCAAATTGGGAGGACTGGCAAATACTCCGGAAGATAGAGACAGAGTTCAACGAGATCTGAACACAATGGAAAAATGGACAAATGAGAACAAGATGCAATTTAATAAAGATAAGTGTAAAGTTCTGCATCTGGGTCAGAAAAATGAAAAGCATGCCTACTGGATGGGGGATACACTTCTAGGTAGCACTGTGTGTGAACGAGACCTTGGGGTACTTGTGGATTGTAAACTAAACATGAGCAGGCAGTGTGATGCAGCGGTAAAAAAGGCAAATACCATTTTGGGCTGTATCAACAGAGGCATCACATCAAAATAACAAGATGTCATAGTCCCATTGTATACAGCACTGGTCAGACCACACCTGGAGTACTGTGTGCAGTTCTGGAGGCCTCACTTCAAGAAGGACATCGATAAAATTGAAAGGGTACAGAGGAGAGCGACGAAGATGATCTGGGGCCAAGGGACCAAGCCCTATGAAGATAGGTTGAGGGACTTGGGAATGTTCAGCCTGGAGAAAAGGAGGTTGAGAGGGGACATGATAGCCCTCTTTAAGTATTTGAAAGGTTGTCACTTGGAGGAGGGCAGGATGCTGTTTCTGCTGGCTGCAGAGGAGAGGACACGCAGTAATGGGTTTAAACTTCAAGTACAACGATATAGGCTAGATATCAGGAAAAAGTTTTTCACAGTCAGAGTAGTTCAGCAGTGGAATAGGCTGCCTAAGGAGGTGGTAAGCGCCCCCTCACTGGAAGTCTTCAAGCAAAGGTTGGATACACACTTTTCTTGGATGCTTTAGGATGCTTAGGGCTAATCCTGCGTTGAGCAGGGGGTTGGACTAGATGGCCTGTATGGCCCCTTCCAACTCTATGATTCTATGATTCTATGATTTCCTTTTAATTTATATGCCAGCCATCTTCCAGGTTTGTCAGCATATTCAAAGTTCTTTTGTTTTAACCAATCCAATTTTTTCCTCATATCTTCGGTTTCCAATGCATCTCTTTTTAGTCTTAAGAGAGTTATTTGTTTGGCTGTCTTCTTAGACGGATGAGTTTGGTGTTGGAGTTCTAGTTGCCAAATTGACCACACAATTTCATTCAGCTCTTTTTCTTTCTTTTTTCCTTTTGGCGCTGTTCAGGCTTATCAGTCTTCCTTGTATATACGCTTTACTCGCATCCCAGACCGTGGATAAAGAAATCTCTTTTGTGCAGTTAAGCTTGAAGAATTCTTTTAAGTTCAAATTCAGATTTTCTTTGTCTTCTAAGATATATTCATTCATACTCCATCTTCGCATACCAGCTCTGCAAAAGGAAAATTCTGCCCATATTGGGTTGTGATCTGCAAAGGTATTAGGGAGTATTTCAATATCTTCCCTCCAAGATGGCGGCTGGAGCAGTCATGAAATCAGACTGCTCCTGAAACTAAACAGGCCCAGCCCAAAAATAGCCGCCAAAAAGCACCCAAAATTGATTACTCTAAAAAAGAAACAAAAACAAAAAGAACCCCACCAATTTAACTGCAGATATCTGAAGAAACGCAAAAGAATCGAAATAACAAAACCACTACAAATAGAAACAAGAACAGATAAGAAGAATCAAAGAAAAAAAAAACAGAAACGGTTAAGAAAACCAAGCAAAATAAAACAAACGAAAACAACAACGGCTGGCTAACAACAAAGCCCTCCGGGATTGCCATCGAGGACTGTGCTGTGGCTGCCCACTGACCATCTACTGAGCCTGAACAGCCCCATGGCCGGAGAAACCTGGAGCTCGCTGGGAACAGCCCCGGAGAACTGACCAGCAGATCCACTGGAACGGCCTGTCAGCGTCGGTGCGGGACCGCTGCTACTGTGCCACGCCCACCATCAGCACCGTGGCCACCACGTGAACGGGGCCGGACCCTCTGCTGCGGCTGTTCCACCGCCGAAGGTCGACAGGACGCCATTACCACACCGCGCCTTCCATTCATGCCCACAGCTGCCGCCCGATCAGAGCCAGGACTCCACGGGAATGGAGCCTGGACTTCTACTGATTCTGCCTTGCCATAGCTGCGCCACGTCCACCACCCGAGCCCAACCGCCACCCAACAAAGCCTGACCCTCTGCTGCTGCTGCCTGCCCATCGCCGACCCTGCACTACAGCCGAGCAACAAGGAAAAGAAACAAACAGAAAAGAAAGAAGAAGGAAAGGAAAAGGAACACTCACCTACAGAACAATAAAGAAAGAGAAGTACCAAGCCCTGGGGGGGGGGCGGGACTTGCCATAACTATCCCATCTGCAGGGGGGAGGGAAGAAGGCACAAACAGACACTTATTCTCAGAAGGGGGAAGGGAAATCAAACGAACTAACTGAGCTGACTAAGATTGATACCTATTTCAAAGGGGAGGGAGGAGGGCACGCCCAGAAGAAAAAAAGAACACCAAACAAACCACTAGAAATTAAGCAGGAAGAATTTAGGCGGGAAGAAATCAAGCGGGAAGAATTTAAGCGGGAAAAAACTGTACAGACAGAAAACGGAGGGGAGGGGGAGAGAAAGTGAGGGGAAGAGAGAGAATAAGAGGAAAACGTCAAACAAACTAAGAGAAGAATCAAGTGGAACATTGTGGTGTGCACAGCGAAAGGGGAGGGGAAAAAAGAGGGGGGGGGAGGGACAGAGCAGAGGGGGTGGGGGGGAATAGAAAAAGGAGAAAAATTTAAAAAGGGAGGGAAAGAGACAACAATCTATGCACAAGAATTATAAAAAAAGGGAGAAGGATTAACCCCCAACCCTCAACCTAACGACAACCCATCTGACCATTGACTGACCCCAAATTAAATTAGCACCTTACCCATCTACCCATCCGAACAATTATCATCAACTGATCTACCACAACCCCACCATCAATTTAACTATCCCAAAACAATTAATTCCACCAATTAATCAACTAAATCCTAAAATTGAACTACCTAAACCCACCCCAAAACAATCAATTCTACCAAACAATCAATTCTATCAACGAATTGAACTACCCAACTATCGCCTGAACTACCCAAGCCACCCCATATCAATCAACTCCACCAACCAATTGATTTACCCAACTACCAACTGAACCACCCAAACCCACCCCAATCAACCAATTCTAACAACTAATTAATTCAGACCATACCTAACAATCCACCCTCCACTTGCCAAACAACGCTAACTGTCCAACCCAATTCCTCCCAACCCACAAACATCCAGTCCCAAACCACAACATGAAATAACACAGAGGCCACACATACAACACACCCACCACACACCCTGGACTGAGCAACCCTGAGGTGCCGCAACAGGCGATCGGGGCTACCCCTCCAGATACACATCCTACACATAGCACATAACTGTCACAATTGGAACTGGGAAGTCCTGAGAGGCTATAAATAGCAATCGGGACCAACCTTCCACAGATACACAAAACCCTGCACCTACATTAGAAACCAGCAATAAGCACAGAACCAGGGCGGGCAACAACCCTAGCTAAACCGCAAAACCAAGAACTAAAACCAACAGCATCCATGGAGCCCATCATATTCGAAAGAACGGAGGAAGGAGAGAAAGCGGGGGCCCTGAAAGGGTCAGGGATCCCAACAATAAGGGGCAGAGGCAGAGACAGCGGATGGCGGGGACCAAGGGGCCCGGAAATCAACCATACACGGGCCCCCTCCAGACTCCGCCCCATCCCTCGCGACACTAGGGTGGAGGCAAAGGTGAATAACCCGTCTCTGACACTGGTGCTGTGCAACGCCAGGTCAATAAACAACAAAACCTCTATCCTGCAAAACTATTTTGCAGAGCAAAGAGTGGACCTGGCATTCGTGACAGAAACCTGGACCAGGAAAGTTGAAACAGTCGCCCTCAAAGCCCCTGCCGGGTTCTCTGTCCTCCACCAGTCTCGGACAGTGGGGTGGGGAGGAGGGGTGGCAATCCTGACCCGAGAGGCTTTCTCCTTCAGGGCCTTCCTGCGCCGTCAATACCAGGCATTGAATGTGTCGGCCTCGGATGGGGATCAACCGAGAGCATGGCCATCTGGTTAGTGTACCGCGCGCCCAATGCACCACCAGATGCCCTGCCTGCCCTGCTAGAGGCGATGGCGGCCTGGACGCTACAGTTTCCCAGTCTATTAGTCCTGGGGGACTTTAACGTCCATGCTGAGCTGCCGTCCTCTAGAACTGGGCAGGACCTAGTGTCAACCATGGTGACACTAGGGCTCTCGCAGTTTGTTGTTGGCCCCACCCACCAAGCAGGTCACACCCTGGATCTTATTTTCGGCGTAGGTCTGAATGTGGATCTGGTCACGGCAACTGCCGTGCCATGGTCAGACCACTATGCCCTGAAGGCTTGGCTATGGCTACCACGCCCGCCTCAGTTGGGTGCCGAGCAAATTTTAGCTCGCCCGCGGAGACTTATGGATCCGATTGGATTCCTGAACGCTCTGCGGGAGCCAATACCTCCTGGCACTTCTCTAAATGGCCTGGTCAGCGACTGGCATGACAGACTGCTGGCTGCCATTGATGAGATAGCCCCCCCGACGCCCTCTCTGGCTCCGTCTCAAGAGGGCCCCTTGGTACACCGAGGAGCTTCGCAACAAGAAACGGGAACTGAGACGGCTAGAGCGAGTTTGGAAGAATGATGAAGCCTTGAGAACATCTTATAGAATGCAGATGAAGGCCTATGAGATGGCGGTGAAGTCAGTGAAACGTAGTTTTTACTCGGCTACCATCGCATCCGCAGACTCACGCCCAGCTCAATTGTTTAAGGTAGTTCGGTCTCTTACTGCCCTGGCTGAAGGGCAACAAAACAGTAGCAAATTGGATATCAGCTGTGAGGCATTCGCGAGTCATTTTATGGATAAAATCTCGACACTCCGCCATGACCTCCCTCCAACCTTAGATACAGAAAGTGAACTAGAGGCCCCTTGGCCATCTTTGGAGAATACCTTGAGTAACTTCAGACGACTCACGCTGACCGAAGTGGACAGGATACTAGCAACAGCGAGGCCTACCACATGCCCACTAGACCCTTGCCCATCCTGGCTCCTAAGAACAGCGGACATAAGGATAAAGGGCCCCCTCCGGGAGATAATCAATCTATCTCTCACAACGGGAGAATTCCCGGAGGGACTGAAAGAGGCTGTGGTATGCCCACTGCTGAAAAAAAACATCCTTAGACCCGCGAGAGCCCAACAACTATCGACCCGTCTCGCATTTAGCGTTTCTGGGGAAGATGATTGAAAGGGCTGTCGCAAACCAACTAACAAAGTACCTGGAAGAAGCTTCGGTCCCAGACCCATCCCAGTCAGGCTTCCGGCCTGGCTATGGGGTAGAGACAGCGCTAGTCACCCTGACGGACGACCTCCGTCGCCAGTTGGACCGAGGCGGGTCGGCACTGCTGATATTACTAGACCTCTCAGCAGCGTTCGACACAGTCGATCATGAGCTTCTAGCTCACCGCCTCACCGATGCCAGAATACGAGAGACAGCCCTCCAATGGCTGATCTCCTTCCTCCGGGATCGTGGACAGAGGGTTGCAATTGGAGACAAAACATCAGACCGTCGTCAACTTACTTGTGGAGTCCCACAAGGAGCGGTCCTCTCTCCTATCCTATTCAATATCTTTATGCACCCTCTCGCACAACTGGTACGGAGGTTTGGGCTGGGTTGTAATCAATATGCCGATGACACCCAGCTCTTCCTCCTGATGGATGGCCGCCTTGACTCCCGCCCAGAAGCATTAGCCAGCTGCCTGGAAGCAGGGACGAGATGGCTAAAGCAGAGTCGTCTGAAACTCAATCCTTCCCGTGGCTGGGTAGGAAGGGCCCATGTGAGGAAGCATGCCTGCCTGCCCTGGATGGAGTACAGCTCTCTATGGCTGACTCCGTCAGGAACCTAGGCGTGATTCTGGATACTTCCCTTACAATGGAAGCCCAGATCACAAAGGTAGCGCGGCTGGCATTTTACCATCTCCGCCAAGCCAAACTACTAGTGCCCTACCCGGAACACCTAACCACAGTGATCCATGCGACGGTCACCTCTAGACTGGACTTCTGTAACTTGCTCTACACAGGCCTGCCCTTAGCATTGACCCGGAAACTACAGCTGGTCCAAAACGCAGCTGCCAGGATCCTCACAGCAACACCGTGGAGGTCCCACATCCGGCCCATTCTCCACCAACTGCAGTGGTTGCCAGTTGAATTCCGGATCAGACTAAAGGTTCTGGTAATTACCTTCAAGGCCATTCGCGGTCAGGGCCCAGTGTACCTGAGGGACCACCTCCCTGCCTATGCCCCTAAAAGAGCTTTGCGCTCCACTGCCACCAACCGGCTAATGGTCCCTGGCCCTAAAGAAGTCCGCCTGGTCTCGACCAGGGCCAGAGCATTCTCTGTCCTGGCCCCCACCTGGTGGAACGAGCTCCTGGAGGAGATCAAGGCCCTGACGGAGCTTAAACAGTTCCGCAGGGCCTGCAAAAAGGAGCTCCTCCACCAGGCATTTGGTTGAGACCAGGCACAACCAACAGCGAATGAAGGGCCCCCGCTCCCCCCGCCCCCTCTCCCCCCTTCCTCCCAGAACTCCACCAGAGCGCTCTGGACCTATTGTGGTATTACACTGTTCCATCGTTATTTTATTATATTGTTATACTGTTACATTATTCTGTTATATGGTTACAACCACTGTTATTAATTACTGTATGTTTTTAACGAAGACTGTTTCATGTATCATTGACTAGTTTTAATGTAAACCGCCCTGAGCCTTCGGGGAGGGCGGTATATAAATCTAAATAAATAAATAAATAAATAAATGTTTGCCACTTTTGGTAATAACGATTTTGAACACCAGCATTGGTCTATTCTGGAGTATGAGGAGTGTCGAGAAGAATAGAAGGTGTACTGTTTGCTTTTAGGATGGAGTTCTCTCCAAAGATCTATTAGTGAATTGAGGTGAATGTTGCGCTTGGCTGATTTTGGAAAATATGCTCCCTGTCGGTTATGTGATTTGTCCAGCGAGGGGTTCATTACTGCATTAAAGTCTCCGATTATAACCCACTGTTCGGTAGTAATTTCTGTGTGCTTCTGAAAAAATTCTTCGAAGAACTTGTCCTTTGCATTGTTGGGAGCGTATATGTTTGTCAATGTGTATTTCTGACCATCTGGTAGCTGTATTTCAAGTGTTAAAAAGCGGCCATCATTATCTTGAATCTTCTGTTCAACCTTAATGTTGGGGTTTGCGATATAGATTATCACCCCTCTTTTTTCACTGTGGCAGAAGCTGTAAATTCTCTTCCTAGTTTTCTTGTTGATAATAAATTTAATTTTTTCCCCGCACATGTGTTTCCTGTATACAGTAGATGTCGGCTCTCAGTTTTTTCAGTTGATTGAAGAATTTGGTGCGTTTAGCCGGTGAATTCAGGCCATTAGCGTTTACAGATAGCATCTTTAGCTTCTCCATTCTTTCGTGTTGGTATGGTTGCTCCTTGTGCTCCTTGTGGAAGGATGGCTTGTGTTGCTATTGCTTGTGTTAGGTGGGATGATCTATCGTCACAGAGTTGAACTAATTGGCGCGTAGTTTCCGCTCTTGTTGGAGAAATCTTGGGTGATCCTGCCCTTGAGGTGTCTTGAGATAAGTTGTCCGCGAGCTCTTGAGCCTGTTGAAGCGTTCAAATAGTTTTTCTTCCCGATGGTAATATCACTTCCAGGGCAAAGGGGATTCTCCAGAAGTATCTTATCTCTTTGGCAATTAGGATCTGTCACAAAAAGTGAAATTGTGCTCTTTTCCGTAATGTGTCTGCTGGCAGAGCTTGAAAAATTTGTGTTTCTTGTTCTGCCAGTTTCAGCGGCGTCTCCCGATGCTTTTGGAGCAAGTTGTTTCTTACTACTTTACTGTCAAAACTTACAACGATATCTCTTGGTAGAGTCTTGCGTGCGGCCGCCTTTGAGTACATTCTATATACTTTGTCAATCCAGATCTCTTCCTCCTGTAAATAATCTTCCAAGTTTTCAGTAATTTCCTTCCTCAGGTCTGTTTTCCCAAATTCTTCCGGTACGCCTTTAATTTTTACGTTTCTGGTTTTGGATTCTACTTCCAGGACTTCTAACTTGTCTTCTGCCACTCTCTCCTGCTCCTGCTGGTTGTCTTTCACACATTGGATTCTCGTTTGATGTGTTGCCAGCTGATTTATATTTTTGTCAACTACTTTTTCCAGACCATCAATTCTGTCTGAAAGCTCTTTCTTGATGTCTTGAACCTCCTTTTCAACCTTTTTAACTGCTTCCAGTATCTCTGAATTACCCTTACATAATAGGTGGTACATCTGTGCATTGGTTAGGTTTTCGATATCACCTTCCTTCTCTTCTGCTTCTGTTCCCCCAATCTGTTTCTTTTTTTCCCGCTTCTGCCTCCTTCCTTGCTTCAGCCATCTCCTTTTTCCGCTTCCAAAAATTGGTTATAGTGGCTTCTGATTTAGGAGATCAGGTTTGCTTTGGGCGAGGTCTTAATCTGTCTGTCATCAAAGATTTTATTTTGCTCAAAAGCCCACAGTGTAGTTTGACTTTATGACCGCTTTCACAATGTCAGTACAGTAAATAGAGTTTTAAGTACAGAGTTATAGATTAATATATATTGCTATTGTTTCTTCAACTTTAAGAACTTGCTTTAACACACTGCTATAATCATTAGATCAATACTCTAACAGAATAACAGCGTAAGCATTCATACACTCTGTTCACCTATTATCTGTAAGTTCTACTAAACTTTTCTACCAATGTGATGGGCTTAGTTCGTTGATTTCTTCGAACTTCTGGTTGGTGGGACCGACTCCCTCTTTGAACCCTGCAGGCAACAGAACAAAACAACAAAAAAGCATAGGAGAGAATGGGGGAGGGGATAAGAGGGGGTAGAAAGATATGTCCTTCCAGAATCGACTGTAGCTACAAACGGGCACTTCGTCTAAAAAAACAAAACAAAAAAAATGACAAAAGAGGAGAGGGGGGGCCAGGGCAGTGAAAATACAAGTAAAAATGTGTAGAGAGGAGAAAAAAATTTTTTTTTTAATTTTTGAAATATCCCCCCAAAAAGTTTAATGCCCCACAGATTAGTTCCTGGGATATTATACTGAAAAGGGTGATGAGAGGTATGTGTCAAAAAAAGAAAGAAAGAAAGAAAGAAAGAAAGAAAGAAAGAAAGAAAGAAAGAAAGAAAGAAAGAAAGAAAGAAAGAAAGAAAGAAAGAAAGAAAGAAAGAAAGAAAGAAAGAAATATGGGGGCATAAAAGAGACGGAAAACAACCAGAAAAAAAAGCAGAGTCAGTAAATTATAATCCACTCAGGCAGGCACAGGTTAGACGTCTAAGATGGGTCCTTCCTCCATTGTAGTATTCATTAGCTCCACTGCATACATCCACCACAAATCCCAGACAGGCGTCTCGTGAGAGTTGAGGAGTTTCGTAGTTATCAGTTAAGCAATCTCCGTGAATTGTAAACAATTCCTGCCGCATTCTCTGTTGGTAAGAATTTAAGCTCTTCCTTCTCTTTGTTCTACCGAGTGTATTAGGCTGGCTTGCCTCCCGTCTGAGGAGAGCATTCCCTTGCAAATTAGTTGAGGGGGGAGGCTCCTACCTAGCTTTGAAGCAATAGAGCAATAAATAGCAGACAAAGGACTCACAGTCTTTATGCTGATGATTCCGCTCCTTTTGTCAGTTGCTCGAGCTGTGAAAGGCTAGCCGAGAAGTTGAAACAGCCGGAGGAAGTGCAGGGTTTCATACAGCTGGTCGTCTCAAGCTTAGGATTTTACTTTCGATTTTAGCTGCCGTCGGGGCCTCGGACACAAACTCCGATGATCCTGAGAACTTATTCTCCACGGATCTGTAGGACCCTCTGGATGCCGTTCCCAGCTCCCGGGGCGACCATGAGCAAGGTTTGCGCACCTCGCTCAAGTCTGACAGGAGCTTCTGCTCCTACCCCTCTTTTTGGTTTGAGTGCCCGTTAGAAAACGGGCTGACACAGCGCCATCTTCCAATCTTCTCCCTTGCCAAATATTTTAATGTTGGACCTATTTTGGCAGGACAAAAGAACTGGGGGAGAGAGAAGATCAACTCTAGCATTGGTCTCTGAGAGCCATGTGGGGTAGTAAACAGCAGGGTATAATAATCCAGCTCTTCTTCTTCTAAGGGGCAACAGTGAAAGAAGCATGTGGGCACATAACACTAAAAAATGGAGAAAGAAGGAGCAGGGCGGACACCTGTGTACTGTGACTACCCCATGTGGAATGGGCAGGGGGACATTTTGGTGTCTGTGGCCTAATTCACACAAGAATTCAGGCGGCTCTCTTCCTCCAAAGTGGACAAATTGCTGGGGTTGGTTAGGGCAACCACCTGCTCCCTAGATCCCTGTGCTTCCTGGCTCCTCAAAGGGGGTGGCCAGAAGATAGGAGGCCAGCTTAGATACATCATCAAGTCCTTCCTAAGTTCGGGGGAGTTTCCTGTGTAGCTCAATGAGGCGGTGGTTCACCCTCTCCTGAAAAACCATCACTGGACCCGCGGGACCCTACTAACTACCACCCAGTGTCTCATTTAGCATTCCTGGGTAAGGTGGTAGAAAGGGCTGCTGCGGACCAGCTCCTGGCATTCTTGGAGGAAACTTCAGGACTCAACCCATATCAGTCTGGCCACGGGGTGGAGTTGGTGTTGGTCGCCCTGCTGGATGATCTCCATCGCCAGCTGGATAGAGGCAGGTCAGCCATGTTGGTCCTTTTAGACCTATTGGCTGCCTTTGACATCATGGACCATGAGTTACTGGTCCATCGCCTGGCCGACATGGGGATACAGGGCATAGTCTTGCGCTGGATACGCTCCTGTCTCCAGAACCAGTTTCAGAGGGTTGTTGTAGTGGAAGAGTTCTATAGACTTCTTTGTGGGGTCCCTCAGGGTCCTCTCCCCCACACTGTTCAACATCTTTATGCACCCTCTGGCCCAGCTGGTATGGAGTTTTGGGCTGGGTTGCCATCAGTGCACTGATGAACCCAGCTGTATCTCCTAATGGACATCCACCCAGACTCTCCCCCGGAACCATTCCAAATGTTTGGAAGCGGTGTCTGAATGGTTCGAGCAGAGTTTCCAGAAACTCAACCCCTCCAAGACGGAGATCCTGTGGCTGGGTGGTAAGGGGCGGGAGTGGGCAGCGCACTTACCCACTCTAGCAGGGGTGCAACTTACCATCATGCCCCAAGCTAGGAATCTGGGTGTGACCATTGATGCCTCCCTGATTATGGAGGCACAGGTCAAGAGAGTAGCAGGTCAGGTTTTCCATCTTCACTAAGCTCGGCTACTAGCGCCCAACCTGTCCCCTGACCACTTGGCCACAGTGATCCATGCAACAGTCACCTCCAGAATAGATTTCTGTAACTTGCTCTACACAGGCCTACCCTTGTCCCTGACCAGGAAATTACAGTTGGTGCAAAATGCAGCTGCTAGGGTCCTCACTGGCACACCTTGGAGGGCCCATATCCAGCCTGTGCTGAGGCAGCTGCACTGGTTGCCAATTGCTGCCAGGATCCAGTTCAAAGTTTTGGTTTTAACCTTTAAGGCCATACGCGGGTTGGGACCCACATACCTGAGGGACCGCCTACCATCCTATGCCCCCCACAGGGCTTTACACTCTGCGGGTGAGAATCTATTGGTCGTCCTCGGCCCCAAGGAAGCATGCCTAGCCTCAACCAGGGCCAGGGCCTTTTTGGTCCTGGCCCCTACCAGGTGGAACGAGCTCCTGGGTGAGCTGCGGGCCCTGTTGGATTTACCAACTTTCCACAGGGCCTGTAGAATGGAGCTCTTACACCAGGTCTATGGTTGAGGCTGGGGACAGAGAATTAGGAACATTGCTCCCCTCCTCGGAGTTGGAAGTGTACATCGCTCCCCTCCCCATCTTTTCCATCTTCTTCTCTCCTGATATACAGTTTTTGGCCGTCATGTTGGTAGTTTAATGTTTTTAGTGGGAATTTTAATGGGGTTGAGATTGATGTGACCTGCCTCGAGCCTACTGGGAGAGGCGGGAAATAAATCCAACAACAACAACAACAACAACAACAACAACAACAACAACAACAATAACGAATGGAAATGACATTGAACTGGGAGGAATTGGTTGCCCTAAGAAAAGTCTCCAGTCTGATTTTCAATTCACATATCTGAAGAGATGGCTCTTGAAAGCTCACAGACTGGACACCCTCTCCCCTTACTCTTCACACCCCAAGCTCTAGCGCCTTTTATATTTCTCAATACAATGGGCTTTGACCCTAGTAAGAACATAAGAGAAGTCATGTTGGATGAGGCCACTGGCCCATCCAGTCCAACACTCTGTATCACAGAGTGGCCAAAACCCAGGTACTATCAGGAGGTCCATCAGTGGGGCCAGAACTCCAGAAGCCTCTTATGGTTGCCCTTCAAGCATCAATAATTCAGAGAGCATCATTGCTCCAGACGTTATGGCTGAGTGATAGGGTTGTGAATGTCCTGCATAGTGCAGGGGGTTGGACTAGATGACCCATGATGTCCCTTACAACTCTATGATTCTAGGATTCTATCTATACTTTGTGGCTAATAGCCACTGATGGCTAATAGTTACTGATGGACCCCTCCTCCATGTGTTTCTCCAACCCACTTTTGAAGCTGTCTTTGCTTGTAGCTTCTGCCACTTCTTGTGGCAGGGATTTCCACATGTTAATTACTTCTTGGGTGAAGAAGGACTTCTCATTATCAGTTCTAACCCTACTGCTCATTAATTTCATGAGTTCTTGTATTATGAAAAAAGGGAAAAAAGTACTTCTATCTCTACCTTCCCTATCCCACGTATAAATTTGTAATTCTGCCATGTCACCTCTCAGTTGTCATTTCTCCAAGCTAAAGAGCCCTTACCTCTTTAGTCTTTCCTCATAGGAAAAGTGTTTCATCCCCTTAATAATTTGACTTGCCCTTTTCTGCATTTTTTTCTTTTTTGAAGTGCAGTGACCAGAATTATGCACAGTATTCCAAATCACACCATCTATTTCTACAGGGGCACTATGATACTGGCTGATTTGCTTTCAATTTCCTTCCTACTAATCCTACTAATGCCTTTTTATTGCAGCCAGTTGACGTTTTCAGTGAGTTATCTACCATGACTCCAAGATCTCTTTCCTGGTCAGTCTCGATCAGTTTACCCAGTCAATGTAAATTTATCATTACGATTTTTGGCTCTAATGTGCATTTGCCCTGCTGATGCCCCAGCCTCAACAGATCCCTCACAGTCTTCCCTGGTTCTCACCACCCTGAACAACTAAATGTAATTCACAAAATTAGCCATCTCACTGCTTATTCCCAGCTCTGAATCATTAACAAACAAGTTGAGAGAACTGTGATTGGCCTAAGGGCACCCAGCTGGCTGCATGGTTGCCCGGGAAGCTGCGCATTCTTCCGCGTTCTGCTAACGCGGCTTTTTCAGTGGCGTGCACCGAATCTGTGGCCGGTTGCAGCCGACTCCATGCGTTAGCGGTGATTTTAGTCGCTGCCATTCCATACCGAACGTGTGCTAAAACCTCGTGCATAATGGGTCAATCAGATGCAAATGAATTTTCGAACAAAAGAACCAATGAGCAATATTTGCGCCTGTCTAATTTCTCTACCATGAGCTCTACCAGGTTTGAAACAACACATACCCATCTGTTTCAGAATCAGAAGGTGGTGCTTTTCACTTGAACTTGGATCATAATGTGGGGCCAAACCTAGATCCCACACCACACAACAGTTTCTCCAGAGGCCTTGGCTGCAAAAGCATGTGACATGTGGCCACTTTTGATATGTCCCTTTCACACTACCAGGGAGGGATCTTTCAAACAGAGATAGGTGAAACCAAGGTATCCAGTGTGGAAGTCCCAATTGTGTTGGCAAGGCCTAGTTGCCTGGTTTTTCCAATGAAAAGAGCATCCCCATCCCCAGCAGAGTGCTGTTTCGTAATCAGGGTCCAGGCAATCAACTTCATATGTGCAGTTAGGGTACAAAACATTACTCTAGTGGGGCCAGAACTCTTAAAAGGATCTAAATAGGTTTGTGATTTCAAGCTTCAGCATAGAAGGTTACATGTAGATAAGGTTTTTGCCTCCACCCCACTGAGATCACACCCACTTCCACAGGACTGATTTAAGGGGAGGAGCAGCCTACATGGAACAGGAGTAACCTGCATAGTGCAATGGTTATAGTGTAGGACTAGGATCTGGGAGAGCCAGGTCTGCATGCCCCTTGTGCCACAAAAGTGGACAGGCACGAATATTGCTCATTGGTTCTTTTGTTCTCTGACAAAATTGAATTGAATTGAATCTCTTCTCAATGATCATCAAATACACATGAATAGCTATTGCAAGGATAAACCCAAGGAATCCATTGTATAGGGATGTCACAAAATAATTATTATAATCCTATTTGGGGTCGTATACGCATTTGGGTGATGATAGGACAAAGAAATGTCAAAGCCCATTCACAAATACTCAGCCTAACCTATTTTATTGGGAGCAGAAAATGGAGGAGAACATTTTAAGTGGTTTTGGTTCCCATTGGGGAGAAGTGTGGAGAATTAAATATATAAGGAAGATGAAGTTTTCAGGCATCTAAGAGGATTTGTCAGGAAAAGGAGAACCCCACTTGCTTGCATTTCAGCCTTCCACAAGTTTGACCTTCCATGATTTTTCCCATGATGGGATGTAAAGTAAAAGTAATGAGGGGTGGGATGTGTTGAGAGGGGGAAATGGTCTGGTGTTTGTATTACGGCTGTCAGTGCTTACAGGCCAAATTAATTTTAGAGTTGTATTTATCCTCTGTACAGACTGCAGTCCAAATAGCAAATAATATACTAAAGGGTGGAACAGAATTTGAGTCCAGCAGCACCTTTAAGACCAACAAAATTTCATTCTTGAATCTTTATTCAAAGGTGGGCAGCACTCCATCTTCCCCATTCAAAAACTAGCGTGGTTAAGAGAAGTGGCTTCTAATCTGGTATTCCGGGGATGATTCCCCACTCCTCTTCCATATGTAGCCAGTGGGGTGACAGTTCTCTCCGAGCTCTTTCAGCCCCACCTGCTTCACAGAGAGTCTGTTGTGGGGAGAGGAAGGCAACTAAGCTGCTTCGAGTCTCCTTCGGACAGTGAAAAGCAGGATATAAAAACCATCTCTTCTTTTTCTACCTTCGAAATACCCCTAAATATCAAAAATGATTTTGTAGGTGGCTGGGGGGAGATGCACTACTGAGAAACTCAAGTCTTTTGGAGTACAGAACCCAGCAGACCTTAACCCTAACCAACAGAATACATTTTGGGGCTATGCAGACTGCAGACACAAGCGCCAAAAGGATTCATTCCCTATCAATCTAACTCATCCCTCAAAAGCAATCGCTATGTAACTTGATATCAAATTTGAGACTATAAAAGCAACAAATCACTCTGTGAGCGAATTCAGGTGAGTTGGGGTCCAGTGGCACCTTTAAGACCAACAAAGTTTTATGTTGAGTGTATAAACTTTTGTGTATCTGAAGACGTGTGCATGCACACAAAAGCTTATACCCATCATTAAACTTTGTTGGTCTTAAAGATGCCACCAGCAGGGTCAGGCCGGCTCTGCTCTTTCCAAGCTCCATTCAGCGCAGCCTTCCCGCTCCCACTTGCAGAAGACAGCCTAGCTGAGCAACTAGAGCCAGCCAGTCACTTCCTGGGCCAAGGAACAGGTGGGAAGAGTCTTTTGGGTGCTGGGAAGCTGGACCTCATGCAGGCTGACTCAGTGAACTCTGTGCTGGGGCGACAGCACCACCACTGGTCTAGATGATGTTATGAAACAGATTTACCTGGGCAAAGTATTTTTGGAGGTACATGGATTGTGAAAAATGGGCACTTTATTCGTGTCCAGAGTGGGTTTAGAATGAGCAAAGGGAGCTGGTTTGTCTGTGTGTGTGTGTGGCACAGAGAGATTCCCATCTTGCCATTTCCAGACCATGTCCTCACAGGCCAGAAAACCTACAAAAATCAGAACAAATTTAGAGTCCAGTGGCACCTTTAAGATCAACACAGTTTTAAAGGTATGAGCTATCGTATGCGTGCACAGTCCCTCAGATACCATGTCATGGAAACATGATATACATCTGACATTGTATCTGGAGAAGTGGCCGTGCGCAAGGAAGCTCATACCTTGAATAAAACTGTGTTGGTCTTTAAAGTGCCCCTGGACTCTAAATTTGTTCTGCTGCTTCAAACCAACAAGGCTACCCACTTGAATCTACAAAAATCAGTTGACTCTAGTCAGGAAAGCCTTCGACAATTCACAGATTTCCAATCTCTGCATGTGCAGTCTATCTCATGGGATTGCCACAATTGCTGAGACCATGAGCCCTAATAGCTATTGACGGGCCTTCACTGGGTGCCAACACTTTCTAATACAGATTAACAACACTGCTTCACTGCTTTTAGTCCTGTCTGCATGCAAAACAGCTCTTCCTGTGGTAGCATCAAAGGAGGCACCAATGGAGTTGGTTGGCAACTCCTGTTTTAAGTCATCAGTGAATTGTTGGATTTGTACCAGATGTCTTGGGAGGGGCTTCTGCACACTAAAGAGAAGCAGTCTGGGCCACAAGAATTAGCCAGGGCCATAAGTCAACCATTTACCTGTGGCCAAATAGATGACATGGAAGAGCATCTCTTTGCCTTGAACCACATCTACGACCACATGAGAAAACCGGCTGTTGTCCTCCATGAAATATGGAAAGGGTGTGATTGGCTGAATGACCTCATGCATCAGAATAAATTTCTGAGCATCTTGGAGATTCCTTTCAGTTAGATTCAGATAGAGTCCTTGGTCCATGGTGCCACACTAGAAACAGATGAGATTACTGCTGTTAACAAAAGAGACACCCTTCTCCCAGGCTAGATCTTTCACAAATTCATGCAATAGAGCCCCATTACCAGGCTACACAATATACCTAAATTATATATTTTTCCTACTAACAAGTCATGCACTGAGCAAATGAAAATTATGTAGAATATCAAAAGTCAAAACAAAAGCAAAAAGGAGAGGGACAGTTTGGTTGCTATCATCCGAAATACAAGAAATGTAAAGAACTTAAGTATGACCTGCAGCCTCAGCCCAGTAGTCCATCTAGGTTGAGAAGACTTCAACTTTTTATGATATAAATATATTACATTTTAATTTTATTAATGGAGCTCAAATATATAAAAGTATTAAAAACAATAAATACAGCAGGGAGTGACAGTTATTTTATAGGTCACACATTCATAAGTTAATTATATCCTAACATTCAAGGACCTAACACGTTTCAACCTATACAAAAGTTAATCTTTTGATAGGCACACAAGAAGACACAGTGGGTTCTGCTTAAAAACAGGGAAGGTTATTTGAAGGCAACCCTTTGAAAAATCTGATTCATAGAAGAACTTTTAACATCTTGTGCAGTGGTCCCAACCTTTTTATCACTCGGGACTGGTCAACACTTGACAATTTTACTGAGGCCGGGGGTGGGAGTAGTCTTTTGCTGAGGGACATCGCTACTGCCCACTGACTTCCCGCTGCCCACTGGGGGGCGCTGCCAGCAGCAGCTGCGCAGTGCCACGCCAAGGGGGAGCCCCAGCCATGGTGCCCATCGGAGAGCACTAAAGCTGAGCCAGTGGCTGAGTAGCAGGGCAGCCCCCGAGGCAGCAGCTAGGGAGGAGGACGAAGAGGAGCCGGGGCCCGGTACTGACTGATCTATGGACTGGCACCGGTCTCCGGACCGGGGGTTGGGGACAGCTGATCTAGTGGACATGAAAGGGACCTTCACTTGAATATAGAGGTTGATTTACTACCCTGGTGATTGAAAAATGTTTTACAGACATATTTTATGTATAACTGTGTGTTTAAAAACAATTGTGTGTGCTTAATATTGACCTCTGAGGAAGACCTGTTTATCTTTAGATTAAAAGATGCCTATAGGCTCAAAAAGGTTAGGGATTCTTGTTTAAATCTGTGAATTCTTGGATTTGTAGCAGATGCCTTAGGAGGTTGTGTACACTAAAGTCAACCCTGTGCCTGTGGCCAAATACATGACATGGACATCCATGCCAAAGCTGAGAGTGAGCTAACATTGGCCAGGGAAGCCCACTGTAACAAGAAAAGATTTTTCAGTTATGTGAGGAGCAAACGTAAAGTTGTTGTTGTTGTTATGTGCGAAGTCGTGTCCGACCCATTGCGACCCCATGGACAATGATCCTCCAGGCCTTCCTGTCCTCTACCATTCCCCGGAGTCCATTTAAGTTTGCACCGACTGTTTCAGTGACTCCATCCAGCCACCTCATTCTCTGTCGTCCCCTTCTTCTTTTGCCCTCGATCGCTCCCAGCATTAGGCTCTTCTCCAGGGAGTCCTTCCTTCTCATGAGGTGGCCAAAGTATTTGAGTTTCATCTTCAGGATCTGGCCTTCTAAAGAGCAGTCAGGGTTGATCTCCTCTAGGACTGACCGGTTTGTTCGCCTTGCAGTCCAAGGGACTCGCAAGAGTCTTCTCCAGCACCAGAGTTCAAAAGCCTCAATTCTTTGAGGCTCGGCCTTCCTTATGGTCCAACTTTCGCAGCCATACATTGCAACTGGGAATACCATAGCCTTGACTAAACGCACTTTTGTTGGCAGGGTGATGTCTCTGCTTTTTAGGATGCTGTCTAGATTTGCCATAGCTTTCCTCCCCAAGAGCAAGCGTCTTTTAATTTCTTTGCTGCAGTCCCCATCTGCAGTGATCTTGGAGCCCAGGAAAATAAAATCTGTCACTATCTCCATTTCTTCCCCATCTATTTGCCATGAATTGAGAGGGCCGGATGCCATGATCTTTGTTTTCTTGATGTTGAGTTTCAAGCCAACTTTTGCACTCTCCTCCTTCACCCGCATCAACAGGCTCTTTAGTTCCTCTTCACTTTCTACCATTAGAGTGGTATCATCTGCATCCCTGCAATCTTGATCCCAATTTGTGACTCCTCTAATCCCGCATTTCTCATGATGTGCTCTGCATACAAGTAAATAGGCAAGGCGACAGTATACAGCCTTGCCGAACTCCTTTCTCAATTTTGAACCAGTCAGTGATTCCATGTTCAGTTCTCACTGTTGCTTCTTGACCTGCATATAAATTTCTCAAGAGACAAGTAAGATGCTCTGGTATTCCCATCTCTTTAAGAACTTGCCACAATTTGTTGTGCTCCACACAATCAAAGGCTTTAGCATAGTCAATGAAGCAGAAGTAGACGTTCTTCTGGTACTCCCTAGCTTTCTCCATGATCCAGCGTATGTTGGCAATTTGATCTCTAGTTCCTCTGCCTCTTCGAAATCCTGCCTGTACTTCTGGAAGTTCTCGGTCCACATATTGCTGGAGCCTAGCTTGTAGGATTTTGAGCATAACTTTGCTAGCATGAGAAATTAGTGCAATGGTGCGGTAGTTTGAACATTCTTTGGCATTGCCCTTCTTTGGGATTGGAATGTAAACTGACCTTTTCCAATCCTGTGGCCATTGTTGAGTTTTCCAAATTTGCTGGCATATTGAGTGTAGCACTTTTACTGCATCGTCTTTTAAGATTTTGAATAGTTCAACTGGAATGCTGTTATCACCACTAGCTTTATTGTTGCTCAGACTTCCTAAGGCCCATTTGACTTCACATTCCAGGATGTCTGGCTCCAGGTCAGTAACTACCTCACTGTGGTCATCAGGGATGTTAAGCTCGCTCTTGTATAGTTGTTCTGTATAATTTTGCCACCTTTGTTTAATCTCTTCTGCTTCTGTGAGGTCCCTACCATTTTGGTCCCTTATCATACCCAACTTTGCATGAAACGTTCTCTTCATATCTCCAATTTTCTTGAAAAGATCTCTGGTCCTCCCCATTCTATTGTTTTCTTCTATTTGTTTGCACTGTTCATTTAAGAAGGCATTCTTATCTCTTCTAGCTTTTCTCTGGAATTCTGCATTCAATTGGGTGTATCTTTCTCTTTCTCCCTTGCCTTTCACTTCCCTTCTCTCCTTAGCTATTTGTAAAGCTTCCTCAGATAGCCATTTTGATTTCTTGCATTTCTTTTTCTTTGGGATGGTTTTAGTTGCTACCTCTTGTACAATGTTGCGAACCTCAGTCCATAGTTCTTCAGGCACTCTGTCTATCAGATCTAATTCCTTAAATCTATTTGTCACCTCTACTGTGTATTCGTCGGGGATATGATTTAAGTCATACCTGAGTGGCCTAGTGCTTTTCCCTACTTTCTTCAATTTAAGCCTAAATTTTGCAACAAGAAGCTCATGATCTGAACCACAATCAGCTCCTGGTCTTGTTTTTATTGACTGGATAGAACTTTTCCATCTTTGGCTGCAGAGCACATAGTCAATCTGATTTCTGTGTTGACCGTCTGGTGATGTCCATGTGTAGAGTCGTCTCTTGGGTTGTTGGAAAAGAGTGTTTGCTATGACCATTGTATTCTCTTGACAAAATTCTACCAGCCTGTGCCCTGCTTCATTTTGTACTCCAAGGCCAAACTTGCCTGTTATCCCGGTTATCTTTTGGCTTCCTACTTTAGCATTCCAATCCCCCATGATGATAAGCACATCATTTTTTGGCGTTGCTTCTAGAAGGTGTTGTAGGGCTTCATAGAACTGATCAACTTCATCCTCTTCAGCAGCAGTGGTTGGGGCATAGACCTGGATCACTGTGATGTTGAATGGTTTGCCTTGGATTCGAACTGAGATCATTCTGTCATTTTGGGGATTGTATCCCAAGACTGCTTTTCCTACTCTCTTATTGATTATGAAGGCTACTCCATTTCTTCTGCGAGATTCTTGTCCACAGTAGTATACCTGATGGTCATCTGAATTAAATTCACCCATTCCTGTCCATTTTAGTTCACTGATTCCTAAAATGTCGATGTTCAGTCTTGTCATTTCTTGTTTGACCACGTCCAGCTTACCTTGATTCATGGATCTGACGTTCCAGGTTCCTATGGAATAAAAATCTTTACAGCATCGGACTGTCTTTTCGCCACCAGTTACTTCCACAACTGAGCGTCCTTTCGGCTTTGGCCCAGTCGCTTCATTCATTCTGGCGCTACTCGTACTAGCCGTCTGCTCATCCCCAGTAGCACATTGGACACCTTCCGACCTGAGGGGCTCATCTTCCAGCGTCATATCGTTATGCCTATTGGAACTGTCCATAGAGTTTTCATGGCAAAGATACTGGAGTGGTTTGCCATTTCCTTCTCCAGTGGATCACCTTTTGTCAGAGCTCTCAGCTATGACCTGTCCGTCTTGGGTGGCCCTGCACGGTATAGCTCATAGCTTCACTGAACTACGCAAGCCCCCTTGCCACAACAAGGCAGCGATCCTTGAAGGGGGAAACGTAAAGTAAAGGAGGCAATAGGCCCACTGTTGGGTGCAGATGGACAAACTCTAATGGAAGATGCAGAGAAAGCAGAAAGGCTTAGCAACTATTTTACATCTGTTTTTTTCCCACAGGTCAAAGGGTTTAGGCACATCTAGAGATGGCAGTAGCCAAGGGATAGTGTCTGGGTGGCAGGTTGACATAGACAGAGCGGCATTTAGCGGCACTGGATGAGTTCAAATCCCCTGGGCCGGATGAAATGCACCTGAGAGTGCTCAAAGAACTTGCACAAACCTAGTCCATCATCTTCGGGACCTCTTTAAGAACTGGAGAAGTCCTGGAGGACTGGAAGAGAGCAAATGTTATTCCGATCTTCAAAAAAGGGAGGAAAGATGACCCAGGAAACTACAGACCAGTGAGTCTGACCTCTGTTGTGGGGAAGATAATGGAGCAGATATTAAAGGGAGCGATCTGCAAACATCTGGAGGACAATTTGGTGATCCAAGGAAGTCAGCATGAATTTGTCTCCAATAGGTCCTGTCAGACCAATCTGGTTTCTTTTTTTGACCAAGGAACAGGTTTGCTGGATCGGGGAAATTCGGTTGATGTCGTTTACTTGGATTTTAGTAAAGCTTTTGATAAGGTTCCCCATGATGTTCTGATGGATAAATTGAAGGACTGCAATCTGGATTATCAGATAGGTGGATAGGGAATTGGTTAGAGAACCGCACTCAAAGAGTTGCTGTCAATGGTGTTTCATCAGACTGGAGGGAGGTGAGTAGCGGGGTACCTCAGGGCTCGGTGCTTGGCCCGGTACTTTTTAACACATTTCTTAATGATCTAGATGAGGGAGTGGAGGGACTACTCATCAAGTTGGCAGATGACACCAAATTGGGAAGACTGGCAAATATTCCGGAAGATAGAGACAGAGTTCAATGAGAACTGAACACAATGGAAAAATGGACAAATGAGAACAAGATGCAATTTAATAAAGATAAGTGTAAAGTTCTGCATCTGGGTCAGAAAAATGAAAAGCATGCCTACTGGATGGGGGTATGCTTCCAGGTAACACTGTGTTTGAACGAGACCTTGGGGTACTTGTGGATTGTAAACTAAACATGAGGAGGCAGTGTGATGCAGCGGTTTAAAAGGCGAATGCCATTTTGGGCTATATCAACAGGGGCATCACATCAAAATCACAAGATGTCCCATTGTATACGGCACTGGTCAGACCACACCTGGAGTACTGTGTGCAGTTCTGGAGGCCTCACTTCAAGAAGGACGTAGAGAAAATTGAAAGGGTACCAAGGAGAGCGACGAAGATGATCTGGGGCCAAGGGACCAAGCCCTATGAAGATAGGTTGAGGGACTTGGGAATGTTCAGCCTGGAGAAAAGGTTGAGAGGGGACATGATAGCCCTCTTTAAGTATTTGAAAGGTTGTCACTTGGAGGAGGGCAGGATGCTGTTTCCGTTTGCAGAGGAGAGGATACGCAGTAATGGGTTTAAACTACAAGTACATCGATATAAGCTAGATATCAGGAAAAACATTTTCACAGTCAGAGTAGTTCAGCAGTGGAATAGGCTGCCTAAGGAGGTGGTGAGCTCCCCCTCACTGGCAGTCTTCAAGCAAAGGTTGGATACGCACTTTCCTTGGATGCTTTAGGATGCTTGGGGCTGATCCTGCGTAGAACAGGGGGTTGGACTAGATGGCCTGAATGGACCCTTCCAACTCTATGATTCTATGATTCTATGATTCCATGATTCTATGATTCTATGATTCTATGATCTCGTCGCTTTGTACCACATCTACGATCACATGATAAAACTGGGGTCCATTCCACAGAACTTTAATATAGCACTAGTCTTGCATTTGGTTTTCGCCACTAAAACTACGTTCCGCATGACGTCGTGAGCAATCTGCAACACTCCTGCAACACTAGCGTGAAAATTGCTTAGTTGTAGTGATTTCCAGGGAATCGGGAAAAGTGGATTCACCCTCAGAAAATCGCTACACTCCTGCCAACAACCTGCAACACTTGCGAAAAAGACCTGTGCGTTCTCAATGTAGCGGTTGCAACAAAGTCCCTCCCCCTGGCTCTCTCCTCTGAACTTCCGGCGAAGCGATCGTCATTTTTTCCCCCTTGGAGCGAGCAGGGAAAGCAATGACCCAGCGAGGCTTCATTCGCTCAGCGAGGCTTCTCCGGCTACAGTCCCTGCACAGAAGTGCTTTAAAGCTCCCCTAAGTCCCCAAGCAGAACACAGCCCCCTGTTCACCCTTTAATGTCGGCCAAAAATCACGCCCATGAGGGGGGGATTTTTTTTCCACTCGGGGGAGCGTGGTAACTATGACTCGCCAGCTCACACGCCAGCTAAATCGGTCTCTACGTTAGGAAGAATCAAGGCATATTCATTGAAACGTGTGTGTGCATTTTTTTTTAACTGTGCTTAAAGGGAAAAATGCTTTTCGGGAGCATGATAACAACCGCCCATTGGCTGTTCATTTGATTGATGGCCAGGGGCTGGAAACTAGCACAGAAAAAATTGCTTCCTTTCTAGTGATTCCTGTGAGACCGGAAACCTGTGGGGAACGAATTAAACACTACTGGATTCCACTACAAATGAAGATATGAGGAACGCCGCTTTGTGAAATCAATTGGCAAAATTGGTCCTTGTGCGGAATGGGCCTGGCTGTTGTCCTCCATGAAATAGAGAATGGTTGTGACTGGCTGAATTACCTCATGCATCAGAATACATTTCTGAGAGATTTCTTTCAGTTAGATTTGGGTCCATGGAGTCACAATGGAAATAGATGATATCTGAAGAAATGTGCATGCACATTCTACTTTGAATAAAACTTTGTTGATCATAGAGGTGCCACTGGACTCAAACTTTGTTCTGCTGCTTCACGCCAACATGGCTATCCATATGAATCTCTCTTAATGAACACATATGGTAATCTGGGACCTTGCTGGTCTAGTTACAACTTCCATCTTTGAACAAAATGAACTCTGACTCTTGTGTAGTTTGCCATTATAAATTTTGTTTTCTGCTGAAATTGCAACCATGCAGCACAAAGTGATTGTTGTGCATTCCATGAGGAATATCTAACCACAAGTAGCTGTAAACATTGGGAAAGCACCACAAGTACTGAGAGAAAGCTTACATTAAGGGGGGCAACTTGCCCAAACTTGCCTAAAACTAGTCCAAAGTTGTTCAAATAGATGTTTATCACATAGGACCTCTCCCACCTCAATGATATTTCATTCTACATGATATTATGGTGTGAAGAGAAGCATGGATTGATAAAAAATTGATCCTATTTTGTATGATTCTGTCCATGGCTTTGAGAAAAATTGTGGATTCAGCTGAAGGAGCTCAGATACTGGTGAGTTATCAGGGATATTAACTTTGAAAGCTAAGCTAAGAAACAGCTGCTGAAATGCCCTGAGGACCAGATTCCATAGGACTGGGTTCCACATATATGAGGGGGAGGACTTCCCACTCAAATGCACAATCATATTATTCAAGAATACTTTTGATCTGACCCCAGTAGGAAATATTGGAAAGCTCCAGAATGCACAGGTAACTGCTAACCAGGCCTGAAGACTCATGAATACACCTGCAGCTGGGAGAGGCTGCGGTGAGAGGCTGCGGTGGCAGGCAGTCCTTCCTCCATGCCCGCTATCACCAAAAGCCCTGGCAAGAGCTGTGCAGGCTGTGGTGGGGCTTTCATGGGCAATGGGGAGAAGGCAGTGTCGACCAGTCCTTTCTTTCTTCCCACGAGCGCTGAAAGCTCCGCCGATGGTGGCACAGGCCATGGCAGGGCTTTTGGGGTTGGGGGGAAGCTGGCAGTGGCAGGCAGTCCTACCTCCATCCCCTGCACTCCCCAAAGCCCTGCCTATGGCTATGCAAATCCTTCCTCCCTCCCCATCACTCCCACTGATGGGCACACAGGCCGCTGCAGGGCTTTCTGGGGTGGGGTGGAGGCAGCGGTTGCAGGCAGGCCTTTCTCCCTCCCCACTACTCTCAAAAGCCCGGGTGACAGGTATGCAGGCCTTGGCGGGGCTTTCTGGGGCTGATAGGAGAAGGCGGCAGCAGGGAGTCCCATTTCCCTCCCTGCCATCCACAAAAGCCCCACTGATAGGATCGCACACTGCAGCAGGCTTTTGGGGCAGGGGGGAGCATTGGCAGGGAACTCCCTTCCTCCCTCCCCACCAACCTCCTATCCCGGCAGTGGTCAGGGGCAGAAGGGCGGCGAGTGTGCCAGAGTGCTCCTCGCTGGTTTTGTTGGAGGTGGGTGTGAGCAGGTCAGCCTGTAACGCCAGAAACAGAGGCCAAACTGGCTCCACCCAGGAGGCCTCTGCTTGAAACAGCTAAGTGTTAAAGATGTGGATTTGAGCCTGGCCAGACACTCTAACCCAGACTTTTTCAACATTTTGACTGTCAAAGAGTCCCTGAAATAATTTTTCAGACCTAATAATTTGTCAGCTGCCCACACCCCTGCCACTTCCCACCCCCTCAACCCTCCCTTTGCTCCCTCCCCCTACTTTTGCTACTACTGTGTAGGGTCTGCCTCATCTAGTCTGGAAAGAAGAGTAGAAGCTGAAGACAGCCCAGACCCCTCCATGCCTCATGACTTCAGAGCTCCTGCAGAACCCCCAGGGGGATCTATGCAACCTTAGTTGGGAATCCCTGCTCCAATCACTACAAAATACAAGCTCTCCTACTTAACATTGTTCCTACTTTTATTACACTACAGTTGAAAAAATAGTTATTGCAAGATCTCAGAAACCACCAGACTTTTTAATCAATATAATTAGCATTTTAAAATGTTGTAGTTATGGTACAGACACAAGGGTAGTATATATAGGATAGGTATAAAAATAGCATTCTCTGTATGTAAGTACCTGGAAGCCGGGGTTCGGATTTGGATAAGGCAGCCAGGCCGAGCGCGAGTTCTCCTGGTACTTGAAAGGGCCGTTGAAGACCTGAGTTATGGCAGACATGTTGAACACACAAACAGCAGAGACCGAAACGCTGTTCCTATAAAAGCATCAAGTGACAAAATAGAAATGAAAAGAAAGAAGAGCAGAAGATGAGGCAGAAGATTTGTGAATAGCAACCCTTTTCCTCCAGAGCCATAAGTCTGGACATTTCATCATCACTTCACATCATATTTTTTTTCAGAAATTGAGATGAAAAGGACAACTTCAGGACACTACTTTTGGTGTGAGCAACAGAGGGGGATATCACTACTGTGTGTACTTGCATTTCAGCCTTTAATTCCCCACTCAAGAAATATCTAATCAAACAACAGTGAACCCATGAAGCTGCCTCACACATAGTCAGACAATTGGTCTAGGATGGTCTGCATCATCTCCTCTGACCAGCAGCAGTTCTTCAGTCTCCTGATGTCGCACAGAAAACTCTTCCCTCAAAAGTGGCTCAACCACATTTTGCTCAATGCTACAAGCGTGATTCAAGTGGGTAGCTGAGCTGGTCTGAAGAACAAAGTTAGAGTCCAGGGGCACCTGGAAGACCAACAATATTTAATTCAAGTGATGAGGTATTGTATGCACGCCCACTTCCTCAGAGACAAGGGCATGGAATGCAAGTGTGTATGAACAAGTAAAGAAATTCCACTAGCAGCCAGTTAATAAAATGAATTTTTCTGAAATAATAGGAAAAACCCATTACTGACCAGTTATTAAAACAGAATACAAAGGGAATTTTAAAATGACCAGTAATGGCCCCAGATTGTAAGTTCCTTTTGCATCTCAAAGCAGTCGACACGGAAGTCTCCAGCTCAGCTCAATACTAAATTGGCATGCTATATGTTATGCTGCATTGTCCCCTGAAGGGTACAGCTTTCGCACATCAAGCATTCATGCTGTTAGACCAATGACTCTGTAAGAAGCTTGCTTGCGGCTGCTTGTAAAAAAGTAGATGTGGAATCTGTAGGCTTGAAAATGGAAGGGGGGAGGCGGGATATAAATAAAACAATAATAATTCAAAAATAATAATTTATACAGAGTTGATGTACCGCAAGGAAATACAGGATTCAGCCCTCTTAAGTACAAAATGCAAGGACATGAAATAGGCAAAATATAGGCTTTTCTTCACTAGAATTGATCACAAACAAAAATCTGTGCTTCTTTCTCTAGGGAGTTAATTATATGTTACATGCTAATACATGTCAGAGTGCCATGACATCTAATTTTTAAAAAATCAAACCCAATTTGGGGGTAAGAGACAGAGAGCTAAGAAACTAGGAATATAATGGTCAAGTTGAGGGCAGCACCAACAGGAAAGAGACAAAGGAGGGGAGGTACACTACAGTGAGATGAGGGCAGAGTCTGCACTTACTTTCTTTATTCCATTGTCAATCCTGTTGAATTCAGATCACTTTGAACTCGGGTCTTCCTCTCTCCCCCCCTTCCCCATTGAAACAGGAAAGTCTTCTGCACGTGGTTAGGGTAGTTCAGAAAGGGGGAGGAAGCCAAGCCTCTTTCTTTCTTTTCTTGAAGGGGGGGGGGAGAGGAGCCAGGTAGGGAGCCTCTTTCTTTTCTTGGAGGGGAGGGGGAGAAGATCGAAAAGGCAGAGGAGGGAGGAAAAATCCAGGACCGACAGAAATTGAGAGCAATTAGGGGCTTCTCCTTTAAGGCAAGCGTGTCACATGACCAGGTGTAGCCTATCAGAGGTTCTCTACCACGGAGCTTTCTTTCCCAAATGGATATTCAGGATTAAAAGCAGTCTGAGATATCGCACAATAAAGGTAGGGTCACTCTGGATCAATCCTTCTTGCTGCAGAAGGAAAATTAAAATCGCCCAAAATCCAAACGGAAATTGCATTCTGTGTAGAGGGCAGGGGCTGAATTGATCTGGGGTTGGAATAAAAGCTCGGTGCAGTTTACACCGAGAAGAGTGACTTTTAAGCATGGGCGATTCAGATGTGACTTGACCGATTTGTGCACGAATTAGCCAAATCAAATCTGAATCTCTAATCTGTCATAAATTTTAATGGATGAATTGAGCCCAGTGACCATTTAAACCTTAAAGGAAGCAAGAGGAGAAAGGGAAACATTCTTACATTTCCCACTCTTGCCTTCCTACGTTTCCTGGGGGAGGGACAGCATCCTCTTCAGACCAGTGGCTAAGTTCCATAGTGGGAGCTTAGCCAATCACTTTTGCAAATACACTGAAAACGTTTTGCATGCCTAAGTTCAGCTTCAAGAAGAGGGAGAAGCTTTGGGAGGGAGGGCACCCTTGGCCAATTAAAGGTTTTTCTTTTTTGAAAACTTGTGCATGGTCAGAGTGTATAAAAGGAAGGGACCAACTTGATTCCATTGCTTCCCTGCTGAGTTGCTCTGGGGGAGAGGAAACTTATTGAGAGTGACTCACAGAGATTCTGCTGGCTGGATGCAGCTGCTGCTGCGTTTCCATCTCCCTGAACATTGCTGGAGAAGACTGCACTGGAGAAGAATGCACTATTTGGGTTTCTGTGGGCATGTGGGGTGGCTGTGGTGAGTGATTGTCATTTTTTAAATTGTGAGGGGTTGTGATTTTTTAAATTCTCTTTCTCCTTTGAGCTTTCTGGCTTTCTTTTAAAGTATTTTTAAGTTAAATTTCTATTGTTCTTTCCTCTTTGGGTCCCCCTGTCTGTGTGGGGAGGCTATGTGTGTTGGGGGAGGGTGATTTTCTACTCTGGTTCCTCCCCCACCCCCCAAATTGCTTTTAAAAGTTTGCCATTCTGTGTTGTCTTGCCATTTGGTTTGCTTGGGTTAAACTGTTAGTTTTAATTTATTTGAGTGGTTTGATTTCTTGGCTTTTTTTAACTTTAGTGGGTTTGGGTGGGTAAAATTTTGGGTTAGTTGGCTCTGGTAGTCTCCTCCTGCTAGTTGATTTTGGTTACTGCTCGGTTTGCAGACTGATTTTATGGACTAGTGCCTCTTTTGTATGTCTTGTTGCATTTAATTTTGGTTTCCAACTTTCCAGTTTTCAGCTGGGTGGCCCTGAGGCAAGGACAGAAGATTTCAGGCCTGCTGCGTCTTGCTTGACTTGAGGTTGCTTGTGCTTGTGGCATCCTTGATTCGGCGTGGTTTTTCCTGGTCTGGTTGTTAAGGCAAGGATTCTTAGTGCCTTTTTCCCTTCCTGGCTTAGGCCAGGTTGTTACAGCGCTTTGGTGTTTTCAGTTTATTGGCTAGGTAGTTACCTGATTTTTAGTACTTGCTTGTTTCAGGGAGAAGGAGCACTTCAGGTCAAGCAGCGTTGCTTCCTGTCTAACTGGGTTTTAGACAAAAAGGGCCTTTTAATTATTTTAAATAACATTTTAGTTTCTTCCCTAATTAGGCTGCAATGTTAGGAATCAAAAGAGAAGAGGTAGTTTTAAAATTGGTTAGAGGCTAAAAAAAAAAAATAGGATGTACATCTTCTCCATTGAAGGCCAGTTTTTCTTTTAAAGGGATTTAAAACTCTTGGGCTGATTCTGCACCAGTGACGCCACTCCAGGCTGCCTCCAGTGTGTTGATGCAGAACTGCCCATGGGGACACATTTTGGCAGCAGACCCCTGTGCAGACTCACAACACATTCAGCCAATTAGGAACTATATTATATCAGCTGCCGGCCCTCCCTCTTCTCCCCATCCCCTTGTTGCATTGCAACAACATAAATTCTGTGTATCACTGGTACTGACAGCTTTTTATATGTTCAATTTTAAACTTTTAAACTAATTAATCCATTTTATACTGGGATGAATGTAATTGTGGTTATCATGTTCACTGCCCTGACAGCGAATCTGAAAGGGGCAGTATATAAACCAAATAAATAAATAAATAAATAAATAAATTATAGAGCGCACTCATCATAATAAGCATGTGCAAGAAGAGGGTGATTTGGACCATTTTTGATTCAGACCAAATCAAAAAGGTCCAAATCACCCTCACCTTGCACATGCCAATGACCATGCAAGCTTCATAATGAATTCTGAGATTTAAATATAATGTTGTCAGAGCTTATCAAAAGTGACTGTAGCTGAGTAGAATAGCAGCTCCTTGACACACAGAAAGATGGTTCAATCTCCAGTATCCCTAGTTAAAAGTATCAGGAAGTAGGTGATAGGAAAAACCTATTCACAGTCAGAGTAGTTCAGCAGTGGAATTGGCTGCCTAAGGAGGTGGTGAGCTCCCCCTCACCGGCAGTCTTCAAGCAAAGGTTGGATACACACTTTTCTTGGATGCTTTAGGAAGCTTTGGGCTGATCCTGCGTTGAGCAGGGGGTTGGACTTGATGGCCTGTATGGCCCCTTCCAACTCTATGATTCTATGATTCTATATCCCAGAAACTATGGAGAACCACTGGATAAATAGTACTGAGACCTCAGTAGACCAATGCTTGGCTCAATATGAGGTAGTTTTATGTGCAAGAACTGTTTGCCAACATCTAGGATTCATACTAGAATCAGAATCGGAGAGTTGGAAGAGATCTCCAGGGTCATCTAGTCCAACCCCCTGCCCAATACAGGAACTCAGAACTACCTGCCCACTCACAGTGACCCCAATTTCATGCCTGAGTGATCCCCCCACCAAAAATCTCTAGAATCCAGCTGGGGCTGTAGGAAATTCAACTACCATCCCATAGTGGTAATCACTGGGTATACAAGGAGGGGCCACAAGAGACAAACACTGGCAAATCCCTTCCTGCCCACCCATGCACAATCTGCCTAAATTCATAAAATCAGCATCCACTACTGCAACCAATTAATTTATTTTATCTATTAGATTAGAAGATTAAATTAGATTTAAAAAATAGGCCCATGTTTGAAAGGATGTGGGAAGGAGAAATTTATTGTCTTGTACTTCTTGTACTTCCACTTGGGAAAGAATATGGTAAATACTCCCTGCAGAAGTATATAAGAAAGTAAGATTCCTAAAAGTGCGTTTAGTCAAGGCTATGGTATTCCCAGTTGCAATGTATGGCTGCGAAAAGTTGGACCATAAGGAAGGCCGAGCGTCAAAGAATTGAGGCTTTTGAACTCTGGTGCTGGAGAAGACTCTTGCGAGTCCCTTGGACTGCAAGGCGAACAAACCGGTCAGTCCTAGAGGAGATCAGCCCTGACTGCTCTTTAGAAGGCCAGATCCTGAAGATGAAACTCAAATACTTTGGCCACCTCATGAGAAGGAAGAACTCCCTGGAGAAGAGCCTAATGCTGGGAGCGATCGAGGGCAAAAGAAGAAGGGGGCGACAGAGAATGAGGTGGCTGGATGGAGTCACTGAAGCAGTAGGTGCTAACTTAAATGGACTCCGGGGAATGGTAGAGGACAGGAAGGCCTGGAGGATCATTGTCCATGGGGTCGCGATGGGTCGGACACGACTTCGCACATAACAACAAGATTCCTACTGGATCAGACCATATGTCCATCTAATTCAGTATCTTTTCTCACACACTGGCCAAACAGTTCCTCTGGATGGCCAACAACAGGGCACAGAGGCAGAGGCCTTCCCCTGATGCCTGCTGGCACTGAGGTTCAAGTATTTAAAAGGCTGCCAAATAGAGGATGGAGCAGAGTTGTTCTCTCTTGTCCCAGAGGGATGGACCAGAACCAATGGGATTAAATTAATTCAAAAGAAATTCTGTCTAAACATCCGGAAGAAGTTACTAACAGTTAGAGTGGTTTCTCAGTGGAACAGGCTTCCTCGGGAAGTGGTGGGTTCTCTATTTTTTGGGAATGTTTAAACAGAGGCTGGATGGCCATATGTAGAACAGGCTGATTCTGTGAAGGTTCAAGGGGGTGGCAGGTTAGAGTGGATGTCTAAACTGAAACGTCCCAGTCTCTTCAGCTTTCCTCATAGGGAAGGTACTTGAAAAACAGTTCATGGGTCATTTAGTCCCCAGACAGAAAATGGCAGGGAATAAAAGTTCAACTTGGCCCTCTGCACAAATGCTCTTCTCCTCCTTCACATAGCAGTCTCAGAGCCTCCGAGATTTTCAAAGAAAGGCAACATTTAAATAAACAGAATAATTGGTAAATAGCTGAGTCCTAAGGCTCCTGTTTAAACATGGATTTGGAAAACTTGTTTATTGAGAGGTTACACGTACTTGCTAGGTATTGTTCCATAAAATGAAGTGGAAGTCTGGAGTGATGGATTCAACAGTCCCAGAACGTCAATGGATCACAAAAGGAAATTTTGCAGGAGGGCAGATTAACAAACAATTTTGTTTAAATGGATACGTTGTTCTCTTACGGAAGAACAAATATGTAATAAAGAAATCAATTTAACTATTTCATTTCCAAAAAAAAAGCTCCTGATCTCTTGATCTACATGATGGGATTGTAAACACTTAAATAAAATGAATACTACAGAACTACACAAAGCATAAAAAGTCGGAGAATTCTTCTTTCATAAATAAGTACTTTGTCCCAAGTAGTGGGGCAACTATTGTAGAATGAATAAGAAGTTGTGCTCTTATCAATCAATAGTTATACAATCATAGACCAAAATATAAGAATAAAAAGTTTGTGGTACTTTAGGATAAAGGATCAGTCAATAAAGTGTTAAAATTTAAACTGAAAGGGCTATTCTAAAGTATTAAAAGAATTTTAAATAGGTCAAAGGATCAGTTTCTGGATCTGGAATATTAAGCATGTTTCCTGTCTTTTTCTCAAGCTTGTCCAAAACTGCCCTGTTCTTTGCCATTCATGGAGACCTTGTGCAACGTGCCAACTATAATATCTGTATTATTCTACCACGAGAAGCTTGTGGTTTGAAAACTTTGCTTATTCTCTGCTTATTCATTGCTTAGTTTATTACACTGTGGGAACCACTGTGAGAAAAAAGGGACTTTTCTGCATTCTCATTTACCTTGCTTGTAAGTTCCTTGGATTCAATGTTGTTCTTATTTTGTTCCACATGTGTTTTGCTCCCTTTAGTAGTTGATTCAATATGGCCAGCATATCTTCCTGCACATTTAAACTGTGAGTTGTTATGCCAGACACACAACAATGTTATATTGAAGCCACCATTAGAGGGAGCAAAACATATGTAGAACATATGTAAAATAGACAAAAACTCTGAAGCTACAGAGACAAAAATTAGAATATGGAAAAGGTCAAGGAATGCATGTGTTTCCTTTATCATCTCCGTTTCTACAAGTAGGCAGTCACTTTGTCCCAAGTGCCAATAATCTTGAAGTTTCTGCCTCAGAAGATGTTTGTATTCCAGCAAACCAAAAGGCATAGGGACAATACGGGGAGAGTTTTTTGTTTTGTTTTTTGTTTTTACTAGATAGATAGTTAGGCAAAGGGTAAACCAGTGGAGAGCTACTGGGGTTTCCCAGTTGGATCTCTGGTAGAATACCCCTTGGGTTATAGCTCTAGCTGGAGGTAGAGAAGGTGGGTTGAGGGTAGATTTTCTGGGGTTGGGAGGGCTGTGTGTGGGTGGTTAGTTTAGTCATTTATTGCAGCTGTAGATTAGTTTAGATTAAGGTCTGCTGTATCGGTATGGGGCAAATGGAGGAGAGCAAGGATGCTGGAATGGGAATCCTGCCCGGGACCTTGATCCCAGTACTTTCAGGCCAAGGCAAGCATAGCAGTAGGAGAAGATTCAATAAAAGGGGGGCAGCGACATACATAGGTTCAAGAAGGCCTCGGCTGTGGAATTTCCACGGCCTTTGGCCTAGTCGATACGGACGCTGCCCTTCAAATCTCCGTCCCATCCCCAGGTTTGGAAGAGAGAGGGCTAGGGTGGAACTGGTGTTGATTCTATGGAATGCCAGGTCAATAAACAACAAGTTCTCAACTTTGTGGGATTATTTCATGAGGTATGAGGCTGACCTGGCATGCGTGACCGAAACCTGGGTGCGTGAGGGCGAGACGGTCACCTTGAAATATCTGGCACCACCTGGGTATTCGGTCCTGCATCAGCCCTGGCTCCGGGGATGTGAGGGGGGTGGCAATCCTAGTCACAGAGTCTTTCTCCTTCAGGGTTCTCCCTGAGCCATCGATCCCAGGGATAGAATGTGTCAGCCTAGAGTGGGAGTCGGTCAAGAATGTGGTTATCTGGTTGCTGTACTGATCACCTATTTCACCTCCAGATTCCCTGCCAGGCCTGCTGGAGGCGGCGGATGCCTGGATGTTGCAAAACTTCCAAAACTTCTTATTTTTGGTGACATCAATGTACATGCGGACATGCCGAATACAGGACTTGGCCTGGACCTAGTGTCAGCCATGGAGACACTAGGGTTCTCGCAATTTATTGCTGGTCCCACCCATCATGCCGGTCATACCCTTGATTGGATCTTTGGTGCAGGCGTAGCGGTAGATCTGGTGGCAAATAAGATTGTTCCATGGTCAGACCACCATGCCCTGAAGGCTCGACTGAGGATACCCCCCTCCCTGTTTGGGTGATGGACAGATTTTAGTCCACCACCCGTGGAGACTTTTTCTTGGATGCTTTAGAATGCTTTGGGCTGATCCTGCGTTGAGCAGAGGGTTGGACTAGATGGTCTGTATGGCCCCTTCCAACTCTATGATTTTATGATTCTATAACTTATGGATTCCTAGAAATTCCTGAATACTCTGCGGGACCTGATGCCCTCCGGCGTCTTGTTAACAGCTTTGGTGGAGGACTGGAGGTCCCGCCTAATAGCTGCTATTGACGAGATTGCTCCTAGGCGTCCCCTCCGCCTTTGCCTCAAACAGGCTCCATGGTATATCCAGGAGTTTCGGAAGAAGGAAGTGAGATGACTTGAGCGAGTGTGGAGGAAGACTCGCGACGAGGCTACAAGACTTTCTCATTGCACGCTTATGAAGGTATATGAGAATGCAGTGAAAGTGGCGAAACGAGGCTTCTACGCCGTGGAAATCACATCCGCGAGCTCTCGCCCAGCACAATTATTTAAGGTAATTAGGTCTCTTCCTGGCCTCAAAGAAGGGTGTCAAACAATAGGGAAATTGGATTTAAGCTGTACGGCTTTATCAAGCTATTTCACGGACAAAGTTTTGTCGCTCCGCCACGACCTACCTGTCACGATTGATACAGTTAGTAAACTGGAAGCTCCATGGCCATCACGGGAGCTAGTGTTTGATGGCTTCAGGCCACTCTCATTAACCGAAGCGGACAGATTATTAAGTTCAGTAAGGGTGACCACTTGACCCTTAGATCCCTGCCAGTCTTGGTTGCTTAAAATAGGCGCCCAGCGGATAGGAGGTCCTTTGAGGGAGATTATCAACCTCTCCTTAACATCTGGAGAGTTTCCCAAAGGACTTAAGGAGGCAGTGGTCTGCCCCTTACTGATGAAACTATCGCTAGACCCACTTAACCCTCCTAGTTACCACCCAGTTTTGCATCTTGTGTTTCTGGGTAAGGTGATAGAATGGGCAGCGGCGGACCAACTACTAGCATTTCTGGAAGAAACTTCGGCCTTAGATCCATACCAGTCTGGCTTCCATCCTGGCCACGGGGTGGAGACCGCACTGGTCGCCCTGACAGATGATATCCAATGCCAGCTGGACCAGGGCGGTTCCTCCATACTCATGCTGTTAGATCTGTCGGCTGCATTCTATGTAGTCAACCATGAGATATTGGTTCACTGCCTCGATGGAATTGGAATTGGGGGGACTGCGCTGCAATGGCTGGTCTACTTTGTCCAGAACCGCTTGTGGTGGGGGATCAGTTATCTGCCCCATGCAAGCTCCCTTGTGGGGTTCCGCAGGGGGCAATACTCTCCTGCATGCTTTTCAATATCTATATGCACCCCCTAGCCCAGCTGGTCCGGGGCTATGGGCCACAAATATGCGGATGACAACCAGCTCTACTTCCTAATGGAGTCCCCCCCGAATACATTTGCCAGCTGTTTGGAAGCAGTGGCTGGATGGCTCAAGCAGAGTCGCCTGAAATTCAACCCCTCCAAGATGGAGGTCCTGTGGCTAGGAAGAAAAGAGCAGGATCAGGAAGCGTGCCTCCCATGCCTGGATGGAGTGCAATTAAGACCTGCACCAGCCACCAGGAATTTGGGAGTGACCTTTGATTCCTCCCTTTCCATGGAGGCTGAGGTCATGAAAGTAGCCTGGACGGCGTTTTTTCATCTTTGCCAAGCCCAGCTACTATCGCCCTACCTGACCTCAGAACACCTGTCCTTGGAACACCTGGCCACTGTGATCCATGCAACGGTCACTCCCAGACTAGACTACTATAACTCGTTCTACACCGGCCTACCCTTGTCTTTGATCAGGAAGTTACAGCTGGTATAAAATGCGGCTGCTAGGGTCCTCACCAGGACACCTTGGAGGGCCCATATTCAGCTGGTGCTTCGTCATCTGCACTGGTTACCAGTCTGTTTCCGAGTCAAGTTCAAGGTATTCATATTAACCTTTAAGGCCATACGTGGCCTTGGCCCTGCCTACCTGCGGGACCGCTTGGTTGCTTGTGCCCCCCCGCAGAACTCTCCGTTCTGCGGGTATGAATTTACTGGTTGTCCTGGGCCCCCAGGACATGAGCCTGACCTCGACCAGGATTAGGGCCTTTTCGGTCCTGGCCCCGGCCTGGTGGAATGAGCTCCTGGAAGAGCTGAGAGCCCTGCCAGTTACCAGCTTTCTGCAGGGCCTGTAAGATGGAGCTCTTCCGCCAGGCATATGGTCCTTCCACCAGGCATATGGTCCTTCCGCCAGGACAGAGTCCTGGGTTTTTTCAACTGAATCCCAAGTTCTTCCAGACCAGCTCCCGCTCTCTCCGGAGGAAGATCAGGGCCCCACCCTGAACAAGGTGGGAAGGATTAACAAGGATATTACTGCCATCTTTGTGATACTGTTTTATTGTGTAAATTTGGTAAATTGGGATTTTATTGTTTTTAGAATTTTATGACGTGAACTGCTGTGAGACCTGTCGGGGAGTGGAGGTATACAAATCCATAAATGAATGAATGAATGAATGAATGAATGAATGAATGAATGAATGAATGAATACAAAGGGAGCCAACTATGTCCTGTCAGTCTCTTGGGTGGAGAATTGGCCATATGTGTCAAGTAAGCAGGTCTACTGCACTAATGTTTTACACATGTTAGGGGTTGCCCCCCACCCCAAGCTGCATATTCTGTTCCTTCAAGGGCTCACATCTCTTCAGTAGCACTTCTATTTTCAGGATAGGTGGCTGTTCTGTAGCACACAGCCCATATGAGGAGGAAGCAGAGGACCTCTTCCTCTAATTATGCAGAATATTCTATAAATAAAAGTACTGTGTAAACTACATACACATTAGTGGTAAAGATCCCGTAGACTAAGTCCAGTTCAGGCAGGAAGAACGTACTCTGTAATTCATTGTAGTAAAATGGAATTTCTCCTGGTTGGGAACAGTTCAAGCGAGCTTTCATGAAGGTGGTCCAGGTATCTTCCAGTAAAAATCTGCCTCCGATGTCATTCTTACACACTCGGGCAGCCCGGGAATAAACTATTTGCCCACAGTCATATTCCATGGCATTCTCTCGGAAGAAGAAGTAGAAGAAGTTTCCAATGTCATATGATGATACAAAATTTGGTTCTGAAATGCATTTTGAAAGGGAAAAATAGGGAGAAAATAACTTTCACTTCAATTTGATTTTCCCTTAGAAAGGAGAGAAGACCTTTTTTAAATAACAATGATTCTGATTTTAAAGTCCAATTTTGAATTATCTGTACTCAGGAGGTCGAGAATTTGGATGGGGAGAACTTTATCTCCCTCTCTCATCAAATTAGAACTGGGGGCACCCAATAACACTGACAGGCAATGCATTCAGGACAGATCAAAGAAAGGTTTTTCACATCGGCTAAACCTTTGACTGGGGGTGCCGGGGATTGAAACTGGGACCTTTTGCATGTCAAGCAGATGGGCTATACTGAGACACAGGGCCTCCCCTCTCATGTTCTTACATTCATGCAAAATGGTACAAAATCATTTTGAACTATCAGAAATATATCTCCCTTGAAAGAGACTTTTGCTTATCATTCTCAGCTGTGCCAAAGACGTCTTCTCATCCACCTGTCTGTAGCCATATTTTCAACACCCTGTTATGGGCATCCATTTTGAACATTTCACATTATTTATAGTCCTCCTTTGTCACTTGGACTCAAGGTGGAAGTCAGTTCAATTGATACCATAGGATTAAGGATTGTGGAACCAACCAGTAGTCTAAGAACAGAACGGAAACAAAGCATAAATGCTAACACGACACATTAAGACCGTTTACACACTGGAGGTTTGATGTCAGGCTGCAGGCTGGAGTTTTAGTCATGGCAGGTTGTCCCACCTCTTCCTGCACCCACACGCGGGAGCATTTGGCCCGGTGCGCCTCATCCGCTCCCAAGTTGTGCTCCTGAATGGGAGCTGGGGCAATGAAGTTCCCAGTGCATAAACGGTCTAAATGATGCAAAATTCCTTAGCAGGATCCTAGTTTCAGCAAGGTTGATTCTGTGAAGGCAAAAGGGTGGCAGGTTACAGTAGATGAGTGATTGGGATGTGAGTGTCCTGCATAGTGCAAAAGGTTGGACTAGATGACCCATGAGGTCCCTTCCAACTCTATGATTCTATGATTCTTTACAGCCCAGGAAGGGTTTCCTAAATGCATGGGAGTTAATTATTTTTTATAAAATCTTAAATGTTGAATGTTCATTAGAGTGATATGACCATATATCATCATGTCAACCTGCACCCAAAATGTCCAATGATAGGCCTGTAGGGGGTGGGGAGAGGTTCAGGTGGGTGTGTACATAGCTATGCTTTCCAACCATATCCTACATGATCACAACACTTTGGGGTTTATTGAAACCTGAAGAATGTTTCAGGGGATTCTCAATATTTAAAAAGTTGAGAAAGGCTGTCATAAAGCATATGTGACAAAAATCTGTCCAGCCTCTGCTGGAAGACTGCCAGTGAGGGGGAGCTCACCACCTCCTTAGGCAGCCCATTCCACTGCTGAACTATCCTATTAAATCCCCCCCCCCCCTGGATATCTAGCTGATATTGTTCTACACATACTTTAAAGCCATTACTGTGGGTTACTTCTTTCATGCCTCAACAGATTTTGTGCAGGCGAGGGAAAACCATTGACACCCAGGGACAGACTGGACCACATATATTTCCAGGTAACACAGCAACCACAAGGATCAAGATGATCAGCACTAAGTATACTCAAAATTTTTCCTAACAACGTTATATACCTATTCAGACACATACATGAACATTTATCCAGTTATACATACCCACGCACACAAACTAGCACAGAGAACTACAACAATGGAAGGGAGGAATTAAATGGCTACAAATATAAGTAGCAAGGTCCAGACACCATTAAAAAAACAGAGCTGAGAATTCAGTACAAGGGTGCTCATTCCATACTCTTTCAATGTGTTTTTGCAGTTAGATTTCCCTGTGCAAAACAGGAAAATCTGTTTCTAAAATGCATATTAAGTGCATGCAGAATAAGCCCAGAATAATTCTGAACATCACAAGAAAGAACGAATGCTGGGGGGGGGGGGGGGGGGGGAGGAGAGAAAGCAATAGGTGGACAAAGAGTTTCTCTCCTCTCCTTACCCTTTGCTATTTTTTCATTCTAAATAGGGAAACCTGCTTTTCTCCCACAAAATAAAAGGAAAAAATGTATGCTTAATAATAATGACAATAACAATAAAAAATTATTTATAACCCACCCTTCCCCAAGGGTTCAGGGCAGTAACAACAAGCATAATAAACAATGGCACAGTGCAATTTTACATGGCATTAAAATAATAAAATAATTTACATCCAAGTTTAAAACAAATTCATTCCAAATGCCCTTTCCTTTCCTTTGACAAGATGTTCTTAATAATTTGGCTGATGTTTTGAGAAGGTTTTTCTGGCCTCAGCCATAGCTCTGATGGGAGGCATAGAGAGAAGGTGACCTTAACCAGCAGGCTGGACAGTGTGGGCAGAGGCAGACTGTCTCCAACACACTCTCAATCCATCTAGAATTTCAAATTGGAGGCCATCAGTGTTGAATACCAGAAAACCAGTTTTCCATGCAAGGAGAAAACGGTGGGACAAAACATCCCCAGCTGTCTAGATGTTCTGTTCACAAAGCAGAGATGGGACTTTTTCAATGCCCCCAAATGAGGTCTTCTTTGTACTCACCATTGAGCCACTTGGAGTTGTACTGTGCAGTTCGGAGAGGAGGAAGGATCCCCAAACTACGGTAAATAGCAGGATCCCTTCCTGGGAAGTCCATGACGGTTGCTGCATAGAGCTCCCCAGTACTTGTGAGGAGGGCTGTGGAATTGTGTTGGGGGCTGTATGGGCAGCGAGCCATGCCACTGATCTGATCATGCGTCTCTTTCAGGTTACTCAACTATCATTAGTAGGAGAAGGAAATTAACAATTAAGATCATATTACATCAAAGGAAACCATAACTCATCACTCTGTGATCTTTAAAACATTCACAAACATCTTTTAAAAAAAACATAGACCACCAAGACCACCAAGCCAGTCAGAGGACTTGAATGAGATACTCATAGATCAAATTATACAATTTTCAAAATAGGTGGAAACAGTGGTCATGGGTGAATTCAATAACCCAGATATCTGTTGGAGGACCAACACAGTCGGAGTCGCATAGTTGGAGGTGGTGGTGCCTCATAGCTTCCACCAGCCACACTGGGTAGGTTAAGCGGCAGCATATGCTGGCCTCGGCGGCTGGTGGGAAGTGTGTGGATGTGAGGTGGCGCACACCTTGTGTCCAGTGACCGGGGTGGGTACTGCGGCGCTGGAAACACAAACCGGACAGTGGATACTGTCCCAGACAGCGGACCACCCATAGTGCAGTTTCCCAAATATTTAGAGGCACTATGGCTAAGATAATTTTCACACTTTCCTCCAAATAATCCTAGGGATTGTACTTTGGCAAAAGTGTTGAGTGACGAATTTCTGTTCTCCATCCATAGTGTGTGCACATAGAGACAAACAGTGCCCAGAAGAAAGGGCTCAGCTTAGTCTGTAGTATGACTGTACCCATATTCTTACCGTTCGATTAGTACAAATGGGTGTAAAAGCATTTGTTCCACACGCAAAAAGTCGGTCCCCACCAACAAGGAGAACGCGAATATAATTCTGGCATTCTTCCTGCCACCGAAAGAAAGGGCAAAAAAATAAAAAAATAAAAACACCTCGAAATCATCAACTTTCCTAACAGGATAAGCTAAGTAAAATCTGACCTCTCTTCGGTACTGTCCTTCCTGTGTGTACCTGAACATGAAAAAAAACATCACAAATATATAGCTAATTCCTAATGACAGCAATGGTATTTGTCAATCTTTTTGGCAATGTTTACCCACATCAGTTTATTTCTCAAAAGGCCACTTATTGTTATTGTTATTGTTATTGTTGTTGTTGTTGTTGTTATTGTTATTCTTAGAAATTAAGCCTGCTGTAAAAAGAATACAGCGGGCGCTAGCCCCCCCCGGGCTGCAGCCGTTCCCAGCCGGCTGGGTAGCGCGGTCGCTGGAGATACCACCTCATCAAATTTTGGAGATACCACCTCATCAAAAATGCACATTAGCTCTAATGCGATGAAGAAAAACTGTATTTGAGATAGACTTATGTACAAATGATGGATATGTTATTACAAAAAATGTATAAACTTTTACTGAACTGTGAAACAGGAAGATGTGAAAGACTGTATGATAAAATGGATCAGGAATTTGGGATATAATATAGAAACGGAACAATGGGAAAGAATGAGGTTAGTACATTTACAAGACATTCTTCACATTTGTTCCCAGAAAATATCATCTGAAATGGGGAAATACAAATTCAAAAACTAGAATCACTTCCAGATAATGTCTAACGGCCATAAGTACAATGGAAGCAGAAAACCACAATTCTGCAGGTTCTTAGCCAGCACTGTGCTCTTAAAATGAATGTCCAGCTTTTCAAGACTAACGCATCCCATCTTTTTGTACTGTCTGCTAGAATTCTGAAAGTCTTCAAGGCAACAGATACACCTTATGGCAGTGGTCCGTAACCTTTTACAGGCAGTGGACCGGTGGCAGCGAGGAGGGCAATTGTCCAGCCGCACATGCGCCATGCACGGCTGAAAACGTGCATGTGTGGCACATCCGTGCATGTGCGAAAGTGCCGCACATACGCGTTTTTGGCCACGCATGGTACATACGCGCATGCACAGCCCTGCTTCCCTCTCCCCCACTTCCCACAAAAGGAAGCTTGCCGGGCCGCAAGCTTGCGGCCTGGGAAGTTTCTTACTGCAGGAGGGGGGGCGGGGAGAGGGAGCCGCGGCCTGGTGCTTGGGGACCACCGGCTTATGGGACTTAACCCATGTAAAACATTATAATGGTATCCCAGGTGGGCATACAGGCAGGAGAAAGATCTGTCCAGGAGAGGGCAGCAGTGTGATCTCATTTATCTTTTGTACTCTAACTGCAATCCTAAACACACTTCCAATTCCCCATGCAGATCTAGGCACATTCACTCACCTTTGATTTCCCTTTACTGTAACATGCTTTCTTGGTAGCTTCGTCACATTGCCACTCCACACCCTAAAACACCAAAAACAAACAAAAAACTCAACCATTATTAGTGGACAAAGACCAGTAAAATTAACAGGTTGTAGCAAAGAGATCATGCTCAATGAAATCAGAACACATTTGATGTTATCCCTACTCTGAAAATATTGATCAACAGGCAAGAGTGGGTGGATGAGGTGAAGGAGGTGGGGACCCTAGGGGGAAGTGACCATGTCCTCATAGAATTCCTTTTGAGATGGGGAGGCAAGGAAGCTTGTAGCCAGACGCGGATGTTGGATTTTCTAAGGGCAAATTTTAATAAACTCAGAGACATGATGAGTGTCATACCCTGGATGAGAATGTGGAAGGGAAGGAAGCATGTGAAGGGTGGGCACTACTCAAACAAGAGCTATTGCATGCTCAATCAATGAGTATCAATGACAGCTTTGGGCTGATCCTGCGTTGAGCAGGGGGTTGGACTACATGGCCTGTATGGCTCCTTCCAACTCTATGATTCTATGATTCTATGATTCTATCCCAGAAAGATGAAAACACTGCAGGAGCTCTAAGAAGCCTATTTGGATGAACAGAGAACTTCAAGAGGAACTAAGAAAGAAAAGGAAAATGTTCAGGAAATGGAGGGAAGGACAGAGCTCTAAAGAAGAGTACCTACAGGTTACTAGGCACTGTAGATCAATCATCAGAAAGGCCAAAGCTGAGAGTGAGCTAAGATTGGCCAGGGAGGTCCACTGTAACAAGAAAAGATTTTTCAGTTATGGGAGGAGCAAACATAAAGTAAAGGAGGCAATAGGCTTACTGTTGGGTCCGGATGGACAAACTCTGAGGATGCAGAGAAAGCAGAAAGGCTCAGCGCCTATTTTACATCTGCCACAGGTCAAAGTTTTCTGCCACAGGTCAAAGGGTTTAGGCACATCTAGAGATGGCAGTAGTCAAAGGATAGTGTCTGGGTGGCAGGTTAACATGGATAGAGAGTTTGTCGAGAGGCATTTAGCTGCACTAGATGAGTTCAAATCCCCTGGGCCGGATGAAATGCACCCGAGAGTGTTCAAAGAACTTTCCAGAGAACTTGCACAGCCCTTGTCCATCATTTTCGGGACCTCTTTAAGGACTGGAGATGTCCCGCAGGACTGGAAGAGAGCAAACGTTATTCTGATCTTCCAAAAAGGGAGGATATACAGACATCTGGAGGACTATTTGGTGATCCAAGGAAATCAGCATGGATTTGTCTCCAACAGGTCCTGTCAGACCAACTTGGTTTCCTTTTTAGACTTAGTAACAGGTTTGCTGGATCGTGGAAATTCATTTGATGTCTTTTACTTAGATTTTAGTAAAGGTTTTGATAAGGTTCCCCATGATGTTCTGATGGATAAATTGAAGGACTGCAATCTGGATTTTCAGATAGTTAGGTGGATAGGGAATTGGTTAGAGAACTGCACTCAAAGAGTTGTTGTCAATGGTGTTTCATCAGACTGGAAGGAGGTGAGTAGCGGGGTACCTCAGGGCTCGGTGCTCGATCTGGTACTTTTTAACATATTTATTAATGATCTAGATCAGTGGTCCCCAACCTTTATTAGGCTGGGGACCGGCAGGGCATCGGGCCGCGCCCGCAGGGACCGCGCCCGTGCTGGCCACGCCCACGCTGCGGGCCGCGCCCGCGGATCTAGATGAAGGGGTGGAGGGACTACTCATCAAGTTTGCAGATGACACCAAATTGGGAGGACTGGCAAATACTCCGGAAGATAGAGACAGAGTTCAACGAGATCTGAACACAATGGAAAAATGGGCAAATGAGAACAAGATGCAATTTAATAAAGATAAGTGCAAAGTTCTGCATCTGGGTCAGAAAAATGAAAAGCATGCCTACTGGATGGGTGATACGTTTCTAGGTAACACTGTGTGTGAACGAGACCTTGGGGTACTTGTGGATTGTAAACTAAACCCAGTTTGGTGTAGTGGAGAGCCAGTTTGGTGTAGTGGTTAGGAGTGCGGACTTCTAATCTGGCATGCCAGGTTCGATTCTGCGCTCCCCCACATGCAGCCAGCTGGGTGACCTTGGGCTCGCCACGGCACTGATAAAACTATTCTGACCATAACTTTTCCTCTCCCTCCCAGGGTTAACATTACAAATCTGCACTTCAGATCAAATTCATCCTTGTCATGAAGTAAAAGCACTTGGCCAAAGTTATACATCACTTCCAGGCTTGATGTTATTGTTGTTAATTGCGAAATCATGTCCGACCCAATGTGACCCCATGGACAATGATCCTCCAGGCCTTCCTGTCCTCTACCATTATCCTAAGATAACATTTTTTGTTATATTGATATGAAGGTTTGGGGCAGAAGTAAATTTGTGGAAAAGGCTGGGGGGGGGGTTCTCTATAGGATTTAATGAGTGAACAACTTCAGATTAATTTTATTCTTTTAACAACTGCGAAAGTGTCTGCCATTAATCACTCACTGTAGCAGTTTTATTCCTCCAGTGTTTTTGTGAGCGACAATTGAAGGATACTGCTAGAAAATACTGCATATTTAGGATGCTGTGATGCTGTTTACTAATTTGCTACCAATTTTCTTTATCTTTATTATACCTGTTCCATTATCAGGATGATTGGAGGCGGACAAATGTCCCCGATCTTCAAAAAAGGGAAAAAGGAGGATCCAGGTAAAAAAGGAGGACCCGTCAGCTTGACGTCTGTAGCTGGCAAAATTTTGGAACAAATAATCAAACACTCAGGGCCATTCCACACAGATTCATTGTAGCAGGAGTGTGGCAAATTGTAATAGCTACTAAAATGCAGTTATGGACAACATCATAGACAATCTGCCACACTCCTGAAACCGATCCGCAAAAAGCGCTTCGTTGTAGCCCTTCCAGGGAAATCCCAAAAAGTGGATTCACCCTCTGGAAAGCACTACACTCTTGCAACCAATCTGCAACACTAGCGGGAAAGTTCTGTGCATTACCATTGTTGCGGTTTCAGCAAAGTCCCTCCCCCTGGTTCTCTCCTCTGATCTTCCGGCGAAGCGATCGCCAGATTGCAGAAGGACTGCAATCTGGATTTTCAGATAGTTAGGTGGATAGGGAATTGGTTAGAGAACTGCACTCAAAGAGTTGTTGTCAATGGTGTTTCATCAGACTGGAGGGAGGTGAGAAGCGGGGTACAGGGCTCGGTGCTCGGACTTTTTAACATTAATGATCTAGATGACAGGGTGGAGGGACTACTCATCAAGTTTGCAGATGACACCAAATTGGGAGGACTGGCAAATACTCCAGAAGATAGAGATCTGAAAACAATGGAAAAATGGGCAAATGAGAACAAGCTGCAATTTAATAAAGTTAAGTGTAAAGTTCTGCATCTGAGACAGAAAAATGAAAAGCATGCCTACTGGATGGGGGATACGCTTCTAGGTAACACTGGTAACACCAGGTAACACGAGACCTTGGGGTACTTGTGGATTGTAAACTAAACATGAGCAGGCAGTGTGATGCAGCGGTAAAAAGGGCGAATGCCGTTTTGGGCTGTATCAACAGGGGCATCATATCAAAATCACAAGATGTCATAGTCCCATTGCATATGGCACTGGTCAGACCACACCTGGAGTACTGTGTGCAGTTCTGGAGGCATCACTTAAAGAAGGACGTAGATAAAATTGAAAGGGTACAGAGGAGAGCGACGAGGATGATCTGGGGCCAAGGGACCAAGCCCTATGAAGATAGGTTGAGGGACTTGGGAATATTCAGCCTGGAGAAAAGGAGGTTGAGAGGGGACATGATAACCCTCTTTAAGTATTTGAAAGGTTGTCACTTGGAGAAGGGTAGGATGCTGTTTCAGTTCGCTGCAGAGGAGAGGACACACAGTAATGGGTTTAAACTACAAGTACAATGACATAGGCTAGATATCAGGAAAAAAATTTTCACAGTCAGAGTAGTTCAGCAGTGGAATAGGCTGCCTAAGGAGGTGGTGAGCTCCCCCTCACTGGCAGTCTTCAAGCAAAGGTTGGATACACACTTTTCTTGGATGCTTTAGGATGTTTTGGGCTGATCCTGCATTGAGCAGGGGGTTGGACTAGATGGCCTGTATGGCCCCTTCCAACTCTATGATTCTATGATTCTAAAAGGGTGGAGCCATATGGAGGATGGAGCAGAATTGTTGTATCTTGCCCCAGAAGGACTGACCAGACCGAATCGGATGAAATTAATTCTAAAGAAATTCCATCTAAACATCCGGAAGAAGTTACTGACAGTTAGAGCGGTTTCTCAATGGAACAGGCTTCCTCAGGAGGTGGTGGGTTCTCCATCTTTGGAAATTTTTAAACAGAGGCTAGATAGCCATCTGACGGAGAGGCTGATTCTGTGAAGGCAAAGGGGTGGCAGGTTACTGTAGATGAGCGATTGGGATGTGAGCATCCTGCATAGTGCTGGGGGTTGGACTGGATGACCCATGAGGTCACTTCCAACTCTATTATTCTTTGATTCTATGATTCTATGCACTCGAAAGCTCACACCTTGAATAAATCTTTGTTGATGTTAAAGGAACATCGGACTCAAACTTTGTTGTGCAACTTTAATTTAGATGTTGTAAGGTGCTCTGAGCTTCAGAGTAGCAAGAAATCAATGCATTGAAATAAACAAACACATCTGTTCTCAGTTTTGCAATCTTTGTCTTCATTTGCAAATGAAATTAATATCCAGACCAAGGCTTTGTAGAGAAGAATGAGTAATAAGGGAGGAGGAAGGGAACATCATTTAAATGTTCTAGGAAAGAATTCTTGTAAGTGCTACAGGGGAAAGTGGTGGGGAGCAGATTTGAAAAAGCAAAGATCACAGGTGGGAAATTGGATGGAAAACTTAGGAAAGGAAGGCTTAGCCTAGACTTGCCATGTGATAGGTAAAACTCTCACTGTGTCCCCAATCCCCCCACTGTTGACAAACTGGGGACTTCCCTTGAAGTCTTCAAGCAGTAGCTCGTCAAGCACTTGTCAGGGATGCTTTAGGCCAGTGGTTCTCAACCTATGGGGCAGGACCCATTTGGGGGTCAAATGATCCTTTTACAGGGGTCACAGCAGGGCAAGCAGCTTGGCCAGGGGGGCACCATCAACACAACAGCCTTGCGAGGTAGATCGAGATAGAGCATTTGTCTGTCTGGAGCAGTGGAAAAGAGCGAGATTGGCATGGTGGGACAAGAGGCAGAACTGACCTCAGAAACCCTGGAAAAAACAATTTATATACAATCATGAACAATGGATCTTCACGCCATTGGTCATTTTTGGCTTAATTTCTATGAAAGAACACTTGCATAATTTTATGGCTGGGGGTCACAACAACATGAGGAACTATATTAAAGGGTCACGGCATAAGGAAGGTTGAGAACCACTGCTTTAGGCTGATCCTGCATTGATCAGGGGGGTTGGATTACATTGCCTGGATGCCTCCCCACAACTCTATGAGTCTATCTACATGTACAAAATAAAAACAGAAACAAAAAGGGGACAACAATTCCAGGCAGATGGCAGACCATGCCTTGGGCAGATGGCTCTGGCAAAGCATTGTATTTCCAAGGTGGTTTAATTGAAGGGGGCCAAAGGCTAGCTACATAATTTCATTTAGTTGTGGTTTTTTACTATTGCTATCTGTTTGCTTTTGCCAAACATCATTTTAAGATACAATGCAACCAAAGATTAAAGTCAACAGAACAAAAAGTTGGACAATAACAAAATCTATTCACAACTTACATTAATGAACTGCATGAGTCTGACTATGAACTGCATGAGTCCGACACATAATATATTTCTTTTAAGGCCTTGGAGGAGTGTGTCTCATGGCTTAAGTGCCACTCAGAGCTTAACATCCACTCAGGGCAGTTGGCCCGCCCCTGAGTGCCTCCTCCTTCAACTGGCTTGCCTTCTGGCCCCACCCCTGACCACCCCCTCCTCCTTCCACTTCCCTCCGAGGCTCAGAGGCTGCAGAGCTGCCACTGCCGGTGAGTTCCATAACAGCTGCCTGCAGACTCTCCAGGACCTGGGGGGGGGGGAGGAGAGACTATATGCAGAGTTCTTTCACCCCACCCCAATCCAATTTAGCATCAGTTGAATTCCTGAATGCAACAAGCTTGGCCCCTAGTTAGGAATAACAGCCAACACATGTAATTAGCTCTCACTTAACAAATTCAGAAGGGAGATGTGAATTAGCACTGTCCTCTAGGACAGTGGTCCCCAACCTTTTTATCACCGGGGACCGGTCAACGTTTGACAATTTTACTGAGGCCCGGGTGGGGGGTTAGTCTTTTGCCGAGGGATGTTGCCGCTGCCGTCTGAGCCCCTGCTGCCTGAGCTCCTGCTCCACTTGCTTTCCCGTCAGCGCCCCTGACTTCCCACCACCCACTGGGGGTGCTGCCAGCAGCAACTATGCAGTGCCATGCCGAGGGGGAGCCCCAGCCATGGCGGTTGCTGGAGAGCACCAAAGGTGAGCCGGCGGCAGAGTGGCAGGGCAGCCCCCAAAGCAGCAGCCGGGGAGGAGGACGAGGAGGAGTCGAGGCCCGATCCATAGACTGGTACCGGTCCCCAGACTGGGGATTGGGGACCACTAATCTAGGACCAGGCCAAAATCTTTACAATTTCACCTCACAGGAACAACACATCAGATCTGAAAATCTGTACCACCTGATTCAGCAGGGACAACCACATTTGGCATTTTAAAGCCATGTCCCACCAGGATATTGAAGAAAGGAGCTACATTCTTTCTTCCTTCTATTAGATTTATTTTTTGCATGCACATATATTGACCACATAAGTTATTACTGAGTCAAGCAAAGAAACAGCAACAAAATGTTTTTTGCCAATTGCGGTAAGCTTCAATTTTCAACACCCAAGTCCCAGAGCTAAATGCAAACTCTTGGATAGTCTTCTCTGCTTTTCCCAGCCAACTGAGATTGATAAAAAGCTAGACAGTGCACCAAGGAAATTTTGCAGCAGTTGGGGAGAGAAGCTTCATTCACCAACTCCCTTCATGGCCTGATAAATCCTGAGCATCTTGTGATAGAAGAAGAAAGGGCCATCTCCAGAGGGCAGGAGTCTCCAATGCGGCACCGATGAGCAGCTACAGTGCTTGCCAAGGATTTCTAAAGAGTGCGCAGGGCCAAGAGTGAGCTTCTGTTTGGCCACTGGAGATCAGGGTGTACTCTGCACAGGGCTTTTTACCCACTGACAGCTCGAATAAATCCCTGCCATCTACACTGAATTTGATTTCCACTTTGATTTTCGGTGCTTTAAATTTTTCCTCTGCAACATGCATGAATGATCTGGAATGACCCTACCTTTCCCCCACAATATCCAGATGTATATATCCAGAAGTAGATATAACCCTCGGTATTTCAAAAATCAGCATGTAAATTTGTAGAAATCTGCTTTTTGTGAATTAACTTCCTGCCTTGTGCCTCCAATGCTGTAGCAAAGCAGTCTTCTCTGATTGGCCAGGGCATCAGTTCAAAGAAGAAGAGTTGGTTCTTATATGCCGCTTTCCCCTACCCAAAGGAGGCTCAAAGCGGCTTACAGTCGCCTTCCCATTCCTCTCCCCACAACAGACACCCAGTTGGGTGGGTGAGGCTGAGAGAGCGCTGATATCACTGCCCGGTCAGAACAGTTTTATCATTGCTGTGTTAAGCCCAAGGTCACCCAGCTGGTTGCATGTGGGGGAGCACAGAATCGAACCTGGCATGCCAGATTAGAAATCCGCACTCCTAACCACTACACCAAACTGGCTCTCAAATCTACAAAGACCTCCCTGGTTCCTGGTTGCGTCTTAAAGTGACTGCACTCTAGAAGCCCTAACTTCTCTCAGCAGATTTGCCTCTTGGATTTATTCCCCTTCCTCTGCTGTCTTCAATCCTCTCCCCTCTCCCCTCCCCCCTCCCCCCCCCTTCAAGAAAAGCAAGACACTCCTGCTGCACTTAGCTCCTTTCACTGCTCTGAGCTTTCCCAATCAAGTGCAGAACACTTTGTGTTTCAATTGGAGGGGGGGGGGGATAGAGGAAGACCCGATCTGAATCGATCTGAATTCAGCAGGATCCACAACAAAAACAAACAAACAAAGGAAGTGCAGAATCAGCCCTGACTGGTTGTGCAATTGTTTAAGAGGTTGCTTAACAGCTGCCAGCACAGCACAAGGACTTTCACTGTTCCTGTTTAGTATGCCCCCAAATATCTTTAACAAACATGGTCATTTAAAAAGGCAACAACAAGTAATATAAAGGGAAACAAAAACTGAACCTGAAATACAGGTGAGAACCAAAATAGGAATAAAATCAGTTTTAGAAATTATAAGAGCTCAAATGTTTAAAATCCACCTGTGCCATCTGTACCATATCTGTACCATATAAATAAAACAGTAAGGGTTTGGTGGGAGGAGCTGGCCATCACTGTTTATTGGCCAATCAGGTCACCTGTACAGCTCCTGGCTTTGTCCTCCTCCAGCATGCATGTCCTGCCCCTGACCATCTCCTCATGGTTCTTTCACCTCACAGTTATTTCAGTTTGTTGTAGTCTATCGCCTGGTGAGTTTGCCACCCCTGGCAGCTAACTCCCTCCCTCCCTTCAGGCCTGCTGTGAAAGAGCCTCTAATAGGAGAGGGAGGCATTTCCTTCTGAGAACTACACACAGGAGTCTATGGGCATACTTGTGCTTTCCTTTTGAGCGGGGGAGGGAAGCTTTCCCCTTCTGCCTAATGGTTGGCTGACAGAGAGGAAAAGCCTCTTCTCACTTAAAATACTGCTGTGGCCAGCCTAGCTGCTAGAGGGTAGATGCAGCCAAGCTATGTGTATTTCTTCCCCATAACTCTCTGTAGATTTGAAGCTTACCACACAGGGTTGCTGTACTGGATGCTGTTGCAGAGGTTCTTTTGCCTCCTCTTTCATCTGCACAACAACCCTGTGTGGTAAGCTTCAAATCTACAACTCAAGTGTTTCAACTCTACAACAACCTTAAATGGAGGCCTTAAATGTTTCTTCTCCACAACAACCCTGTCCAACGTCCAAAGAAGCCCTTTCTGCCTGGGGAGTTGATCTTTATACTCTGCAGATAAGCTGTACATCCAGGAGCTCTCCAGGCCCCACCTGGAGGTTGGCTACCCCTGGGTTGGACACATTTCTGGAGGTTTGGAGGTGGGACTTCAAAATGGTACAATGCCCGAGTCACACTGTGAGATCCAGTCCGGCCGTTCACTCCCCCCCCCCTTACCTGGAAAACTCCTCGTCCACACACATCCCAGCAATCCCCCACATTCCTCTGCACCCAGACAAATCCACCTTCCACCGACCCACCTGCTCATCCACCCCTGACTCCTAATTAGCCTGCTTCCATGCTGCTGCTACCCCCACCCACCACCATCTCCATGTTCTCCATTCACTGTCTTCCACGTTGCCTTTCCCCTATGTAACTCTGCAGCCCCTCACCCACATTCAACCCAACTATATGTTACCATGTCATGAGTCAGATGTTTCACAAACCTCAGGGTCCATGTTGCCCCTGGACCAGATCAGGGAATGCTGGTCCCACAATCTGACCGCATTGTGACAAAAAATGTCATCTACTGTGAGATCCTCCTCTGATCGATGCATACAATAGCCATGCCATGCTTCCCACAGGTCAGTCCTCTTCCACACTCTACTAAGCCTGAGAGCGCATCCCTGCAGCACATCTCTCCACTCATACACCCTCATTCCCACCATACCACCACAACCCACACAACATACCCCTGCAGCCACATGGACTCTCTTCAATCTTGCCTGTCAAGGGAAGAGGAATGCGTCAGGAGAGGAAGATAATGGAGGTGAATCAGTGGCTGCGTAGTTGGTGCCGGCAGGAGAGATTTGGTTTCTGGGACCATGGGACAGGCTTTCTTGAGGAAGGCACCTGATGGACTGCACTTATCGAAACTGGGGAAGAATGTGTTTGGCAGGAACCTGGGGAGATTCATCAGGAGAGCTTTAAACTAAAGCCACAAGGGGAAGGAGACGATCAACATAGGGAGTGTAAGGAAGAAGAACGATCGGGGGCAGCCCAACCAGCAAGGCCAGCTCATAGGGAACCAAAAGTAAAAGGATTCAGATGTCTTTATACTAACGCCCGAAGCATGGGCAATAAGAAGGAAGAGCTGGAACTTCTCATGCTGATGGAAAGGTATGATCTAGTAGGCATCACAGAAACTTGGTGGAATGATTCTCATGACTGGAATGTAATGGTGGATGGATATGAACTGTTCAAAAAAAACAGAATAGATCAAAGAGGTGGAGGAGTGGCACTGTATGTGAGGAAAGGGCTTTCCTGTCAGGAAATTCTGGTGAAGGAGAGCATATCTACAGTGGAAAGAATCTGGGTGAAAATAAGTGAGGGGAAAACAAACAGTGTGGTGGTTGGTGTCTGCTACCGACCACCTGACCAACGAGAGGATGTGGATGCTGCACTTTGTGAGCAGCTTGAGAAAATATCCAAGCGGCAAGACCTTGTCATCATGGTTGACTTCAATTTCCCAGATGTGTGCTGGGAAACAAACTCTGCGAAGCGTCCTCAGTCATGCAAGTTTCTGACCTGCCTGGCTGACAATTTCATTTATCAAATGGTAGATGAACCCAGAAGAGGTTCAGCCATACTGGACTTAATACTGACCAACAGGCAAGAGTTGATGGATGAGGTGAAGGAGGTGGGGACCCTAGGGGGAAGTGACCATGTCCTCATAGAATTCCTTTTGAGATGGGGAGCCAAGGAAGCTTGTAGCCAGACGCGGATGTTGGATTTTCGTAGGGCAAACTTTAATAAACTCAGAGACATGATGAGTGTCATACCATGGATGAGAATGCTGGAGGGGAAGGGAGCATGTGAAGGGTGGGCACTACTCAAACAAGAGCTATTGCATGCTCAATCAATGACTATCCCAGAAAGACGAAAACACTGCAGGAGCTCTAAGAAGCTTATTTGGATGAACAGAGAACTTCAAGAGGAACTAAGAAAGAAAAAGAAAATGTTCAGGAAATGGAGGGAAGGACAGAGCTCTAAAGAAGAGTACCTACAGGTTACTAGGCACTGTAGATCAATCATCAGAAAGGCCAAAGCTGAGAGTGAGCTAAGATTGGCCAGGGAAGCCCATGGTAACAAGAAAAGATTTTTCAGTTGTGAGGAGCAAACGTAAAGTAAAGGAGGCAATAGGCCCACTGTTGGGTGCGGATGGACAAACTCTAATGGAAGATGCAGAGAAAGCAGAAAGGCTTAGTACCTATTTTACATCTGTTTTTTCTCACAGGTCAAATGGTTTAGGCACATCTAGAGATGGCAGTAGTCAAAGGATGGCAGGTTAACATGGATAGAGAGGTTGTCGAGAGGCATTTAGCTGCACTGGATGAGTTCAAATCCCCTGGGCCGGATGAAATGTACCCGAGAATGCCCAAAGAACTTTCCAGAGAACTTGCACAGCCCTTGTCCATCATCTTCGGGACCTCTTTAAGGACTGGAGATGTCCCGGAGTACTGGAAGAGAGCAAACGTTATTCCGATCTTCAAAAAAGGGAGGAAGGATGACCCGGGAAACTACAGACCAGTGAGTCTGACCTCTGTTGTGGGGAAGATAATGGAGCAGATATTAAAGGGAGTGATCTGCAAACATCTGGAGGACAATTTGGTGATCGAAGGAAGTCAGCATGGATTTGTCTCTAACAGGTCCTTTCAGATCAACCTGGTTTCCTTTTTAGACCGTAACAGGTTTGCTGGATCGTGGAAATTCAGTTGATGTCGTTTACTTGGATTTTAGTAAAGGTTTTGATAAGGTGCTCGGTCCGGTACTTTTTAACTTATTTATTAATGATCTAGATGAGGGGGTGGAGGGAGGCACAGAAAAGTGGCATATAAGAACCAACTCTTCTTCTTCTTCTACCAATCAAGCAGTGGAACGGCGTGATGTCTTAGGGGGTTGAATTTCACAGATTCATTGTGTTAGCAGTAATGCATTGTTTGGGCAGAAGGAGACTTCTCCCAATGCAGTAGGCTCCACATTTCTGTGTACAATGCATAAGCACATCACACATGCACACAGAGTCCACCAAATCCATACACATCCAGATATTAGAATAAAATGGGCGCTAGCTGCTGTCCCTGGGGACAGCGCTTGGTGGCTGGCAAGGGTGGGAGAAGATGGCAAAGGTTTCTGCGCGCCCCGGAACGGCGCAGGGCGGCTCGGCCGCCCTGCGCTCTCCCCGGGCGCCCAGAAGCCGTTCTCCCCTCCCACCCCCCAACTGCAAAGGCTTCTGAGCGCCCGGGAACGGTGCAGGGCGGCTCAGCAAGCCTCCCAGTGCCGTCCCCGGGCCCGCAGAATCCTTTGTACTCCCCCAGTTGGGGGAAGGCACAGGGAGCCGCAGGCCTACCTTCCCTTTCGGCGGCCAGCAGAGTAATGGCCGCCGTGCAGGGAAGGGTAGCCCTCGTCGGGGATGGGGCGGGTTGGGAGGCGCTTCGCGCCTCCCTATTGGCTGTAGTCCAGGCAAACAGCCAATCAGCAGCAGTTTGGGGCTGGACTGACAAGCGGAGGGCCCAATCGGGAGGCGCTTCGCGCCTCCCGATTGGGCCCTCCGCTTGTCAGTCCAGGGGAAGGGGCCTATTGGCACCCTTCCTCATCCCGGACAGGGCCCGCCCTCGGGGCCCTTACTGTTTTATTTCTTCCGCTCCGCTAGGAGCGGTTAAAGATGATCTAGATGAGGGGGTGGAGGGACTACTCATCAAGTTTGCAGATGACACCAAATTGGGAGGACTGGCAAATACTCCGGAAGATAGAGACAGAGTTCAACGAGATCTGAACACAATGGAAAAATGGGCAAATGAGAACAAGATGCAATTTAATAAAGATAAGTGTAAAGTTCTGAATCTGGGTCAGAAAAATGAAAAGCATGCCTACTGGATGGGGGATACGCTTCTAGGTAGCACTGTGTGTGAACGAGACCTTGGGGTACTTGTGGATTGTAAACTAAACATGAGCAGGCAGTGTGATGCAGCGGTAAAAAAGGCAAATGCCATTTTGGGCTGTATCAACAGGAGCATCACATCAAAATCACAAGATGTCATAGTCCCATTGTATACGGCACTGGTCAGACCACACCTGGAGTACTGTGTGCAGTTCTGGAGGCCTCACTTCAAGAAGGACATCGATAAAATTGAAAGGGTACAGAGGAGAGCGACGAAGATGATCTGGGGCCAAGGGACCAAGCCCTATGAAGATAGGTTGAGGGACTTGGGAATGTTCAGCCTGGAGAAAAGGAGGTTGAGAGGGGACATGATAGCCCTCTTTAAGTATTTGAAAGGTTGTCACTTGGAGGAGGGCAGGATGCTGTTTCTGCTGGTTGCAGAGGAGAGGACACGCAGTAATGGGTTTAAACTTCAAGTACAACAATATAGGCTAGATATCAGGAAAAAGTTTTTCACAGTCAGAGTAGTTCAGCAGTGGAATAGGCTGCCTAAGGAGGTGGTGAGCGCCCCCTCACTGGAAGTCTTCAAGCAAAGGTTGGATACACACTTTTCTTGGATGCTTTAGGATGCTTAGGGCTAATCCTGCGTTGAGCAGGGGGTTGGACTAGATGGTCTGTATGGCCCCTTCCAACTCTATGATTCTATGATTCTATGATTCTAAGGGGCCATACAGACCATCTAGTCCAACCCCCTGCTCAACGCAGGATCAGCCCAAAGCATCCTAAAGCATCCAAGAAAAGTGTGTATCCAACCTTTGCTTGAAGACTGCCAGTGAGGGGGAGCTCACCACCTCCTTAGGCAGCCTATTCCACTGCTGAAGTACTCCGACTGTGAATTTTTCCCCCCTGATATCTAGCCTATATCGTTGTAGTAGTTTAAACTCACTACAGCGTGTCCAACGGGAACAGCATCCTGCCCTCCTCCAAATGACAACCTTTCAAATACTTAAAGAGGGCCATCATCTCCCCTCTCAACCTCCTTTTCTCCAGGCTGAACATTCCCAAGTATCAAGGATATAAGCGAGCTGGTAACCTGAGTAGCCATTTCCAAGGTTGAATTATTTCAATGCCAATGAGAATAAATACTGCTCACAATTTGTATCCAAGCTGAATTAATGGAATTAACGGAAATTACTGAATTAACAGAAATAAACACATTTTTGAATGGCCAATAATATTTCTTCAAAGAGTATATTTATTTATGTATCACTACCTCCCTGCAGTGCAGACTTGGGGCAGTTTACAATGTAACATATAACATCACAGTTCAAAGTACAATTAATTAAAATACCATTAAAATAATTCAAACAATTCAATGTTCTGTTGTGCTTATGGATGTTCTGCTGGTCTGCCTCAACAGTATGGTGATATTTTAATTCTAATTTCAGGGGGGCGGGAGATACGGAGAGGCGTGGAGAGAAGCCCACTGATTCTGTTGGCACTGATTCTGTTTGTTCAGTCTAGCCTCAAACAAATGACTGATCTTGCAGGTTCTGCGGAACAGAAGTAGTTCCATCAGGGCCTGGGTTTAAGTTGGCAGCTTGTTCCAAGAAGACCCTTGGGCTGGGGACCACCAGCATGTTAGGGTTGGGCGATCTTATGGTCCTTCTGGGGACAAACGGGGAGGAGCAACCCCTTAGATATGCAGGGTCCAGACTGTGTATGGGCTTAAAGGTTAAAACCAACACCTTGAACTTGATCCGGAATTCAAAGAGCAAATAATGTAGCAGCTGGAGGGCAGGTCATATGTGGCCCCTGCATGGTGTCCTAGTAAGAACCTAAGCAGCTGCATTTTGTACCACCTTTAGTCTCCAGGTCCAGGCCAAGGGTAGACTCATGTAGAACGAGTTACGGTGATCTAATCTGGAGGTTACCTTTGCATGGATGAGTATGGCTAGGTTTTCCAGAATCAAATAGAGCACTAGTAGCTTTGCTAGGCAAAGATGGAAAAATGCCTGCAGTGCTACCTCCGTGATCTGTGCTTCCAAGATTAGGGAGGCATCATAGATCACTCTCAAGTTCCTGACAGTGTGCTAAGTTGTCAACTGCACTCTGTCAAGGCAGGGAGAATGTGTTTCCTCATCCAGCCCTTTCCAGTCTAGCCACAGGACCTCCATCTTCTCAGAGTTGAGCTTTAGATGACTGCTGAAACCACTCTGTCACCACCTCCAGGCACCTGGCTAGTGAATCTTGAGGTGTATCTAGCCAGCTGCTCATTAGCAGATAGAGTATACTGATGACACGCAAGCCCATGCCTCCGAACTAGCTGAACAAGAGGGCACAAAAAGATGTTAAATAACATTGGGGAGAGAACTGTACCATCGGGTACCCTACAAGGGAATTCCCAGTAGCATGACTGTTCCTCCCCAATTGCTACCCTTTGTCCTTGAACCTGGAGAAAGGAGACCAGCCACTGTAAAGCTAGTCCCCATATCTCTACGTCAATGAGGTGGTGAGCTAACAGCTCATGATCGACTAAATCAAATGTTGCCATGAGGTCTAGCAACACAAGCAGCGCTGTCTCTCCTTGGTCCAGCCAGGGTGACCAAAGCCATTTCTACCCCGTGGTCAGATCAGAAGCCAGACTGGAATAGATCCAGTACTGATGCTTCATTCAAGTGTGCTTATAAATAGTTTGTGGCAGCCTGATCAGCCACCTTTTCTAGAAAGGCTGGATGTCAGACTGGACAGTGGGAGACTGCGGCTGCGCAAGGAGGGAGGAAGCAACACAGCAACGCTCTGTAAGTTATCTCTTTTTATTTCTTTTAACCCCCTTTTAAGCTCCTTCTAAGCTTATCAAGCTGCTGTCGGCTTCTAGTTGATGATACATTAGACTGAGGGGGCTGCACAGCTTGGACTGGCGGCGGTTTGATAGCTAAATGGGCCAGAAAAAACGACAGAGTGAGGTGAGATACAGTATCTTTGCCAGCTAGTAAGCAATTGAGAATTGTTGATTATTTCGACTTACATAGTCAAGGACAGTATGTTGTTCCGACCTCCAACCGTTACACTGCGCTGGCCTCCTTGTCTGAAAATCACATTGTGGAAAAAGTGGCTGAAAAGGAGGGTGGTTGTGAAGAGTCCCTGGAGAGGCTGACTAAAACTTCTGAACACGGAAGGGGTGAGGCTAATAGTACTACAGACATTGTAGGAGAATACGCAGAATTGACTGCTAGAACGGTCTCCTTAATCTTCTCTACATTAAAAGAGCTAAAGGAGGAGATGGGCTGGTTAACTCAAATGCTGCTGCATTTGGGAGATGGGAAACAGCTGGGAACTGCCAATCATAACTCCCACACAGCCCCCTGTTCTACCTCAGTGACTAAGCATGTCTCTCAAAAGGAAACACCCATAGAAGCTGATAAGAACCTTCCCAAACAAAATTTAATTCTTCAGAGGAATAAGATCAGTCTGACTATCTGCCCATTTAGAGGTCAGACACCCCTTTGGAACAATAAGCAGGAAGCTATAAAACATCTTAGGAACTTACTTGGGAGAAGTGTTTTTTTACATTGACCTTGCTGATATAGAACAACTTAACACTCCCAACCAGATACAAAGAAGGATGCTTACCTTCAAGATCAACAGGATTCCTTCCCTGCTTGCAGACTAGCCCAAAAGGGGATATATCCTGCAAGGGTTTTTTTATAACACTTTGATACAGCCTCTGTGTGTATATTTTCCCACAGAGAACTTGGCGATGAAAAATAGGGAATCATTGGATAAAAAGGAAATGACTATTAAGGACAATGATGATTTACTAAAATGGACTGGACAGCCTACATCTACATTGAAAGTCAACAATCTGGATAACTCAGTTGAGAAAGACCTGATCCAGTCCTTTGCCCTATTACCTATGGAGGAACAAACCGCCATCACAGACAGACCGGAAACCCTTAGGAATAAGCTACTAAGTACAAAGGAGACTTACAACCTGATGGACTTTTCAGAGCCAATGGAGCCAGCCCAAGCATTGGTTACTACAGTTGCCTCCACAATACCCAGTGTACCAAAGGATACAACCCCTCTTACAGCTGGAAATAGTAACCATAAAGGAAGAGAAGTTAAACCGAATAATACAACGGAGAAGATGGCAAGTGAACAGCAGACAATAACAGGAGAACCTCAACCTTCTATGAGGGAGCATGTAAGCACGGATGTATCTACCATGACATTGAGCAACGGTTGAACCTGATAACATCAGATTAACTCTCAAAGGGAACTCAAAAATTGACAGATACCTGCGACCAAGGATTTTCACTCCTTTCCTGGAACGTTATGGGCTGGGCAAACAAGTTAAGGGACCAATCCACTTATAAATTTCTTTCCAGTTTTGATATAATCATGGTGCAGGAATCATGGCTTTTAAACCCAATTACCATGAATGGTTATACCACATACACACTAGCGGCTCTAGCCTCTACTCATGGCAGAACCAAAGGCGGATTGGGAATTTTGATTGCTACATCATTGAACACAGTAGTTAGCCAAATTCCCTCTTATTTACAAATGGCTATGGCTATTAGCATTTGCTGCCAGCAGACTTCATTCCTGGTTGTCCATGTCTATATGCCTCCCGGTAAGACCAATGCCCAACTGGATAAAGATTGGGAGGGCCTGGAAACATATATACTAGAATTGATAAACACCTATCCAACAACATATATAATTGTAGGAGGTGACTTTAATGCTAGAACTGGACCAGATGACAATAAGCTTTATGTTAACTATAAATCCAATGAACCTCATGACGAATATAGGGTGCTGCCTTATATAAGATGCTCTAAAGACCTTACATGTAATTACGCAGGATTCCTTCTGACCCAAATGCTAAACCGAATGGATCTATGTATGTTAAATGGCTCAGTAAAAGGGGATCACCCAGCTGAATTTACATACTGGATGGGGGATAGAAGGAGTGTAATAGATTATATCATTTTATCAAAATATTTTGTCCAGTGCATAAGATCACTCAAGGTAGCATCCTTTTATGATAGCGATCATTTGCCTTTGAAAATGGTATTTAATTCCCCCATAGCCAACCTGTGGTTAAACGGAAGAACTAATGGACCCACAGATTCTGAAATCAAGATATGCCCAGTTAGATGGAATGCCAACATAGATAAAACCATGGCAGATTTGTTAGACTCTCATGCTTTTAGAGATATGTCACAGATATTCTTAAACTATGAACAGATAGATACTGGCATAATGGTCTTTGAACAACTGGTAGGAGAAGTACAGATGGCCCTAAAAAGTCTGAATATGAACCAGAAGCAGTTGGCAAGTAATCTGTCTAAACCTTGGTACGACACAGAATGTAGGCAATGTAAGAATTCCCTAAGAGCTAGAGAGTATAGACATAACCCTACACAAAAGCTATGGGAAGAACTAAAGGAAAAGAAATCTTATTACAAAGCACTAATTAAACGCAAAAAGTTAGGATACATACAAAACATGGGAGCTGCTAAGGCAAGCAATTAAACAAAATAACATCACAATTCTGAAGACTAGTTTCTGGTTGTACAAGTAAATCCTATCCAAGTTCAACCATACTACCAGATATTTGGGAAAAACACTATCAAGAACTTTATGCGGCTCTGGACATCTCTGAAACATGCCAAGTAAGGAAGTCTGGATAATCTTCCCCTATGGCCTACTGTTCAACTTTCTGAGATCAAAAATTTGATAGGTACACTGCGGCCGGGTAAGGCAGGTGGATTTGATTTAGTCCCCTCGGACCTAATTAAAAGAAATGCAGAATGGTGGGCCAATTTATTCATGATAATTGATAAGACAGGGAAAATTCCAAAGGGTTGGGAGGTGGCAATCATTGTACCCATACATAAAAAAGGGAATCTGAATGACCCAGCCAATTATAGACTGATAAGTCTACTAAGCGTAATAAGCAAACTCTACGCAAAACATCTTCAGTGGAAACTTCGGGATTGGCTGGACCAGAATAATTTTCTGGCAGACGAACAAGGAGGATTTAGAGAAGGTTATTCAACACAAGATCACTGTACAATACTTGATCATCTCGTAGTTAAATACTCTTCCAGCTCTATGACAACCCTGTATGCAGCTTTTGTTGATTAGTTAAGACTAACATAGATAAGCGTCTTCTATTTTTGATACGTGCTATGTATGAAAATACTACCATCAGAATTAAGTGTAATGCCCATGGTCATCTGACTAATTCTATTAAAGCACTTAGGGGAGTTAAGCAGGGTTGTGTTTTCACCCCTACTGTTTAACATTTTTATAAATGATATGGTTGAACATTTTCAGAATACTGAATTACATCCCCCCAGATTAGCTAGCAAACATATCTCGCTACTGCTCTATGCAGATGACACTGTCCTGTTATCAAGAACGCCAAATGGAATGAGAAGGGCCTTGGTTCTACTGGCTACTTACTGCCCAGCTAGAGGCCAATCATTCAAAAACAAAGATTATGGTTTTTGGTAACAAACCTAAA